>NC_143052.1:21310000-21935000 GCF_052426305.1 Pelodiscus sinensis | reverse complement strand
ATAGGCCTCCCTACCATCAAATGTTAACTGGGCTTTAGATATGGGTGTTGTTTAGGATTGCCAGGTCCCCAAAAACTAGGCACCTATCAATCCTAATATGGCAGCTGGACACAGAAGCCCAAACTCTGAGGCTTTGTCTACACTGCAGGGTTTTTGCGCAAGAAGTCTTTTGAGGAAGAGTTCTTCCGCAAAAACTTCTTGCGTAAAAGTGCGTTCAGACCTCAAAGCACATCGCAAAAGTGATGTGCTCTTGTGCAAGACAGTGTCTGTGCAAGAAATCTCTGATAGCCATTCATAGAATGGCCATCAGAGCACCTGTGCTTTTTCCGATAGGGGTTTCCTATGGAGTGTCCACACTTGCCTTTTTGCACAAGAACTCTTGCGCAAAAGAAGTCATTCCTCATGGGGAGAGGAATAATTGTGCCACCAAAAGCCTTCTGTTCTGCTTATTTACTTGCGCAAAAGCATGCTTGAGGTATGGACGCGCCACCATTTTTTGCGTAAAACCAGCTCTTTTTGCGCAAAAACCTTCTTGTGTGGATGTAGCCTGAATGTCCAGGTAATGTCCCGGCAATCCAACCTTTTGTGGCTGGAGTGCTCATTCACCTGGTCTTTGTCCTCCTTCTTAAAGGCTTTTTTACAGAAATGTCATACAGGTGCTCATCCAGTCAATACCTTTTTGGGGATATGGGTTTAATCAGAAAAATAACAGAAAAGTAAAAGTCAAAGTCCCATAAGCCTATCCCAAGAGAGGTTATTATCTCAGAGCCTGGGTGAGCAAAAGCACTCCTTAATGGGAGTCCATATTAATGGTTTTATAGGGTACATCTACAAAGTGGGGCTATTTCAGGATACCGGAAATATCTGAAAATAGTTATCCCATGTCTTTTAAATATGGACTGTTTAAAGATAGCACTTCCGCTATTTTGAAATCTATTTTGGCATCCCTGTAAGCCTTGTTCCACAAGTGCTTAAGGGATGTCTTGAAATAGCGCATTATTTCGAAATTTGGCGCTGTGTAGATGCTATTTCAAAATTCAGTCAAAATAAGGTACGCAATTTTCGTTGTGACAAGGTGTAACAGATGTGGAGCTGATATGTAATAATGTTATGAATACAGAGATATAACAATTTTATGAATACTACAGATCATAGAATTATAGAATCATAGAGCTGGAAGAGACCTCAGGAGGTCATCAAGTCCAGCCCCCTATCTAAGGAAGGACCAATCCCAACTAAATCAACCTGGCAAGGGCTTTGTAAAGCCAAGACTTAAAAAACTCTAGGGATGGAGATTCCACCACCTTCTTAGGTAACCCATTCCAATGCTTCACCACCTTCCCAGTGAAAAAGTTTTTCCTAATATCCAACCTAGATCTCTGCCACTGTAACTTGAGACCATTGCTCCTTGTTCTGCCATCCGTCACTACTGTGAACAGCCTTTCTCCATCCTCTTTGGAACCTGCAGGAAGTTGAATGCTGCTGTCAACCCTCACCCCCCTCACTCTTCTCTTCTGCAGACTAAACAAACCCAAATACCTCAGTCTCTCCTCATAGGCCATGCGCTCCAGTCCCCTAATCCTTTTGGTCGCCCTCCACTGGACCCTTTCCAATGCATTCACATCCTTTCTATGGTGGGGGACCAGAACTGGACACAATATTCCAGATGTGGCCTCACCAGAGCTGAATAAAGGGGAATAATCACTTCTCTGGATCTGCTGGCAATGCTCCTCCTAATGCACCCTAATATGCCATTAGACTTCTTGGCTACAAGGACACACTGTTGACTCATATCCAGCTTCTCATCCACTGTAATCCCCAGGTCTTTCTCTGCTGAACTGCTGCTTAGCCATTCAGGCTACATCTAGACTTCAACCCTCTGTCAGCAGAGGGATGCAAATCAAGAACATCGAAATTGCTAATGAAGCAGGGATTTAAATATTCTGCACCTCATTAGCATAAACATAGCTGCAGCTTTTTTTCGAAACAGAGTTTTTTCGAAAAACCAGCAGTCTAGATGAAGATATGTCAAAAATAAAGCCTTTTTCTACAGATCCTGTATTATTCAAAAAATGAGGTTTACAAGATTTGTCGAAAAAGGCTTTATTTTTGACAGATCTGCATCTAGACTGCTTTTTAAAAAAAAACAACCCCCAATTTCGAAAAAAAGCGGCAGCCATGTTAATGCTAATGAGGTGCAGGATATTTAAATCCTAGCTTAACTAGCCATTCTGATGTGCCTAATCTACATCTCTCTATCGACACACGCTCAGACCCCAGCCTGTAACAATGCTTGGGATTCTTCTGTCCCAAGTGCAGGACTCTCCACTTCTCCTTGTTGAACCTCATCAGATTTCTTTTGGCCCAAACCTCTAATCTGTCCAGGTCACTCTGTACCCTATCCCTGTCCTCCAGCATATCTACCTCTCCCCGTAGCTTAGTGTCATCTGCAAACTTGGTCAAACGGGAAATTATTGTATATTGGTTATTGATCTAACTTATATTGGAGTAGTACGATATTTATTATATGTATTTAATATTCATATTAATATAATACTCATTTGAAGGGAGGTGACACAATGGGTTCTCAGATAAGTATACCCAAACATATACTTGAGAGACATTGAGGAAACTTATTAATATCAAAGATCCTGTCTCTAAAAAGCCTTGTTTGCCAAAGAGGGAAGTTTCCAGGTTTAAAGGCCATCAACATTTCAAAAGTGGTTTGCTTTCTGTAAAGGGGGGACAAGCTGATTTAGAGCCTTCAGAACAATCAGTAGGTAGTTAGTCTTACCAGTGTCCCAGTGTGAAAGATGATTACATACTAGGCAAGGGTGTGGTCTCTTTTATTGTTCTTAAGATGCATGTTTTTCTATGCAAAACTTTTGGTCTAAATATTTCAGATTGTTTGTCACTGGTTATGACAGTCATTGCTCTGGATGGAAAAGTACTATAGTATGTGAATCTAGAGTAAGATTTGCCAAGGCAATCAGTTAGTACCAGGGGACGGCAGTGCAGGGCGCGTTTTCACTATGGGCTGGATCAACAGGCAGCAATCAATACAACGGGGATAGATTTATTGCATTTAATATAGATGTGATAAATCAACAGCTGACTGGTCTCCTGGTGTTTCCACCAAACTGAGAAATATAAGTAGAGTCAGTGGGAGAGCGTCAGCTGTCAAATTGACACTGTGAAGTTACTGCTGTAAGCAGACCTGAGTGCGTCAACTTCAGCTATGTTATTCGCATATCTGTAGTTGTATAACATAAATCGATATGGCATTATAGACAAAGGCTTAGAGTGGAACAAGCATATTATTTCATCCTGAATGGACTGTGTGACAGCTAGAGACCTGAGAATTGGGGGGAATGCATATGACAGAAGGCAGAGAGATGAGTATACTGTCATTCTAGAGATCTTTGGAGTTAAAAGTATGAGCTCCTAAGATATGTGGCTGAGAGCTTTAACAAAATCATATCCTCTGTGGGATTAAGCACATAGGTGGGGGAAACCACAGACACTGGACAGTGAGTTATAAAGTCCAGGAAATTAAATTGTGAACTATTTTCTGTAAATGAGTCCTATTTCAGAATACCAATAAGGCACAAATTTTGAACATTAAAGGCTATTAAGCTTTGGAACAAGTTACCTTGGGATGTGATAGGGTCACCATTTTTCTTCAATCAAGAGTATGCATCTTTCTAATGTACGGTCTTGATGCTGAAATTACTGGGTGAGATTCTTGGGCCTATGCTATGCCAGACATTAGACTAGATGATCAAATCTGCCTTTAAAATGTATGCATCTATGAAACAAAATTATGTCTGAAATTCTGTCTCAATATTTTTGTATGCATTTTAAAATTTTTGGCATAAGACTAATGCATAGAAAAATAGCCTATTGATGTGTCAGACATTTTTCTAAACAACATTCAGAGTCTGCTAAAACATGTTGACTGATTATAAATTATGTGTGTGGCAAGAAGGGGTTCTGAACCTTGCGGGTGAATTAAGAATTAATCAAAATTTTGTCAATCAGCACTCGTTAATGGATATGGTACACACCTTGTGGGAGACCCTCTCCTTCCTGGAAAATATGTCTTTTGTGTGTCAAGAAGCTACATTTTCATGGAGGCAAAGTTAACGCCTATCAATTATGGTCTTGTAAAAACTTGTTGAACCTCATAACCTTGTTATGTTTCTTCTGGAAAGTTGTGAGCGTAGCCAAAATTGCAGAGGCTAATTTATGCATGCTACCCAATCACCATAAGGATCTGCGGTGATCTCTAGATGGCTTCAGTAATGCTAATATCCCATTTAGTTGTGCTAATGGCTAAATTTAGAATGAGTACCCATTATCCATGAGTAGATCACAATGCAATCTAAAAACGGCTATAGCTTGAGCAAACTTTTCTACAGCGGCTGCCATTTTGTGATGGGCTGTTACACATAATACTCTGTTCCATCCTACCTCAGGCATTTTGCAGATGTATCACTTCAAGCAGTATTTATACAGGTACAGTTGTTTTGAAACAGATCAACATCTCCAAACATGGGTGCCTAAAGACAGTCAAAATGATACATAGTTAGGGTCCTAAATGAGCCTCTCTTTTTACTTCAAGGAAGACTTTTCTCCTTTCTCCCCACCTTTATTTCTTCACTTAGATAATTTATTTTGATTAGATAACTGTGCCTGTTCAAAGTGTATTTAATATCAGTGTGAGTTGGGGCCAGAACTTGAGGCAGCCATTTGGGAACAAATGGACAGAGAGTTCTGAGGAAAGGTGAAAATATAAATGCAAAGATACATGTAATGGCTGTACAATTATTTAGAAAAATAGCTATGAAATCTTTGTGCAGAATGGCTAATAATGGTCCTCTGCCAATCAAAATACAAAATACAATTATTTACATTTGTATACAGTTCTTGAGAAATATTATTTTTTCTGCATTTATTAAAATCAACCTTACCTCAAATAGATTAGACTGCCCCTTTAATCTGATTTCCTAGGTACTGTCAATAATTTTTCTTACACAGAAATTCAGTCACAGAGACTACCTAACACAGAAATTCAGTGAGCAAGACTGTCTAAGCAGTCCTGTTCACAAATGCTAAAATATTGTTTATTTGTATTGCAGTAGTATCTTGAGGCTCTGCCGAACTAGATGTTCTACACATATGCATTCTATTAAAAATAAAATAAAAAAATGTTGTGTAAATATACGTACCACAAATGTATACATCAAAGGGCAGATCCTGATCTCAGTTGCAGCAAAATAAAACTCAGTTACATGAGTATAAATACAATGAAATAGACTCACAGCCAGTTGGCTTCGGTGAAGACACTTCTGATATTCTCTCGGGTAACTGAGCTCAGATTCTGGCTCTCTGTTTTCTATTTCTTCAAGTCCTCATCAGAGATATAAAATTTAGAGGTCAAAGGAAACAGCTCCAACTTTACAGAATATTTGACAAAAGGATTTTTTTCTGTGTCCTTTTAAACTGAAGCTCAGTCAAGAATGTGCCAGTTTTAAAAAAATGACACAGCATTTTTATACCACCCTCCATGTATTTTAAATGTGTCAGATATCATGCTGGAAGTCATGGCTGAGAAAGTTGAAACAATATGAGACATGGTCCACGCATGCCATGGAGAGCTATTTTGCTGCCTATGCTTAATGCACTACAGAACAGAGGTTAAAGTCTATTACTAGAGGTTAAATTAAATAAAAAAATAAAGTTTTGTAAAAATAAATAATGATTTCAGGTCTCATTATCTGCTCCACTGCTGATTACTGTGGCTCTTTCTTTCATGAAGAATGCACCTGCTGTGCTGCTGAATGTGCCAGGTATGCCCTGACATTTCAATGACTGATGGGATGTTGATGGGCTATGTCTGCACAGCAGGTTTTATAGAAGGCCAGACGCAAAGCTTGCATTTAAAGATTATTTGCTTTTACCATGGCTTTTCTGGGAATGGAGAGTATAGGAGTCTTCCCCTGAGTTTGAACACACCATGCAGTGGCCAGGGGGAACTCCAGTCTCTGAGCTCAGAAGACTAGCCCTCCACATGCATTAGGGCTACAAAATGGGCCAATCAGCAGGGGAATTTCCAAGGAATATGGATCCTGCATGGTTTCCCTAAGGTAGTCCAGCTCCACACCAATCCCTGCATATGTCTGTGTTTAATGCCACATGTCTGTGAAACAATTTCATATTCAATTTACACTTTGGAAGAAAGCCCTTCATCTCTTCCATCCCTGCCAGACCCTCATGTCAGGATCATGTGTTTCCTTTATAGCTATTGATCATATGGGGAAAGAACAGTACAGCCGAAGAAGGAGCATTTTAATTCATGCTCTTTTGTGTTACAAAGGCAAACTCATCAAGTTTTGGTAGGTAAAGAAAAAATGGCATTCATTTATTTTTCTCTAAAATATAAGTGCTATTAATCTTTATGCACATATATTCTGTTAGCATTTGGAAATTTACCCCTTTTTATAAATCACCCATATAGCACAAAGACAAATATTAATATCATTATGCAAACATATGCCTTACTACTGTGCCTACAACGCCACATGATTACATAACCTTTAATCTCAAAATGCCCCTGGTAGCAATGAATTCTGACAAACACAAACTTGTATAGGCCAAGGTAGGCTGCCATAGCAACATAACAGTAGGGTTGCTGTTTCTGGTGCAATTCCTTTATGGGCAGTGCCTGCTCAGATTCTATGTTGTCCTAGAGACTAAATGCCACAGACCTTCTACCCTAAAAGGACAACACAGTGCAGAGGGTCTTGTGTCATGGGATGCATATTGACTGCAAAGGATTCTGATGTGCCTCCACAAAGGATGGAGTGGAAGAATCTGATCAGAGTTCATTGCCTCCTATATCAAAATGTTGGATGTGTTCCCTTTCTCATGCTCTAAGACTCCCAACACTGCAAACACTCAGGCTACATCTACACTGGCATGAATTTCCGAAAATGCTTTTAACGGAAAAGTTTTCCGTTAAAAGCATTTTCGGAAAAGTACGTCTAGATTGGGAGGATGCTTTTCCGCAAAAGCACTTTTTGCGGAAAAGCGTCCGTGGCCAATCTAGACGCGGTTTTCTGCAAAAAAGCCCCGATTGCCTTTTTCGCGATCGGGGCTTTTTTGCGGAAAACAGTACTATGCTGTCTACACTGGCCCTTTTGAGTAAAAGTCTTTCAGAAAAAGACTTTTGCCCAAATGGGAGCAGCATAGTTTTTCCGGAAAAGCACTGATAATTTTACATGAGATCGTCAGTGCTTTTCCGGAAATTCAAGTGGCCAGTGTAGACAGCTAACAAGTTTTTCCACAAAAGCAGATGATTTTGCGGAAAAACTTGCCAGTCTAGACACAGCCTCAGAGTATGTCTACACTACAGAGTTTTTTTTCAGAGAAACAGCCATTTTTCTGAAAAAACTTCAAATACATCCACATTGCAATCACATTCTTTCAAAAGAAAATCGAAAAAACTGAGTTTTTCCGACATTGGTAAACCTCTTTCTATAAGGAAGAAGGTTTTTTCTGAAAGAGCTCTTTCGGAAAAAGGCATGTGTGGACGGGGAAGAGGGAGTTCTTTTGCAAGAGGAGGAAAGAGGAAAAAGTACAGGTGCCCTGGTGACCATTCTGCCCATAGTAATCACAGCTTACATGCAAGATAGCATCCATTCAGTGTGGATGCTATCTTTTGAAAAAACAGATCACTTTTTCGATGCACTTTGGCAGTGTGGACACTCTCTTCTGGAAAAGCTTCTTCTGAAAGAAGCCTGCAGTCTAGACATAACCTTACACAAGTGCTTCATTGTTAGCATGTGAGTAGTCCCACAGAAGTCAAACAGGATGACTCCCACATTTAATGATAGGTGAGCATATAAGTGTTTGTTAGATTGGGAACCAAAACGATTACATTGAATACATATGGGCCAAATCCTCAGCTGATTCGAATCGGCACAGCTCCAGGGACTTACATGGGAAATGCCATAGACAAGGATGTCACTGCTACATACGTAACAATCCACTTCTTTTAATTGCTAGCAGTATGACTAAGCCTATTTCAAATAAAGGAAATAGCCAACCTAGTTATGTATGTAAGTGGCACCCGAGTAAAAAAGATGAGGATTTGTAAGGGAAAACTATGAAAATGTGAAGATGATTATAGAATAATGGGGCTAGAAGGCACCAGGAAAGGTGATGTAGTCCATTCCCTTTATACAGAAGCAAGACCAAGTAGGCCCGATAGGTGTTTATGGTAGCAGAAGACTGAATAAGATACATTTACGGCATAATTCCCATTATCAGACCTGTATAAAAAGTATGCTTTGAACTCTATTTTACACAAAAGTAATTAACATTAATAAGTGGGTGTTTAAAAAGAAGTAGCTGAATGTTTTCTTATTTGCATGTAGATGTCTGCTTAGAAGCAGAGAAATGGCATTATGCAGCTAAATTTTTGGTTGCATTTGATCAAAAATACTAGAAATATATAAGGAAGAGTTGTAATTCATCGAAAGTAATGCCTAATAAAAACACTGGGGGCCAAATATTGTTCTGTCTTCCACCCCATCTGACCCCATTGAAGTCAAGCACCCAGAACCTCTTAAAAATATTTGCTTATCATGATGAAGGACATGTGCATCCAAATGTACTGTGGATGTGGTTTGAAATCTGTATTACATTAGGAAAAATGCAAATGTTTTACGATATATGGCACACTTGGAGCCTATTAATAGGAGCTGAAGAATCTGATATATTATTTAGATTAAGAAGTATTTTTGGCATAGAGGATATTGGAGTAAATAGCTCATTGCATCTGAGTTTGATTCCTGATATGATATGAACAAGGGCAAGGCAGATATGAAGGACATTAAAGTGGCTGAGATTCATTGCTGTTTGGCAGTCACTCAAATAGTGTGTATACCCAAGCCTTGTTGAATGATACACGCATCTTTACTCAATATACATTTTTCAAGTCATCAGCTTATTAAAAAATATGAAGTTTCTGGATGTCATGTGCCATCAGGAGTTATTTTTCCATAACCTGAATATGTTGAATGTTTTTTCTTCTTTCTCAAATTGTAATATAGCTGGTCACAAGGTTAAAGCACATTTTAATGAAGTCTTTCTATGCATGTTCATAAAAAGTATTTTCATACAAACATTCTGACTGTAAAGCATTCTCATACAAACTGCACTTATATATATTGTACATAATACTGTACTGGGTGTGATCTTCAAAACTGCTTAGCAGTGCAAATCACTGCTCCCTCTAAAGATCAATAGAGGCAGATTTAGGCCAACTTTGGGCATTTAAAAATGACATCCCAAATGTGAAAATGAGTGCAATACATGTTCGCCTGGAACATATGCTAAGGAAAAATATCAAGATATAACACAATTTACTTGCTCTGTTTCATTCCAGTTTAGAAAAATGTTCTTTACATCTCTTGGCACATTGTACAAAATAGACATGGTCAAAAGTGTACTTGCAATGTTCATGATATTTTCCTAGAAATTCTGAATTTTTCAAATTTTTCACCTATTTCTAGAATAAAGTTATCACGCAGAAACATTTTGCTTATAGTTTTTCTTACCACAGAAACTGTAATATCACCATTGTGTGATTTTTTATCAATGTATTTGCATTGTATTATGGAATCATTCAAAGGCCCATAGAAGTTCTATTTCACTCAGTGCTGTATAAATTCAGAAGGGAAAAAAAGGAAGACATTTCTTTAAAAGGAAGAATGTATATTCTATTATGAGACAAGATATAAAGAATGAGTGTGACAGACTATAAAGAAAGGAGGATGACAAAGGTAACAATGAAATTTCAGAATCAGTTAAAAATACCGTTACGTTTTTGCCCTGACCTGCTAGGAATAGGTAGGTGACCTTCTCTAAGCACCATAGAAGAAGTAGGATTTGAAAGAGATACTAACAGCTTTGTGAACTAGTTCAAAGAAATAGTTAAATGTGTAAGAGGCACAGAAGAAATTTCACAGATGTTATCCAATTCCTCCTTGAAATTTTCCAAGATTACTCTCCCCATTTTTCTCTGAGTGCCCTGCAATCTTGTTTAAAGTATTGAACAAATTGAAGAGAGGACTTACCCTTGTGAGAAACTGCAAATTAGTTGTTTCAAGGCCAACATATAACTCTCCACCATGATCCTCTGAGATCGATCCTCCCCTAGAGGAAGGCTCAAAGCAAACATAGTACAAGCCTATGCAAGTCTAGAGGACAGTGACAAAATGATTAAAAGGGTAGAAAACATGATTTATACGGAAAGATTGAAAAAAACCTGTTTAAACTGGAGAAGACTGATTGTGAGAGAGGACATGTTAACAGTTTTCAAGTACAGGCAGTCCCCGGGTTACGTACAAGATAGGGACTGTAGGTTTGTTCTTAAGTTTAATTTGTATGTAAGTCGGAACTGGTACATATTGTAGGAGAAACTCTAGCCAAACATTTTCCAGAGCTCAGTTTTATTCTCCCACACCTCACTTCCCTCAGTCCTTTATTCTCAAGCTGAAGTGTCTGCTGAGAAAAGCCGCTCCGCGTCTCCCTGGTCTGCTGGGGGGGCGGGGGGGGGGGGGGACGGGCTAGCTTCGCATCTCCCTGGTCTGCTGGGGAGAAGCAGCTAGTGCCGGGTTGCCTCACCCCGATTGTAAGTAGGGATCCAATGTAAGTCGGATCCATGTAACCTGGGGACTGCCTGTACACAAAAAGTTGTTGTTGAGGTGGAGAGAAAAATTGTTTTCCTTAACCTTTGAGGATAGGGCAAGAAGCAATGAGGTTAAATTGCACGATGGGCAATTTAAGTTGAACATTAGGAAAACTCCCTAATGGTCAGGGCAGTTAAGCATTGGAATATATTGCCTAGAGATTGTGGAATCTCTGTGTCTGGAGATTTTTAAAACCAGCCTAGACAATGAATCACCTTTCAGGGATGATCTCGATAATACTTTATCCTTCAGTGAATGCAGGGGATTAGACTAGAAGGGCCTCACAAGGTCTGTTAGGGTATGTCTACACAGCAGAGGAAGATAGAAGCTGCGTGTCGATCTTCCAGAGTTCGAATTAGCAGTCTAGTTAAAACAGCTAATTTGAAATCATAGGGTCACTCCAGTCAATGCAGGTAACCCTGCTTTCACGAGGAGTAAGGGAAGTCAAAGGCAGAGTGTTCTTCCTTCAACTTTCTTCATTGTAGACAGCGCCAAAAGCTGATTTAAGCTACTTCAATTTCAGCTAATATAGCTGAAGTTGAATATCTTAACTTTGTCCTGCAACGTAGACATACCCATTGTCCCATGATTCTATAATTTAAAAAGACAGTCTAGAAAAAGTATAGTTCATTCTTATAAAGACACTTGATCAAATTTGTTTTTAAATTACATGATTTAAAAATCCAGCAGCAGTATGTAGAGGTGCCTGGAATGTACATTGATGCATCTTGAGAGAATAAGAGAACCTGATTAGCTACCGTGAGAATCAGCCTGAATGTTCTTTGTCCCCAGAGATAGATTAAACCAGAGCATGTGGGAGGAGCCTTCCCATTCCTTCCACCTGCAGTCCCAGGCTCGTACTTCCCCTTTCTGCCTGCAGCCCTGCCCATAGCCCAACCCCTTCCCCCAGCTACCCACCCCATCCAAACATGAGCAGCCTCATTATGTTCCCTACTCACTGTGGCCTTGCATCCTTGCTCCTTTATGCCCCTCACCCATTGCAACTTCAGAAGGACTCAGGCCTTGGCATCCAACAGCTAAGGCAGGACTTGGAACTTAAGGGAAAAGCTGGTCCACCTGCTCTGTCCACTTCCCTCACACTGAACCATGCCAGGAAGTGGGACTGAAGCATGGGGGCACCTTTTTTTCCAGGGCCTCCCAATTGCCTCAGATCCCTGGGCATTGGCCCCATTGGCCCAGTGGCTAATCCACCACTGTCTCTTCTCTCAAACAAATCAACTGAAGCCTTTCTTCTCCCACATGCTAGAATGATTTCAGCCCATAGCTGATACAATCTTCCTCCCTTCCTCCCTCATCTCCTTTCTAGGTGTGCTTCAGGGCATGACCTGCAGGTCTGACTGTCCCCTGCCTCTGTACCCGAGGGCCATCACTAGCATAGAAACCACATCACTAGCATAGAAACCATATCTTGTCAATTTCAGACTGGACAGCAGTAGGCTCAGTATTACTGCCTGCTGCTGCAAGGAGTTGACTGCAGAAGGGGACTAGGTGGTGTTGAGCCTTCAAAGCTCCTGACAATTTAGAGTAAGGGTGTCCTCTTTCAGCCTGCTGGGACAGGGAGGAGAGGACTCAGAGCTGTTCAGATTGTACTCTGAGGCTGTCTATACTTCTGGCTTCTTTTGGAAGAAGCTTTTCTGGAAGAGATCTTCCGGAAAAACTTCTTCTGAAAGAAAGCATCCAGAATGCCAAAGCACATTGAAAAAGCAATCTGCTTTTCGAAAGATAGCGTCCACATTGAATGGATGGTATCTCTCATTTAAGCTGTGATTACTATGAGTGGTCACCAAGACACCTGGGCTTTTTCCTCTTTTCTCTTCTTGTGAAAGAACTCCCTTTTCCCCATCCACACACGTCTTTTTCCAAAAAAACTCTTCCAGAAAAAGGCTTCTACCTCATAGCATGAGGATTACCAATGTCGGAAAAACCCCTCTGTTCTTTCAATTTTCTTTCAAAAGAACGTGATTGCAGTGTGGACATAACTCAAGTTTTTTTTTTCAGAAAAATGACTGTTTTTCCAAAAAAACCTCTGTAGTGTAGACATACCTCGGAAGACTGCTGAGCTCTTGCAAGGGCAGTGTTGCAGCCAGGTGCGGCCAGAAGCACAAAGTATTGGGCAGGGAAAGTCATAGGCAGGAAGACTCAAAATAATCTGAGAATCTGGGGAAACATTCACCCACTAAAGTTCAACCATTACTAATTAGAATATAGCAACCTTATTTAATGTGAGCATTTAGAAGTCAGCACTAATGCTAGTCAAAATATGGAGAGTTTCTGTGTAAAATGTCAACTATTTGTTGATGAAACAAAATGCAATTTTTGTGGCAAATAAGCAGACATTTTCTGCAGAAATTTTGTTTTCTGTTGAAAAACAGCTTTGATGGAAAATTTTTCATCAGCTCTTGTGGTTGTCAAGATTTTTCTCATAATATCTGGGAGTCTTGGGGATAAGTTAGCCACATTTCTTAATTAACTTCGCCATTTAAACTGTTAACTCTTTCTGCATGCGGCTGTTTGTACAAACATCTCTTCTTTATATGTCTGAGTCGTCTTTACTTTTTTGGATTTATTTTTTTGCTATATGGAATATGATTTTTTTGGATAAAATCTTATTTACACTAAGTATGGCTAAAAATCCAGATGTTCATAAACAACCTAAGTGGCTTTACTTAGTCATCTCCTTCATTGCCTATTATGATTGAGAAATGATTAAACTAATCCAGATGTGCCCCTCCTATTAATTCCATCAGTTGCTGCCAGACATCAAGAACTGTGGTAGTCAAATCAGTATTGCATATTAACCTCCAGAGCCTTTGATGTTAGAGTTAATTTGATGCAATGTTAACATGACCATTTGTTCTCTAACGTTCTGGTAAATCATTATCTTTTTCCTCCTACCAAATATGCTGCTTTAGAAACTATAAAATTCTTGTATAATATTTAAACAAAGCAAGAAAGGGCAGCAACTAAAAGGTGGAAGAGTTACATTAAGATATATGATGTAATCCTGAGTATAGAAATCAGACTGAATTGAGAATTGATTAATCTTGGACTATTTCCTTTGTGCTCCCTCTTTTATTTGATAATATATTAAATTGCTCCAATATTTTCTGTCTTTATCACTTTTATGATAAAGGCCTCAAACATCCCAAATGATCTGTGAATTATGGTTATTTCCTGTAAACTTGCCAGTAAGAATTCTTTCCTTCAGAGAGAAATGTGTCATTTTTAAAATTAGTTTAGTATTTAAGTAGATCAGTGTGTTTTCAACAGACTGTGCAATAGGGATGTGTTTCTGGTACAGTCTATGAAGAGTGCAACACTGTCTTCCCAATAGTCACTGAGTCATGCACAACAGCATGGATTTTCTTTCAAATATAGCTGAAGCCACAACCTTCCTAATGATGATGATTAGTCAGATACACTTGGATGTGTGGTACAGACAGAAGAGACAGGTGTGAGAGGGGTGTTCTTACTCCCTTATGAGTGGCGCTCGGACTTATCCTGGGTCCGGGCATGAAGGAATAAGCAGAAATACCTGGATCCTAAAGCAAGTGGACAGGATGGGGTAGGGAATAGGCAGAGCTCTATTTACTGTCTGTCATAGCTCAGCCAGAGTAATGTGGGATGATAATCTGCTTCTGGTATAATATCCTTGAGATGCTTTTAGGACAGCCCAGCTAAGCACCACCCCTTGCTATGAGGCTATGTATTTGTGACAAAATATAGTCCAAAGTGAACTAAAACAGATCCAAAAAGCTAGGTGAGTGCAGCATCAAACAAGGCACTTTCTTTACCCTTTAAACATGTAAGTTTAATTGCAGTAATTCATAACAACACTGCAGAATAAATGATCTGCCAGATATGTTGTGCAAATGACAGAATGCTAATATTGTAGCAGCAGTTCTCACTATAGCATGTGGCACTTAATCTTCCCATCAGCCTCAGGATTTCAGGAGGCCCTCAGCACATCAAGGAATAGAGTTCAGTCACTGAGGGTATGTCTAGACTGCATGCCTCTGCCGACAGAGGCATGTAAAATAGGCTACCCGACATAGTCAATGAAGCAGGGATTTAAATATCCCCGGCTTCATTAAAATAAAAATGACCACCGCGCTGTGCTGTCTCAGCTGATCGTTAGCATTGCGCGCAAATCAAGACGTGGATCGGTCGACAGGGAACACCTTTGTCAACCGCTCCTGTAAACCTCATTTCACGAGGCATAAGGGAGCGGTCGACAAAGGCTTCCCTTGTCGACCAATCTGCGTCTTGACTGACGCGCTGTGCCGATGATCAGCTGAGCCGGCACAGCACGACAGCCATTTTTATTTTAATGAAGCGGGGATATTTAAATCTCCACTTTATTGTCTATGTCAGGTAGCCTATTTTACATGCCTCTGTTGGCAGAGGCATGTAATCTAGACATACCCTGAATCTATGCTGTGGAATGTGGCAGAACCTCTGTTTTTTCCCCCAGTGTCAGTTCTAGGGTGCAGATAAATGAAGTGGACCATTCATTTGACACTAATTCACACTTTGTTCATCTGTGCACCATACCTGGCATCTGGATAATTCATTCAATGCTAATTATATGTATCATTTTTCTCAGGACCAGAATCTGAAAGAAGAGTGGCAGAAGCAACTTGAAATTAGATGAATTCCCTCTCTCATCTCACAACAGTCATGTTATATGTATTTCTGTGACATCATCATGGGTGTGGTGGTGAATATGGCACTGCGTGGTGCTGGGTGGGGCTCTGGAGGAGAATATGAAATGGGATGAAATGTGTTTTTCCCACTGACACAACTGTATCAATCAGGAAAATTTTAAACATAAATGCTCTGACTTTCAACGCAGTAATGTATAAACTTAGTTACTTAGTTTGAAAGTGATTTCAGTGCTCAGGGAAGGGGCCTGGTCGACAGACCTAGGAGATAAAAGGCAGTTTTGTATATTACATATGTCACCCCTCACATTCAGTAAGATTGGAAGCAGTGAAAGTTTTCATACCTTGCATTGCTAATATAGCTCAATCCCAGCCGTGATGGGAGCACCTATGGGTGGATAATAATTTAGCATTCCCATTTGATCTTTGGTGTCTGCTGAGACAGACTAACAAGGAACCCCATTAGTGCACATTGTGATAGTGGTTTTTGATCTATGAACATTATGAAAATTAGAAAACTAGGTTGTGAAGCTAGTTGTAATAATGAGTCAGACTAGTGGCTTAGCTGTGCAATATTCTCTTGTTCCACTATGAAACTCTACTGCTATCTAGTTCCTCTTCATTGTTTTTAATGCCCCTTTTAGTTAAGATGGTATTTTGCTCCTTCTGCTGAATCCAAGGGATATAATTTTAAAGCAACCAATTAACAAATAGAAAAATACACCAGCAAGATGAGTGTATATTAGACTCCCTTGAATTCTCACTGGCTAATCCTCAGTGTGTCCTGATGTAGAAATTGTTTGGAAGATTCAGGGAATGTTTCTTAAGTGTTCCATTCCGTTATATGATGCCACAGCTCTGGATTTGCGGGACTGCTGTCTCTGTAGATTAATGATCTGGCCTCCACAGTGTCCTTTCCCAGTTACAAACTTTTTCAGCAGTAAACAAGACAGTTTTGTAAGACAGAAACAAATTTCATTTCAAGGAGAACTGTTTATCTCCAGGAACCTTACTCCCCCAGCCAGAGCAATGATTTGTAGTACACGAAGGGTATTGCAATGTTTCATATCTTGCAAGAGAAATCCTTTCTTTATAGTACCTTATTTGCAGTAGGAGATCAACTGCTTCCTGAGTCATCACTCTGAAGCGTGTGGTTTCATGTCTCAGCTCTGGTGTGCGTTGTCTAATTGTTAATGTATAGGTTTTGGATAGCCCCAGAAAGATCATCATTAAACACAACTCAGTCTTGCAAACTGCCATACTTCACAGCATAGATCTTAAAAAGACCCTGAACTTCAGAGGCTGCATCACTCCGAAACTATTTTTATAACACGTTCTGGTGCTCCTTCTAAAAATCCTGTAATGCTTTTTATTTAAGAATCCTGAGTACTTCAGAAAGGTAGTGGCCAGCAACCAGAGCACCCTTCTGGGACTCAGGAGTGTTAAGATCTATTCCTGGTTCCAGCACTGGCCAGCTGAGTGATTTTGGATAAATCACTCCCCTTCTGTGTTTTTTTATGTGTGAAATGGGGATAAGGTCTATAGTTGAAAATTACTAGAGGTAGGCAGTATTAATAGTTAAGACTCTAAATACAGCTGTAATATATGCCAGTGGTTCTCAATCAGGACTAAGTGTACCCCTGGGAATATGGAGAGGTCTTCCAAGGGGCACTCAACTCCTCTGGGGCAATGTTTCTCAATCTGGGGGTTACTGCCACCATCAGGGTTGCAGGACAATTTAGGGGGATCGCAAGTGCAGAGATAACATTAGGAGGTGGCCAGCAGGACAACTGAATGGTAAGTTACATGCTTCAGCCCCGTTGCTTGAGGCTTAGGCTTCAGAGAAAGCCCACAAGTGAAAAACAAGCTCAAATGTCACACTGAAATAGAGGTATAATATTCATATCCCAATCTGTTTATTTCATAATCACATGGTAATAATGAGAAAGTAAGCAATTTTTCAGTCACTGCTTATTTTCTGTCTGATTTTGAAAGCAAGATGTTTTAAGTGAGGTGAAATTTAGGGAATGCAAGACAAATTAGACTGCTGAAATGGGTACAGTAGTCTGGAAAGATTGAGAACCACTAGTATAGGCTATTAATATTATATGTGTTATACACAGCTGTAAATCAAGACATGGAATGGTTAAGGGCTATTCTCAAAATCATACACAGTAAATCCAAGCCAGGCATAGAATCCAGAGCTTCAGATTCATTTTTTCCTGACCTAACCAGTATGCAAGAGTCCCTCCATGCCAGTAATACTAGAAGAGAGTAAATTAAGGCATGTCTTATTTTGGTCTTTAAACAAAAATCTCACTGTTACTCCGAGGCCTATATTATTAAGAAGAAACTTATGAACAGTATTAGATTCAGATCTTGGACCAAGTGACATCAGCGGCAAAGCTGCCATCAGCTTCTAATTGGGCAGGATCAGACCCTTCAAAAGAGAAAAAAAATATCTCTCAGAATACAAGTGTGTTATTGTTTTTCTTTTTTTTTATCTTATTAACTATGTCTGAAAAAAAATTGCATGTCTAACAGTCTGGCCATTCATCATTCTGTGCAAATATTTTTCAGGTTATACTGTATTCCCTGTTCTATAGTAACCAACGTCTTATATTCAGAGGTAGTGCTGAGAATAAAATTTGCATGTTTAACTTACGAGAGAATATTTCAGCACTGTATGCTTCATCCTAGACTTTAGATTAAAAGAATTAATCTAAACTTTGATTTTTAGATTAAAAATACATTGTCATTGGCCCATAAATTTTGACAGATGATAATTTGTATGCAATATTGGTGTTTTTAAGGGCAATCAGCAATACCTTTAAAAAAGTGACTTGTCACAAATCGAGAGCCCTAAGTGAATAGAAGTAGAGGTAAGAAATACTGATGGCAGGAAATTTCTCATAGTGGTTTTCTAGTTATCATCTTGCTAAGAATGTTGTCACTCTTCTAGCTTTTTAACTCTTTTAGGCAAATTATTTTCAGAGCTTTTGGCTTTTACTTCAATGGGTTCATACTTCAGCATCCATTAGGAGGAACCACAAAACCACAGTTTACTGTGGTGAATTTCACTGTCGACAGCTTAGTTTGCTTTCTTAGGGTATGTCTACACTACAAAGTTAGTTGGAACTAACGGACGTTAGTTCGAACTAACTTTCCTAGGCGCTACACTAGCGCTCTGCTAGTTCGAATTTGAATCGAACTAGCGGAGCGCTTAGTTCGAACTAGGTAAACCTCATTTTACGAGGACTAACACCTAGTTCGAACTAGCTAGTTTGAACTAAGGGCTGTGTAGCCCTTTAGTTCGAACTAGTGGGAGGCTAGCCCTCCCCAGGTTTCCCTGGTGGCCACTCTGGCCAACACCAGGGAAACTCTATGCCCCCCTTCCGGCCCCGGACTCCTTAAAGGGGCACGGGCTGGCTACGGTGCCCGTGCCAGGTGCAAGCCTGCCAGCACCCAGCTAGCAGACCCTGCACCTGGCACGGCACAGAGCCAGCCATCCGATGCCCCCCAGCCCACCCCCTCTTCCCGGGACCAGGCTGGCGGCTCCCGGGAGCTTGCCCGGGACCGCAAGAGGCGGGCACCTTCCTGGGCTAGTGCGGACATCGTGGACCTCGTCCACGATCTCCGCACTAGGCACAGGAAAGTGGCCGTCTAGGGCAGGAGAGCTGCCAGCCTGGCCACCCAGGAGCAGGTGTGCATGAAAATCAAGGGGGTCCACTGAGACCCCCCGACCCTGAGCCCTGAGCTTACAATGGCCGTCCTGGGTCAGACCAAAGGTCCATCTAGCCCAGTAGCCTGTCTGCCGACAGCGGCCAACCCTAGGGACCCTGGAGGGGATGGACCGAAGACAGTGACCAAGCCATTTGTTTCGTGCCATCCCTCTCCAGCCTTCCACAAACCTTGGGCAGGGACACCACTCCTACCCCCTGGCTAAGACCACTCCATGGACCCAACCTCCCTGACTTGATCTCACTTCCCTTTAAACTCTGTTCCAGTTCTAGCCTTCACAGCCTCCTGCAGCAAGGAGTTCTGCAGGTTAACTATTTGCTTTGTCAAGAACAACTTTCTCTTACTAGTTTCAAGCCTGCTACCCATTCCTTTCCTTTGGTGTCCTCTAGTCCTTCTTTATGGGAACTCAGGAAGAACTTTTCTGTATGCACCCTCTCCACCCAACCCATGCTTTTAGAGACCTCTATCCTGTCCCCCCTCCGTCTCCTCTTTTCTAAGCTGAACAGTCCCAGTCTCTGTAGCCTTTCTTCATCTGGGACCTGTTCCCAACCCCTGATCATGTTAGTTGCCCTCCCTTCTCCCAGCCTTTCTCTTCCCCTCTCCCACCTCCTTTTCCCAGTCTCCCCCAGTTTTTTTCAATAAAGACAGAGTCAATGTTGGAAGAAACGTTATCTTTATTTTGTACATCAATAAGAAGGGGGGCTAGGGAAGGGTAAGTGGAAGGAGGTGAGGGAGGAATGGGGTACGAGCCCCCGATGGGGACGACTGGGCTGGCTCTGCGGGCTTCTGGGGGTGGAAGCTCTCCTGCAGCCCCCCAGTTGACCCCTCTCCCCAGATGGCAGCCTGCGGCAAGTGCAGCCGGGCTGATGGCCGAGTGCTGTGATGTGCCCAGTGTGGGTACTCCGGGCACTCCAAGCCAGAACTTCTTTGCAAGCGGGACACCCCTTAGAACTGTGTGTCCGGGGTGGGGGTCGGGACCCTTTAAGCGCAGCCCTCGGCTAGCCTGAGACAGCATCTCCATGCTCTAAGTCCTCCTCTGATGCCCTGCCGGCACTGCTTCCGGCCATCCTTAAGCCCTGTTCAGAGTCCACTCAATGTGGACTTGCTAGTTCGAATTAGCAAAACGCTAATTCGAACTAGTTTTTAGTTCTAGACGCATTAGTTCGAATTAGCTTAGTTCGAATTAACTAATTCGAACTAAGTTAGTTCGAACTAGCGCTGTAGTGTAGACGTACCCTAAGTGCACATCTTTTCAAGCAACAATACAAATGGTAATCCCACTTTAGCATTCTCCAGCTAAAAGCCAGATTTTTTTCCCCCACAGAACCAGGTATAGAACCCAGGGCTTCGGATTAATATTTCCCTGTACTAACCGGTATGCATGTTTCCCTCCATTCCAGTCTGTCTTTGATTGAACTGAACAATCTATAAGGAGCAGAAGAATCTCAGCGTTACAAACATCTTGCTTATGCAGGTTCATAACTCTACAATTTTCAAACCAAACAAAACACTATGGCTGTTCTTTCAAAAGTTTACAGCTGAACATTGAAACTTTACTATGCAGAAGAATCAGATTGTTTTATCTTCTTCTTTTAGTTTCTTATATTTAACACAAGACTGGACTGAATTTAATTTTTTGTTGGTCTCTTGATCGTATACTTCTGGTTCCAAATGAGATATGTAGTAGACTGGTCAGTTCATAACTCAGTGTTCATAACTCTGAGGTTCTACAGTAGTGCCAAAATACACTCTTCTTTCATGTATATTGCCAACTCCAACCTCTAAGTAACAGACAGCTACTGACTCATCCACCTGTCATGTATTTAAACAGCTTCCTCATGGAAATAGGGAGGCGTTATCTTTATTGCATTATGTGGTTTTAAGTGAACTATTAAATACATACAGATTTCATGAGCAGGTGGAGTTCCCACACTGCTTCTGACAAAAAAATAGATTTACTAAATACACTCCAAACTTATTGACTAAAAATGATAGAACAGAACCCAACACAAAAACCATTGTAGATAATGAAGATTCCCACTGATAACAGTGTTTTTGTATCAGGTCCATAAGCTCCAAACTAGACTTTTTCTGCAAACTTAGTCATTCCTAAATTGCTACGGCTATTCCCTTATCCAGAGAGAAAGATCTGTGTTGAAACTCAGGAGATCTAGGATTTATTCTCTGCTTGGCCATTTACCTGCTGGGTGATCTTGGGTAAGCCATTTTACTGCTTGGTATCTCAGTTGTTTCCTCATCTGTTAAAATGGAAGTCAAAGCACTTCTGGGTAAAGTACTTAGACATCCCCTGATGAAAAGTGATATATAAGATGTAAGTATTATTAACCCTCTCCTATGTCCCAATTGGAGTTAATAAGATACACTAGGGGTTGCTAACCTTTGGCACACGTCCCATCAGTGTAATTCACTGGCAGGCAGTGAGGGAGATGGGGGACCTCTTCCAGTGCCTGAGTTTCACCTGAAGTGCTGGCCAGTAAGTCTCTGCAGGGAATCTCAAACTGTCACCATTGCAAGCTTCGGGTGGCCATGCCTATAGATGCTCAACATAAATAAATTGTGTCATGGCGCACAAGCAGAGTACCCTGATGGGAAGCATGCCAAAGTTTGCCAACTCCTGTGATTCACCGTCCACTTTGACTCAGCAACTAAAAGAGTTCTATCATCTGGCTTAAGCTGTCTCAACAGCCCAATCCCGTACACACACACACACACACTCCTAGATAGTATAATTCTGCAGTAGGTATGAACAAAGTACATGTATTTATGACAACCGAGGATT
This sequence comes from Pelodiscus sinensis, assembly GCF_052426305.1. Classification (NCBI taxonomy): domain Eukaryota; kingdom Metazoa; phylum Chordata; order Testudines; family Trionychidae; genus Pelodiscus; species Pelodiscus sinensis. The sequence continues at coordinate 21,913,014 of NC_143052.1, read as the reverse complement.
TTATGTCTATGTTAAAGTAAACCATAATAATCATAAATAAAATAACGTTGAATCAGCCAGTAAAACAAATCTTATGTAGGCTGAGTATATTTCTTTCTTTATTTAAACACCTACCACTGGATGTTTGTCCCAGCAATTCATTCTTTTCAGCTGCTTTAGTTTAGTTAATAAATTTATAGGGAAGCTTTTGAAAGTTTCTTTATGACAGAATCAGAGAGAGCCATGCACTTTTATTGTGTCAATTGTAAAAAGAAATTTCAAGTTTTCAGGATCAAAAGCACCTATGCAAGCTAAAAATATTTAATGAGCCTATCTAGTACAGGCTGAAACTCGCTTCACAGGGATTCTCTGGTCCAGCTACACCCATGGTCCGGCATGGTTGTTGCAGGACCAGACGGTCCCAGTGGAGGGCCAGCATTAAGGATCCCTGCAGGGCTGGCAGAGCAGTGGGCTGCCAGCAGTGAGCTGGCATCAGGGCTACCTAGCACATGGTAGCGGGGATTCCCAGCAGGGCTGGGAGTTGCAGTGTGTGGCTGCTGAGAGGGCAAGGGTGCCATTTCAGGGACATAGGGAAGGCACCACCCAGGTGTGAGAGGCATGCAGGGAATGCAAACACTTTCCCCTCACTCCCTTAGCGTCTGGGGAATGGGATGAAAAGCAAGTCACATCCCAGAGTGCACAGCTGCTGTCCTCCCCTCCCCTCCCCCCAAGTGCCTGAAATTCTGCCCTTGCCAGAGGGGCCGGGAGTCCCGGTGTGCAGTGTGTGTCATGTGCATGGTTGCCTATGGAGCCCTGGCACAGAGTGTGAGGCTGCTCAGGAAGCCCCAGTGTACACAGCTGTCCAGAAGCCCCAGCACACATGTGGAGACTGTCTCCACAGCTGTCTGGAGAACCAGCATTGGGCTACCCAGTGAAGCCATGGCAGCAATGGCTGCCCAGTGGATCGGCAGGGTAGCGGGGTCTGAGGAGGTGGGGGGCCAGTGGCTGGGTCAGGGCAGGCAGTGGCAGGTGTTCAAAAATGGCCTCCCTTGGTCCAGCAAAATTCCTCATCCTGGACCAGTCAGGTCCGAGGGTGCTGGAGCAGGGAGGTCCAACCTATAGTTCTCAGTTCATTCTCCTTCAGGAAAAAAATTTATATTTACATGTTACTATATGCAGTTTGTTAAAAATACCATGCCCACAACTGGACCTCAGCAGGAATTAAACTGGCCCTAGATTTTCTTTCATTAAGTTAATTATTTTTTAATATAGGGAAAGATATAATATGGAACAGAAACTCTGTTGCTTGGTTATTGACATTTTGCTGAGAAGTGGGGAGAAACCTGTGGTGTAGATTAGTTATGGGGTAGGCTGATAAGTGAAATGTAATCTAGTGAGGCTCTACTGGCTACAGACAGTAGGGCTAGAGTTTGACAAGTTTGTATTTACATTATGAAAAAACTTTATGGACGTGTAATGAAACTGAGCCATAAAAAGTTATTTAGTTCAGGGTCACAAAGTAGAAGGAGTGGGAGTTAAGCTCAGTTCTAATGATCCAAGACCTTAAAGCAGAGAATGCACAAAAATATACATTTTTATGCGCTGAAAACATATCTCCAAAAGCTACCAGTTTAAAACAATAAAACCCAAATGTATTATATAGAAACACAGAAGTATGTCTTGGAATGATTATATTACAGATACAGACCTGTCAATACTCTCTTCACAGTCACATCTTCACTTGCTCATGTGTTGTACATATGTGTTCCCTCTCACATATAATTGTTCTCCATGCTCTTTGTTATTTAACTATCCTCAGCAGTGAAATTATAATGTTCTTAGGTCAAAATTTTCAAATATAGCTGTTACCGCTTAGGCGCCTAAATCCATATTTAGGCAATGAATTCACTGGCCTGGTTTTCAGAGAGAAAAATACCTGCTGCTCTTACAGACTTCAGACTACCATGAACTGTGGGTTCTTTGCATCTACAAAATACAGAGCATTGATTTAGGTGCCTAAATCTGGATATAGAAACCCAACTATTGATAGCCAACATTTGAAACTACTGGCCTGACTATTCAGGCAGAAATATGAACCACAAATTGGAGGCATAAGATCCTTTAAGGAATGATAATGGTGAATAGAGAGGACAATTTTCAAACGTAAGAGGTTTCAGGGCATTTTTGAAGTGTTAACATAGTATAAGTTGTACCTCCAAAATCTGGGACTCTCAAGTCTAGCAACATCCTTGGCCTGAAACAGAGTACGGAAGCCTAAGGGCAGGAGGGCCAGCTAGGCAGGACATCAGAGTGGGCAGCCCAGCTGAGGACACGATGGGACTAGGGCTATAGCCCTCCAGCAGTCCTCAGGAACTTGGGATCAGGGCTCATGGGTCCCCCTCAGCTGCATGGGGTTGGGCTGGGACTGTGCAAGGAAAGGGAGAGAACTCTGTGGCGTCCCTCAACTGCATGGAGCCAGGGCTGGGGCTGCACAGGGGAGGGACTGGAGCCCCAGCCCTGCAGCTGCTCTCAGCTGCACAGGACCAGAGCCCCACAGCCTATGCCTCCCGCCCAGGGAGCCAGCAGTAGCTGGGCAAGCAGACCAGCCAGGCTGGGTGGGGGAAGGGTGAAGGCAGGGTTCCCTGCTGGAGCAGCCTGACAGCAGTGGATGATGGGTTTGGGGGCTATTGGCAGGAGACCTCCTCTGGTCTTGCAAATTCTCTTGTTCGGGACTGGTCAGGTCCTAGTGATGTTGGACCAGAGAGGTCCAACCTGTAGTATCTATCACCAAGGTAGGAAAAATCAATTCTGAAGTTATCAAATAGAATACTGTAATCCATCCGAGCACTGGGGTTTTCTTGTAGTATGGATTCAGCCTTTTCCCCTTCATGCATGTAAAGCTTGCATTGTTTTTTTTTTATCTCTTCCAAATTAAGAATCTTGATTTCTTTCAAGGTTTCAAGTCTCAAGTTTTACATTGCTGAAAAGCTTTTTGTTGCAGATGCATCATGTGGACTAGTCAGCCAGCTCCTTGTCTTTTTCAGCGAATTCCTGCTGCACTGACATGTTATTGAAGTAGTATTAACTCCCTCCAAGAAGCAGTCTCAACTGTAAAAGGATTCTGCCCCAGAGTTGGTTCTCATGCTGAGTACTTTAATGTGCACAGCTACTCACTAACTTGGCATTAAGGTAGCAGCTTATATGCTCCAAACTGCTGTTTAAATGATTGCAATTAGTTTCTGGAGAGTCCTGTTACTGTTACACCTATTTGTTTGAAAATATCCTGTCATTCATCATAAATTACCTGTGTTTCTGCACAGTACATCAAAAATTGTTAAAATAAATTATAATAGTGCTGCTCTCCAAGAGCAGATGGCTAGTGAAAGGAAAGATCACCCAGAAAACTTCAGAGCCCTATTAAGACTTTTAAGACATGGGTCCATATTGAAGGTCATACACACATGCTTAAGGAACTTTTATCAAGAGCTTCAGCACATAGGGTCCCTATGCAAAACATGGGAAAAAACAGGCACTTAGCAAAGTGATGCACAAAAGCCAGCAATCTACACATGAAGCCACTTAATCTAGCCAATAAAAGAGACTGTATCGGCTCTTTCAGTCATATAATGATAGTGATAGTAAATAGCGCATATGGAAGGTAGGCAGGTTTTTACATGTCACTGTGAAGCATGTACTGTGTAAAGGGAAAATGATGCAAGGGCAGCTTTTACTTCAGAGTTGTCCCACATGTTCACCAACAAATGAACATCTAATCAGATGAGCAGGTAAACATGGGTGTATACAGAGAGATAAGAGTAATGGTTAGATCATTTTAATTTTATTAAAATATGTGGGGGAGGCAAAAACACATGCAATTTCTTCCATGTGTTTACTAGATGGTTAGCAAATTTTCATCAGAAACTGTTTTTGATGAAAAGCTGTCTGCAAGCAGACCTGACAAAAGTTAATTTGATGGAGCGAGAGGCTTGGAATTCACAAACACTCTCATGTCCTAGCATGTTCTAGGCAGCCCAGCTTGCCTCCTTAAACTGAAACAAGCAGGGAACAGTTTTATATATGGAAATCTGTACTGTTTTTACATTTGCTTTATGTTTTATTTCCTTTTTTAAGACTTGTAGACCATGGCCCGATATTATTCTCAAAGGATACATCTACACTAGCATTATTTCAAAATAACTTAGTCCACGTTTACACAGCAGGTAAACTGGAGGACTGTTAAGCTGGAGGACTCCTTACTCTGACTCATGTAACCCTCATTGTATGAGGAGTAAGGGAAGTTGGAGGAAGAATGCTCTATTTCGAAATAAGTGCTGTGAAGACGCTCCCAATTTTAAAATAAGCTATTTTGAAATAAACTATGCAATTGACGTAGTTCAATTTGCATAGTTTATATCGAGTTATGCCCCACTGTGTAGATGCACCCAGAGATGCCATTGAAATTCTGGAGTCACTCCATTAATTATGCAGAATTACTCTGGATTCGCATTGATATAATCGAGAGTAGAATTTAGTAGATTACTCTACATTTTACATTACTTCTATATTCTTACAATTTTACACTTTTAATCACCATTTAAAATGCCGCCAGAGTGCAGTACCTGGCAGCTTTGAGGGCTAGACAGGGGGAGGAAGGGAAAAAGCATGGTGCAGCCTGGATGGCACTGAGGGTTGGCTGCCTCCAAACCCACTCGTTCTGCGTGAGGCCCTACCACTTCCAGGAATACGGAGTTGGGCCTCCCTCCCACGTTGCCCAGGATCCAAGTGAGATTGTTGGTTCCCCAGCTCAGGAGTAATTTATTTTTTCAGGTACCAAACTATTTAGACTGCTGCGTGAACTTGCAGAAGTCACATAAAAACCCCATGAATCACTTCTACTGCATCATTCCAAGGAGATTTTGCCACATAATCCCATAGATGTAGGGACAAAATCAGAAATACTAAGACACAGAATAAATGCCTGGTAAGGGATGTAAAAGACATTAAAAAGAGGTTCTATAAATACATTAGGAGCAAGAAAAGTATCAAGGCAAGTGTAGTCCCAGTACTTAATGGGGAAGAGGAGTTAATAACAAACAAAACTAAAAAGGCTAGTGATTTTAATGCCTATTTTACTTTAGTGTTTACTAAAAAGGTTAATTGTGACCAGATGCTTTGTACAGTTAATAATAACAAGGAGGAAAGTAACACAAGCCAGAATAGGAAAAGAACAAGATAAACACTATTTAAATAAATTAGATGTCAGTAATTTGGCAGGGCCTAATGAACTTCATCCTAAGGTAGTTAAGGAACTAGCTGAGGCAATCTCAGGATCATTATCAATTTGGGGAATTCAGGGAGGATAGGTAACATCTTAAGACCTGGAGAAGGGCAGGTGTAGTACCTGTGTTGCGAAAGAGAAACAAAGAAGATTCATGGAAGTATAGACCAGCCATCCTAAATATTATTCCTAAAATGATACTGGGAAAAAACACAATAATTTTATAATCACATAGGATACGTCTACAGTCGAGGTATCCCAAAATATCTATCCTGCATTTACGCAAGCTGCCTGTTATTTTGAAATATTTTTTTAAATAATGGGTGCGCTAGTTCACTATCCCAATAAAACCTCATTGCATGAGGGATAAAGGATGGCTTGAAATAGAGTATTATTTTGAAAGTTGGTACTGTATAGGTGCACCAAATTTCAAAATAAGCTATTTTGAAATAGTTTTGAAATAAGATATGTAATTTGTGTAATTTGAATTTAGAATGCTGTATCGATGCATCCATAGAGAATAATAGCATAATAAGTAATTGCCAGCATGGATTTGTCAAGAATAAATAATGCCAAATCAACCCCATTTCCTTCTTTGACAAGGTCAGTGGCTTCATGGGTCGGAGGAATCAATAGATGTGATATACCTTGATTTTTAGTAAAGCTTTCGACAGAGCCCTGCATAATATGTTCATTAGTAAACTAGGAAAATGTGGTCAACATGAAATTTCTACAAGGTATGTATGCAACTGATTGAAAAAACATACTAAGTAATTATCAATGGTTCACCATCAGATTGTTAGGACATATCTAGTGGGTTTCCACTGGAATTTGTCCTGGGACTGGTACTATTCAATATTGTCATTAATTATTTTGGATAAAGTAGTAGAGAGTATGCTTATAAAATATGTGGATGATACCAACATAGGAGGGTTCAGACTTTTTGGAGGACAAGATTAGAATCCAAAAGACCAAAATAAATTGGAGAAATGGTCATAGCATCATAGAATCATAGAGCTGGAAAAGTCCTCAGGAAGTCATCAAGTCCAGCCCCCTCCCCAAGGCAGGACCAATCCCATCTAGATCAACCCAGCAAGGGCTTTGTCAAGCCGAGACTTAAAAAACTCTAGAGATGGAGATTCCCCCATATCCCTAAGTAACCCATTCCAGTGCTTCACCATCCTCCTAATGAAATAGTCTTTCCTAATATCCATCCTAGATCTCTCCCACTGTAACTTGAGACTATTGCTCCTTGTTCTGCCATCCGTCACTACTGTGAACAGCCTTTCTCCATCCTCTTTGGAACCTCCCTTCAGGAAGTTGAAGGCTGCTATCAAATCCCCCCTCAATCAATAAGATTAATTTCAATAAAGACAAGTGCAAAGTATTAAAAATCAAATGATCAAATACAAAATGAGGAATAACTGGCTAGGCAGCAATATTGCAGAAAAAGAATATGGATTTATAGTGGATCACAAATTGAATTAAACAAAAACACAACTCTGTTACAAAAAAGGTTGATATCATTCTGGGGTGGATTAACATAGGTGTATGTTAGACATGGTGAGGATTCCACTGAATATTGTGTCCAGTTTTGGGCTTTAAATGTCAAGAAAGTTATGGACAAATTAGAGATTGCTTAGAGAAAAACAATAAAAATGAATGTACAGTTAGCAAACCTGACCAGTGAGGAATGCTTAAGGAAGTTGGACATGTTTATTCTTGGGGAAAGAATAGTGAGGGATACCTGTTAACATTCTTCAATATGTTAAAAAACTCTTATAAATAATTCTTCATGTTCACTGAAGATTGGACAAGAAGTAACTTCCTTAATCTGCATCAAAGGAGAAATAGGTATTATGAAACACTTACTTAACTATCTTTATATTTAGGTCCAGGATAGACTTCCTGTGGATAGTTGTGAAATCCCTGTCATTGTAGAACAGAAGCTTCAGAGTGCTAGCCAAGTTAGTCTGTAACAGGAAAATCTTAAAAAAAAAACACAGTCTGGTAGTATTTTAAAGACTAACAAAACATGTAGATGAAACAAAAAACAGGACTATGTAGCACTTTAAAGACTAACCATCTTGTTTGTTTCAGCTAGACCAGACTAACATGGCTACATATCTATTACTATAAAACATGGAGATGGTATCATGAGCTTTTGTGGGTACAACCCACATCTTCAGATGACCGGCATGTTGGAAGTCCAGATAAGGGAAGGAGGGAGGGGGCGAGAAGGGAAAAAAATGGAAGGTGAGGAAGAAAAAAAGACAGTGAATAGATAAGCTTCAGAGGGATAGCCCAGTGAGTCTAGTAGCATCTTAAAGACTGAGTAGTTAGACAAAGCAGCTGTCATTGGGTGGTCTAGGTTTATTTGGTCCTGTGTTAGTGTAGGGGGCTGGACTTGTTCTTTCAAATTCCCTTCCACTCCTATATTTCTATTATTCTATATCCTTCTACATATCTACAAATCATGAACTAGATGAAATGGCAAATCAAGAGGAAGAACTAAAGCACAGTTTTCCAATTGAGAAGCAGGATAGACAGTCAGTGTGTTACCAAAATTAAAGTTAGAAGATTTTGGTCAAGATTTTAAAAAATGGACAATCTCCCTGAGCCTCAATTACCCCATCAGGAAAAACAATGAAGTAATGCTCACCCCCTTAATACAGCATTTTGAGAATTAGGATCAAATATTCTATACAATTAGCAGGCACTATGTTGCAGTCTGAGAATTCCAAGGGTTAGGACTCACCATGGCTCTCTGGCTAAAGCAGTTATGTCATTTGGAGCTCCTGGAATCAAGTGGCTCTCTACACTGCCATAAGTTTATAGTCTCCAGTGGTTCAGTTTGAATCTTAGTTCAATTCAGATGTAGTTATGTTTGTAATGGGATGTTTGCCCCTGGATGTTTTCAGTTGTTTCAGTATCACTGTAATTTGGAATGTATTGCATCCTAAAGAGATGCTTTAGCCAATATAATAATGAGGAGGGGCTGTATTTAATGAGACAGGGTTGGGGGGGTGGCTGTTCTTCAGTAGATTTTGGTAACTTTGCATAGTAGCCTGACTGTTTGAAACCAAAAAGACAGGTCTCCATTTTTTCAGGCAAAATTTGGAATGCATAGAATTACATATTGTAAGGAATACCAGCACAACATCCTACACTAATATGCCCCACTATTAAACTTTCAACGGGCACTTCTGTACAATATTAAGGGACTGGTGACATAGAGCTCTGCTCTGATGTTTTATTTACGACATCTTGAATATTAGTACAGACTTTGTTTGTTGATATTGGGAGTTACATTTACTCAATAGATTTGAGTCTGTGTGGTCTTTAGTAGTTTGCTGTTTGAACAGAAAGCAGACAACATAATCCTAAACATATCTGTTTGATGGATTGATCCTAAAGTTATGGTCACAAATAGAAAATGTATGAGCTTATCCTGACTTATAGTAATGAAATGGAAGAGCTGCCACAAATGTTCTCAGAATGACTCCCACATCTTAATAATTAAGTAAATAATAAAAATATATTAACTTTATTTTTATTTGTATAGAAATGTTCTTTGTTATGAAATTTGAACTTTTCTCTCGCAATTTTCAAATGATTTAATATTTCTTACTCCCCTACTCCATTATGATTTCATTTGCAAGAATGATATGCAAAGAATGCCTTAAATTTAGAAAAATGCAAGCTGCTATTTTGTCAAGAAACACATTTATAATTAATGTTCAAATAGTTTTTACTGTTCTTTTAAAAGAAGCCTAAAATGGTATTGGTACATTACTGTATGGAAATGACAGAATTATCAATAACAATGCAGAAAAGGCAGAAATATTCAATAAATATCTCTGTTTTGTATTTGGGGGAAAAGTAGGTGATGCAGTCATATCATATGATAAAACTCTTTCCCTTACACTAGTATCTCAGGAGGATGTAGGAGGCTCTACTAAAGTTAGACATTTTAAAATCATGGATCCACTTACCTTGAATTCAAGAGTTTGATAAGAGCTGGCTGATGACAACACTGGACTATTAATGTTGATTTTCAATAAGTCTTGAAATATTGAGGAAGATCCAGAAGGCTGGGAAAAAGCTACTGCGTCAATATTTTAACAGAATGAATGGGATGCCTTTTGGAGCAACTGATACAGGACTCTAATAGTAAAGAACGAATAGAGGGTAATATAACTAATGCCCATGGGCTTGTAGAAAACAGATCCTATCAAAATAACTTCATATTTTTGAATGTGATTACAAGTTTTTTTGAAAAAAGTAATAGTGCTGACGTAATAGATTTCTATAGGGCATTTGACATGGTACTGCTTGGTATTTTAATTAAAAGACTTTAAATTAAAAGATAAAATTGTAACTGGAAATCATTATTTAACAGGTGTGTTTCTAGTGGATTCCCTTAGGAATATGTTCTTGGACCTTGTGATAGCTGACACATTTTCACGGAAGAAAACCTAAAATAATCACTGATAAAGTTTACAGACGACACAAAGATTATGGAAGTGATAAACAATGAGAAAGATAGATCAGTGAGTGATTCAGTATGATAAGGATCCCAAGGTAATCTGTACACAAACAAACAATATATGTTTTAATATGTAAATATATGTATTCAGGAACAAAATACATAGGCCATACTTACAGGATGGGGGACAGTGTCCTGGGAAGCAGTGACTTCGAAAAATATTTGGGGGTTACAACTGATAACATGAGCTGAACATCATGACCTATGCTACCAAGTGGTCAAAAGGGCCAATGCAATTCTTGGATACACAATCGGAAATCTCAAGTAGGAGTAGAGAAGATATTTTACGTCTGCATTTGGGACTGGTGTGACTGCGGTTGGAATACTACATCCATAGCAAGAGGAGAGGACTTGCAGAAGAGCCAAAAGAAAGATTAGAAAACATGCCTTACTGTGATAGCCTTAAGGAGCTCTTAGCTTAACAAAGAGGTTAACAAGGGACTTGATTTCAGATTATAAGTACGTATGTGGGAAAAAAATATTTGATCATGTGTTCTTCAGTGTGGCAGAAAAGTATGACACGATACAATGACTGCAAGCTGAAGTCAGACAAATTCAGATTTGAAATAAGCCATTCATTTTTAAGAGCAAGAGTAATTAATCATTGGAACAATTTATCAAGATTATGGTGGATTCTCCATCACTGACCATTTTTAAATCAAAATGGGATGTTCTTCTAAAAGATATGCTCCAGAAACAATTTTAGGGAAGTCCTATGACTTATGGTATACACAAAGTCAAACTGGATGATTACAATGGTCCCTAGCTGCCATGGAATATATGGATCTCTGACTAATCCTAGAAATGTAATATGTTTATGATTTATGATCTGCTCAAGAGTCAATACAAGATTCATTCTTCTATTCATCTTCTAATACCTCTGTGCTATGCAACTGCATTATCAATGTACACTGCCAATAAATGGAAAAGAAGAAAAGGAATTCATAGTGCATGAGGTAAGTCACTGTCTGAACTTTATGCTTTATATTTATTTGTGTGTGTAGAGAAACACAGTTTCTAAGTTCTTTGATTTATTTCCTTTATAAAGAAATATGACCTTTTTTTACTGTTATCTACTGGTTAAATAATCCAGAGTTATAATATTTCTGCTTTTTCTGTGAGGAGGCCTTTTCCGTCATAAAAGAGTGAAAACACACATCTACGCATCATAAAAAAACAATAAAATGAACTTTTTCATTTTGGGTTTTACATCTCAGTATGGAAATTGAGCATAAATGCAGGACAGAGTCTTAAATTTTGATCCCACGTGATTAGCTCGGACCCCAAAGAGTTGATCTGAGAGCTCATTTCCCCCCGCCCCCTTCAGTTTAGCTAGTCTAAACATGGATCTATAACAGCCATGATGGCATCTGGAAGGCATTTTAGTAACAGAAACATAGCCAAAGTATCAGAAAAATGCAACATGTGGACAAAGTATGCTAACTTCAGCTATGTGGCTAGGTACTTAGCTGCCCTATGGCATCAAGGGTTCAGACTACCCTTTGATGTACAACACTAGGATTCTAATGTAGAATGTGTTTGCACTGTATGAATTTCTTTTAAAAATATTAATGTAGTCTGCAATGTATATCATAACCTTGTAGTAACCCTTTATAGATGGTTGACAGCCTTGAGTAGATAAAAAGGGGGCTTTATGTAGGTTTCATTTTTACATTTGGATAAAATACCAGCTGTTTTTGGCACACAGTCTTGGAAATTTAAGGTACAATTTTTGCTCATGTCTAAAATAAACTGTTATTCGTTATGCAAATGAAACCTTATCTATTATTTTTTGTAAAGATATATGTTACTAGCTTGTTTATATTTAACCAGAATGGATATTGGAGATGAAGGAATAATTTATAGTGAATAATACACTCAACAAAGTTCCATTGTTTTCTGTTTGCAGATTGTCAGAATAGGTCAAAATATTCCTAGATGCTTTCCACTGTTTGCTTAGTTCTTTTTGACAGGAGCACTGATTTACTGGGACTCTTCTGTCTATTTCTGATTCCATTATATTTGCACATTTAGGTATATCCTGAGAGCAGTGATTATAGCTGTGACAAGACATAGAGGGGAAGAAGAGGAGACACTGTTGTCCCACCTTTCCCTGCATAAAGTCACATTGTGACCTGGCCTTTTCATTTGTATTTCTTCTTAAAAGAAGACTACAGAACACGGAATACAGCAGTTGTACTGTACCATATAGTTTATCTGAATTTTCACATAACTTTATATTTGTCCACAAGACGAGTTATAAAAATATATGCTTACAGAAGAGAGTGAATGAGAGGCTGGCCACAGAGAGTACTGTTAAAAATATTATTAACTGAAAATAACAGAGTGCTATCCTATTGAGCACATTATCTTTTCTTGTCCTCCCTCATTTTTAATCTTGACAAATAATTTAGATTTAGGCCCCAGTGTGGTGCAGAGATAATGACTAAGGTTTTAACCAATAAATTTCAAAAGACTCAGGATCTGCTTTGCAGATGGGATGATGACTTGTGGCAAAATGAAATGTAATGTTGACAAATGTGAAGTAATTTGCATTGAGACAAAGAATAATAAACACAGGTACCAAACAAACTGAACTACAGGAAGAGCACTTTGAAAGGGATGTTGTAGAGTGAGTTTACTTTACTCCACTTTAAATCATGGATCATGGGGAGAAGCCATTAAAAAGGAAATTTGCAATATATCATATGCCTTTTCTGTCTGGTTCTGAGTGCGTATGCTCAAGATCAGTGCTGTAATTTATTTGACTATCTGACCGCCATGTGTAACAACCGTATGAATTTTCAATTTAAAACTTTTTAAAATTAATATTTTGAGGAGTTATTTTATAAATAAAGATGAGGGTAAAATTTTGTAATGTTTCATTTTTTTAAAAGTGAGTTAGACACTTGGGAAGCAAAGTTCCTTTGAAAGTCAGTGGGACTATGGGACTGTATGTATGGAGGTTGTTTAAGCCTTTGTTCCCTTGAACATCTCTCATCATCATTGATCAGCCTTCTGATTATCATCCCTGTGTATAATTAACATGGGGATAGGTCTCATCTAGGACAGAAGGGCTTAAAAGCCAGAGGCTAAGCGACCAAGGGGAGCGAGCAAACAGGGGACAACAAACAGCCAGTTTGTGGGAGAGAGATGTAATATAATTACTTTTGTTAGAAAAGGCAGTATTGCCAGTGCCAACACTGCTTCTGTCTCCTCTACCGGCCTCTATGTCTAGACAGAGAACGTGGCTGTGGTTTTGTCTACACATATCCTGATGTGGATGTGCAGATACTGTGGCCTACATTTCCCTTTCATATAAAGTATCAGCCAGGGGGAACCATTCTGTGTGAAAGATATCTGGTGGTGGAATCTCTCAAGAAGAAGGTGGGAGACCTATAGGAGTTGACTAGGCTGAGAGGCATCCATGAACTCGGGGAATTCACTTAGAACATTCATATGGAGACCTCCAAGGCTAAGAGAGCTATCCAGTGAGAGATGACTGCTGCCACAGCACCAGGGAAGGAGGATACAGCATTATGACAGGGAGGACACTGGCTGCAATTTACTCCTGGTGGACGGAAATACTCCAGAACCTATTGGCCATAGTGATGAAGAAATGTTATTTTGCCCTGTCAATGGGGAATTAGTAATCCCCCCCAAAGGTGGAAGATGAGATGCCCAGGACCCCCAGGTAGGGAGGATTATAGCCACCACACCCAAGAGGAAATGTAGGGTAGTGGAGGTTGGTGACTCCCTTCTATGCTGCCTGCTATGAGCCTGTATCCAAGATGATATAGAGGTGTTATCAAGGATCATCCATCCCTCTGATTACTATGCAGCCTTACATGCTATTCATCAGTATGGGCACTAATGATATTGTGAGGTATGACTCTGAGCAGATTGGAAGTGACAACATGACTCTGAGAGTAAGGGTGGAGGAAATGGGGCACAGGTCAATTCTTCCCGTCAAAGGTAGAGGCCCTGACAGATGCATTTTGGAGGTGAATGCCTGGCTGTGCAGATGATGTTGCCAGGAGGACCTTGACCCTGGGATGCTGTTTTAGGAGGAACAACTGCTGAGTGGAGGTGGATTCCACCTATCTAGGAAGGAGAAGAGTATCTTTTTGGACTGGGTGTGGAAGACCCAATGAAAGTCCCCATTCTAAGCAGAGACTTACATTTGACTCTTCCACACTGCAGGTCAGTACCCTAAGTACCAGGCTATCAGGAATCCTAGGGAAGGCTTTTCTCAATCTATGATGTTGAAGCTGTTCAGTTTTTGACAAAATGCTTAAATACAGGTGGGACCTCCTTGGTATGGTAGTTTCGGGACCTGAGTGGTCCCGAATGACAGAGTTTGCTGGACCAGAGGATGTCAGGGCTCCCCTCCTGCTGTGGCCCTGATCCCTGCCACAGGCCTGCTTCCCATGGCCAGTCCAAGCTGCACTCCTGGGCTCCAGTCCATGCTGCATTCCCAAACACCAGCCTCTCTGCCTTTGGTCTGGGAAGGGCTATGCTCCCTCTATGCCGGCTCTGGCTGTGGCTGTGCTCCCCACCATGACAGCCCCATGCTTTCTACTAACAGCCTAGCCCCTGAACCTGGCCAGCCACAGATGTTGCCAGACCAGAGAGTCTCAAATTTTAGAGGTTCAACCTGCAGTGATTGGAAGAAAGTACCCTAACCACCAGGCTATAGAGTAATTTGCGCATTCTGTCTCTTAGGTTATAAGGGATGCCCCCATCACCTCCTACTCTGGCACTATTGTGAATTACTTTTGAAAATTCTCTTTGTTGATTATAAAAATGTCATTAAATTATTTTTTTTCTGTTTGAGTTGAACCCCACTAAATATTTAATTAAAACAAAATTTGTTTTTGTTTTTTATTTTGACAAGAAAACCAAAGCATTACCATTTCAAGTCAATCTAAAACATATTTTAGTGAAACCACAAAAGTATTTTTTGCACAAGTTTTGATAGAAATGACTCTGGTGATGAGGTTTCCAATATTTCTTTGGAAAATAATTCCTTAATGTAATAGAATTTGTCATAAAAGTATGCCTAAATTGTTTGCTTAATTTCATCCCACTGCTCCTATACTTTTGACTATCATAAACAACTTTTCTTCATCCGTAGTACTTTAAGCATCTGTAGACCATTATCATATCTCTATTAGTTACCATTTGACCAAGCTTTATATGTTTCCTTCTTTTAGCCTTTTCTTATAAATCAATCTTGTCAGCTACTAATATGTTTTCTTGCTCTTCTAAAAATTGCCTTTAAGTTGTTCAGTTTTCTGGTAGAAAGAAGCCCACAAAAAGTATTCCCACAAAAATCCCACAGAAAGTATCCTCAGTGACTCACTTCCCTGGACCATGACTTGACATCTGTGTAATTTTTTTAACAATTTTGGGTGGGCCTGCACCACATTTCATGTCAACTGTCCATCCCACCTCAAAGATAACTTAATCCTCTCCTCCATTATCACCTCATAGACCTGGCCTAATGATTTTAAGGAGGGATAGGATGATGATTATCCAGAATTAACTACCTCATTCTCTGTTGAGATGTGTGGGTGAGAAATATCTTTATCCCTGTCTCATCTCAGCTTCCCACTGAAGAAAAAGGATTGGTCTACATGAGTTTGCACTGGCAGTAATTTCCATTCCTGTGCAAGAAAAGAGTAGATACTTACTCTTTTAAAAATTAAAATTGAGGTATTCCTTTATATTTTTAGTTCCCTCAAATTAGGGAAGGCTATGACTAGCTTTATGGCAATGCACTTGCATCTCCAAAACCCCATTAGCTGCATTACTGCCAGATCACACTAGTTCACTTAACCCTCAGAGGCCATCTTCAGCAAACATGCCTTTCAAGTGATCCTTACTATTAAGACTCCAGTTCAACAAGGGATTTAAGTTTGTGCTAACTCAAAATGCACAAACATTCTCATTGATTTGAATGGGAATACTCACATGCTTAAGTCTCTTAGGGTATATCTACACTGCAGGCTACAGTTGAATTAAGATTCACAACTTCAGCTATGTTAATTGCATAGCTGAAGTCGAAGTAGTTTAACTCAGCTTTTGGCACTGCTTACACAGCAGGAAGTCGAAGGAAGAACACTCTTCCTTTGACTTCCTTTATTCCTCCTGAAATGAGGGTTACAGAAGTTGGAGTAAGAAGCCCATTACTTCAAAATTATTTTGAAATAATGGGCTTGCTGTGTAGACCCACACTCTGTTATTTTGAAATAGCATGAGGGTTTTTTTTAAATAAGCATGCAGTGTAGACATAGCCTTACAAAAGTGGGGCCTAGCCATCTGTCTTTTGATTATTTTCTCCAGTTATATTATCCTGCACCTCTCTAGCTTAGATCTCATTTTCTTTCTTGTCCATAATTTAACTTTTTCTAGGTATGTTTATAAATATAGCTTCTTTCTCACTGTTGGTCACAAAACTTCTCATTTTAGAACACTTTGGTATTAACTGTGAATTTAATTAGTATGCCATGTACACATTTTTCTAGATCATTATGTAGATGTTAAACAAGCTTAGGACTAGAAATAATCCGCATAATATGCTGCTTGACGGCTCTTCCTATTTGTGTTATCTTTCGCTTACAATGTTCCAGCCAATTTTGTTCATGAGACAGTGCTCATAGTCAAGTCAATTTGAACTAATGTTTTAAGTAAAATGTCATGAATGTGGGACATGATATCTAATGATCAAATAGCATTATAAACCAAATTGTCTTGTTATTTCCACAACAGCCTGATTTACACCCTAGTTAGAAGCGATGATAAAATCTTGCACAACTTAAAAAGATACTATTTAGGGCAGATGAGAAACTGCCTCAAAATGGCTGCTAAGACCACACTGAGAGGATATAACGAAACAATTTTTGCAATCCCCTTTAACTTTGTTATAGCATGCAGATAGGTCAACAAAACTTTCTGATAATGATATCAGAGTGTGCTGGAAGATCTAAAAGCATTATCAAGGACACCTGAAACCTAACTTGCTGAAAGCTGTTTGATCAAAGGTGGAAAAGGAAGGAAACTGTGATGTCACAAATCCATGAACACATTCATTTTTTATACTTCTCATACTAGAATTATATGATACAAGAAAATTTAATATTTAGTCTTCTGTTCCAAAGATAATATCAGTGTTAACCGCTGTATATTTTCTTTTGCAATTTTATTTTAATATACATTTTGATAATAAAATACCTGTCTTCTTTTCTTTCCAGTCTTTCAAACAGAAATGAACTGGGGACAGGCCCACCCATGGGAGTAGAAGGGGAAAAAGGGCAGTTGCCTTGGGGCCCAGCAATTCAAAGGGGCCCAGGACTCCTGGAAGCTGCTTCTGAGGGAGTGACGGTGGCCAGAGCCCCAAGCCTTTAAATTGCCACCAGAGCCCTGCACGTTCTATGAGACTCTGAGGGCTGGGGGAAGTGCACCACGTAATAAGCACTGCTGAGGGCTGGCTGGCTGCCTGAGGCCACATCCCTTCTGCCCAAAGACCGCCTCTTCCAGCAGTATGAAGCCAGCCCCACCCCATCTTGCTCAGGGACTAGCGGAGGCTGGGAGAAGTCCTATGGCTTATATTATTCAGGAGGTCAGACTAGAGGATCACAGTGATTCCTTTTGGCCTTGGAATCCACGAATCTTTTCCATTCATGCAAAACTGAAACTGTTTCTGTGGGTGACTTTTCTATATTCTACTTACTCACACGGACCAGATCTGCTTCCCAAAACTCCCATTGACTTTGGTGAAATTAGGGCCAGTACCCAAATCATTATTTTTAAAGGAAGTAAACCTTAAAGTGGTTCGCCATGTAATCTTTTCAGAAATATGTTTCATAAATAAGATGACATTTCTGGGTATTTATCCTATCTTGCAATCCTGTTATAGTCATTTCCATCCTCACTGTTACTGCCCTGAAAGTGCTCACACTCATTGGTGATGGTGTGTCTAGTCAGTGGACTATACTTCATTCTTAGTCATATAATCAGTTCTTAATAATTATTACAGTATCTTCTTCCAGTATCACACTGAAAGCTGTGCATATTTATTTGTTTGCTTGCTTGCTTCCCTCCAAATGTTAATAGACCATCTTTAATAAAAATTACAAAGTTTTCATAAGTGATTGCTTTTTGGATGCCCAACTTCAGGCATGTAACGTATACTGGTTGTCAGAGGATGGGTATTTGTTGCTTTTTGAACAATTGACCTTGTCAACCAGGAATTACGGCAGTACACAGGCAATCCAGGAAGTTTTTGGACAATGTTGGGGATAACTTCTTGACAAAGGTGCTGAAGGATCCGACCAGGGGCCGTGCGCAGCTTGATCTTCTGCTCACAAACAGGGAGGAACTAAGAGGGGAAGTGGAGGTGGGTAACAACCTGGGAAGCAGTGATCATGAGATGGTAGATTTCAGGATCCTGACCAAAGGAAGAAAAGAGAGTAGTAAAATACACACCTTGGACTTCAAAAAAGCAGATTTTGACTCCCTCTGAGATCTGATGGGCAGAATCCCCTGGGATGTTAACATGAAGGGGAAAGGAGTCCAGGACAGCTGGCAGTATTTTAAAGAAGCCTTATTGAAGGCACAGAAAGAAACCATAGCAAGCAAGAGAGGCAAACATGGTAGGAGACCGGACTGGCTTACAGGGGAAATCCTTGGTCAACTTAAGCACGAAAAGGAAGCTTACAATGAGTGGAAACTTGTACAAATGACCAGGGAGGAGTTTAAAGGTATAGCTCGAGAATGCCGGGGGGTTATCAGGAAGGTGAAAGTGCAAATGGAATTGCGACTGGCTAAGGATGTGAAGGATAACAAGGTTTCTATAGGCATGTTAACAAGAAGAAGGTGATCAGAGAGGGTGTGTGGCCCCTAATGGGTGAAGGAGGTAACCTAATGACAGATGACTGGGGAAAGCTCAATGCTTTCTTTGCCTCTGTATTCACGGACAAGGTCGGCTCCTGGACTTCTGCGCCAAGATATACAACTCCTGCTACATGAATTACATAGCTGGATTCTACGTACCTTGCATGGATTTTTCTGGGGCAGCCTCACAGTGAGAGGTCGACAGGAGAAATGCTCCTAATGACTTCCCGTCCGTCTTGTGAGGAGTAGGAGTACTGGCACCAAAGGGGGTACCCTCAGCATTCAATTTAGCAGGTCTTTACTAGACCCACTAAATCAAACTCTGGAAGATCGATGACCACAACATCAATCGTCTGCTAAGTGGAAACATAGCCTGAGACAGCTGGGTTTTAGCTCATGTGGTAGAGGCTCATGCATTAAGCTCCTAAGATCCCAGGTTCAATTCTACCTATCAGCGTTACACAGCTAATAAAAGAAAAAAAAGAGAAAGGAGCAAAGTGCCTAAGCATTTATTTACAAAATGCAGACATATAATATGACATTATGTATATGTTTTAAACCCATCTAACATATTTTAGTGCCAGTGGCCATTAGCTTTATGTTCATGTTAAACTTATGAGTTTAAGCTATTAATGGCGTTACACAGACACTCGCAGACATACACACAAGCTAAAGTTGGGAGGTTACAAGTTCTCTGATGCTCTTGTTTTAAGGAAAATGTTCTCTAATCTGTAATGTGTAATTCGGTTCTGATATTCTGCTCTTTCTCAATGTGTGTTACTTCTGTGATTTCTCTTAGACATGTGCACATGCAAAAAGGTATAATATGACTATTGCAATTGGCTAGGTAGATCTGAGATTAAAACTTTTCACTGAATTTATAAATACTGTTCTTATTAATAAGGCTGTGTTCAATTCCTCCTATGATTATTATTAATTAATATGATGTATTTTTCAGAAACCCTCCCTAACATGGGTCTGTGCCACTAGGATACATTCAAGCCAGCTCCCTTTAAATAAACAAAATTGAATTGATTCATGTATTGTAAATCCCACTGGGCTATGCTGTTTTCATGACTAATTTCTTTCAGTAACCACAGCTTCACTGACTATGACCTTACAACAGCCAGCACACTGTATGAAAACATGGGCTTGTTGTGAGGGTTATGCTTTTGCTCATGTACTGCATCCCTTGCGGCTTGTTAACTATCCACACAAATATTACTTCAGTCATATCTGGGCTAAATGTAGCTGTTACATTTTTAAGGACCATGAAGGTAACCTTCCTTCAATAGTTGGAAAATGCAATTTTAAAACAAAATAAGTAGTTTAACAACTTTGAAAACACTCTCCTAGGTTTCAGCCAGATTATAATCTAGAAGCAACAGGTAAAATTCTTCAGAAGAAAAAATATTAGAAATTGTTTTTTAGCAACTCCTCTCAGCCCCCTAAAAATAAACCTATATTCTTTCATGAAAAGGCTACATATCCCTCTTACTTTTTATAACTTAGAATTAAGGAATCATAGAACTTGAGAGGTCATCTAGTCCTGACCCCTGTGCTCATAGCAGAACTAACTAATATGTAGTATATTCCTGGAAAGTGTTTGCCTATCCTGCTCTTAAAAATCTCCAATTATGGAGATTACACAATGGCCATAAAGACGATTTATTCCCATGATCAACCACCCACAGTTAGGAAACTTTTCAAACCAAAATCTATATTGCTAGAAGTTTAGCCCATGGCTTCCTGTCCTATCCTCAGTGGTTAAGAAGAACAATTCTTTTCTCTCCACCTTGTAACAACTTTTTCTGTACGTAAAAGCTGTTATCATGTCTCCTTTCAGTCTTCTCTTTTTCAGACTAAAAAATCCCAATTTTGTAAATCTTCCCTTAAAAAACATGTTTTCTAGACTTTTAATAATTTTTGTTGCTCGTCTCTGGACTTTTTCCATATGTCCACATTTTTCATGCGATGTAACACCTAGAACTGGACACGGTACTCCAGCTGAGGCCTAATCAGTGCACAGTAAAGCAGAATCATAGAATCATAGAATAATAGGACTGGGAGAGACCTCAAGAGGTCATCGAGTCCAGCCCTCCACCCTCAAGGCAGGACCAAGCTCCGTCTACACCATCCCTGACAGATGTCTATCTAACCTGTTCTTAAATATCTCCAGAGAGGGAGATTCCACCACCTCCCTTGGCAATTTATTCCAATATTTGACCACCCTGACAGTTAGGAATTTTTTCCTAATGTCCAATCTAAACCTCCCCTGCTGCACTTTAAGCCCATTACTCCTTGTCCTGTCCTCAGAAACCAAGAGGAACAAATTTTCTCCTTCCTCCTTGAGACACCCTTTTAGATATTTGAAAACCGCTATCATGTCCCCCCTTAATCTTCTTTTTTCCAAACTAAACAAGCCCAGTTCATGAAGCCTGGCTTCATAGGTCATGTTCTCTAGACCTTTAATCATTCTTGTCGCTCTTCTCTGTACCCTTTCCAATTTCTCCACATCTTTCTTGAAATGTGGCGCCCAGAACTGGACACAGTACTCCAGCTGAGGCCTAACGAGTGCAGAGTAGAGCGGCAGAATGACTTCACGAGTTTTGCTTACAACACACCTGAAGAGAAAACCTAGAATCATATTTGCTTTTTTTGCAACAGCATCACACTGTTGACTCATATTCAACTTGTGGTCCACTATGACCCCTAGATCCCTTTCCGCCATGCTCCTTCCTAGACAGTCGCTTCCCATCTTGTATGTATGGAACTGATTGTTCCTTCCTAAGTGGAGCACTTTGCATTTCTCTTTATTAAACCTCATCCTGTTTACCTCTGACCATTTCTCTAACTTGCTAAGGTCATTTTGAATTATGTCCCTATCCTCCAGAGAAGTTGCAACCCCACCCAGTTTGGTTATCATCTGCAAACTTAGCAAGCGTACTCTCTATCCCAATATCTACATCATTGATGAAGATATTGAACAGTACGGGTCCCAAAACAGATCCTTGAGGAACTCCACTTGTTATCCCTTTCCAGCAGGATTTAGAACCGTTAACAACAACTCTCTGACTACGGTTATCCAGCCAATTATGCACCCACCTTATCGTGGCCCTATCTAAGTTATATTTGCCTAGTTTATCAATAAGAATATCATGCGAGACCGTATCAAATGCCTTACTAAATCTAGGTATATGACATCCACTGCTTCTCCCTTATCCACAAGGCTCGTTATCTTATCAAAGAAAGCTATCAGATTAGTTTGGCATGACTTGTTCTTCACAAACCCATGCTGGCTATTCCCTATCACTTTATTACCTTCCAAGTGTTTGCATACGATTTCCTTAATTACCTGCTCCATTATCTTCCCTGGGACAGACATTAAACTGACCGGTCTGTAGTTTCCTGGGTTGTTCTTATTCCCCTTTTTATAGATGGGCACAATATTTGCCCTTTTCCAGTCTTCTGGAATCTCCCCTGTCTGCCATGATTTTTCAAAGATCATAGCTAAAGGCTCAGAAACCTCCTCTATCAGCTCCTTGAGTATCCTGGGATATAATAATTATTTCTTATGTCTTCCTTACAACACTCCTGCTAATACATTCTAGAATGTTGTTCACTTTTGTGCTGTAGTAAATTGATGGTCAATAACATGGAGTGAGTAGGCCTGAATAAAAGCCTGTAACATAAAAACAGCAACAGGCCTGGAATCTCGTGAGCAAGACTTTGGTTCAGTAACACGGCAGCCAGGAAAGAGTCCCTATTGATAATTATATGATGGTGTAAGTTAGGTCAAGCATGAAAGAACATAAGGAAGCATCAAGGACAAGGATCAAGTATAGGCTATGAGGCAGAGGAGAGAAGCAGAACATCTCAATACGAAATGTCTTGGTACCAACCGCCTCCCCATAAATAATATACATCCCGATCTAGGGTCAGGACCAGGTTGAAGTTGACAGCATGAAGGACAGAAAGGAAGCCCCCCTTCTGCATGGTGAGGGGTGGTAACCAGGTAGCAGATGGTGGCAACCTGGTACGTCAGAAGTGATGTAATTTGTTTGTACATGCTTATAAAAGTGCACTGCAAAGGGTGCTCACTAGCTGACCTTGGGGGGGGGGTGCTATGGCATTAATGGGTGTTAGCACATTTTCATGGCTTACATCAGGTGCAGTGGCACCGTGGCGAGTCTGTCTGCCGACAACTATTCATTTATATCATTTGGCAATAAACCTGTTTGGGTGATTTCAATCCTTACCTGATTTGTGGTCTCTGAGGGCTTTCTGGGAGTCTTTCATGTTGACTCAAGTACACAGGGTTAATGCATTAGACAGGGGAGCATACACACACACACAGCCGAAAGTTTATCATCATTGACAGTGTAGAGAACCTGTCAGGAACCCATCAGGTCAGATCCAGGAACCCTGACGGAAAATAATCCTGACTGTACGACATATGACTGTACGACGAGAGAGAGGGAGAAGGAGTTAACAGTGCGCGTTGGAGAGAGCTACTGAAAAGAAGTCAGAGGATTCAACAGGGGAGACTATAATAATTTATAGCAATATGTCATAATTATATCGAGGTATAATTATAAGAAGTATGTTTTTATGTAGAGCAGAAGCTATTAAACCAGTATGGCAGCATTTGTAGACCTGTTTCCATATACAAAAAAAGGTATCATCTTTCTTTTATCTTTATCTCATTACCTCTTGTAAAGCAACAATAGTGCATGTTCTGAAGTTCCTAATAGTTGTAGTTTTGGGGAAATTGTTCTGCACTATAAGAGAAATTGCAGTGAACCAACAGTCCCCAGTACTACATCAGTGACAAACTTTGGTCAGAGTGCTGTGAGTAAGTATATACAAATGGTTTTGTCTTTCTAGAGCAGGATCTCTTCTGTTTGTATTATTTTGTAATGAACTGAGTGGGCTGGCTTTAGTGCTGCTACATTGGGGGAGCGCATATTGTACATTTATAAGGCTGTCAAGAAACTAAGATTCTACAAGCCAGTGCAGACAGCTCAGAAACTCTCCTATAATTAACAGGTATTAGACAGGTCATTATTTGCATACGAGGCCTACATGTTAGAGGAAGTGGTCTAAGTGGTAAAATCAGTTGTTTTTCCCCTTTGAGTCACTCCTGAATCAGTGTCCCATCATGGTACTCAGCCATGATTTATTGTATACAAGTCATAAAAGTGAAGTCATGCCCTCTTGTGCTCACTGGAAATTCTGAAGCAATGTTTGCCATCAGGTGGCATGTAAACCCTGGGTTCTGATCAAATTTTGGTTTATGCAATTTGAAACTGTTTGGGTAATTCTTTGTGGGTAATTTCCCATCCTGCTCACATACCCACTGATTCATTTGGAGAGATCATTCGTTACTTCATTTATAAAATCTGTTTATATAGCGTTGTTAATGTGGATTAGTTTCCACCTCTCCTATCTTAGAAAATCCTTGAAGTTATTTGGGGCCCATGAATCACCAAAAATGAGCTCTTTGGGTGCGTCTGAACTACACCCCTCTGTCAGAAGAGGGATGTAAATGAGACACATAAAAAGTGCAGATGAATTGGGGACTTAAATATCCCATGCTTCATTTGCATAATTGCATCACGGTGCTGTTTCAAACAAGCGCCATTTCTAAACTGAAACCGAAGGAGGTGAGGGTGGAAGAAGGCCCCAATGGGGCATGCCAGGGAGAGTTCAGTCCTCCTCCCCCTGGAAGCTCTCCCGTAGGGCTTCCTGGATCCAGACAGCCCCCCGCTGGGCCTCCTGGATGGTGTCGGTGTGGGGCTGCGCGTACAGGCCAGCCAAGTGTTCCACCTCAGCCATCCAGGCTGGCAGGAAAGCTTCCCCCTTCCTCTCACATAATTGTGCAGCACACAACATGCTGCCACCACGGGAAGAATATTGTGCTCAGCGAGGTCGAGGCGGGTGAGGAGGCATCTGAAGGCCCCCTCCACCACAATGCGGGCCCTGGTGAGCGTTGCATTGAAGACTTGCCGGGTGGGGTTGAGGTGCCCCATGTACGGCTTCATCAGCCATGGCTGTAGTCGGTAGGCCACATCCCCCAGCAGGCACACGGGCATGTCCACCTCCCCAACCCTGATGTGGTGGTCGGGGAAGAAGGTCCCGGCATGCAGCCTCTGGCACATGGAGGAGTTGCGGAACACCTGTGCGTCGTGTGCCTTGCCAGACCAGCCCACACTGATATCCGTGAACTGGCCCAGGTCATCAGACACGGCCTGCAGGATCACTGAGAAGTAGCCCTTTCTATTGATATACAGGGAGGCCTGGTGTTCCGGGCCATGGATGGGGATGTGCGTCCCATCGATCGCCCCCCCGCAGTTGGGGAAGCCGAAGGCACCGAACCCCTGGATGAGTGCGTCCAGGTTGGCGAGGCAGACAACCCTGCGGAGCAGCAGCCTTTTGATGGCCTTGACCACCTGCAGAGAGACACACAAAATGGAGAATCACTGGGGTGCCAGGCAGCCTCCAGCCATTGCTGCCAGGCTTGCAGCAACAAATCCAAAAACTGCACCAGAATGCCCAGGGGCAGCTCTGGCTACATGGTGACAACTACTGCAGTGTCCCCAATGAGAACGACTGAAACAGACAGGCAGAGAGGAAAACGCTTTGCTGTCCCTCGGTGAGGTAGGCAAGCAAGCGGAAAAGCTGAGAACCAGCTGTCCAGGGGGGTCCCTTTAAGCACAAGACTCACATAGCCTCAGACAGCAGCCACACAAAGCAACGATTGACCTGATGCCCTGCTGGAACTGGTTTCAGTTGCCCTTAAATGCGATCCAGCATCCAATCACTGTGGACACAGTAATTTGAATTAGCAAAACGCTATTTCAAATTAGTTTTTGTGTCTAGATGCGTTATTTCAAATTAGCTTATTTCAAATTAACTAATTCGAAATAAGTTAATTCGAAATAGCGCTGTAGTGTAGACATACCCTGTGACACAGAGGAAGGCCAAAGCTGTGATACAGCAACAAAGTCAAGAAATTTGATTTTCCCATTGACAATTGGGAAAATCCTGACTCATTTGATGAAGTGGGTTTTACTTTTGAATTCTATATATTTTTGTTAGTTTCTAAGATGCAAGAGGACTACTTGTTGCTTTTGAAATATGACAATTGACAGTCTATTTAAGGACCCATGCTTGAAAATAAGTCTTCCCAAGTGATGTGGGCTTCTTCTGGACAGATAAGTACTATGAATACTATATATATTATAATTAAAATTAGGAAATATTTTGCAAGGTCAGAAAAAGACAAGGCAGAAGTTATACTGATGGTATTTTCAGTTGCTGGTCACTTCTTCTGGTCACTTTTGAGAAGTTAATATATTCATGTGGAAAACAATCTGTATTTATTGAGGTTGTCAAAGACTATGTTTTAGGGAGCTCTCTTCATGCGCTTAGTTTTGGAGCCAGATTACAGCTGGATTTTATAATCTGTATAATTTGTATAATCTGTACTGTAGATTTTTTCAGACTTCTTTGGAAACAAAATTGTTTTCATTTTTGATCATGTAGTAATTTTCTACATCTGGTCCTGCTTGGTACAACAAATATATTGTGGACCTCTACAGACAATGTTCAAATTCAGCATATATTAGATACTATGTAATTATTAGTGTACTGTATCCTGCAGCTATTTCCTTGGTGTAATGGTGAAAGTCCCTCCCCTATGGACTCAAATGTAACAAAGGCTATTTCCTGGATCCTGTGGGGGTGAATTTTATCCTGAGCAATCACCTGCTTTTAAATTATATTGCTATTAAATTTACTCACTTTAATCCAAGTTACTGTCCTATTGCCAATAAAGGCTTTTATCTTAACCATCAATCCCATATTTATGATTAATCAGATTCAATTTCCTAATGTCGCTGCTTGTAATTTGATATATAGAATGGAATGGTTAAAATAAGATGAAATAATGTCACCAGACTTTAAAATAGTGTAGAAAATTGTTGTATTAATATACCTAGCAGTTTGTTCTAATATCACAGCAGTGCATTATTGCTTGTACCTGTTTGAAGTTGTGCTGGTGTTAGGGTACGTCTAGACTACAGGGTTTTGTCGACAGAAGTTTTGTCGAAAGATTCTGTCGACAAAACTTTTGTCGACAAAGCGCGTCTAGACTACATCAAGCCATAGACAAAACTATTTGCTTTGTCGACAGAGAGCGTCCAGACTGCAGGGTGCTCTGTCGACAGAAGACAGTGCCCGGAACTGCTTTGCCAGGTCACAGGGGTAGCATGTACTTCCTTGTTCTGCTGCCTGCACTTTGCAGAGACGCATGCTAAAAAGGCCAACCCCCCGCCAACTATCAATTGCTCTGCTGCTGCAGCTGCCTAGAGGGATAGCAAAGGTTCTGCCGTGCCTGTTTGGAGTGCCCTGCTTCCTGGCACAGCACAGCAGTGTGGGGTTTTTTTTTTGAAGGTTTTTCCTAACCTTTGTTTACCATGGAGCGAGAGCTTCCCCTGGCCAGGCGCTGGCCCCACTCCACGGTGCTTCAAATGCTGCTGCAACTGCATGAGACTATCATGCTGTTAATGCCTGGTCCAGAACCTGAGCCCATACTGGAGCCCCTCCTTCAGGATGCAGCAGCACTGTTCCTGCCTCCGAACTTTTTCCCGGACAGGCAATGTTGGAGGATGGAAACAAGTACGGACTGGTGGGACCGGCTCGTAATGGAGCAGTGGGATGATCAGGCTTGGCTCCAAAACTTCAGGATGCGGAAGTCCACCTTCCTGGAGCTTTGCAACTGGCTTGCCCCCACCCTGCAACGACAGGACACCCACATGCGCCCTGCCATCCCGCTGAAGAAGAGGGTAGCTATTGCCCTCTGGAAGCTGGCCACTCCTGATAGCTACCGGTCAGTGGGACAGCAGTTTGGTGTGGGGAGATCTACTGTAGGTGCTGTGTTGATGGAGGTAAGTCCCTTGGAGATGGGGGGAGGGCAGTCCGTAAGGGGACTGTAACCGAAAAAGGGTGGGTGGGGGGCAATGGAGGGGAGGTGGTGGAGGGCTCCTGTGTCTTACACCATGGGAGCAATCACTGGGGGGGGGGGTTCTGGGTTCTTGGGGGTGCGGATGGTCGCCAAAGGACTTGGGCAACCCCTCTGACTTCATAATCTGTGTGTGTTTGTATGTGTCTATTTTTGCAGGTGGTGAGGGCCATCAACTCACAGCTACTGAATCGGATTGTCCGCCTCGGAGACCTAGACACGATCATAGCTGGTTTTGCAGGGCTGGGATTCCCAAACTGCGGAGGAGCGCTCGATGGAACGCACATTCCCATCTGTGCACCACCCCATCAAGCCGCCCGGTATATCAACAGAAAAGGGTACTTTTCCATTGTGCTGCAGGCCCTGGTTGACCACCGTGGACTATTTACGGACCTATGTGTGGGTTGGTCGGGCCGGGCACATGATGCTCGGATCTTCCGCAATTCACACCTCTACGAAAGGCTGCAGACAGGAACCTTCTTCCCCCAGCGAACCTCTGCTATCGGGGACGTAGAGATGCCGGTCTGCATTGTGGCTGATGTGGCGTACCCCCTCATGCCCTGGCTTATGAAGCCATACACAGGGCATCTGACCCCGAGCAAGGAAGTGTTTAATGCGCACCTGACACGTGCCCGTTTACAGGTGGAATGCGCATTTGGCCGGTTGAAGGGAAGGTTTAGGTGTCTGCTAACTCGCCTTGACATGGGGGAATACAATATCCCAGAGGTGGTGGCAGCATGTTGCATCCTCCACAACCTGGTGGAGAGCAAAGGGGAGGCCTTCCTCCCAGGTTGCGGGCCAATGGCTGAAGTGGAGGGGACATGGTTTGCGCAGCCTCGGACAGCTGCCATTCGCCAAGCCCATCAGGTGGGGGTTCGCATCCGGGAGGCTCTGCATGAACGCTTCTCAGCTGGAGCCCTATAACTCCCCAAGGTATCCCCAATGGGGTCTGTGGGCCTTCCCCCCACATCCCAAAACCTTCCCTCCCACAATCCATCCTTGCATCAGCCTCTGAACAGTTAAGGCGCACACACCATGTTAAACTTGAAAAATATGTTTATAAAGGAGTAACGTTAGAATTTAGATCTGTTATAAAAAATAGAATTGTTTAACAACTGTGAAAAATAAACTTTTTTTAACTATTAACTTGTGTTTATAACTGTGGTAGGAGGGGGGATTTCAACCTGGAGGGAGGGAGGGAGGGAGGGAGGGGGGATTTCCAACATGGAGGGAGGGAGGGAGGAAGGGAGGAAGGGAGGGCAGACAACTTAAGGATAATGGTGGCCTCGCCTGGGCCGCAAGGCTTTGCCACCCCTTGTCCGTGGACCCTGCCATCCTCGGGCTCGAGTTGGGGCTGACAATGACTCTGCTCTAGCAGGGGGGGAGGGGCAGGGCTGGAGGGGTGGCAGGGGCTGAGGGAGAGGAAGGGGTGGCAGGGGCTGAGGGAGAAGAAGGGGGGTCAGAGGGGACTGAGGAGGAGGATGGGGGGTCAGAGGGAGCTGGAGCTGGATGGGCAGGAGGAGTCCCCAGGGGGAGAGGACCTGGCACAGCCAGGGACTCCCGGACTGTGGCACACATTGTGCTCCACTCTGGGAGTAAGTCCTGCAGCAGGCGAGTATGCCACCGAGCCTCCTCCCTCGCTCTTTCAGCCATGGTCTCTTGCATTTTGGCCATGGTCCCCTCAATTGTCTCCAATGCCTCCACATGCCTCCTCAGGAGGTCATTGCAGGTCCCCCAATGCCTGTGGGTGCTGTGGGACCAGGTGGGTGGTGGCACAGGAGTTGCTCAGCAGACATCAGCAGCAGGTCCAGCTGTGGAGAAGAAGAGAGAAAAACCGATCAGTGTTAGCAATTCACACACAAGTCCATACAACAAGGGATGGGAATGTTGTTACTGGTAGGCCACGTCTGGCCTTGCCAGCCACCTCGGCTGCACAGGGGACCCGTTGTGGCTAGGACAATGTCCACCTCCACCCCCTAGATCCTCCCGCCCTCCACTGTGGCCGTCCAGGCCAAATCAGTGTGCAGCCACAGTAGGACAGGGTCCTGCTGCACCTTGGGTCTCCCATGCCCCCCACCCACATACCCACCCCCTGCCCGCCTGCTTGTACATGCACAGAGAGATGCAAGCTGTCCAGGAGGGAAGACCAAGATGTGAACACTGCTCTGCATCCTCTCTGCTCCCACCTCCCCTGTGCTGTGTCTGTGACCCTGCCTGCACTCACCTGATGTTCCTTCTCCAGCGTCGGAGGGTGCCTGCGAGGCTTCCTGTGTCTCTGGGACAGGCTGCAGAGTCAGGGTCAGGGTCAGGGTGTCCTCCGTCTGCTCCTCCTCCTCCTCCTCCTCCTTCTCCTCCTCCTCCACATCTTCCCTGGGGACCTCCTGCTGGCTCTGCTGCACTGGTGTGTGCAACCCTGTCTGCATGAGCACTGGTGTAGACATAGGTTCCTGGCCTCCCAGGATGCGGTCCAGTTCTTGATAGTAGGTGCAGTGCACTGGGGCTGCACCTGAAGCCGAGCTCTGCTCTCGGGCCTTCATGTATCCCTGGAGAAGTTCCTTCACTTTGGCCCAGACCTGTTGGAGTGTCCTTGGGTGGTGCCCTTTATTGGCCAGCCCCTGAGCCATGCGGCCATAGATGCTGGTGTTCCTGCGCCGGGTGTGCAGGGCCTGGACTGCTTCCTCCTCCCCCCACAGTTCAAGCAGTGTCAGGACCTCTGTCCCTGACCAGGCTGGGGCTCTCTTTTTGTCGCCTGTGGGCACCAGGGCTGGCTCCCTCAAAGGTTCTTGGGGGCCTCATGGCGCTGGAGCTGCACACATGGCCACGTGCAGGTGACGCTGGGAGAGCTCTGGGCTGACAGGCTCTCACAGTGGCCAGCTTCCTGTCACAATGCCTGCCAGGGATGTCTGTGCCTTTAAAACATGGCTACAGACAGGACCAAGAAGAGGTGTTTCCTAAAGAAGGACTGTCCAACAGTGGGCTTGCTTGGAGGTCTTTTTCTGTCGACAAAAGAAACCCCCGTGTCCAGACTGCCCTTTTTGTTGACAGAACTCTGTTGACAAAGACGTTATGCCTCGTAAAATGAGGTTTACCAGCGTTGACAAAACTGCTGAGTTCTGTCGACATTATGTCGACAGAACTCAGTGGTAGTGTAGACGCTGGTATAGTTTTGTCGACAAAAGTCCACTTTTGTCGACAAAACCCTGTAGTATAGACACACCCTTATATTGGCAGGATATGGAAGATCAAAATTTATTTCTCTAGACCAATGTATATCCACCTAAGCTTGAAGCATATATTTTTGAAAGTAATGATTTTTTTGTAATCATCTACAAACCCTGCCCCCATATTTATAGAATAGGAGCCCTTAAACAAAATGAGATTCTTGACTAGCATAATTATGGGGACAATTGAAACTGAGATACCAATGATTGGTGACCTTTTGATGACCTTGAGTGGAAAAAGTAATGTTTCAAATCTGGAACTATTTTTCTATGCACTATTTTTAATGAATGGGTGAAGTAAATATCAAGATATTAGCTAACTGGCAACATGCATCAGTCCGATGACCTGTTGCATGCACATATATTAAAAACAAAAACAAAAACTTTGAGCAAGCTACATTGGCTCCAGTCCAGCAGAGTATTTATGCATGTGCTTAAGTAGAAGCTTAGTAGTGAGAAGAGCAACTAGAATGTTCCAGAATGGAGGATCAATCTTATGAGAGGACACTAATAAATCTTGACTTGTTTATCTTAGCAAAATGAAGGTTTAGAGGGAATATAGTTGCTTTCTACAAATGCATCAGGAGGTAAGCACCTGGTAGGGTAAAAAACTTTTTTTAGTAAAAGTGCAGTTTTGGCACAAGAACAAATGGAAACCAAATGATTCCCCCTACCACACAGTCCTACATAATGTGTCACAGGTTTTAATTGTTTTCTTCCCCTGAAGTATCAAGGATGGTCATTCCTAGAAATGGGGTGCTGGATTAGCCAGACCAGGGATCTGAGATGGTACAGAGAATTCATTTTCTCAGGTACTTGGCTGCCTGGCTCTTGCTCAGATGATCAGGATCTAACTGATCACCACAGGGATTGGGACTTGGGAGGAAAATTTTCCCAAGTCATACTGGCAGTGACTTTGGATTTTAGTTTGGATTCTTTTTCACTTTCTCCTGCTGTGCAGGGCACAAGTTGCTTGCCATTTTCACCTGGGTATATCACATTTAATCTTCTATTCTCAGCCTGTGTGACATATACTGGTTTGGTTTCCTGAGGGTTGCTATTCTCTGGTCTAATTTCAATGTTGGGTTTAGTGAGTGGGTTTAAGGAGGTACTGGTGGACCTGTTGTATAATGGAAATCAGACTACATGATCTGGTGATCCTTTCTCGGCTTAAACTCTATGGCTGTGTCTACATTGGCACCCCTTACCTGATATGATGAGTAGTGTTGGACTTCTGAACACTGACTCTAATTTCCCTGTGTCTCATTTACTCCAGCTTTGTAAATGTTTAGTTTTTTTAAAGATGAATAATAATTCTTACATCTATAAAGCTCATTGACTTAATCCTGAAAGGTGCTGACACTGAATTCAAAGCAAATTGAGGGTACTCAGCAACTTTATATCAAGGGCATAACAAGGTGCTGTGTGATTACAAAGAATGTATGTATGGGCTGACCTGTTGATTGACAGATCTTATCTTCTATGATGCAGTTGATGAGGGACTAAACCAATCCTCAATCAACAATTCCAACTACTGTTGTCACATGAAAATCCACCATCTGCAGATGTTGTGCATTCTTTTTGGATCCTATGCTTTTCTTATAACATCTGAATGTATTATCCATCTATCATCCATCCTCATAACATGACCATTGCAGCAAAACTATTTGTTCATAAGCATTGCTTACATGCCCATGACAGCACACAGCTTAAGGACCTCCATGTTAGGAATTTTATCGCACCAATTCACATGGGCAATCTTCCTGAGGCAGTGTAAATGGAACCGATCGAGTTTGAAAACATGGCAATCATACATGGTCCATGACTCCAAGCGATACAGCAGGACATTCAGGACAACTGCCTGACAAACTGTTATATTCACATGAAGTTTAACACCATGGTCATTCCATAAGCATTTGGCTAATCATCCCAAGGCAGTGATGGTTTTGTCTAGTTGAGCAGATATATTGTCATCAACATTTATGCTGGAGGATCGTATGCTTCCAAAGTAGTGAAACTTATCAATAGCCTTAAGGACAGTATGAGCAGCAGTGATCATTTAGTAAATTATGAATGGGGAGCAGGAGCAGGCAGAGAAGCAGCAGGGGTCAGGCCTGCCTCATCACTCACTGGAAGTGGCAATGCAAAAGTAGAGCAAACCAGCCCTAGCCTGCTCCATTCCCTTGGCTCCCAGGCACACTGCTCTGGAGAGGGGCCTTGAGGAAGGGGAAGGGACCACTTGACCCTTGCTGCCAGTGCTAGCGCTCCCCCTGCTAGTCCCCCAGGCCACATAACTCAGGGGAAGGGGTAAAATGGGGGTAAGGTAGGGAGAGAGCAGGGGGGCATCCCTGGTCCATCATCCCCACCCAAGGATGGCTCTGATTATGACAGCCTGCAAGGCGGTGATGGCAAGGGCATGGGGCTGGCTGCCAGAGCTAGTGCTGCCCCATATGCAGCACACAGCTTCCCAAATTTTGCAGTGCACTACACAGCTGCACACTTTTCCTCTTAGTAAGGAGAGCCCTGACTGGACAATTCAATCAGTCCTTATTTTGTGTATGTGTGTCTTTATGTTTCTGTGGTTTAAGCCACCCTAGTGTTGGATTTCCACACCTGCAGTTTCTAAAGAGATTGTAAATTATAATGCTCATATCTTTCTAACAAAACTAAATTAAGTCAGTGAACGTAACTCCTAGAACTAAATGAGACACATTTTACTACTAAGAAATGTAGCCATTCATAATTTACTAAATGCTTCATCTCTTGTATAACTTTCTCTTGAGGGATTTAACCAAAATTATTTCCGGAACACTTCCAGTATCTTTTAGCTTTTCAGAGCTGCTTATTTCACAGGCCTGTTTAATGGGAAACTGTTCACAAAACAAGCATTTTTTTTCAGTAAGACAAGACTATCAAAAAAGATTTCCCTTTTAAGATATATCTGTTTTACTGGAAGAGATGAAATACCACTGCCCTGTACTCCTGCCTTCTGCTGGATGAATATCACAGACATGCCTTGTCTCTTGAGGGCCAAATTTTGGAGCACTGGATTAATAATGATTAACATAGGAGAATGCATGATAGCACCACTTCCTGCAGCACTCTGGGTTTTCATTTGGAAATCTTTCATTCAAGTATTGACCTGACATACTATCAAAGATTTTGCAAGATAGCAATGCAGGTGATAACAAAGCTCATGCATTATTAAGCTTAGAAGTCATGATATAAAATCAATTATTTGGAATTCCTCAGGGTATGTCTACACTACCCCACTAGTTCGAACTAGTGGGGTAATGTAGGCATACCGCACTTGCAAATGAAGCCCGGAATTTGAATTTCCCGGGCTTCATTTGCATAAGCGGGGAGCCGCCATTTTTAAATCCCCGCTGGTTCGAACCCCGTGCAGCGCAGCTACACGGGGCTCGAACTAGGTAGTTCGGACTAGGGTGCCTATTCCGAAACGAGGTTTACCAGTAGTTCGGAATAGGCACCCTAGTCCGAACTACCTAGTTCGAGCCCCGTGTAGCCGCGCTGCACGGGGTTCGAACCAGCGGGGATTTAAAAATGGCGGCTCCCCGCTTATGCAAATGAAGCCCGGGAAATTCAAATCCCGGGCTTCATTTGCAAGTGCGGTATGCCTACATTACCCTCCTAGTTCGAACTAGGAGGGTAGTGTAGACATACCCTCAGTGTGATAATCTACATCATGTAAAATGTACTCATGTGAGAATGTCATAATGTATTTCAGTCTAAAGTGAACAGATTATAGAAAAGATACATTGGAAAGATCTGTTTTCCTTGTCTCATAACACAAGAACAAAAGAGCATTCAATTAAATTAAAAACTGGTAAGTCAAAACTTGTAAATGTGTAATTACACTGTAAATCACATCGTATGTAATTAAATTGTGGAACTCACTGAGGCCAAGAACATAATAAGATTTAAAAAGGAATTCAATATTTAT
Organism: Pelodiscus sinensis; assembly: GCF_052426305.1. NCBI lineage: Eukaryota > Metazoa > Chordata > Testudines > Trionychidae > Pelodiscus > Pelodiscus sinensis. The sequence goes on along the minus strand of NC_143052.1, from coordinate 21,878,100 downwards.
ATGAATATCAAGAATATCTAGAGCTCTTTTAGTTAATTATAACAAATTTTAGAAGGAATATTGAATCTCGCAGTTCACTGCCCAAATCAATTTCTATTAGAGATAGGGATAAAACCTAGTTTGAGGGACATATTACCTCACATCTACTTCCTGTAGGGTTCTTAAATCTTCTCCATAGCAGGGGTTTTTAAACTTTTCCTTTCTGAGACCCAAAAAGTGAAAAACTCCATGGCCCACATATGCCCCAAGAACCAGTTTCCTGCCTATAAAAGGCAGCGCTGGAGTTAAGGGGTAGCAAGCAGAGCAATTGCCCATGGCCCCATGCCGCAGTATTCCCCGCGAAGCTAAGATACTCAGACTTACGCTTCAGCACCTGGTGGCAGGACTCAGGGCTCTGGGCTTCAGCCGGACATGGCAGGGCTTAGGTGTTCTGCCTTAGGCCCCTGTGAATATAACACTGGTCCTACATGGAGGACCCCCTGAAATATGCTCACAGCCCCTCAAAGACCCCAGACTCCTGGTTGAAAACCACTGTTCTATAACATCAAGTACTCGCTACCCTCGGTATCAGGATATGGGACTAGATGAATTTGGGATCTAATCTAGTCTAGTAATTCCAATGCTATTTTAGTGCCCAGATTATACAGAGACAAACATAAAAGGTCTGATTGTTCTTACATCTCACTGTCATTGCAAATAGTCATTTTTGAACATTTTGCTCCCTCTTTTCTGGTTCCAGTGATGACGTTCTGCTTTTCTAAAATTCCCCTGTTGTTTCAGCTAGACACAGTATTTCCCTGCACTTCTTGTGCCTAACTCTTCTGCAATGTTCCTATATGCTTGTAGGGTATGTCTGCACAACCAAAGCAGTTCACGGGCGGCCTTCTTGAGCTAGCTTGCATCCAGCTAGCATAGATAGTAATAGCAGCGATGACAGCATAGTGTAGGCTTCAGACTTGGTAAACCCAGGCTGTGTTGTCTTCACTGCTTCATTATTATCCGCACAGCTGGATTCAGCACTTTGGATCCACTAATGCATGCACAGGTTTGATGGTCCCTTATGAAATAATGCTTTAAACTTCCAAGATTATTCCATTCCTGTACTGGCTAACTGAAGAAGTATAGGCCTCAGATGTTGCATTTTTTACTCACAGAAATGCATTTTGAGGATGGAAGGATTTGGTCTAGTCTGCAGAACTCTGTTATTCTTTAGAGTGAAAGTTACCATAGAATCGTGAATTATCATATTGATTGATTTTTTTGAAGAATAAGAAGTAGAGGAGCAACATATTAAAACAAAAGCAGGCCCACTATATTTTTCCAACCTTTTTTTCTAAGCTACACTGGGGATTGGTCTACACTGCAAAGATACGTCAAAAAAAGAAATGCAATTTGCAATACTCAAATTGTGTATCTTTTTCCACTTTACTGTCGAAAGCGGCTTTTCTCAAATTTGATGGGTCTATACGGCACCAAATTTCCGAAAAAAGTTCTCTTTCAACACATCCCTTCTTCCTCATAAAATGAAGTTCACAAGGATGGTGAAAGAGAGCGTGTGCTTTTTAAAAAAAAAATTCTGAAAAAGTGGAGTCATTCCTTCAATGCGGCATTGCTTTTCCGGGATACCTTTTGTTAGTAAAACAACACTGATAATGTAATGTATTTGGTGCCAGATTATGGAATCCTTATTTACAGCGATGAGAATCAGATCACACCAGAAGCTCCACTGAAACCAGTGTCATGAGTAAACACTCCCAAATGTATGTCAGGGCTCCAACATGGGTTTCTGCAGTCATTGTAAGACATTGATGATAACAGAATAATGAAATTAAAAAGTATGACACTATACTGTACATTTTAATGTTTACATATTTTGGAGGGACATGTGTTTATTACATTAGTGCTGCTGTCCTTTCTTATTTCTGTGGTCATTGTTAGGAAACAGCTTTCACGAACTGTTAACCAAATTAGGAAATATAATCTTACAAGTGATAGACGGGGAAAAAGCCTTCAAAGGAAGAAAGAAGGCTGTTAAACTCTCTTTTAGAATGTTATATGCATCTGGATTTTGGTATTATGGAACTAGCAGAGATTTTATCAGTGTAATTCAGAATGGGCAACACCTGCAGCCTATTGGAGGATAATGCACTTCGCTTCCTTTGGGAAATATACAGTAGGCTATTTCCATCCACTAAAATGTAATTATGGCCCTTTGTATCCAAGAAGAGGTTGATTTGATTTTTTTTTTTTTACATTTGTTAAGTACATATTGAAAATGAATCCAGCCAAAGAAGGCCCTGGATCAGCCTTTAAATGGTATATGCAGATGTGAATCTTTTCATGATGCATGTGAGTATTGCAATGGAAGGGCTATAAGTTAATAATACACTTTAAATTACAGTATGTGATTGCATATTAAAGAATGTTTAGAAAAGTTGAGATCCTGTCAAGTGTTGCATCATCAGCCAAAACTTTAAGAATCTCACCTTATTGATTTTCCTCTCCTTTTTTCTTCATTTTTTGGCTGGGTAATCTATTTTCTTTTTTTATATTCTAACACTTTTCCATTTGCAAAAGATAAACACAGCAAAAATACCATACACAGAAAGAAAAGGATAGCCAGGTATATTGAAATGTTTAAGTCTCTGGCTAGTATTAAAGGAGATGGGTAAAGGAAATCAGGACAATTGGGCTATGTCTAGATTGCAAGCCTACTTTAGAAAAAGCCTATTTCGAAAAAGAACTTCAAGACTACAACCAGTATTTTAGAAAAAGCGAGACTTTTTTCGAAAGAGAGCACCCAGGCAGTCTGGATACTCTCTTTCGAAAAAGTACAGTTTGCATTACATAGTGCCTTCCTCGTAAAATGAGGTTTTCCATGGTCGAAAAAACTGCCGCGTTCTTTCGATTTACTTTTGAAAAAACGCAGCAGCAATATAGATGCAGAGGAATTTTTTTTTAAAAAAACCCCTATAGTCTAGACACACCCTAAGAGTATAAAAAAGACAATAAATATGCCTGTGGAAGACTATTTAAATATGCTGAGATGATTACCGCTTCCTAATGAGATCTTAGAAACATCCCTGTGTGAATACAAAATTCCAAATTGTCTTACTGGTTTACAAAACTCTCCATAAATTCATTAAAGCCTCTATTATCTCTGCAATGAAATGGGAGCAAATAAAGTCTCATTCTCCATATCTGGCACACATTATACTTGTTAGAATAACTAATTTTCTACAATAATAATTGTTAACCACTTAATTCAGTGAGTCACTATCAGAATTGAGATCAGAATTCAGGAAATTATGATGTTTAGCCTTTCCATGAGTCCACTAAATATTGCTGCCATTCTGAGTCATGGTATCTGGGGCTTTTGCTACCTCTCACATTGTAGAAGAGGTACTCATCAGACATGTTTTCCTGCACAGGTAGTTTTCTTTTCTATGTTTTGAAGCTTGCAGCACCCAGTTAGAAGCTTCCTTATTTAGGAGATGAGCAGTCACTCCACTTTCTGCGTAGGCATGGAAGCACAATCCCATCTATCTAAGGGTATGTCTACACTACAGCGCTAATTTGAACTAAGCTAATTCGAATTAGTGCAGCTAGACCTAAAAACTAGTTTGAATTAGCGTTTTGCTAATTTGAACTAGCATGTCCACATTGAGTGGACCCTGAACAGAGGTTAAGGATGGCCGGAAGCAGTGCCGGCAGGGCATCAGAGTAGGAATTAGAGGGTGGAGCTGCTGTCTCAGGCAAGCCGAGGTCTGTGCTTAAAGGGACAGACAGTTCTCAGGGGTGCCTCGCTTGCAAAGCAGTCCTGGCTTGGATTGTCCGGAGTACCCACACTGGGCACATCACAGCACTCGGCCATCAGACCGGCTGCACTTGCCGCAGGCTGCCATCTGGGGAGAGGGGGCAACTGGGGGGCTGCAGGAGAGCTTCCACCCCCAGAAGCCTGCAAAGCCAGCCCAGTCCTCCCCATCGGGGGCTCGTACCCCATTCCTCCCTCACCTCTTTCCACTTACCCCTCCCTAACCCCCCTTCCTGATGTACAAAATAAAGGACAATTGTGTTCAAAAATAGAATCTCTCTTTATTGAACAAAACTGGGGGAGACTGGGAAAAGGAGGTTGGAGAGGGGAAGAGAGAGGGTGGGAGAGGGGAGGGCAACTAAAATGACGAGGGGTTTGGAACAGGACCCATATGAAGAGAGGCTAAAGAGACTGGGACTTTTCAGCTTAGAAAAGAGGAGATGGAGGGGGGATATGATAGAGGTCTCTAAAAGCATGAGTGGGGTGGAGAGGGTGCATACAGAAAAGTTCTTCATTAGTTCCCATAATAGAAGGATTAGAGGACACCAAAGGAAAGCAATGGGTAGCAGGCTTCAAACTAATAACAGAAAGTTCTTCTTCACAAAGCAAATAGTCAACCTGTGGAACTCCTTGCTGCAGGAGGCTGTGAAGGCTAGAACTAGAAAAGAGTTTAAAGAGAAGTGAGATCAATTCATGGAGGTTGGGTCCTTGGAGTGGTATTAGCCAGGGGGTAGGAGTGGTGTCCCTGCCCGAAGTTTGTGGAAGGCTGGAGAGGGATGGCATGAGACAAATGGCTTGGTCACTGTCTTTGGTCCATCCCCTCCAGGGTCCCTGGGGTTGGCCGCTGTCGGCAGACAGGCTACTGAGCTAGATGGACCTTTGGTCTGACCCAGTACGGCCATTGTAAGCTCAGGGCTCAGGGTTGGGGGTCTCAGTGGACCACCTTGATTTTCATGCAAACCTGCTCCTGGGTGGCCAGGCTGGCAGCTATCTTGCCCTAGACAGCTGCTTTCCTGTGCCTAGTGCGGAGGTCGTGGACAAGGTCCACGATGTCTGCACTGGACCAGGCGGGTGCCCGCCTCTTGCGGTCCTGGGCAAGCTCCCGGGAGCCGCCAGCCTGGTCCTGGGAAGAGGAGGAGAGCTGGGGGGCATTGGGTGGCTGGCTCGAGCCGTGCCAGGTGCAAGGTCTGCTGACTGGGTGCTGGCAGGCTTGCACCTGGCACGGGCACCGTAGCCAGCCCGTGCCCCATTAAGGGGTCCGGGTCCGGGAGGGGGGCAATAGAGTTTCCCTGGTGTTGGCCAGAGTGGCCACCAGGGAAAGCTGCGGAGGGCTAGCCTCCCACTGGTTTGAATTAAGGGGCTACACACCCCTTAATTCGAACTAGTAAGTTCGAACTAGGCTTAGTCCTCGTACAATGAGGTTTACCTAGTTTGAACTAAACGCTCCGCTAGTTCGAATTAAGTTCGAACTAGCGGAGCGCTAGTGTAGCGCCTATCAAAGTTAATTCGAACTAACGTCCGTTAGTTCGAATTAATTTTGTAGTGTAGACATACCCTAAGTACCCACTTCAATGACAAGCTGAGTGTCAAGGTGTGTTTTTCAAAGTAGTTCAATGTATAGAAAGGGTCAGAAGCTGCCAGTTATGTGCTTCGGCTTCCTTCTCAGAAGCCTGGCCAGCTGTCTCCTATGCATAATGTATGCATTGAGACAGATGGTTAGGGTATTTGGCAAGCATATGTCTGATGACCTGTGTGTTGTTACAGGTCACGTACATACTCATGCTGTGGAGCTGCTTATAATTCCTGCACGTGGGCTTGTCCCCCTGAGTAGAGGCCATAGTATCTAGCACATTGGGAAACGAATAGGAAAGAATTCAGTTTTCCCACAACTCATTCTTTAGCAATGTGTGTTTGGAGAGAGGGGGGAGGTGGAATGGATATAGCTAACATAAGGACTGATCAAGCAAAGAAACCAGGTGACAGGTGACAGGAGCTGGATATATATAGCTGCAGCCTCTGAATTGGTTCTATGGCAAATAAACTTAGGATACAAAGTCTCTTTTGATGGAACTCTACACTATGAGTGCTCTCCTTTTTTAAAACGGGAATCTAAGGTAGGTTTAGATTTCCTGTATATAGTGTTTGGCCAGTAGATATTTGAGAAGGCATTATGGTTGGTTAAACTGCTGAAGTTCTAGAAAGAAAAGTTTATTTTCTGTTTGGGACACATTGAAAATGATGAACAGATCTTTCAAATGTTGCTCATTTTGATGGTCTTGTGTTGTTTTAATCCCAAAGTTACTTTCTGATTAATTAGTTTATATGATCATTGAACTCAGTAGTACTACTCACAGGCATAAAGTTGAACACATCATAAGCACTTGTACACAGACATGTTTGCTTTTTCTAAAAGCTTTATCTTCTTTTGTGACTTTCTCTTCTTGGTGGCTTGATTGAAGAAGACACCAAAGTATTCTAGGAATAGCGAAAGGGTGAACTTTACTAAGGAAGCATAAGTGTATTTTGGACTATTTAGCTATATTGGGTATAAACCTATAAAACTTGTGTATATAAAATCCTGAACAAATTATCACAGCTATTAATACAAGGGCTTGAAAGATGAGAATGTTTTCTCCCCACTCATTTTCCCCTCACACACAGCAAGAAGTCATACTTCTTGTCATCTCTGTGTTTTTTTCTTAGGATATCTATAATCTAAGTAGTAGGAGATTGGTGTGTAATACCATAGCACACTGAGAACATTGCGTTATCTACAACAGCCAATAGTAATAATAACATTTTCATGGTTAAACACACGTGTGAACAGCAGGTCCACTGGCCCTGAAAAATTATTTTTCACAGCAAGATCTAGATCCTGGCCCCTATCTCCAGTGAGGCACTTGATTTACTGACTGTTTTTTCAGGTCTCTCTTTCAGTCAATAATGCCAGTTTGAGAGGCATTTGAAAGAAAAGGAGGTTTGGAGATTACTATGCAGAACTTTTTCCACACGTGGTATCAGCAAGATCCTGTGCAATGACATTTCAATGTTGCATCATCTCTAGATTTTCCCTTTAAGCCATTTTTTAAAAACTAGCTTTAAAAACTGAACAAAACAACTAACATAAGAATTCCAAGAACAGGCTTCTTAAATTCAGTTGAATCTTAGATGACTATTTTAAAGTCGATTGTTACATTGGGGACATATTTTGGTAACAATTTAATTGGTTAAAGTCTCAGACAGGATCTATACATCATCCCCTAACCCCAAACTTCAGGAAATTCAGAACTGGATCCAGACTTTGCATCTTTAATTCTAATCCATTATAGGGAACAATGGGGCCATAAATATTCTGGGAAGGAGGGGAAATTTGGGATCTGGATCTTTCTTTTCTCTTTGTCAATTAATTTTGGAATGGAGCCCTTGTCTGCTTTAAAAGTGTAATTATAAACCCCATAAATATTCTTTCTCTTTTTATTAAACTTTTAAAATTTGCTTTCTTTTAACTCTTAACCTTTACTTCTAAACATGTGTCAATATCTTACCCCTTCGAAGTATATGCTTTCCCATTATACATTAAGAAATCTGTAATTAATTTTAAGCCCCAGAACTCTTTCCTTAAGCCTATATGATTTCCAATTATAAAAATACACATCCAGTTCCTACTGTGAAAAACAACATATTCTTTTAATAGAAGTTTAATAATATTATCACTTTGCCAAGAGGAAAAAAAAAAAGAAAAAGGCAATTACCATTAACAAAAAAAATGCAGAGAATTTGCTAGTCCAATAGACTGTGGGAATTAGCTCCAGTTGTGCATTGGTCCCAGGAAGGGAAATGCTAAGAATTGTTGGGCTGCATTCCCCTCTCACAGACATTAGTTTTAAAAACTAGCCCACTGCATTGACTTCATCACAACCACTCCTTATATAATACCTGATCCAAATCTCATTGAAGTCAATGGAAAGCTTTCCACTGACTTTAGTTGGCTTTGGGTCAGGCTCTTATGTCAGTGTTAATAAGGAATCATGTCCAATATTAATGCAAGACACTATCTTCCTTGTTAGACTCTGATCTAGGCATTTCTACTATGCACTTACTTTCACCTCCCAAAGTTCATGTTCTTAGTTTTAATGGATTAATTTCTGAAGGATATAGAGTTCTTTCCAAGATAAATGTTAATTATTACCCCTAAAGTAGGTAGAGACTTCAGCACCTGTGTCTGCCTAATATCTGGAATATTTTCAGTACATTTTGATGAAAAGATAAGGGGGACTTCCCTCATATCTTACATTATCTATCTGCTCAACTCAAGCTAAGAGACATAACAGTTCTGCTGAAAGCTTTGCAGATTTTATGTTGCTCATTTTAATTTTTTTCCCCAGATTTAATGAAATCATACTGAAGAATTCCAGCAATAGCTGTGAAGAATACTTTTTTTCATTCTTGGCATAAAAGAAGTGTGAAAAGAGCAATACCAAGAAATAGGCAGCAGTAGATGAACATAGCATGACTACTCTGTATGCTGGGAATCATTTATTCTAATAATCAGAACTTAATGTTTTATTTCTGCTCATTAGCAGACCTTTTACTTTCATGAAATGAAAAGCTCTTTAGGTATCTTGAAGCCATTAAAGAGACTGAAGCTAAATTTCCACTGGTGCCTGTTTGATGGATTAGTCATGCAAGTTATAGAAATAATAAAGTGTTGTGTATTTAGTCCATTATACACAGTACAGCAAAACATCCTCTTAAGGACTGAGTGCCATATGTTTCCCTTTCGCATCAAAATATTCAGAAAAGAAAAAAAGAGAAAAAAACTCACATGACTTGAAACTCGGTGAATGGACTGCATTCTTTCTCCAATCTATAACACTGTTCGGTGCAGGGAAGGGGTGGGGGGAGGAGGGGAGGTACAAAGATCTACAAAACCCAAAAAACCTTGTCTTTGATCCCCATTGACTCCTGGACCTTCATATGTCTTTTTTTTTTTAGATAGAACAACCAGAACTGCACACGATATCTAATGTGTGGACATACCGTAGATTCTTCTTCTTTGGATGGCCAATGTAAATATAGAGTAACCACTATAAATTTACATTCAGATTGATAAGTCAGATAATTGCACCAGGAATAGTGGAAGTGTACTGCTGTGAAGCCTCCTTCATATTTGTGAACGGTGCATTGAGCTGTTACATGGTCTGTTATGGATAACGACAGTTGCACACTGGAGAGTCTTTTATTTCCCACTTGTGCAGCAAGTAGTGACATGTACCATGCTTTTGTGTCTAGAGTCCTGCATGGATACAAATTTATATCCACATCTGATCTGTGACTTTGAACAAATTGTCTATGCATATCCGGATCCAGGGATGCAGATATCTGGGGATATAAAGCAGAAAGTCACAAACTTTTAGGGCTCAACAGATGCAGTTTAGGGTTACCCATGAGCTTTCTGGGGGATCAAAATGAGGGATGATCTGCATCAAATCTATCACAAGATGTTTGTGATTTCTTGTGAGCTCCATTCAGCTTGCCAAAGCTAGATCAGAGTTGAAGTTGAATTGGTGAAGCTTAAACATATGGTTCCAAAAAGACTTACATGACTCCAAACTCTGGTGAGTGACATTAAGATCCTGGGGAATGGGGTGGAGGGGATGTTCATATTTTCATGATCCAATGGAATTCCCAAAGTGTTGTGAAATGTTGGAGAATGTACGAGGGAGCAACATTTGACAGCACCGGCAGCCAAGGTTTGTGGATCAACTTGAGGGTTCCAGTGATGCACCACATTGCTGGGTTCAGCTGGACTTCAATAAGTAAAGTGTGGCTACTTCTGGTCCATACCAGTGCACAGTACTCAGCTAAGAAGCACACAGGGGCCAATGCTGATGTCCATGACCCTGATGCTGATGCTCACCAGCTTGTGCTTGCCAGTGTCTGGTCCAGGTTATTCTTTTCTGTGTCATTTTGAGTGGTTGTGGAATATTTCTGTGTGATCCAGCTTCACGCTGAGGTAGGTTAGAACAGGATTATGTCACACAGTATTGCCATGGAAGGTCACTTTCAGGGCACACTTATCATTTCTTTTAACAAGAGGGATTGTAGTGATTGTTGTTTAATGGAGGGTTGGCTTAAGCCTACATTTCTAGAAATATTACTTCATAGCGTTTAGGTCTGTGTTCAAGGTAGCTTGTGTGTCACTGAGGATGGCTGCTTGTGTTGCCAGGTCACCCACATATGCACATTTGTGTGACTCTGTTGGCAGCATGTTGCTTGTGTAGACATTGAAGAGAATCAGTGTGAACACTGAGCCTTTTTTCAGCTCGTTGTTGAGGAAATGAGGCAAAGCAACTTTATAGCCCAGATGGATATGTAGTTGACTATTACTCAGCATTGTCCATAGCAGCCATAATGGTTTGAGGTAAGGGATGATTCTCCAGAGCAAAGTGGATCCCAATAGTTTGGGCAACATCCGGTTTCTTCTGCTGGTTCAAGTAAGGTCAGCAGGCCAATCAGCTGCTCTTGGACTCTACTAATAAAACCTTGAGATTGTGCCTCAGATTAGGGCTGGCCTTCATGGGTCCTGGAAAAAAAGTTGTTAGCAGTCTGCCAAGTGGAGGGTTAGAGCATGACTGCTCCTGCAGACCGGGGTTTGAGCCACATGATCATGACACCAGATTTCCCACTAGAAGATGGAGTTAGACATATTAAAATATGCTAAAGTAAAAATAATACACTCTTAAATTGTAAAATAATAAAGACAAAAAGTAATGTGCATTAGCTGAAGAATGAAAATGACGCTCATTTTGTGAGGACAAGCAGGGAGAGTTGGTAATGCCAAGAAAAAAAACTAATGGTTATGCTGGCAGACATCAGATCCTTAAAAAATGCAGATAAGTCCCCTTTGATCAGCAAACCAGTGTAAGAACTGAGTGAAAGTTTTTAATAATATGGTTCTGCCAGTACAATTAATTCATAACAGCTTCCAGGACTCAGAGTGGTGTTTCATATACAATACAAAGAATCTTTAGAAATTTTCCAGAAGAAGTGCCTCCTTACTTCACTTCATTCAGAGAGAAATTAAAAACAAATACTTCTCTGCTCAGACTATGCTACAGACCCTCACTCTCAGGGATTCATTCATAAAATAAAAGTAAACAAACAAAAACAACGTAATCCTCCTTGCTGATAGAGGGAATACACATATAGATCAGCAATTATTGCATTATTTTGAATGGCTTGTTTTGGGATATCCTATACCCAATGAAATGCAGGGAAATAATGTAGAGCTGGAAACAGAAGCAAGAGGGATGATTTAGAAGAGCTTGTTCTCCTAGCAAGATTATACAGATAGGCACCCTGTTAAATCCACAAAAACACTCAAAACACATTTTTCAAATATGTGCACTTGACATACTTCATTTGATCTCTAGAAGAACTTACATGGGATTTAGAACTTTTGATACAATGTGCTATGAAATCTTACTCTAAAAATTAATTCAAAATGCTCTGGTTATGAACACCATCAAAGGGACTGAAAACCTTCTGAAGGACCAAAAGCAAATATTAAAGAATAATATACCTGCTTGGTGAGTGGAGGAGAGGTGTGTAGTGGCTTATCCTATCTTTTTAAAACTAGTTTCATGATCAGAACATGGACTAATAACTTGTTAATAAAATATTAAAATTAGTGACCATATTTCTATATACTGAATAGAGAACACCTGATAAAATTACTTCTATTCAGACAATCTCAATGGCAATCAATCAGAATTATGCAGTAAAAATGTTCAAATGAATGTCAAGTTGACTGATCCCCTGCTAAAAAGAAATACTGCCGAGCTCAAGTCTTTTTATTTACCTTCTTATCTTTAAGGTTTCCAAGGGGAGAAGTGACACAAATGCATTCCCACACATCTTTCTCACACAGAGATGGGGTAGTTGACTGACATGACCCAATCCTCCCTGCCCAGTGCTCTCCACTCTAAATGCCTGGCTAGGCTTCTGGGATAGACTTGTCTCTCCTGGTACCTGCTGTCACATCTTCTCAAAGCAGCATGTGGAGTGGGGGCATGAAGGGTCACAGTCCCCTCCTCCCCAGATTTCTGTCAGGGTTCACACCAGAGTGCAGCTAGCAACAGCCTTTCAGCACTGTGTGGGAGTGAAGGGATGGGAAATGCTTCCAGACACAGAGGGGTGGGGATGGGGATAGGCAGGGATCATCTCTTCTCTCCCCCCACTCCCTTATGGCTGGAAGCAGCTTGTCTCTTACTGCCTGCACAGTGTTGAAAGGCAGCTAATATCTCTAAGCTGCTGCCGGCCATAGACATGATCTTAGCCAAAAGGCCGAGAAGCGATGTAACACAACTGCCTCCTGTCCTCTAACTATAGTGCCAACATAAAGGAGTTAAGCCCTAAGGATGCATTATGCTCCAGGCCTCAGAGCCCTGCATTAGGTTGGGGCAGAACTTAGGGCGGGATCAGCGTGTGAAGAGGGTGCTATATCCTTGCCCAGAAGGCTGCTGCGGCTAATACAAACAGACACAAAAAGTTGAGAAATATGGACAGAAAACAACATAAGACTCAAATTGGAAAAAAAATCTTGCCTCTTTGGGTCTTACAGTCATGATGCAAACCTACAAATACCTTTGCTCCTAGTAGTGCCCAATGGAACTTAGTCAGACCAAAGGGTTTAGGGCCCAGATCCTGTGAGTTTTTTAGACACCTAACTCTCACTGAAATCTGTGGGAATGAGATACTTACATACCTGTGAGGATATGGGACAAATTTAAGATTTTTGAATTTCTTTGGGTCACAGTTAGTTCCAGATTTGAATGCAAAATCTGCTGCTGGCATGCTTGCCGTGATATTAGTGTTACCTCTCACAGATCACCTCTCTAGCATGGTGATGCACGGGGAAGAGGATGATGGTTTCCCCAGAGTCATGGAAACAAAATATTATGTCCATCAGGCTACTGAATTAACCATCCATCATAGGCACATTGCTCTTCCTCAGTGCTATTTTAATCCAGCAATCTTCATACTTCATAGGCATCCTTGTAAATAGTTACTCTCCCTTAAAAAGAGCAAATGTGAAATCTGACCTCAAACCACTGATTGTCAAACTTTAATGCTTCTTCTCCCTCTGATCTCCAAACTCAGACAAGCTCCAGACTGTAGTGAGTTTTGTGTACTGACTTAGCCAGAAAATACTTTAAACAGTTCCAAGAGTGTCATAAGAGCTAGTTTCTGGAAGAGTCATTGCCCATGTAAACTCTGAACTCCCTGCAGATAATTATCCTCAGTGACTCTAACACCAAATAAGACCAATGCTGGCTTCTCAGCCAGGGGACCTGACAAAAGCAACATCAATGCCACTTTCACCACATCCTTGCATTCTGGTATAAGATGGACACAGTGATATTAATCAAACATGATGTGAAGCTCACTCAACATTCAAGGCCAGAACAACACCATTGGACTTTCTGTTTGAGTACCACAGAGGAGAAAACTGGCCTAATAATTATCCTATAACATCATCCAGCAAGATGTTGGTAACTTGCAAAATTCTGAGGTTCGTTCATGCTCATATAATGAGAGGTGGTAACCTTATTAGCCATAAGGGTATGTCTACACTACCACCCTAGTTCGAACTAGGGTGATTAATGTAGTCATACGAACTTGCAAATGAAGCCTTGGATTTGAATTTCCCGGGCTTCATTTGCATGTTGCTGGGCGCCGCCATTTTTAAATGTCCGCTAGTGTGGACTCCGTGCCCGCGGCTACACGCGGCACGAGCTACATAGTTCAGACTAGGCTTCCTATTCCGAACTATCTGTATGCCTATGTTCCACGAGGCGTACAGATAGTTCAGAATAAGAAGCCTAGTCCAAACTATCTAGCTCATGCCGCGTGTAGCCGCGGGCACTGAGTCCCCACTAGTGGACATTTAAAAATGGCGGCACCCGGGCTTCATTTGCAAGTTCGTATGACTACATTAACCACCCTAGTTCGAACTAGGGTGGTAGTGTAGACATACCCTAAGATAGTGTGACATGACAGAGCAGGCTTCCTTTTCTGAGGTACATTGTGTAAATGTATGACCATCATAATGCATACAAGGAACAGAAGTTGATGGGAGCTCATGTTTGGCAATACAGGTTGGACATCCTTGGTCCAGCACCCTTGGGACCTGACTGATCCTGGATGATGGATTTTGCCAGACCTGGGAAGGTCAGATCTGTGCTCCCTCTGTCACCATCCCTCTCCCCACCCCCCAGCCATGGCCTCGCTGCCAGCCTCCCATCTGGCTTCTCCCTGCCACCAGAGCCTGCACACGCAGGGCTTCTGGCCCCTTTGTGGCAGTCTTGCCACTGGTACACACAGCCCCACTGCTGGGCTCCCAGCCTCACAGGGTGGCTCCCCTGGTGGTCCAGCTGCACCATCGGGTGACAGCTCAGCTTGGGCTTCAGCCTCGGTCTGCAGCCCTGCTGCCTCCCAGCCTCATGGGACAGTGCCACAAGCAGCAGAAGGGCTGCCAGGCTCTTTGCTGTACTACCGGGCATCAGTCCCACTCCTGGGTTCTTGGCCCCACCACCAGGCAGTCCCGTAGTCAGGCTCCTATCTCCATGGGACAACTGCACTGCTTTCTAGTCCCTCTGGCAGCTGCACTGCATGGCAGTAGCAGGGATACTGGGCTTCTGGTTGTGCTGCCAGGTGGCCTGGCTGCCTCCCAGTCTCACTGGGCAGTTTTGCTGCTGGGCTCCAGTCCTGTTGCCTCCCACTCCCTACCCTCCGCAGTATCACCACTGGGCAGCAGCTCTACTGCTGAGCTCCCATTTTGCTGCCATGGGGCAGTCCCACTACAGGGCTCTAGCCCCATTAAAGGGCTCCTAGTCACCAACCCTCCACCAGGACTCCTGGGACATCTGTGGTCCTGGCAAATCAGGGATGTTGTTGGACCAGAGAGTCCCAGTTCAACCTGTATTTGAATTTCCATAGTGGTGGAGGGATGAGTCTGTATTACTCTAGATTGCCATTTCTTGTAACTATACATTTTTAAAATCATATTAAAAGATATTCATTATTTTCTATAAAAACAAACCAAATTAAACCAATGGAGTTCAGGGTTCACATACCAAAGTGATATTGCTTGTTTTCCTGAATCTTTTCATCCATCATCTTTCCAGCCATTTATTGTAGGTGAGCCATCCTGTATAAAAACACTTATGAGATGACAATTAGCTTCTCCATCAGAATTCATTACTGTGATCATTAACAAAGATGCCAATGTCTTATATTTGTTCCTAAAAATAAAAGACAGGTTTCTGCAGCAAAATGATGGGTACTCTTTAGAGTTACCTTTGCCCACTGAGCTGTTCCAAGTCTCCTTTCACCATGCCCCTTTTGCATTGATTAATGACTTCACTGCAGAGACTATGTCAAACAAAGTTACAGTAACACAGTGAACTCCCAAGAGGTAACCGTGTTGAACCCTGCAGACCTTTGCAAGAAGTGTTTTCTAAGTATCTGTACATTTGGTGTCAGACTGAATACATCTGGGATAGATTTAGACTGAGTTTGTTTTTAGCAGAGTTATCCAACTGTTCAACACTTATTGGAAATCATTTTTATCCCTTAGATAACTGCAGTCCGTTTGTTCCACAACTATATAGAGAAATAGATGAAAAAGGTTTGTGTTAAAAAATTAACGAAAAAAATTGGAAAATTTGAAAAGTGAATGTTGCATAAGAGTTGGAACCAGAGGTGCTGGCAGAGCAGCAGCTCCCCATTCTTAAAATGGTTTCCATTATATACAGGGTTTATAGCTTCAGTCAATAGCTCTCAGCACCCCCACTATAAAAATTGTTCCATCAGTCCTGGAGTTTTGTATGGAAATACCAACAATTTTTTCTAAGTGTCTCCTTAGGGCTGAACATATTATACATTTTCAGTATATGAATGCTGGATTAGAGATACTCATTTGGGCTGAAATCCTGGTTCAGATGAAGCCAATGGGAACAGTGTCATTAATTTTAATAGAATCAGGATTTCAGCCTTTATGTACACAATGAAGAACATAAGAACATAAGAAGGGAAATATTGGGTCAGACCAAAGGACCATCTAGCCCAGTATCCTGTCTGCCAACAGTGGCCAATATCAGATGCCCCAGAGGAAGAGAACACAATAGGTAATCCTCACGTGATTCCTCTCCTGTCATCCATTTCCAGACAAACCAAGGCTAGGGACACCATTCCTATCCATCTTGGCTAATAGCCATTGATAGATCCAACCTCCGTGAATCTATCTATTAGATGAAGACATGAAGAATATGAAGATATTATAGTACAGCTGTTAATTTCTTTTCAGATACGAATAACAATAAAGCAATACAACTTGACAACTGTCTCTAATTACAGACTAGAATCTACCCAGTTCTTATGCACAGTGGGTAGGGAAAGAATAAGTAGCCTCCTGCACCATTTATATGGCCAATATATGGGCCTAGAAAAATTGCAGAACTCTACTGCTTCTTCTGTGCTCCTCTGGGGTGCATAGTAGCATAAAATGGCAGGGAAGTAGAGCAGTCGGATGGGGTGGGGAGGGGTAGCAAGGACCATAGTATCTCTTGCACACTGAAATGTTCTAGGAACACTGAGCTAGCATAATGCAGGACAATGTAGCACTTTAAAGACTAACAAGATGGTTTATTAGATGATGAGCTTTCGTGGGCCAGACCCACTTCCTCAGATCAAAATCATGAGCTAGCATGTCTCCATTACACGGTCTGGAATGTACACTGATGCCCATTTTACCCAGAGTAGTCCATTGTGCTCATATCTCTCATCCCATTATATCTTCCTGTAAGGTGCTTTACCATGTCAGCTGTGGCACATCTACATGGCAGGGCTAAAGCTGAAATAAGCTATGCAACTTTAGCTACATCAATTGTGTAACTTAAGTTGAAATAACTTATTTTGGCTTTTCATGCTGTCTACACAGCAAGAAGTCCGAGAAAGAGCACTCTTTCTCTGACTTCCCTTATTCCTCATAAAATGATGGTTACAAGAGTCGGAGTAAGAAGTCCTCCAGCTCGACATTATTTCAACATTATGTCAAAATAACTGCTTACTGTGTAGATGCGGACTATGTAATAATGTTAGTTATTCCAAAATAATGCTGCTCTGTAGACATAGCCCTAGGGAGCAGAGGGAATTAGTCCCAAAGGAGAGCAGAGGCTCTTTGGGACTATGATTAGACCTCTATGGCTGCATTTAGACTACATTCCTCTTTCAAAAGAGGAATGTAAATGAAGGCGATTGAAAATGCAAATGAAATGCAGATTTACAAATCTCAAGCTTTGGTTGCATAATCGCGTCCGATTGTTTTTTCGAAAAAAAATCAGTCTAGACACAGTTCTTTTGAAAAAAATCCTTCTCCGAAAGCACCTTTATTCCTGAAAAAAGGAGGTTTACAGTGTTCTTTCGAAAAATGGTTGGATTTTTTTTTAAAGAACTGCATCTAGACTGCTTTGTTTTAAAAAAAAAAATCCTTTTTCGAAAAAGTGATCCGAAGTGATTATGCAAATGAAACATGAGATTTGTAAATCTATGCTTCATTTGCATTTTCAAGTGCCTTCATTTGCATTCCTCTTTCAAAAGAGGAATGTATTCTAGATGCACCCTGTGCGTGTGTGTATATCAGAGTTAAGAGAAAAAGTGCATAACTATTATTTTCTAAAAATAGTGGATGGAAGGGGAAAACTGTTCCAGACAAGTTTGCAAAAGATGGGGAGAAATTCAGATTCCTTGAAGGGCTCAAGTTAGCACCCCGGAGCTCTC
This sequence comes from Pelodiscus sinensis, assembly GCF_052426305.1. Taxonomy (NCBI): domain Eukaryota; kingdom Metazoa; phylum Chordata; order Testudines; family Trionychidae; genus Pelodiscus; species Pelodiscus sinensis. The sequence continues at coordinate 21,860,441 of NC_143052.1, read as the reverse complement.
AATTGGTTCAAAGCTTTCATGTGTTTCTTATGGTAGGAATTCTCAGGTGGTGCTCTTACAATATGTACAGCTCCAGCTCTGTACAAATAGCTAGAATTAAGAAGGAGGGAGAACCAGAGTTCACAGAAGGTACAGAAGAGGAGGCTCATAAAGAAGAGAAGATGGTGGAAAGGAAAGAGAGCACTGATATGTCTCACAGATGTATTTAATTCAGTATTTAAACAGGAGTCTGGGAAGCTATGTCTATCATAAATCACAAGAAGCCATCTGTGGTGCTTTATAAATGCCTCTGTGTGACCCAGAGTCTGCCTCACAATAAGGTGATTTTCTTTGCAGCTGAGTAAAGAGCCAATTAAGATTAAAGAGTCAGAGATGAACTGGATCAAAGAAGTAAAACAATTTTACTGAAAACTTTGGACAGGTAACAGTTTTTATATAAGAAGTATGAATGTAAATTGGGCATTTTGCAGATCATAACAATCAACTGAAACACTGTCTACTTACTCTGTAGCGATAACATTATTTCAAGGAGAATTACTCATAAATATTTTCCTTTCCCTTTTTTATACTCTACATATAAAGGTTCAAGGACATTTAATGTTCTTGTAGGAAGCTATACATCTCTGAATTTTAATGGAACATGAGTATATTTTATGCTTATTGAAAGAGATACTTTTTATGTGTTTGCCTAGCTAATCTGATGTCTCTGTTAAGAAAAGCCATGAATGGTAAACATGTGTTCTTCCCAGATGTGTAACACACCAAAGCATGATAAACGATACTTAGCAATAGTGGTAAGCACCGAAACATCACAAATGAAATTTATGGGTAATCACTGATATCTTAATGAGTAATATCAATTCATTTCAAATTACCTAGAACGGGACTCAAAGAAAAATATCCTCGTTGCTTTTATGGTCTAGAGGCTAATGTCAAACTTGAAACTAAAAAGTCAACTGCTTAGGGCAACATACAGGAATGGGACTGGAGGCTTTATAAATGCTTTATAAATGCCTCCGTGTGACCCAGAGTCTGCCTCACAATAAGGTGATTTCCTTTGCAGTTGAGAAATTTTCTTTGCTATTTAAGATTAAAGAGTCAGAAATGAACTGGATCAAAAAAGTGAAACAATTTTACTGAAAACTTCAGACAAGAAACACCAAATGGCACCCCAGACAAGAATGTCTTTGGTGCCACTCATCTCCTTTGGTTAAACTTTTGAATACCTTATTGTTATTGTATTTACAGCCCATTTCATGATTTTGATGAATCATTTGCATGCATGATTTATCCCTATCATATAAGATGACAAATTTCCATGCTAATATTTGTAAATCTGCAGTTATTCAATCATTATATAAGCAAATACAGGTTGGACTTTGGTCTGGCATCCTCAGGACCTGACCAGTCCCAGATAGGGAGTTTGCTGACCAAAGGAGGTCATTACTGGCATCCCTGCCACCAGCCCCCTCCAGCCCTGAATCTACCACTTGCCTTCCAGCTGGCTCTCCCCTCTTGTAGATCCCTGCTGCCCTGTCAACCCTGCTGTCGTGCTGGGCAGCTCCACTTCCTCTGCATGCCAGGATCCCTCTGCCCTACTAGGCAGGCCCATTACCACAGGTGGGGCTCCCACTGCCATGCATTGGGCTTCCACTGCCCTGCCAACCTGTAGGACTCCTAGGTGCTAACTATCCACCAGGACTCCCTGGTCAGGGAACATTTGTCATCCTTTTGGATCACAGATGTTGCCAGACTAGAGAGTCCTGGTTTAGAGAGTTTCAACCTTTAAAAATATTTCTTCTATGCTTACAGACACATTTTAATTTTAAGAATAATTGTAATGTGCTAACTATGCAGCAACATTGGGTTATTAAGCAGTGTTAGCTTTACAATGTTAACCCTGGTATTGATCATTCAAAAAGTTGCCTTTCTCATATTTTCCCTTGTGAAGTGAAGCACGGCATCAGAGAGATCCAAAGACTGGTCAATAGCAGTTTCAAGTGGTAAAGTAGCAAGCGATGTCAGTCTCTCATTGGCTATCATCTATCAAGGATATGTTTTAAAGATCCTCATCTTAGAGTGCATTCACACTCATGACTGTGACCTGTAGCACAAGCATAATACTCAAAGTTATGCACACATTAAGAAAAGTGTCTTCAGCTCTTCATCATGAATAAATTGAAAAACTTGGAGTAGACAGTCCTTCCCATGTGCAAAATGTGATGGATGTTGTTGAATTCAACACAGAGGTCTTTATCATTGACATCCAAACACTCCCCAGGTATCAATTTCCGGTGAAGATCTTTACAATTGTTGAAAAGTGTTTTCCTGTCCACTGTCAATGTCCTAAAGTCATAGAACATCTTCTCCTGTCTCCCTGCAAACATAAATCTGTTCATGGTATTTCACATGTCTGAACATTTCTTCAATGGATACTTAAGCAGCGTCAATGACTGAGCAAAACAACCCCTTCCCTCTTGATTTTTTCTTCTTGGCTTCCCATTATTTCATCTCTACTCTCCTCCCCAAATAGTCTTTTCTTCTAATAAATAGGAATTTCCCTGGAGACAGGCTCAACTCCTACTTTTTATGCCATTTCTCAGACAGCAGCAATGGCATCTTCAAATTGGTTGTCTCCACAGGTCATAATGAAATCAAGGCAGCTTCTCATCAAAGTAGAGGTTTGCAATGTCCATTGACAGAGTCTGCAATGCTTTGCATACAGTGTTTACTTGGAACAGGATATCATGTCAAACAACAAGTGAGATAAAAAATGTGGTCATTGATCTGGTTTGCCAGGCTTTGTGCCTTGTGTCAGACTCTGGCCTTGTCTTTACTTGACTGCAATAGTTCTATCAAGGCCACCTCAGTCACTTGATAGCTCACTGGCATTATGCGACTCCTCCAATGAATATCACTTAGCAGCTTCAATGTCAGATCTACAACGTTGTCTGTGAGGCTCTTCCACCTGAAAATAGGACATATATCCTTTCCAGTACTCTGAAGAGAGATACTGAATTTAGAGATAACACTGTACCCGACACAACCAGGTTGAGGAAATGGCAGCCACAGGACATGGAGTTATTTCCTGGATTCAGTGCAAGTATCCTTGCTTGGATACCACTGTTTCTTCCCTTTGTGTTTGTGCCTTTGCTATAGCCTTGGCTACTGCTGCCCTGACATTTTATTTTATTCCAATTCAAAATGTTCATAAACTGGTCTGTTTGGCTTTTTCCAGTATAGTAGTACACAGACCAGAAACTGGAAAAGTGTTTCTCTCCTTGGATACAGCCATGTTCATCAACAACAAATTTTACTGTAAATGACATCTTTTCACTGCAACTAATGTTGAAGTGAAGTCCATTATTTCAGCAAAGTACTTCATCAATGTGTTACCAAACATCCCTCTTGCCATAAAGTCAGTCAATTCATTTTGAATTGTTTTGCTGCAGTAACGGTCCATAGCTTCTTTATGAACTACTCTGCATAGGTGCTCACACATGACCTTGTTGTATTTCCCCAGGTGTTCCACCAAACTGAGGAAATAACTATTCAGTGAACAATTTATCTGTTATTCCATGAAAAACATATCTGACTAGTCCTGGAAAGCCAACTTATTCCTTGTAAGGAAGAGGGTAATTGAGATCAGACACTTGAGCACATTTTCCAGTTCTGGGTTTCTAAGTTAATCATTCTGCATTTATTCATTCATTAAGCTTAAGCTTGATCTCAATATCCATCCATTGGAGACAGACTGTAAAATGACTAGGTGACTTTGTATGTTGCTTCAGAAAATCAGCTAAGTTATGTCAGTAATTGTGCCCAGAAAGTGCAAGTAACAACTTGGCATTCAAATATTTTGAAACCGTAACAGACCATTTTGTCAGTTGATTTTGCATAAACTAGCCAGTTTCTCATCACTTTCATAGTATTACTTTGAGAAGAGTTGCTTCTGCTCACTGGAAACATCATTTATTGGAAACATCATATCCTCAGTTTTGCCCAGCCCATTCAAAATTATACAATCAATAACAGCAGAGTTTAGGATCACTGGCCATAAAGCAGGATTTGATATTTCGATTTGTGATGTGCAATTTTTCTCACTGCTATTTCTGTCATCATGCAACACTGATTTTTCTTTATACTTTCTCTCCTTTTCATGTAAACCAGATGTTTCTTTTTCATTATCCTCCTTTTTATGTGACACACATTCTTTTTGTTCATCACTCACCTTCATACAGCCAGAAAAACTGGATGATTCTCTAACATTTTCCTCACGTTTCCAGTCCTCATCATTAGATACATCTGCTAATTCCTTAGTAATAGGACTTCCATCATTTATGCTTCATGTGTCTCTTCAGCTCTGGGACAATTGCTACTGTCTCTTTCTGCAAACTACATTATCATTGAGCTTTTTATGTCCCATAATGAATTTCCAAAAGCTTCTTCAGTAGCATCTTTTATTTTCTATGGGAGAAAGCAGTTAGTATTACGCAGAGCAAAATTACATCTTCTTTGGTTTTATAAAGTCATAAGTCATTATGTGTTAAGCATGGAAAAGAAGTAACTATTTCTTTTAAATTGTTGCTTAGATAGGGGTTTGAAAGATATCGCTGATATCACATTAAATGTGTCCTTTATTAGTTTTTACTTACTGTCTTCAAGTCTTAAAACACAAGTACACTTTCACAATCACACAATAAAACAGTGTTCACAATATTGCAGCTGGACTCTCACTGCACTTTAGTTTGTTCTTATATCTCACTGACTGATTGGAAATGCCTTACCCCTCAAAAACCCACTAGGACATGACTGACAACATTTTGGGAGGTTCTAGAAAAATGTAGTTCTCAGAGCATCTGGAAGGTTCCATAAGTTTCTACAAAGTTTCAGGACATTCTAGGAGGTTAATGAAAAATTAATGCACATATGGAAAACCTCAAACATTTTACTTCGAACCATCTATTTTTTCCTTTGTCACAAACAGCAAAATAGCATCCTGAGGCTGGCCCCCCTTCTCCCCCAAGACTGACACCCCAGGTGGTTGCCTGGGTAACCTGTGCCTAAATTGGGCCCTGACCATATTACAGGCCACCCCACATTCTCTCACAGATGCTTCATTTTTTTATTCTCCTAGATGTAGCAAAGTACAAAACATCTATCTGATTATATTAGCCCCAGGAAAGTTTATGCTTTCTAAGTGAAGATATCTGACTGGATTTCAAGGCAGTGAGTGAGTTAAATGTTTAGGGTGCTGTCTTGGGACTCAGGAAAACAGGAGTCAATTTCCTAATCTGTCAAATGCTTCCTGGCTGAGATTGGGCAAGTCAATTGATCTCTCTGTGCCAGAGTACCCATTTGCAACACTGGAATAACAGCACAACCTTACCTTACAGTGACAATGTGAGAACAAAAAGATTAAAGAGTGTGAGGTATCTGTAACAGGAACAATCTAAGTACCTTTAGGAGATCACATTGATGTTGTAAATTATTGAGGTGACAAAATACCATGACTTGATTTGCATATGAGAGGAAAGGATATGATCATTTTTCCAGTCTAGGCTGAGGGTTTGTTAGATCATGTTCCTGTGTCTGTTCAAAATCCAGTTAAAATTTTGGTAATAACAGTACTGCAAAGAGCTGGTTTTTTAAACACTGGAAGTGATTTTAACCATAACACAAAAAGAAAGAAATCATTTGAAACAGATTGAAAGGAGACACTAAAATTACAGAGAACCAAAAAATGACAGCCCTTGACCTTGATAGATAAATGAACACAGTCAGCGATTTCAGATAGTCATAAAAGTGCTAATCCCAATCATTTCTCTGTGTATTAAATTACCTTAGAAATCACAAAACTTCACTTAATGTAACATGTTTATTTTTAATTCTAATACATTTCCAGCTATGAAAACATTGTCAATGCTTTTTAGAAGCTATAATTAGAAATGGGCCTAAACCACAAGGTTGGATTCCGAATGTTAAAGGAAGTCCCGCTCAGAGGAGATGCTAAATCTAGATTTTTATTTCAGGCATTTAATAATCACAATCATAGTCACAATAACATATAATACAGACAAAGGTCAATGGTTCAGAACAGAAGCAGATCCAAATGTCCTAAAATGTTAGGAGAACTGGAGAATATTTGGTCCTCGTGAAGTTGCTTCAGATTCATTTTTAATTATGATTTTGACATATGGAGCAATTCTTCTCTATATCCAAAATAAAGTAAACAAAGAGCCAGACCATGAACTCCTTATTCATGTTGTTAAGACTTCTGGGGTCAGACTAACTCACAAGAATAAGTGCTAGTTATTGTGAGGTTTGTAAGAGATTCACAGTTTGGCGCAGCTATGTCTATTATGTTCATTAGTTAAGGAACCAGAGTCAAACATATGTAGTGTCCACAACATCCATTTTGCAGCTTTGGTTAAGAATTCCCGTTTCATAGACAAGGTATGTTATCTTGGATTATGTAACTCAAAGGGGTGGTTATTGGTTGATTTGATAAACAAATAGTTGAACAAAAGAACTTTTGGGGAATATGCTGCTGTAAATTGAGTTCTACCTTGCATTTCAATCTTTAACTCAATTACGCTTTAGCACAGGTTGAACCTCTCTAGTCTGGCACTCTCAGGATTTAAACAATGCTGAACCAGAGAATTTGCCAAGTCAGGGGAGGACAATATTGCCTAGCGTTACCAACACTTCCACTGTTTACGGGGCTCTTAGAAGACATTTAGGCCATGTCTACACTAGGAAATTATTTTGAAATAATTCCTGAAATAATTTTGAAATTTTGAAATCGTATGTCCACAGTACAAGGAAGCCTCAAAATTAGCAGATTCCCTTAATATGGATGCATTACCTAGACTTACAGCCCCAGGAAGCACTGGGGAGAAATTACTTTGAATAACTCTGGGGATTAGTTATTTAAAATTAGCAGCACTGGAACAATTACCACTATTTCAAAATAACTATTTTGAAATAAATGTTATTCCTTGTGGAAAGCAGGAGTTATTATTTCAAAATAACCAGACTCTTATTTTGAAATAATGGGCTTGGTAGTGTGGATGCTCCACTTGTTAATTCAAAAAAATGGAGTTATTTTGAAATAACTCCCTAGTGTAGACCAGGACTGAGAGGTAAATTAGAGCTAAATAACAGCACAAAACACTGAGGACCAGGACTGATGGCTGTAAACAAATGTTATGGGATCACACGAAACTTAGCCACATCCATGACAAGTGGACATCCAGCTAACTAAAATCATGCCAGACCACAGATGTTGCCAGACCAGAGAGTGCCAGATTAGATATGTTCAACCTGTGTAAACACACAGAAATATTTCTACCTTGGACAGCAATGAATAATAGCTTTCAAATATTGTTAATATTTGTACAGCCTGATGACAACATGTACAATTAGTGAGTGTTTCCTTTTGCTGATGAAAAATATCTAAAAAAGTTGATTAATGGTATTTCAATGTGATACCTTAGATATGTCTCAGTTACAAGGAGGTATAGATGTGGTTGGGAAGAAATGATAGACCACATCTTTAAATCATTATGGAATTTTACTCTGTAAAGGTTCCTTGAACTATGAAAGTATCATCTGCAGGACCACACATGGTCTGATGTTTAAAAGTCTTGAGAGATTTTTAGCTGCTCCAAGGTTTGAAGGCTTGCAGCAGTCTCAGAACATTAATACCCTCCTGCTTATTAAGACAGAGCATTGTATTTTAAATGACTGGATTTAAATTTAATGAGCCACCTTGGGTTAGATTGGAGGAGCACATTAGAGGGTTTATTATGTCTTCGTATTAAATGCTTAATGACTTTTAACAAACAGTTGTAAGTATCAAACACCACAATTAGCTGCTGCTGTTATGAATGGATTTACAAATTTAAGGGTCTGGCATTTGGCTTCTGTTTTGGGGTGCAATGAGAAATTTAAAAAGTGAGCCAAAGATAAATATTTATCTGCAGCTCACAATGGACAATTATTTAATATCCAGGGCAAAATACTGTCCTTAGTTAGAATATGCAACCTCTGCAGGAGTGGGAGTCATATGGATACAAATGAGAACAGAAGTAGGCTCTTCTGCACTATAGATGCATGTTACACTTAAGAACAGAATTTGACCTTTTAGTAGTAGTACATGAAATTGGGGTTGGCCAATTGTGGTTGGCCAAATGTTATAAGATACATTAAAACCCTTTTATTCTTAAATCTTAGAGTAAGGAAAGAATCTTATCCATTCCTATGGTTGGATTACCCCATCATATATGTTTATTGCCACTACCCTTTTGAAAGAAGGGGTGCACACTCTTCAACACTATCTACCGCAACTGCTTCTGCATGAAGCCTTGAAAATATTTAGATACATGGTTTTGGTTCCTCCATATTTATACTTTTTAGATGCACATTTTCTTTTTGCACACTTCCTTGAAATAAAGGGAATGAATGAGTCCTTAATATATAAATAGTTAATTCAAGGGATTCATTTGATTGTTAAGGATTAAGTATAGTTTGCACTTTCCTTTGGCATACATGGAGAAGACAGGTTTTGCACACTGGGCAGCTTTCAGCTTAGCAGTCATTCCGCAAATCTTTATGCACTTTGAATAGCACTCACTTGCATAAGCAGTCTATCAGAATTAACTTAGCTCATATGGCAAGATTGAGTGAAATAGTCCTATACCATACATAAAACACTTATCTTGTCTGGCATTGCATTTCTCCAGTGTAATGGTAAACATGTCTTTGCATCTATTGTTTTAACATTAGTTAGCTGGTTGTGATTAATATGATCAACTAACACATTTTGAAACACAATTATTCAGGGTCCACTCTAAGGCCACAGTCGAGTTTCATGGAAATGTCATTAACAAATTATGCATTTTTAACATATGCTGTTTTCCTAATGAAGGCACAAACTCCTGTTTACTCAAAATGCACATGGCAATAATCAATGAATGAGGAGAGGGAAGCAGAGAATGTTCTCAGCTCTCCAAGATTCAATTTTCAAATAACAGCACAGTACAGTGAGCAACTGTCATCTCTTTATTTTAGCTGATGTTTGACATAAAAGCAATTAATTAGTTATGGAAGTAAATTTAGTAGGAAAAATGGCATAAGTCACATTGACAGAGAAGGAACTACTGGGTATTAAAGAGCCTGTGAATATAGCGGGGGAAAGCGTAAGAACTAATAGTTGGAAAATAAAACTAGACAAATGTAAATTAGAAATAAGGCACAAACTTGTAACAGCAAGGGTGATTAATCACTGGAACAAATTACCAAGGGGAAGGGTGGATTCTCCATCTGTTGATGTCTTCAGATCAAGACTGGATATCTTTTTGCAATGTGTGTTTTAGCCAAATACAGTGCAAGGATAATTGTGTGGAATTCTGTGGCCTATGATATATAGTACATCATATTAGATGATTTAATGGCCTCTTCTGGCTTTCAAATATATACGTCTGTGAAAACTTGTCCCTTTATTTTAATGCTAAGGTTTAATAAATATTCTTTCCTTGCATGTTCACAAACAGTAGTAGATGATGTTTTATTGAGGTACTCAAATTATTTCAATACATCTTCTATTGAGAAGCAATGCTTGTAGTATGTTGTGTAAATCAGATTAGTACTCTGTAGATACACAATACCATCACAATCGCTGTTGTGTGTGTATCCCCTGGCTGAGTCATCAGTAGCAGGGATTGAACCTGCATAGAGGAACTCAAAGACACACACCCAGCATCCAACGTTATCTTATCAACTGTCATTTGGCCCACCCACCACTAGAGAGAGACAGAGTGCCATATCAAGGAGGCATAGTTTACACTTGTAAGGATATTTGTAGGATATTTGTATCTTTCTGCACTGAAAACATCAATCTTCATGTATATATAGAGAAAACATTTGTGTTGCAGGATGCTGTCCAATGGAGGACCACCCAGACACTATCACCAACTTGACGTCACTTTCCCTCTCTATCAGTCCTATGAAATACACTCATTCCATAGGATGTATTTAATGTCCCCCTTCAGTGAGATTGTTTATTAGAACACAGCATTAATGTGTCCCTTCTTCGCCTTTATGACAAGGCTCTCCCTCAGGTCCTTGCAGTGCATTCTAATTAGCTTGGTATCAGGGCTTTATCACTCTGGTTGTCCCTTCCCCAGAGTCCCATAGCTATGCCTGATATCACAGATTCAGACATAAGTTCTATCAGCTCCCAATCACAGGCTTACCTTTGCCTAGGCCTCTATGTGTAAAACTTCACCCAGTCTTTCCCAACTTTATGTCCTCCCTCCTCATTGGACAATATTCTCTGCCTTTTTCTTTCCTTTCTTGCTTCTATAATTAGTCTCATGTCTCAGATATCTGATAACACTGCCTCACTCTCACCCATCCCCATCCTCAAATTGGTTCTACCTCACAAACCTCGACAAAATATCCCCTGGTAGCTTGTTCTAGTTCTTTTCTACAAAGCCTACTTTGGAATAGTTTATGACTCATATATGGTTGAGAATAATTTTCTCACTCTACTAAAGTTTATTCTTTTGGATGCAGTAGGATAGTTGAAGAATTTTGGTTTTTGTGTTTATTGCTTTTGTGAAGTAACAGCATTAAACTGATTTGATATCTCTTTCATTTTATATTCTTTTCCTACTCACTTTACTCTCACATCTTTTTAAATCAAATTATATTCATGTCACAGTAAAAGCAGGAACCGTTTCTCACTGCTTAGGATGCTATTTTCCTTCTGCTCTTCTAAAATAATATTATTTAGAAGTAGGGTGACCAGAGGCCCCATTTTAAAGGGGCAGTCCTATATTTAAGCCATCCTGTAGGTGTTCCTACTTTTTTTTTAATGGCCAGCTGTCTCATATTTTCTATCTCTTCCCCCCTGTCGGTACTTGTGGTTCCTATAGCTGACCAGATCTGTGCTCCCCAGCTGCCTGCCCTCTAGTGATAAGTGGAGAGGATCCAGTGGCTGATGACAGGGGCAGCAGCAATGTGACAGGTTGAATGCAGGAGTGCACATGCACCCCGAGGTGGGAGTGCCAGTAGGTTACACCGCTCCGGCCCCCACCTTCCTCCCTGCTTCACTCATGGCGGGGAAGGCACAGGCCGGGCAGCTCCAGCCCATGGGGTGCCACTTCTCGACTCTCTCAGGAGTGCTGGAAAAAGGTGGATAGGGAAGAGTGGAGCAAGGGGGCTGGAAGACGTGGGGCTGGTGTGCCTCCTCCTTCCTGGGCCACATGTTGCCACTGGTGGGATGGGAGTGCAAGGATAGTGGCTGGGCAAAGGATAGTGGCTCTGTATCGTACAGAGCCAGTCACTCCCCATGCTGCTCTTTGAGTACAGTCCATGTGGTGTGTTTGTGCCAGCTCTTGGCCAGCAGGCTCTCACCCCACCCTACTCCCATTTCCAGTCAGCACTGGCTGCCTGATGTGGGGGTTGGTGACTGGGGGCTTGGAGTGGTCAGTTACAGTCACTCTACTGCCCGCCCATCAGCCCTTGACATGCTTCCCCTTTCACTGTCCTCTCCCTGCTATGTCTGTTCACTCACAGCTATGCTGCTCCTCCATTTCCTCCCCACTCTCAGTGGAGTGTGTCCCACTCCCGGGACAGTGCAGAGCGTCAGCTCCTGGTTGGTTCATTCAGCTCGCTAACACCCTGGCTGGCAGAGTCCTTCCTTCCCCCACTGCCTCTGTCTGGGCTGGATCCCAAGAAAAGCTCAAGACCCTAAGATCTGAGGTGCTGGTCAAGAGAAAGAAAACTCTGGCTGGTCAAGAGAAAGAAAACTCCACATAGCACTGCCATGGGGAAGAGTCTCCTCTACTCAGCTAAGCTCTGCAGTGGTGGAGAGTAAGCTATTTCCAGTCAGAGGACAGGAAGCAGTTGGAGTATGCCAATGCAGCAGCATCTTGGAGGTGTTAGCTGCCTTTTCACACTGTACAGGCAGTAAGAGACATGCTGCTTCCAGCCAGAGAGGAGTGGGGAAAGGAGAGGGGGGCAGAGAACAGATGACCCCTGCAAAAACCTGGGTCTAGTCATCCCTTCCCCTACCTCCATCCCCACCTTCACCCCTCTGTGTCTGGAAGCATTACCCATCCCTTCACTCCCACACAGAAATAAAAGACTGTTGCTAGCTGCACTCTAGTGTGAACCCTGACAGAAATCTGGGGAGGTGGGTACTGTGACCCTTCATACCCACCCTCCACATGCTGCTTTGAGAAGATGTGACACCAAGTACTAGGAGAGGCAGGTCTACCCCAGAAGCCTAGCCAGGCATGTAGAGTGGAGAGTGCTGGGCAGGGAGGATTGGATCAGGTTGGTCAGTCACTCCAATCCCTGTGTGAGTATGGTGTACAGAAATGTGTGCATGTAACTTCTCCCCTTGGAACTCTTTAAGATAAGACAGTAAATAAAAAACACTCGAGCTAGGCAGTATTTCTTTTTAATAGGGGATCAGTCAACTTGACATTAATTTGAATATTTGTACTGCATAGTTCTGATTGATTGCCATTGAACTTGCCTGAATATGAGTTATTTTTTTCAGGTGTCCTGTATTCAGCACACAGAAATATGGTCATTCTAGAAGTAAACTTTGCCTGCAAAATTTCACTAGCTCCCCTTCCAGAGCAGTACATAACGGTACTAACACAGCGCTACATCTCTGAGGCATGATAAAACTCACACTCAAAGTTTACAATTTACTAAATGTTTAAAGAGGTATTTTGAATATTTCTGAAGTAGAAACTGAGGTTTAAAGGCTAGTGTGTTGTTATTCTCTTTACTGTATTCATCCATTATATAAAATTCACCTATTTTATATAGTAATAGATTGTATTATAGCACTATAATTAAGCTACATATAATGTCAGCACTGGCAATGATGGAAAATTCAGTTAGAGAACAGCAAATTGCCCCTCCTCCCAAATTGACTACCACTGTTTTGCTTTCCAGAACTGATGACTCTATGAATCCGATGTTATATATATGCAAAGCATGCAAATGATCTGTTGTGCAGGACTAAATTGTGTAATTTAGTTGCAGACCTTACATAGGGATTGTTCAGGGTTACCTCTCACTGGGGGAGGATAGGTAACTTTGTAGCACCCTATTGAACGATGGAGCCCACTCTTCCAATGTAACCTGCCAACTGCATGCTTTTGCACTGCGGGCAGGGGCAGATATAGGGCAGGGCGAACGGGACGGCCGCCCCAGGCCCCGCACTTCAGAAAGCCCCGCGCATGCGCCGTGGTGCCGCCGCGCATGCGCATGGCGTCACTGCACATGTGCCGTGGCAAAGGGGGGCCCCCGTGGAATTATGCTGCCCGGGGCCCCACAAAACGGTCGTCTGCCCCTGACTGAGGGAGCCCTTTTAGGTGATGCATGCTCCTATAGCTACTTGAATGGACCATTGTCTGGATTGGGATGAGGAGGGCTCTTTCCTGTGGAGGGCAGAAAGCAACAGGAAGCTCCTCGTCCCTTCTCACTATACACTCATAATTCAGCCTTCATATCTATAGAGCATTGTTAACGGGACACAGAGTCTTTTACTCACTGGCTTGAACTCACCCTAGTCTTGTGACAGGTTTGCTACCACACATTCTTACTCTAGCCCATATGAAAGTAATTGTTGGAAATGGTGCAGCTTCTAAATATTGTGCTACAAATTTGCATTCCATTATTTTATCAGTAGTTTACATATCCCTTGAGGTGGGATCAGGGAATGGAACTGAAATGGAGTCTTTGTGAGCAGATGGGTGAGAGAAAAGGGAATGTAGAACAGACTTAAGTGGCTTGATGGGAAGGAACATTTAGAGGTTTGGTAAGAATTTCATAAATGCGTGAACTGTTGAGGGCCATTCATCACTCTTAACATGCTTCTGTTTCAAACTACACATACAAGTCTCAGCATGTTCATCAAACTTTACTTGCCATTAAAGTAATCTTGTCAAATATAAGAAAAGAAGAAAGCACAAATGCAAAGTCAAAAATAAAGATAAATATATGGTAACATTTCTGCCTTTTAAGAGAACATTTAAGGTAATTAAAATATTATTCTCACCACTGGTGTCAAATGGAAAGGAAAACGAAAGGAAAGTTTGATCCAGTTATGTTGTCTATAGTCTAACTAGAGTAAACATTTTGAATGTACAAAAATGAAATTGAAAAATAGCAAAATTCATTTGCTACGATCTGGGTCACAATGTCCCTCCTCTTCATTTTCCATCTGGAATGGAAAGTAAAAGATATTACAGAAAATGTATATAACTAACTTTCTAGAGATACTTCGGACAGTATACATTTCACTGGCTATTGAATTAAAGTACAATAAAGCACACACAGACTTAAATTGAATTTTACAGAACGTCTTGACCATCGTATTCAACAAAGGTTGGTCCCTGTTTGCTATTTTATGATCACGATGTTTCAAAAATATTATACTATAATATAATGTGAAGAGGCTTCTTTGAGCTGCAAACACGTGTGTAGAGTTTTCAGCATTCATTGAACAGCTATGCATTACTCCGAAGTGATAGATTTTTTCCAGCCATCTGGATTCTTTTGTTCCAAACTGGATTCCACACTCATTGGGTACATATTTCAAGATGTTAGAGAATTATTTTAGTGCTTCTTGATTTATAACTCTTTGCAAATACCTCAAACACAGACAAAAACCTATACGAAGATCATTTGTTCTCATGATAAACTATTGATTTCATATGGTGGAAAAAGTACAGCCCAAAACCAAAGCCAAGTTTGTTGATCCTTAGGACACCGACCTTGGAATCTTTGATGTGTGGTCGTACTTTGAGATTCACAATTTTTACCTGTTTCTGTCTGTGAGCAACAATTCCAAGACTGGAGTTAATGGATTCCTAGTACAAGAGCATCTCTCATCTAGTTCTTGTTGAGCCAGTGAGAGAGGAGAATCACACTCTTGAGACCCTATCCTTGGTACCCATTGAAAGGTGTCTAAAGAACTGGGAGACCTGAACACCTACTAGAGGTGACATATGCCTGACTTCTCTTTTTGGGAGAGGGTGGCTGCCACAAAGGCCATTTGTTACCCCACAAGTGCCACCCTATCTGATGCAGCCACAGCAGATCTTGGAAACTGTCCACCTAGCCCCTTGAGCACTATAAGGCTGAAAAAAGATCTCAGCTAAGTGAGAGGCAAACCCAACCTCTCAGTGCTATGTGTGTAATAAAAAAAGCCATGGTTAAACAATGTATTTTGTAGAAGTTGAGAAATGTATTTCATACAATATCCAGGGCAGGGTTGTGACTTTATTGGGGAGTTCTGATTGCAAATGAATAGCTTCCTATAGATACACCTCAGGAGGGATCCTATAACAGTTGTAGCTTTTCGGATGTCACTTGCTCTGACATGGAAAATTTGTGTTAATATTCCTATGGAGCATCTTTGGAATATTGTAATGTTTGATTTACGCAGCGAGTTTAAAGTCCAGAAGAGATTATTATGATCATCTAGTCTGACCCCCTATTATAGGTCACAGAACTTTCCTCATCTAATAGCTCATATTTGGCTGTGACAATTCATAACACTGTTCTCTTATACATTGTCCTTCGAATACTTGTAATTATCTCATAAATTATATGAGCAGTCAGTATAAAGTAATTGGAGGATGAGGACTATTTCTTAGAATGATGTTAAATAGTAGTCATCCACGCTCCTGTTGGGTTATTTAAGGTTTTAGAGCAGCAGAAGAACACCACATGTTATCATCATAAATGAAAAATATGAACCAACTGGGGAACCACACAGTGTCTTAAGCTGAGTGAAGCTAATGGCGTGACATGTTAAGGAAACTATCCAAAATGTACACTTTAAAAAAAAAGCAGTAAAAACTTGGAATAATGATTTCTCTAGTGTGCCAAGCATTCGCGTGGAGGGAGTACTCTGTTTGGCTGGCGTTGTCAAAAAGGATACACAAATCCCTGTCTGAGATAGATACATATCAGGTGATTTATTTGTTTCAGCATTCTGAACTGAATACTGACTCATCCCTGCATAAAATATCATATTTCACATTCTTTTTGGACACATTTTATGACAGCAAAAGGCAAACCAAAGGGGTGAGATAACTATGAGATCCCAGCATTTTGGCTGTACTTCATGCTTCCTAATGCCTTAGGGATGGATTTTCAGAATAACCACACCTCTGGTTTTGTATCCTGGCCTGTATACAAGGTCTTGAAGTGCAAAAAAACCCTGTATTAATGTGATCTTACGAATGTGTTATGTGTGAGCTGATTTTCCTTCTCCCTCTCTGTAAAATGAGATGATGCATCTCCAGATCCTTTCCAGGTGATTTAGAGATTAACACAGGCTAAGTCATCCACATGTTGGGATTAGTTTTGCCACCTTTATTTGTGTTTTTGGTCCTTTCTCAATGGGACAACTCATGTGCGTTGCAAGGAAATGCCATTATGATCAAGCATGTGCAGGAAAACTTTGGAAAAGGATGGATAGCTAGTTAGTGTCCATTGTCTGTAGGCATTTTGGATAAAAAGTGGTGCTTACTGTGATGCTAGTAAACCAGGCGACATCTTATGCGAAGGCCCTATGCCTCACTGGCCACTGACAAATCCATAACTGGAAACCTGTCTGGCTCTTCAGTGCATTAGTATTACATTTATTAAAATGTATGACTTTATGAAATTCTTGTGAGTTGCTGCATGCATTATTATCACATAGACTATCTGTATCTCTTGGTATACATCAATATTTAAGTATGTGCTCTATAAACAATAAACCTCCATGGTCAGAAGAGAATCTTATCAATGATTAAGGGTCTGGAGCACATTACTTGCTAGGAGAGGCTGCTTATTTAGTCTACAGAAGAGGATTGATAGCAGCCTTTAACTACCTGAAGGGGGCTTCCAAAGAGGATGGAGTGAGACTTTTCCCAGTGGTGACTGATGGCAGAATGAGGGGCAATGGTCTCAAGTTGCAGTGGGGGAGGTCTAGGTTAGATATTAGGAAAAACTATTTCATTAGGAGGGTGTTAAAGCACTTGAATGGGTTACTAGAGAGATGGTAGAATTCTAAGTTCCGCTTGACAAAGCCCTGGATGGGATGATTTAGTTGGGGTTGGACTTAATGGCATCCTGAGGTCTCTTCCAACCCTATTGTCTATGATTCTTTGATTCTCAGTGTGAAATACTAGCTTTCCACAAGTGGTGCCATCTCCTGCTCAACAAAAGAAGGCCCATTGACACCAAACATGCCATTGTGGAACATGAGAGGACAAAAGACGTGTCCCATCATCTTGACATCTCGGGGGAAGGGACAGTAAAGAACTGGATTTCTGACCTGCTTGGACTTGGAGAGGGCAAAATTCCTGAGCATAAGTAAGGGGATAGCCATCTGCTTGGCCTGAGCTAGTCCTAGAGGTCACATAGAGTTTGCACACTACAGTAGCTTTGATCACATTTTGAGAAATAAAACTAATTTTCGTGTGCATGTTTTCCTGATTTAACTTTGTAAATAATTCTCTTTTCTTTTTCTTTGTTAATGAATCATTAGTTAATTTATTATAGGCTTGTCTACAAACAGTACAAGATCGAAGGTGCAATTGACTTGGGGTAAATGACTGCTCTTTTGGACTGGGAGTAACCTGAATATCATTGTGTTTTATCATTGGTATAAGGGATCCTCTAACATAAAGGTAAGCTTACTTGGGTGCATAGGTGTTGACTTTCTCTTCCAGTCTCCCATCCCTCTCTGATCCTGCTTACTCCAACTCTACCCCTTCCTGCAAGGCCCTGTAGCACTTCTTTCTCACCCTTGCTCTGTCCCCTCTTCATCCCATTTCACCCTTCTCCAAGCCTCCGTCTCCTCCTTCAATATGCTACGTCCCCGCTCCTTCCTCTGTTCCCAGACCATCCCAAATGTTGCAAAAGAACCTGTTTGCAACAGGTAGGAAGTGCTGGGAAGAAACAGGAAGGTTTGGTAAGTGGAGCAGAGGCACTGAGGGGAAGGCAGAGTTTGGCTGCCAGAGGATGCTGAGCATCCACTAATTTTTCTCTGTGGGTGCCCTTGAGGGGTTCACCTGGGGTACACGGTTTGCAAAATCTACATATAGAATGCACAGCCAGTGTGGGGTTTGTGCCTTCCTTCTTCACTCTCTGCCCTGAGGCTGGTACTCATGCTGTGAGCCACTCCACACACCTTGACTCTTCATAAGCCGTCTCTTCCGCAATTTAGGGTTGCCTCCCGTGTGGCTCATGAGGGAGCTTCTTCTTCAGTATTGCAACCTCTGCTATCTTGTGACACGTGGTGCTTTTTCATATAGCCCCAGCTCCTGCAGTTGTGTGGCTATATGACAATACCTTTTAATCTCTTGTGGAGTGAGGGGAGCAGAGAAAAGGCAAAAAGCCATTAACCCTGAATCTTCAGAAACTAGAAAGGAAATAAAAAGTAAGCCAAATGCATATATAATTGCATTATATTTTTCAGCCAGGCCCCCCACAACCCTCGCACTCAGAGTCGCAAAACACTCTGGCAGCAATCAATTTAAAGGCCCCATGTCTTTTGCCATTGCCATCTCTGCAGTAGCCATATCCACAGCTGAGTGCTCCCGACCCCTTTGAATCACCAGGCCACAAAGCAACTGCCCCCTGTTGGTGGGACTTACCCCCTCTGTGCCAAGACAGGGGCACAAAAAGAACAATTTGGTCTTCAAAGTTTAGTAAAGGTATTTAAAATAAAGACACTTTTGAACACACTTGGAAGTGGAAAATAAATGCATTAAACTTGCTTTTTCAAGGAACTGTTTAAAATGCAAAGACAAAGCTGCAGCAAACATTTTAAAACTGGAACCAAATGTATGGTATCAGGGCTAATTGAGTGAATGATTGAGACCATCTTATCCTAAATGCCAAAAATTATTGAATGGAGCAAAAGCCCACACACAGATTGCCTTTCTCCCCCTATAGCTGGCTACAGACAGCACCTCTCAAACCACTCTTATTTTCACTTTCCATTCCCTGAAGCCTCTCCCAAACCACATTCCCCCTGCCAGCAGGAGAAGGAAAACCTATTAGTGTTTAGTGCATATTTCCTTGCTGATCAGCAACCAAAATAAATCATGTCTTTATTTTGAGCCCGATGTTGAGATTCTTATTCAATGTTCTTCAATAAGAAGTTTGCTTGAATAAGGATTCAGTTCTCCTTATATTGCCATTAAGTAACATCATGGCTGCTTAATATCAAAACCAATCTATTGTAACTGTATGACTGTAAAAACAAAGAGAGAGTGTATGAGATTCTTGAGGGGAGAAAATAAATCACTGGAGCTAGGAAAACAATAATGGTTGGATGCTTTAGCTGATCTTCTAGAACCCCACCCTATTTTTGATAGAATCTGTAAGAATTTGTTCAGAGAGCATTACACATACTTTTGCATGCTACATATGCATTACACATACTCATTTTGCTAAACAATGGGGCAGATTTTTTTTCTAAGGAAGGATCAGAGTTCAAATTTAACCTATAAACACTACTTGCCCTTTCAGACTCTGAGATAAGATAGATCAGAAAGTTGGTTTAGTTGCTGACTTTTAAGTTATTGATTATTTTTAGATGGGACAAACCCCAATAGTTCAAACATGTTTCAGATTTACCTTCTGTGTTTCTGCACTGTACATGAGCTATCTTTCCAATAACAAGATTTGATCCACTGACTTAATTCCATTATGTATTATAGTAATTCATGACAGCTGTGAAAAATATACTTGATCATACTTGAGTTTTAGATCAAACTGAAAACACACTTTTTACTCTATGTCATGGAATACGTTAAATGTCTCATACTTCAGATCACGTCGTAGGCATGATACATCGATCATCTACACTTCCACTTCTTTCTGCAAGTTGTGGGCCTCTTTTCCATAGTGTTATTGAATGACCTTTCAATGTGTTCAAAAGATAGTATAACAACGTGGCACTATTGTGATCATTTTACATTCTTCCCCTATTTTATATTTACAGAATTAATTGAAATAAAAACATATTACCTGTCTAAAAATATCATCCAAGACACTGTATCAGATTACATATGTTCACTTGACCAGTCAGTGATTGAAGCAGTTAGGTACCAGGAGTATAAGAATACAAACTACAGGGGCTATAAACTATTAACACAAATGTGGAGAATCTCAGGATTGTTCAAGTCCATGAATTTAAACAGATTGATTCAGATTCTGGGCCTGCAAAAAGTAATTAAATTTTTATGTGGGTGGGGAGTTAATGACAATTGTTGGTACACTCATTGTAAACCTAGAGTGGAAAAGATGAGTTTGTGGCACAGGGTTTTATTTTCTTATTTCCTGTGGAACTGACAGAAGAAGTAAAAAGTAAAATGTAATCACAAATCTTTCACTTCTGAACAGTCTTCTATTCCTCAGACCTTCAATATAAATTATGGAAGCAGCCTTGTGTTCTTTCCTCCTGTCAGTCAATCAGGATTCACATGATAAGTCAGAGAGTTTTGCCTTAGGAAAGACAAAATAAAAACCCAGGAGGATGTCAGTGTTTGGTCCAATCTCAATTTTTTTTCTAATATTCAGCTTAATTTTTTCTTGTCTTTAATTTACCCTAAAACATGTTATTATTCCGAGTAAAGGCAGATTATATTTTAGAAAAGTCCAACTTCTCTAGAGGCAGGCCTACTAAGTAACCCTAAAATATTGATGATTACAAGGTGGGTGGATGAAGGGGGAGGAGGAACTTTTCCATGGAATATTTACTGTTTGCACAATAAACATTCCATTTCACAAGCTTTATATTTGCTGTGCAATCGTAACTGCTTCACTTCCTCCTACTACATGCTGTAGGCCCAATGTGTATGCTACTGGCTTAAATGAATTTTCACATATCTATATCAATTGTGAATTTGGCTTTCTGTAGCTATTGTGATTAATATGGTGACTATTAAAGCCAATGGGAAAGCTGCAGCAGTGCAGGGTCGGGGCCATAATTACTTCCACTTATCAGGCATTGTATGTGTTTCTTGAATAAATGTTTACTGCAAAGCCAAAACGCTTCCTGTATAAAACACCATAGTCAATAATCTCCTAAAATTCCCCACAAACCCAGTGTTTGGTTTTTGCTAAATGACACTTTAAGAACTAATTAAACCAATATCATATGTTTATAAAACACACTGGCAATGAAGTCTTAAAAAGCCTAATAAAATCAGTATCACTCCTTTTAAAAATACCATAGGTGCTATATTCTTTAACATGCCACATAAAATCATTGTCACTCCTAGTAAAAGACACAGGCAATGAGTTCTTAAGTGCTGCCCTTTAAAAAAAAATGATCCCTTTAAAAGGTGCACAAAATGCTAGATAACCATTAGTCCAGAGACATTAGTACATATGTCTCTGTCATCTTAAATAAAAAATTGTGATTCATAATTAAAATGCTTAAAATATACTTCTTAGTATAATAATCATACAATGGAAGGAAAAAAATGTTTTTCAGCAAAATAGACAAACAGCTTGTGTGCTACATGTGTGTGTATTTGAGAAGCAAAAATATTATAAAAGAAAATGTCAAAGTGATTTTTAGTGGACTTCAGTCAAGAGCTTCAACAATATCATAGTACAGGATAAATTTCCAAGTGAATACAGTCCCATCCTAAAATAAGCTATGTCTGAGGTCCATACATTTTATATTAATTTGTTTTATTTATGACTGATTTGTTGTTTATGATAAAGTGCATTGATTTAGAATATTTTAGTCCTTTTCTACACAAGGCTACTCTAGATTGCAGCAGCTGCAACAATCCCCTGTAATAGGCCAAAGCAAAATAAAACTCAGCTATACCCTCTTACTGGAGCAGGTGAGGAAAGGCATCTGCAGTAACTATATTCCACACAGGAAGAGATAACAAAGGCATCCCCAGCTTAGATCGGTTTTAAATCGGAGTGGATCAAACCTGGTTCAATGAGTCTGAGGATCTGGCTCATAATATTTAGCAGTTATATAGCACTTTACAATTTTCAAAATGGTATATAAAGGCTAGTATATTGCATAGATCTGTCACTTACCTGCCTAACACTATTACTGATAAGTCATTATTCTGTTTGCTAGCAATGAGTACTATCTGAATTGGGTGGAATGGTATTTGTCTAGTGCAAACTTGGTTTTAACGGTTAAGAAAACATACAACTGACAAATGAAAACTTGTGTGTGTGCAAACTCACTCTTCCTTAGTCAATCTGGACCTTCAAATTACCAAAAACTCGGAATACATTATTTTTAATGTATGCTATATTAATCAGTAAAGTGTATCACTTGTGGAAGCTTATGAGACAAATACCAGGCAGACAACTGAAATTATTTGTAACCTGTGATTAACGCTAGAGTGACAGAAACCATGGCTACCTTCGTGCTATGAGCAATAGTGAAGCTTTTGCTCCACTTGAGATGTTTCCAACTGTGCACGTGATTTTGTTTTAATTTCATTTCAGGAACTATATTAATGAACTAAGAGTAATATTCTGTTCTAGTCGTCATGTTTTCATTTTGTTTCTTCTTTCTTCCCCTTTTACAAACATTTTACTTAGAGAAAATGAAATACAAATAAAATTGATATTGCAATAATATAAAGAAAATTGAAACAAGGAGAAATGTTGTGAGCTGGGGAAGGGAAATTGCAAGGTGCCAGACCTTTTGAATCTGGAATCCTCTTTATCTAAGAAAATTTAACTCCCATGCAGATGGCAGATACAAGGGTTTAAAAGGTACCTAGACCTTGCTATGAGTCTATCCAGAGCTGGATTTTACCCATACTGAAAAGGTGGTGTGTATGCTGAGGACACTTCCCCACACTGCCCTGAAAACGTGTTTCAACCATCTTCTGGGGGGAGCATCTGTACATAAGGAGATTCTAGGGAGGGAAGTATCCTAGTTCATTGAAATCTTGGGCTCTCTGCTGATGTGAAAATGTGAAAAATAATGTTCTGAAACCTTCACTATTAATCATGACACAATGATGCCCATATGTCCCGTTACTCCAGCATAAATGACAGCTTACAACTCATTTCACATAGACCACTGAATAGATTTTTGTTATTTCCTGTCTCGGGGTAGCCAGGCTTGTTTGTAATTTAAAAAAAAATTTAAAAAGGAGGGATCCTGTAGCACCTTAGAGACTAATAAAAAAATTGTACATAGTATCATGAGCTTTCATAGGCACAACCCACTTCTTCAGATGAGTGGAGCAAGAGGCACAGAGAGGTACAGAAACCCCAAAAATGTACATCAGAAAAAGAGAGGAGCGGGGGAAGAGAAAAAAAACCCTGTCAATTATAGTGCCAGTGCAAAAAGAGGCTAATAGAGAAAGCTATAAGTGCCCAATACCTGGATGTTGATGTCATTTGGGTATTGAAAATGGCCCATCCAGTTTATGTCTTTGTTAGTCTGTAAAGTGCTACAGGATCATTCGTTGTTATTTCTTGTTTTGGCTTGGATTTCAAGGATCCACTTAAATAAGGGAAGGCAGTTTTCTATCAAGTAGGAGCCCAGTGATATGAACATTTGGTGTTAAGGACTGTATCTCTTGCTCCATGACTATTCTAAAGGTACCCAGAGAACAGCATTCCCTAACCCCCTCAATCTCTGAAAAGAGAGCAGAAAATCAGGCTGGGAATCTCATTAGAATAAGTGTTTCTGTACTACTGCTACACTGGAAGTACTGGCCATAAATTCACATGGGCCAGATGCTGAGCTGGTATAAAAGAGTTGTGTTCAATTCCAATGAATGCAGTAGAACTACATTAATCTATACCAACTAAGGATCTGGCCTAGCATTTTCCTTGCCCTGATCCCATCCAACAGGTTTTACAACAGATGCATTGAGCTGGCTCCTGGTTTTATTTATTTATTTATGCACCCAGTATACTAATTGTGATGATCCACTAAAATTATCCGCCAAGAGATGTACTAGGTAAGCTAGCTTTCATATTTTTCTTGAATAGATGATAAAACTTTGCACATGTCTGCTCAATGTGGGGTTTGTTCAGTAAGAGTATCTTCCAGCTTTTTTGTTTGTTTCATGACAATGTGTGTGACCTTGCATAATTTATGAGGTCACAGGTCAAGTACATGAAGGGCTAATGCTGACAAATTTAGGAGATAACAAATAGGTGAAAGGTCAAAAGTCAGGTCAGAGGCTAAATACAGATGAAAACGAATAGGCCACGTGACAAACTATCCACATGCTAATAACATATATATGCTTACATAGTACCCTTGCCCAAACAAAAGTTTCTTGTCTCAGGTCTAATGATTCGAATTTACAAAATAATTCTACATTAAAACGGGCTATAGAGTAGGTATGGGTAAAGTTTAGGCAGGCATTATGCTCAGCATAGGAGATTTTAGGGATTTTTAGTAATTTTAATGGGACTTGGATATCCAAATTCTTTAAGAGGCATTGACAATCCCAATCTAATATTTCTTGCATATGTATACTTAGATGTAATTTGAGTTGCCTAATGTTATAATTAGATGAATGATTATGAACAGCACTAGAAGAGGAAGGGAGGGTGGTGGTAATAGATATGAGATAACGTAATAATGAGATAATGTGATTGCAATGGATATGTCAAGGAGGTTCTGAAAACATTTTTTTAGTTTATTTTCTTGCTGTGTAATGTGTTTTAGAGGAAAAGACTAAGGCTTGGATGTTTCATGAAAGAAACAGCTGAAGGAGCGGAGGCTGGAGGCATAGATCAAGAAGGGGTGATCTAGAAGTAGGTGGTTAATTAATACATGATATGGAAGTAAAAGAAGGGAAAAATAAAGAGGGGAAAAAAAAGAATGTGCTACACTAGAAGACTTACCCTGTGTTGCTTGGGTCTGGCCCTTGGCCGGGATGGGCCACACACCCTGGTTGCTGGCTTATCCTTTGGTCAGCCCGGAGCAGAGGCACACACCCAGCTGCTGGCTTCTTTTTGGTGCCGGCCCAGAAGTGGCACGGATCATGCAGGATGCCTGCCGCTGCTCCAGGATGCTGGCCTGAAGTCAGTGGAGGCCATGTAGCAACTCGCAGCTGTTCCCCAGGGCAGGCCAGATGTTGGCTGCTGCTGGCTTATGGCTTTCCACTGGGGTGCTTGCTGCCCCACTGTAGTCATTCTACAGTTTAACTCCCTCCTACCAGACTCTTCCCTTTCCATTTTATGCGACACAATCGAATTCCAGGCACATCAAATTGTTGCACAACCAAAATCCTGACCTTGATATAAGTTAGAGTAAGAAGAAGCTGCATACCAAATTTGGTAGTCCTAACTCTTACCGATTAGTAGGAGTTCTTGAACAAATGGACTCACAGAAAGACAGACGGACAGACGAACTCATAATTCTGAAATATATCTATCTATATCTATATCTATATATATATATAAACCAACAAGCCTACTTAGGATTCCAAAAGCCTATTAAACATCATATTTTTTACAAATGGTGATCTGTGCACAGTGTTTTCTTCTTGGGGTACTATGCTCTTGTTACATATAATAGACCTGACATGTACTTTAATGGTGCTGATAAAATAGAACCCTCCATTGACCTTAGTTTGGGTTGTGCAATAACAGAGCCTGACTAATGAGGTTTAAGCAAATCAAGACTCATTAAAAACTACTCTGAATTGTCTCTTGGACAGAAGAGACAAAAACATGCCTAGTGGCCTCCTTCCTGTCTTTGTTCATTCAATCAAATGGCTCCCAGCAAAATCTCATTGACTTGTTTTTTTCAAACAAGAACCATGATTTCCTCAGTCCACTTCTGAAGTGTAGACAGTAAACATGTTATGGTGTATATGTCACCTGCATTATCAGGCAGATTGTATTGCATAGTCAGATAACTATGTGAGCATAGTTTCCAGCCTCCATTGCAGAATAAGTTATTTCAACATTATTATTGAGTCTCAATCACATGGAAGTGCCAGTCCTTACATCCACTTAAGTCAACATCAAAGCTTTCCTTGTTTCCTAGTGCTTCTGCACCTGCCCCTCAGTAAGGCATAAATTAAACTAGTGGATATTGCTACACGCGGCACAGGGTCCGAACTAGCCGGCATTTAAAAATGGCGCCAGCCAGCTTTATGCAAATGAAGCCCGGGAAATTCAAATCCCGGGCTTCATTTGCAACTCCTTATGACTACATTACCCCCCCCCCCAGTTCGAACTAGGGGGTAGTGTAGACATACCCTAACTGTTTAAAATCTATGTACATCAATTAAGAATGAGATCCACCATATTTTGAAAAGTTTTGGATTTTGTATTACACTGAGTATTGTTGTTCAATAGATCCCCTCAGCTGAATCATACACTGCAGTTGTAAGTTATTAGGAATTCTGTGTGAGCTTTTTAAAGAAAAATAAATATACTCCACTGATCACCCTGTTCAATAAAATGCCTCTTTTCCCCTCATGTTTATGGTAGAAAACATTATGATCTAATGCATGTCAGCTCAAGGTGAGTTCATTTATCAACTCCTGGAAGAAATATTAGCCCCATATGATCTTTTTATTTAAAATGAGAATAAAAAAAGCTGTGGTTACCCAGTGACTAATATTCAGTGTTTGAAATACACACTTTTTGACAGGTTTTGAATAGCGCGCCAAAACATTTTGTGATTTTTTGGCTATAAAAGATAACTTCCCAGGTATTTGGCTAGACTGTGCTATGGAAAAAGGAAATAGTCTGACTCCAGATTTGATGGTTTAAATGTGAGTAGTATTCATTGTTTGTGGCTCATTCTTTGTAGTTTTCAAGTTGTGGTGTTCATATGGTAATGAAAAATGATTACCCAGGAGGGTAAAATCACATATGCCTTCTAATTTTCTAGTTTAGTCCAAGTTGTTTTCCATTGCTTTTAGACAGTAAAAATCTTTTCCTTTCTTTGAACAGATTTTGTATGTAGGTCAATCTCCCAACAAGATTTAGATTATGAAAAAGAGATCCTATTAGGAAATGTTAAGTTGTTCATTTGATTTTGCGCAAAAATATAGATAAAATAAGTAGGAAGAAAACCTATCTTGTCTTAGCCGATATCTTGATAAGACCTGTTGCCATGTAACTTATGAGAATAATAGTGAATAATTTATCAAGAACATGATCAAATGAAACTGATTAAGAATTTCAGTCCATTTAGACGTATTTTATAAAAGATATATATTAGTTCTACCTCACCTAAATCACTGTACATATCACTCCTGTGGTATGTATGATGACATCCATGTGATTAAGTAGGACTGGGAGGCATGAGACATTTGTTCTCTTCTCAGCTTTGTCTCCAACACATTGGGATTGTCTTCACTGCACTATTTGCTCAAAACGTAACTTCATAGCTTCCGTAACCTGGCACCCATCCACACACAGAAGTCTCTATTTTAATTAAGTAATGCTGTTACCATTCTGGCCTGTCACAGGTAGGGGTTGGACCCTGAGTGCTGATGATGCTCAAGATATGCAATGGGGATTCAGCCAAATTGTGTTGCTAACATAATATCTCTGTTCTGCTAGAACATAACCACTTTCAATTGAGCTCAGCTAACTCAAGAAGAGTGAAACTTAGACAACTCAGACTAACACTGCAGTGAAGGGCAAAACTGGGTGATTTTTTTAAACTAATTGTTGACTCAAGTTGACAAACCATTCATTAACTTGTGTCAAGTTTGCCAAATAGTACTGACCAAACCAAAATAGGCAACATTTTGGTAATGTCAGTATGAAACATTTCACTTTTGCCCCAAAAAATCCATTTAGATTTTCAGGCGGTTTGATAAAAGCAAGCAAGGAATTCACAAAATGGCCACTTTATTTACTAGTGTATCAGGAAAGGTCCCAGGAACTGGTTTTCCAATGTCTAAGGTTTACTGTTCTGGAGATGTTTGACAGAGAGCCAAACTTTCTGGCCTATTGTGAATACCAGCACTTTTTGTCTCTGATTAGTCTCATGCCCCTTGTAGGTCTTTGTTGCCTCTTTCCTGAGCTCTTCCTGAATAAGATGGATCTTTTCAACCCTACTGGTGGCAGCAGGCTTTCGGGAAGCTTCTGATAGTAAAGTCAAAATGAAATGTTTATTTTAATTTAGACTTTCAGCATTTTGACGAAAGCAAGCAAAGTGATCACAAAATGGATACAGGAAGAGGAAGTGATGGCTATGCCTTCTGTCTTGTAAGCTCATTGGGATGTAAGCTTTAGTCTATATTTGAAGGGCAGAAAAACAACTGTACCATCATCCTCACAGTTTTCCTCTCCCTATGATTCTTCATTGTCATTTAAGGTGGCAATTTATGATGAAAATGAATAGTCATTGAGCAAGGACATTCTCCTCCCATGGGATATTCCCATTTTCAAATCCCTTCTTCACATTAGGCTTAGAGAAGAACTGAACCTGGCTTTCACTTATTCCATGGAAGTATCTTAATCACTGGGGCTAAATTTATGAGGAAGTTGACTTCACCTCCTCCTCCTACATCCATTTTATGAATCCCTTGGTTGCTTCTGCAGAAATGCCCGAAAGTCAAATTGAAATGAAACATTCAAAAATGTTGCAGTGTTTTTGGTCAAAACAAATTGGTTGTTTTTCTAAAGTTCCAGTGAACAAAAAAAAAGCCAAAAACATTGTTTGCTCATTTCTAGTAAGGACAATCCCATTTTATAGCCTTGGACAAATCATCTTTTTATACCTCTTTCCTCAGAGCTATAATATGTTTTTGTGTGGTTTAGTTTGCATTTTAACTGAATCTTTGGGTTGGTTATTATTTTAATGGACTCCATTCCCACGTGACTTTATATGTGCTTTTAGATATGTTGTCTACATTTTTGTCCCCCTTATGGCTATGTCTACACTGCAGGCTTTTTGCACAAGAACTGTTTTGCACAAGAGTTCTTGCTCAACAGATCTTGTGAGAGCGCGTCTACACTGTCATGTGCTTTTGTGCAAGAGATGTGCTTTTGTGCAAGGGTGTCATTGGCAATGTGGATGCTCTTTTGCGCAAGAAAGCTCTGATGGCCATTTTAGCCATAGAGGCTTTTTGCGCAAGAAACCCCTGTTGCCTGTCCACACTGCCTTCTTGCACAAGAAGGCTTATTCCTTGTGGGGAGAGGAATAACTCTTGTGCAAGAAGCCCTCTGTTTCAACGCTTTACTGTAAATCTACTTGCACAAGAACACACGTGCAATGTAGACGCTCCGCAAGTTTTTGCACAAGAACAGTAAAAGTTCTTGTGCAAAAAGCCTTCACTGTAGACAGAGACCCCATGTTACTTTAATGGGAAAAAGGTATTTTTTAAAAATCTACACTAGAGGATGGTGCCCTTCTGCTTGCCATCCACCGAGGCATGGCAACTCTGCCCTGCCCTGGCTGTCTCCCCTTGCTGCCAGGACTCCTCAAGGCCAGACTAGCTCCAGCTCTCACTGCCCCCGGCCATCAGAGGGTTAGGCTGCAGCCGTGCCAGGCCTGGTTGTTCCTTCTGGCTGCCAGGGAGGACCTGGGGACAAGGCCACCCTGGCCCCCACTCTCCCCACCAGCTGCTGGGGAGGGTCTGAGGCTATCTCAGCTCTTCTTCCGCCCCCCCAGAGGCCAAAGCTACCCAGGCCCTTGCTCCCCATCTTTTAATCCCCTCCCCCAGTCACTGGCTCCTGCCCCGCCCCTCCCCCCGTCACAAAAGTGGAGGGCGCGCAGCCCCGGCCTCCCTTCACGAGTAGGTGGGGGCATGACTCCCAGACCCCCTTCCCCTCCTGTGAGGGGGGGAAGTGTGGCTCCCGGACCTCTCTCCCCTATGAGGGGAAGGGGTTGCAACTCTTGGCTCATTCCTGGAGCACCAGGGAAGGTGAAGGGCTACCGCCCTGTCTCCCGGAACTCCAGGGTCACTGGGGAAGTGGTGCGGCTGCTGCCTGCCCCAACACCAGGGAGGCTGGGGCCCTCAGCACCAGTAAGGGAGGGAGGGAGGGCAGAGGATGGGTGGCTGAGTGGGGAGGGGCTGCGGAATGCATCAGTCAGGAAAAACTTTTTTTATATATATAGAAAGATGTGAAGAGCAAGGAAAATGGCAAATAATGGCACAGAATACTAGTATTTGGAATGATCAAAAATCAGCATGGTTTCTCTTTTACTGCTTCATTCTGACTGAACATTTAAAAAAAAAGTCCTGCACATTTGGAAGTGTTAGGATGATGTGTTTATGGTGACTGGCATGAATTCATTACAGTACTGAGCATTGCAATAAATAAAAGGAATATCTTGTACTTCAAGTGTCTGGATGGCAGATGTGACATATTATTCTAAATGCCTAATTAAAGTGTGAAAACCATAAATAATCACATGAAATAGGGCCACATTTTGGATTAAATAATCCTAATTAATTTCACACGCTCTGCTGAATGTCCTTTGTCTTAGAAGCAAAGACAATTCAAACATATCTATAGGGGCATTTTTATTCATGATAGACAGCAGTAGGTGTTAGTATGCATTCAAAGAACTGTAATAGAATTAGAAGACTATGGTTTAGTGCATTCAGAACAAAATAATTGATCCTCTTAGTGAATGATTTTTCAGACACTTTCAGAAAATATTTCTGATTTTTTTCCTTGAACAACAAAAATTGCACAAAAGTATTAAAATATTATTTAAAATCTGCCTTAAAAGGAGACTAATCTGAAAATTCAGACTTCAAGAATAAAACTGTGCTCCAAAGACCTTCAGTAAACTTAAATAATTGCTGCACATATATACAACCCATCAAAAATCTACTTTAAGGATAGGGTAACAAAACATAGGACATACAGAAAAAAATCATCTTTAACTCATGACAATATATCTTGGATCCATTAATATGTAAAATATCTTTTTTCAGAAATGTTGGATTTGTAGGATCCTGAAGTTCCACTACTTGTTGTTAGTGGAAGATTCAAAGCCAATATAAATTTCATACATTTTCCTTCCAATAACTGCTAGTATGATGGATGGCCCTGTTTAATCATCCATTGTTCAGAGACCACGTAGTAGTGGGATTAGTTAAGGATGGATATTAAGCATCATAAAATAGATTTCCTGGATTCTGTCAATATAGAATGTAATCTTAATAATTTATTAGGGCCTAGTCCTGAAAAACCTTACATATTCTGAGTAGTCTGACTTTAATTTATACATCCTTATGCCTATTTGATAAGAAATTAACTTCACTTTAGATTATTTTACCATAGAAGAGTGTAAATGAGTCTAATAAAGTCCAACTTAGTTCAAGAAATTCTGGAAGGAGATAGTCTATACTAATACATTGGAGTACAATTTTATACCGTGTTATACACTACCTCTGAATTTGCCCCTAAAACTTACAGACCACACACTTGAATGTGCATTGCTAAATAATCTTGCCAAAACACTATGGAAAAAGATGTATTTTCTGTGGTAACAAAAATTGTTTGTTTTTAAATTTAGTATAGGACATTCAGTTGAGAAGGCTAAGTTTAGTTTGGAAGAATAATTAATAAGATAATACCTTCTCAGAATGACAGGGTCAAAAAAGGAACCTTTGATGTATGCATTCAGATTATTCAAAATATTGTATGTTTGGGTAATATTGCAATTTGAGAAATGAACAGTTCAATTATTTCTAATGGACATGGAAAAAGCAAAGGCACACAGACATTAGGAAAACATATGAACTAGAAAGCTATCTGCTAAATCAGACCCCTCTCTAGCCTATGGAAGTGGTTAAGAAAAAAGCCAATGATTATATCAGTAGTATTAAAAACATGAATAAGACATTTTAAGAAAAGCATAAAAAGATCCATTGTATGCAGCCAGAGATTAATTATTCTGTATCTTAATCCTCTAAAGACTTTCTGTATTGAGACATTTCCCCCAAAGTGTACAAGTTTTGTCCACATCAGGGAAGAGAGATACTGTTTTTTCTGGTGAGGAATCAAAACTCAGAAGTGGCAGCTGTATCTCAAATTACTATCTGCTTAGCCTTAATTTTTCAGAATAAGCAAAATGCACACTCTTTGGCAGGGCCAAGATTCAAGAGGAAGAAAATCTCAGTTTTTCTTTCTTGTGTATTTGTATGCTACAGCCATAACTGGTTAGCTGAGCCAGTTTTAAAGCTGACTAGGAAAAAATGGTTTCTTAGGCTATGGCTAGACTGCAGAGTTTTTTCAGAATAGCTCTGGTATCCCGGAAAAGCTCTGCTGAGTCCAAGAAACACATCCATTTTTTCTGAAATATAATATGGGCCTGTGTAGATGGGCCAAATTTCAGAAAAGCCTTTTTTTGGAAAAAAAGCAGAAAAAGATATGCAAATTGCGGTTCACAATTTACATATCTTTTTCTGACTTTTCCCTACAGTGTAGACATAGCCTTCATGTAGAAAGGTTCATTGTATGCTGGAGGCCTCCTATAATAGTAGTTATACTCAGCATTAGCCTGGTGTCCTCTTCAGGGAATTGTCTCCATTAATTGACATGACCTACAGTACATTAATTATGTCTCTTTTCAATCATTTTCTGTAATCTACCTTTCCTCTCCTGCAGTAGGTGTGGGCATGGAACTGAATTAGAACTGGATAAATAACGCAGATCCTCCCAAACCTGTTTGTTTTAATTTTTAAATGAACTCCTTTAACTATTTTTGCACCATGTAAGCGTTTTTTTACAAATATTCCAGAAAATGATTTGCCAGAGAAAAACAAGATATAAAGTTTCGATGTTAATGAGTATTCTCAAAGTAAATTCAAACTCGTGAGTGGCCACAATAATAGCCTCACTTCAAAAAGTGCATAAAAACAATGGTTCCAGTGAAAAAAGCTTAAATTCTTTTACAAATATTCATGATGTACCAATGTAGTCCACAACACAGAAGAACTACAAGTTCTATGCTCTATATCATATGGATCAAATTTGTGGTCAGAGGCAACCTGATTTTAGATTGAGCTGAGCATTGTCAGCTCCCATTGACTTCAGTGAGCATTAAGGGTGCTCTGCACGTCACAGGAGGCTTTCAACATCTTGCAGCGATCAGAGCCATGAGGAAGAGTCCACCCCTTTTTCTTCATTTACATTATTCAGCTAGCAAGGAAGGATGGTCTTATGGTTAAAGCAAAAAACTAGCTGTCAGAAGACTGGGTTTGCTGCTTATGGTTCCACCACAGATGTTTTTTGTGACCTAGAAAAGCTTCTTTAATCTCACTGTGCCAGATTCCCCACTGGTGCCCAAACCCCACTGGTGCTCAAATTTCTTCTGTCACACTCCCCCTACCAGTAGTGGAATGTGCTTGAGCCTCTCTCCTCCATTATTGCACAGTTGTCTCAGCAGTGGAGCATGGGATGAAGGCAAAGCAGAAATGGGGCAGAACTGGGAATGGAGAAGGAGCTGGGGCTACAAGTGGATCTAGACTAGAGGTGGAGAGGGAATGAGGCCAGAGCTGGGCTGGGGGTAGAGGCGGGTAGGTGCTGGAGTGGAACTGCAGCTGCACATAGCACTGGACTGGGGGTAGAGCAGGGATAAGTGGTGCTCCTTCCCTGCCCCCAATAGGGGTATGTCTACACTACCCTCCTAGTTCAAACTAGGAGGGTAATGTAGGCATACCGCACTTGCAAATGAAGCCCGGGATTTGAATTTCCCGGGCTCCATTTGCATAAGCGGGGAGCCGCCATTTTTAAAACCCCGCTGGTTCGAACCCCGTGCAGCGCGGCTACACGGGGCTCGAACTAGGTAGTTCGAACTAGGCTTCCTAGTTCGAACTACCGGTACACGAGGTGTACCGGTAGTTCGGAATAGGAAGCCTAGTCCGAACTACCTAGTACGAGCCCCGTGTAGCTGCGCTGTACGGGGTTCGGACCAGCGGGGTTTTAAAAATGGCGGCTCCCCGCTTATGCAAATGAAGCCCGGGAAATTCAAATCCCGGGCTTCATTTGCAAGTGTGGTATGCCTACATTACCCCGCTAGTTCGAACTAGCGGTGTAGTGTAGACATACCCTAGGAGCTGGACCGGCCCTGCTGTGCACTCCTCCAAAAGTTCCCCTGTGCCCCCATGGGAGGGAGGGGTGCACCCCACAGTTTGGGAACCACTTTCATGAAGAAGTGCTTTGTTTCCTTAGGGTATGTCTACACAGCAAAGTTATTTCAAAATAACTTTACTAGTGTCCACACAGCCAAACCGCTACTTCAAAATTAATTCGAAATAGCAGAGTGCTTATTTTGAAATTGGTAAACCTCATTCCACAAGGAATAACGCCAAATTCGAAATATCTATTTCAAAATAAGTGCTGTGTAGACACTTATATTGAAATAGGGAGCCTCCAGCCTTCCCAGGGTGCCCTGGTGGCCATTCCAGCCTTAACCAAGAACACTCCTCTACCTCCTCCCTCCCTGGAGCCCTTAAAGGGGTTGACTCTGTCCACAGTGCCTGTGCCAGCTCCAAGCCTGCCAGCCCAGAGCCAGCAGTCACTGCCCCTGATCCAGTGGCCCCAAAACATGAGCCAGCAAGCCACTGGCAGCCAGCCCTCCACCACTCCCTAGGAGCAGTCTGCCAGCTCCCAGGAGAACTTCCAGGGCCCGGAGAAGGCGGGCGCCTTCCTGGTCCAGGGAGGAGATGATGGATCTTATTCAGGTTTGGGGAGGATACCCCCAACGTCCATGATCTCTACACTAGATGGAGGAACGCGGCCGTCTATGGCAGGATAACTGCCAGCCTGGCTACCAAAGGCCACATGCGAACCCAGAAGCAGGTTTGCATGAAAATCAAGTTGGTCCTGCGAAACCCCTAACCCTGAGCCCTGAGCTTCCCCTTCCCCTTCTTCCCCTTGCTTTCCCCTTCCATCTCCCTCCTTCCAGGTTTCCTCCTCCTCTCTTCCACCTCCTTTCCCTAATCTCACCAGTTTCTCTCCCTCCCCTAGTTTTATTAAATAGAGAGAGTTTGTGTTCATGAAAATACATATATTTTATTTGACATCAGGAAGGAGGGTTAGGGAGGGGTAAGTGGAAGGACACGAGGGAGGAATGAGGCACAAGCCCCTAGTGGGGCAGTCCAGGGAGGCTCTTAGTGATCCTCAGGGTGGAAGCTCTCCCACTTGGGCACTTTGGTGCTCCTCATGGACAGGTTGCTGCGAGCCTAGCTGCACTTTCTGCAGGATGCCATCTGGGAGGTCCATCGGGGGCTG
This sequence comes from Pelodiscus sinensis, assembly GCF_052426305.1. Classification (NCBI taxonomy): domain Eukaryota; kingdom Metazoa; phylum Chordata; order Testudines; family Trionychidae; genus Pelodiscus; species Pelodiscus sinensis. The sequence goes on along the minus strand of NC_143052.1, from coordinate 21,825,203 downwards.
TCAGTGTCCAGGAGGCCCAGGGTGGAAGCTCTCCCACGGGGCCTCCTGGATACTGACAGCCCCCCGATGGACCTCTCGGATGACATCCTACAGAAAGTGCAGCCAGGCTCGCAGCAACCCATCCACGAGAAGCACCAGAGTGCCATGGGGCAGCTCTGGCTCCATGTTGCAGAGTGCTGTGGTGTCCCGAGTGAGGGCAACCAGAGCATGCAGAGACAACATACTTTCCTGTCACTAATCAAGGAAGGCAAGCAAGCAGGGAAAGGTGAGAACTAGCTGTCTGAGGGGATCCCTTTAAGCACAGGCCTCAGATAGCCTCAGGCAGCAGCCACATAAAGTAACTACTGACCTGATGCCCTGATAGATCTCGTTCCAACCTGCCTTACATGCTATTCAGCATTCACTCAGTGTGGACATGCTATTTCGAAATGAATTTTGTACATAGATGCGTTATTTCAAAATAACTTATTTTGAAATAAGATATTTAGAAATAACGCTGTAGTGTAGACATACCCTTAGTCAAAGACTATGGAAATGCACATGAAAATTATTTTACTCTCCACTATTACAGTTTGTTTCTTGTCATTTCTTTCCAAAGATGGACTTGTGTTCAAATAGCCAACACACTCTATGGACTGAATGTTTTCAAAGAAACCAAGTAACTATGTTATATGAAAAACTAAGTACCCCTTTTATATTTTCTTTCCCTTAGTTTTAGGGTTGTCATAATACGGACGTTCAGGTCAGCCAGGTCGGTTACTAAAGGTATCAATGCCAGCCTCAGAGGCTTTCTTTTTATAACCCATGTTAGCCTCAGCAACATTGCCAAAATAATGCTTTTATTTGAATGTTTTCACATTCCCAGCCCATCTTCACATTGTGTCAATATATCTCATGTCCTGCATTTGATCTGGATAAATACAATGGGATGCTGAGTGCTCTTACCAAGGAGACGGGAGGTTTCAGATTCGTTCCACATGGTAGTGTTTCATTTTTTAATTTCTTCTTGTTTTCCTGATTGCTGTTGTGAGCTGTTTGAAGTTTACAAGCCAAGTTCTGCTCTCACTTACACAAATGCAGTCCTATTAACTCTAGTAGATATAACTAAGGGCAGCCTTTAGACCAGTTCCTCAAGCTGGCCAGGAATCTTAGGCTTTTTCTCTGCAGGTAGCTCTCCTGTTGCCTTTGTTTGCTATCTTTACTTTTGCTCAGTGCATGTGTAAACACACCATTGTGTGCAGTGGCACACTGCAATCTCTTTAATAAAAATGGCCTTGCCCTCATAAGTACTTTATGTCTGCCATAAAGCTCTGTCTGTCAGTATTTTTCTTAATTATTTAAGAAAGGGGTGGGCAATAATTTTTGGTGGGGAGTCACTCAAAGATTTTGGAAAGTGGTCAGGGACCACCTCTTCTATGGAGGAGGTGTGAGGTCTAGGATGGAGGTTAAGTGCAAAAGGGCATGCAGGGCAAGGGACTGGAGGTGCAGGAGAAGGTGTGAAGTCTAAGGCTATGTCTAGACTACATCCCTTTAAAAAGAGGGATGTAAATTAGATAGATCAAAATTGCAAATGAAGCCAGGATTTGAATTTCCCGCACTTCATGTGCATAATGGCAGCCGCACGTTCTTTCGAAAACGGGTATTTTGAAATGAAACCACCATTTTTCAAAAGATCCTGTAAACCCCGTGGTCCCCAACACGGTGCCCGCGGGCGCCCTGGCGCCCACGGGGGCATTTCCATGCGCCCACCAGGTGCTCTGGGCTGGCCTGGCACCGGGCGCTTGGCAGGGGGAGCGCCGGCCCCAGGCGCGCGGTGCATGGTGGGGGGAGCGCTGGCCCCGGGCGCGCGGCACTTGGCAGGGGGAGCGCCGGCCCCGGGCATGCAGCTATCGGGGGGGGGCGCACCCGGGCATGCGGCTATGGGGCTATGGTGGGCGGCCGCCCCCGGGGCGCAAGTGTCCCCGCCCCCTGGCGCCCGACAACCTTGAAAGGTTGGGGACCACTGTGTAAACCTCATTTTTTGAGTACAGGATTTTTTGAAAAAAGGCTTTTCTTTTCGAAAGAACCGTGTCTAGATGGTGGTTTCACTTTCGAAATAGCATTTTTCAACAGAAAGTTGTGATGCAATTATGCAAATGAAGCATAGGAAATTCAAGCCCCAACTTCATTTACATTTTCAATATATCTAATTTACATCCCTTTCGAAAGAATTCTAAGAAGGAGTTTGCATGAAGGAGAAGTTGAGAGCTGTGTTAGGGAATGGGGTGCAGGGTCTGGGAGGGTGTTTGGGTACAGGAGTGGATTCTGGCCTGTGGGAGGATGTAGGAGGTATTACAGAGTCTGGGAGGGAGTTATAAGATGGGGCAGGGGTGCAGAGGGTTTGGATAGTGACCTGGGGGAGGGTGTTGAAGTGCAGGAGGGGGATGCCAGAGGCAGGCTCTGGCTGGGAGGCACTTATCTAAGTGTCTCCTGGCCAGCAGCCCTGCAGCATCCCCAGGAAGGCTGGACTCTCTGCCTGCTGCAGCCCCAGACTGCTTGAAACTGCAGGCTGCTTCTTCCACATGGTTCTCAGCTCCATGAGGGGGAAAAGGCTTGCATTGCTCCCATCCCCCAGTCAATCTCTTAGCTCCTATTGGCTGGTTGTTTCCAGCCAATAGGAGCTGATAAATTGGCTGGGATCAGTTCCTCTATTGGCTGGTTGTTTCTAACCAATAGGAGATGAGGCCTGGGCTGGGGGCAAGGAGATCACACAAAGCCTCCCCTTGCCTGCAGAGCAGAGAGCTGTACATACTGTGCTTTAAACCGTTGCAGCTGCATGCCTGAGGGTCCCAGCAGAGTGGTCCACAGGCCACATCTGTTGGCTTGGCAGGCTGGATCTGGCCCCCAGGTCATATTTTGCCCAGCCCTGATTTTAAGGCAATAAAAATCCTCTTCATACTTCATAATGAATAAAGATAGACAACCACAGAATGAAAAACTACCATAAGGATCCTAATCATAAAGATCATAGACATATTTGCACAATAGCATTTTCTTTCATGCACATCAATTTTGCCTAAGATTTTTCTTGTCTTTTTTTTTTTTTGCCCCACAAAGGGTACGTCTACATAGCAACATTATCCGTGTCTACAGAGCTGGCAGTTATTTTGAATTACTGTTGAAATACTGTCAAGCTCGAGGACTTCTTACTCTGACTTCTGCAACCCTCATTGTACAAGGAATAAGAGAAGTCGGAGGAAGAGTGCTCTATTTCAAAATAAGTGTTATGTTGATGCTCCCAATTTCAAAATAATGTATTTCTAAATAAGCTACACAATTGACCTAGCTCATTTTGCATAGCTTATTTCAAGTTAAGCCCTACTGTGTAGATGCATCCTTATTTTCTAGGTAATTATTTGTACAAATTTTATAGTCCTTCTATATCTACAGCTGTTAACTGTTGTAGATGCACTGTATTTTATCCAGAACATGGGCTTGGTGCAAAACAATGCACCAAAGTTAATTAAAGAAGCCAATTTAGTAAATCACCACATTCCTGGTACAGAAGAAGCCATGATTTAGGAGGGCCTCTCTCCCAAGTAGTTGTTAAGTTATTAAAACATTGCAATATGTTTATCTGAATACAGTGTCTCTGCCTTATCAGTTTGGCAGCGTAGTTATTGGGCCGTACACATTGTGTTTAATTTTGAACTGACTCCTATTCAAACACTGCAATGAATCTGAAAGCAACTCAAACATTCAACTGGAAAAGAAGAAGCAGAAAGAAAAAAAATCCAATGAAAAAGGGAGCAGGGTAACATAATAAATAGGAAAAACTGAAATAAGGATCAGAGACAGGGGAATAGGAAATAGTTTGAGAGGCTCCTTGTACATCAGTGAGGGTCTGTCTACAACCTGGCCCAAAACTTTTCCCATGCTGAGCAAACAAATCCTGCCCAGGAGAAGAATGCCATTGATAGCATGCCAGTTCCTCCACACTCAATGACATTTCCACTCAGATTGTCAAGAATCATTTCTCTTGTAGTGGAATGTTCAAGGCAGCTATCAGGAGAGTGAACTTTGACCTGAACATTTGTACTCAGCCTTTTTCTGGGCAAGTGCCTAGCTGTGAATTTCCAATAAACATATTTTAATTCTCCCTACTCCTCCCCCCCCCCACACACTCATACACACAAACGTTGCTTGCCACATGTTTAAAGGGGAAAATATATCTCTTGGCATTATACTACAGTTGGCTTTAAAGACAGAACTGTTCTTTAAAATTTGGTGTGAATTTGATTGGCCTGAAATTTGAACTAGGCTTTTATAGAAATTATTTTCATGTTTGTGATTGCTTAACACTGCATCTGCCCTCTTTGCGAAGGCACAACTCCCAGGGTCTATGTCTACACTGCAGGCTTCTTGCACAAGAACGACTGTTCTTGCGCAAAAATTTGAGGAGTGTCCACACTACAAGCCCGTTCTTCCGAAAGAAAGTTTACAGTAGATGTCAGAAGAGAGGGCTCTTTGCACAAGAGTTATTCCTCTCCCCACGAGGAATAAGTCTTTTTGCTCAAGAGCTCTTGTGCCAAAAGGCTAGCGTGGATGGGAACAGGGGTTTCTTGCGTAAGAAACCCCTATAGCTAAAATGACCATTAGAGATTTTTTGCCCAAGAGAGCATCCACACAGCATTGGACACTCTTGTGCAAAAGCACATTTCTTGCTTAGTGATTTCACTGGGACATTTGCCTAAGTATGGATTGCAGAGTCTACTTTTGGAGTATGAATTAAAACATCATGGGACGAAGTTTTGATTTGTGGTGTTTGTTTAGAAATCTTCAATAGTTAATTTACCATGAGATCAAATTGTGTGGATTCTCACTCAAATTTCTTTTTAAGTTAATGAGTTTTCCTGAGAAAAGAGTGAATGTAAATTAGATAAATGACCTGAGAATTTCACCCATAAAATCAGCAAAAACCAGTTTTAATAATATCTGTATTGAGAACTTTGATACATTTACTGACATATGGCCTTTCATAGAAGGTCTGGCTGAAAAGAAAAAGAACTGGGTACAGAAATAAGAGAATCAGCCTTCTTAGAAACCCATTGCCTATAAACCCATACAATATGATCTTTCCACTCTGAGCAATAGTAGTTGCCCTTCTGTGGTCTATATATCACTTGTCCTTATGAAGTGTCAGCCTCCTGGGTATTAGACGAGAGGTGTATAGCCTGTTCCATATGCTATTGCAGTTGTCACCAGATGTGTCCAAACCCACATTTCAACAAATGTGAAAGCAGTGTACATTGCAATTCAGATTTTCAAACATGGGTATTACTGAAGGCAGTGGAAGCTGCTGGGAGCTAAGCAAACTTGAAAATTAAGCCACTTATTGAAGTAGACTAACTAGACTTATGGGAGTCCCATTAAGCACCTATTTTTGAAAATCATGGTCAATTACTTTGCCTATTAGGCTTCACTTCCATCATCATGCTCCAGCAAATAAATGAAACCCTATACTTTTTACTAATTTTTACTCTTTTTTTCTAGGACAATTCTTAAAGAAAAACATCTCTAACTAGTTTCTGTTCTAATCTATCATTAGTACCTTCTCCTTTTCCCAACATGTATTTCTTATAGACAATCCATGGGTGTCATTTCTCAGCTAATATATTTCACATTATAGCTCATTATTGATCTGAATAAAAATGCTTGTCTCTGCATGGTTGTCAGAGTGCTCTGTTACTGGATGAAATACTCCCTCTGCTGGAAGAGAAGGGTAATCAGTGGAACACTAAGTCCCAGTGCTCTTTCTATGCTGAAATTAATAAGGTTTCTCAACAGAATAGGCACTCACTTGTAAGTAATCATAGAATCAAAGCCTTAGTCTTAATTATGGCAAAATCCAATAGATGAATCACCCAGAGAATTCAACTGCATTATTGAAAATAAAATTGTCTTGCTATTACAAAAATGAGTAGTTCTATAGCACCTTAGAGACTGAATATGTATATATATAGTATCAGAAGCTTTCATGGGCAAAACCTACTCTCCTCAGATGAGAGGAGTAAAAAGGGGAAACTGCCAAATTTATAACAGAAAAAGATGGGAGGAGGGGGAGAAAAAAAAACACCTGTCAATTGCAGTGCCAGTGATAATGAGGGTTATTGAGTGGGCTGTAAATGTCCCATATTTAGCTTTTGAGGTCATTTGGGTATTGAATATAACAGCCCATCCAGTTCATGTCTTTGTTCAAGCCATGAGAGATGGTGTCATATTTGCATATGAAGGCCAGTTCCTCAGTTTCTCTCTGTAGTTTTTTCCTGACATTTCAGGTGCATTTTTTTCCTCCCTCCCTTCTTTTTCTGTTATAAATTGGGAGGTTTCTACTTTTTTCCCCACTCTCATCTGAGGAACTGGGTTTTGCCCATGAAAGCTCATGATACTATATATGTTTTGTTAGTCTCTAAGGTGTTACAGGAGTAACGGGACTGCTTGTTGTTTTAAAGTTATAGACTAACATGGCTGCCTCTCTGAGACTTGCCATTACAAGTTATTCCTGCAGTTACTTTACAAAAATGAGGTTTTAGAAGCCCAATTCAAAGTCTATTGAAGTCAAAGGAAGTCTTTTGATTGACTTTAGTGAGCTATGGATCTTGATCTTTTCATACAAACATTAGACTCTTTTTACTTTGCAGTTGCTTTCAGTCATCAATCAACTCAAATTTAACAATGGATAATATGTACTGAGAAGAATGTGAAAATAGTAACTGTGCAATGCTCATGTATGTGAAGTTATTCTAAATAGCAACAAATAAGAGAGTGAAACTCTAGTCCCATTGAAAGCAGTGGAAATTTAGCCATTGACTGCAATGGGCTAGGATTTTGCCTGGGTATTCAACAGGATTGGCAATTTTTCCTGACTGATTCTTTAACTTCATAACATTACAGTTTTTTTGACACTACAGTGAATCCCTGTTAGAGCTTGGACAGTTCTGGGGAAAAGTGTATCTGAACATTTCATTTACAAAGCACTGCATACAATGTTCCCTCTAACCTTATCCATCCAAGTGCAGATTTTTCCATCTTCATGAAGGATAATTTTCACGTGTGAAGGTGCACCACCAATAGATACAAAGAACCTAGCTGGAATATCTCTGCTAATCAGCAGTGCAGCATTTGAATCCTGATTGGTTGCCCCAGAGCACAGCTTACAGGGAACACTGACTGCATGTGTTTGTTCTGACAGCACTCACACGTTCTTTCATTTGTTTTTTGAGAACAGCTGTCTGAGCTAATTTTTGTCCACAATATTTCCTGAATATGAAAGTGCTTGAACACTCCTACAAATATGTATGTGTCAATGGAGCTTGAAAGCTCACTAAAAGGTAGTTGGGACCTGATTTATTCCACACATGTTTGGAGAGCTGTCTTTAAAACAGGGGTGGGAAAGCTCAGGCCCGGGGGCTAGATGCAGCCCTTGCCATGCCTAAATCCGGCCCCCGAAGCTCAGGGCCCACCCCTGGCATTGGGAGCCAGTGCTGTAGCTCCTCCAGCCTCCCTGCTGCTCCCCTGAGGGCTGGATTGCACAAAATTTACTAGGCTGGACCCACCTAGGCTCTGCTGTGCAAGGGGAATGTGGGGAGTGTCTTTCTCCATCTTAGTCAGGGACCACAATAAGAGTTTTTTTTCCGCTTTTCACTTGTGTGCTGTCCTCGACCGATTTTTTCTGTGGGTCAGTGTCCCACAACACAAAAAAGGTTCCTCACCCCTGCTTTAAAGGACTTTGGATTTAGAAATTAATAGGGAGGCATTTACAGAGCAGGAGGAGGAAACAATTCCATGAAAATAAAATAGGTTCGTGTTAATTATGAATGGTGAAAAGAAAATTGAGACTGGTAAATTCAATTTTAAACATTAGGCTGATATGTAAGATATAAGATAACATGCTTAAACACACACAGCACAGCAGAGACTGCTATTCCCATTTATCATATGCAGCACTAAAGCACTCAACAGAGCCTTTGCAATTAGCATAGCAAAACCCTAGCACAGAAGCAGTGAGTTAAACCAGATAACCATTAAGCTGCACCTTTCACTGCTAGAGCCGCACAGGTACATGCAGATGCAATTAGTCAGCAACTGAAAATGAAATTTAAAATTTGCTGAAACAGCTAATAAATCTTGCATTCTGTGGTTTATATATCTCTGTCCCTCAGTCAGGAAGGAAGCCATGTGTTCTAAGTTTCGAGTTATATATACAGCCAGTATTATACTGTCCCGGTGAAAAAGAAAATGTATGAAATTTCCTAATTATTCATTACGCCTTTATTTTTGGCTTCTTTGATCTAAAATGCTTTAAACCTTGCCTAAGAAAATCACAGCCTCCAAAATACTGAACACAAAGAACTCCTTAGTATGGCAAACTCTTTATTATCACTTTTACTATTGTGAAGTGTTTTAGGAAATTTAAGAATCTTAAATCTGAGTTATAAGACTCTGGATTGGGGACAGTGTCTTTTTATTTTGGGCAATACTGTAATAAATAATAATAATAACAATATCCCACTGCATTCTTTAGAACATTCAACCTAACTGAGGCTTCACTTTCTAGATTATGAATGATTACAACAGTTTTAAAACTAAGGAAGTAGAACTAAGATCAGGGACCAAACTGTGATTGCCTTCAATGGTTCATCAATGGTTCTAGGAGCAAAAGTTAGTCATTCACAATGTTATTCACAATGTTATCCTTTCTGAATAAACATAAAGTGAGAAACTAATGCATGCAAATGTTATAGGATAGCCTTTGTATGATGGCCACCAATTCCTTTATTCATTTAAATACATTAAATTGATACATTTTAAAGCCATATTCAGGAGAGTGGGGGTATGTCTACACTACCCCGCTAGTTCGAACTAGCGGGGTAATGTATGCATACCGAACTTGCTAATGAAGCCCGGGATTTGAATTTCCCGGGCTTCATTAGCATAAAGCCGGCTCCGCCATTTTTAAAAGCCGGCTTGTTCGAACCCCGTGCCGCGCGGCTACACGCGGCACGGGCTAGATAGTTTGAACTACGTAGTTGTTCCGAACTATCTGTACACCTCATTCCACGAGGCGTACAGATAGTTTGGAACAACTACGTAGTTCGAACTATCTAGCCCATGCCGCGTGTAGCCACGCGGCACGGGGTTCGAACAAGCCGGCTTTTAAAAATGGCGGAGCCGGCTTTATGCTAATGAAGCCCAGGAAATTCAAATCTCGGGCTTCATTAGCACGTTCGGTATGCATACATTACCCCGCTAGTTCGAACTAGCGGGGTAGTGTAGACATACCCTCAGAGATTAAGCAAGAAAATATAAAAATAGTTAATGAAGATAGACAGTTTCCCCGAGGTATTTAGAGCCTGTGACTATAAAGTGCTGAACACCACCGCTCCCAATAACTTAATTGAAAAGCAGGCTTGCTTTCATGTTTGGACATTCATTCATTGCTTTTGATAAATGGCGGTGCTCCTGCCTATGGGGATGGTGGTTAGCACTAACTAATGGTAGCTCTAGTATGGCAAGTTCTCAAAGTTGAAGTTTCTACACACAAGCCTGTCAACACACTTCAGTCCTGACCACAGCACTACTGTTCCCCTGTAATCTGGCAATTGCATTAGTCTGTCAAATAACTCATATGGGTTTTAACAGACAGAAGAAAATGTTTCCTTCCAAAAAAGAGAGTGTGAACATAATACAAGGCCCAGACCAACCTGCATGGGGACAGAGTGGGATCCGGGGGAAAGATAAAGAGATTTACTTCAACCCCCCCATAGACATGTGCTGGTAAAATGGGATGTGGCTCATTGGGGGAATTATATTATCTATTCTAACTATCCTGAAGGTGCTGTATATGTGTGTTTTGACGGGGGTGGGGTCCTTTAAGGCCTAGAGGTCCTCATTAGTTTTGGTTGAGACTTGACTGACTCATTTTGGGAGGTAGGAGAGAGAATTGGGAATGCTAGTTAATCCAAACTGAAACTGGTACAGGAAAGTGTTGCTTTCACTTAATCTCCCAATTCAATTTTTGTATCAGAAAAACAATCATAGAATTGTAGAATCATAGAACACTAGAACTGGAAGGGATCTCAGAAGATCATCAAGTCCAGTCCCCTGCCCTCATGGCAGGATCAAGCACTGTCTAGAACCTCCCAGATAGATGTCTATCTACCCTACTTTTAAATAGCTTCAGAGATGAAGATTCCACAACATCACCAGGCAATTTATTCCAGTGTTTAACCACCCTGACAATTAGGAAGTTTTTGCTAATGTTCAAACTAAACTGCCCTTACTGCAGTTTCAGCCCATTGCTTCTTGTCCTATCCTCAGAGGCCAAGGAGAACAATTTTTTCTCCCTCTTCCTTGTGACACCCTTTTAGATAATTGAAAACCAACCATCGTGTCCCCTCTCAGTCATCTGCTTTCCAAACTAAACAAGCCCAGTTTTTTCAACCTTCCCTCATAGCTCATGTTCTATAGACCTTTAATCATTTTTGTTGCTCTTCTCTGGACCTTCTCAAATTTCTTTACATCTTTCTTGAAATGTGGTGCCCAGAACTGAACACAATATTCGAAATGAGGCCTGATCAGTGCAGAGTAGAGCAGAAGAATGACTTCTCGTGTCTTGCTCACAACACTCCTGTTAATGCATCCTGGAATCATGTTTGCTTTTTTTGCAACAGCATCACACTGTTGACTCATATTTAGTTTGTGGTTCACTATAACCCCTAGATCCCTTTCAGAAGTACTCCTTCCTAGAGAGTCACTTCTTATTCTGTATATATGAAACTGATTGTTCCTTCCTAAGTGGAATACTTTGCATTTGTCTTTATTAAACGTCATCCTGTTTACCTCAGACCATTTCTCCGGTTTGTCCAGATCATTTTGAATCATGACCCTATCCTCCAAAGCAGTTGCATCCCCTCCCAGCTTTAAAGGTCTTTTTAAATCTGCACTGTCATTCATGCTAAAATTCGACACTTTACATCTGAGTCTAAACAAAGGATCTAGTTATCTTACCCATTACAAAGATAGCTTCCCCAGTTATCACCTCTAATATCTTTAGCCCACAGACATTCACCTCCCCCCCATCTCCCTTCTGTTCTGAAATTTGATTTGTCCTTTTCATATGTGTTCATTTTTTTTAATTGTATCCTTTGGTATATATGTGGACAAACATCTCAGACACTTCGCCAAAGGATTAATGCCCACAAAACAGATATCAGACAAGATCACAAAGAGAAAACAGTTTCTTGCCACTTTAACCAGAAAGGACACTCTCTAAATGACTTAGCCACCTGCATTCTGCTACAAAGACCTTTTACATCTGCACTTGAAAGGGAATCCTCTGAACTGTCATTCATGTTAAAATTCGACACTTGCCAACAAGGACTTAACAAGAATTTGAATTATCTCACCCATTACCAAGACAGTTTCCCCAATTATCACCTGTAATACCATTAACTCACAAACATCCCACTCTCCCTACCTTTAATATCAGCAATTCACAGACACTTACCTTCCTTCCTCCCCCTTCCTCCCCCCCCCCCCGCATCCCCCTTCTGTTCTGCAATGTGATTTGTCCTTTTCATATTTGTTCATTTTTTTAATTGTATCCTTTGGTATATATGGTTGTGACTACTTTCTTCCACTATTTGATCTGAGGAAGTGGGTCTGGCCCACGAAAGCTCATCATCTAATAAACCATCTTGTTAGTCTTTAAAGTGCTACATTGTCCTGCATTTTACTTCAACTACCCCAGACTAACTCGGCTACATTTCTATCACATTTGTATGTAATATTCAAGATGTGGGCATACCATGGTTTTATATAGAAGCAATAAGATATTCTCTGCTTTATTCTCTATCTCTTTTTTAATGATTCTGAAAATTATGTTTGCTTTTTTGGCTGCTGCTGCACACTGAATGGATGTGTTCAGAGAACTAGCCACAATTACTCCAAGATCTCTCTCTCTTGAGTGATTGCAGCTAAATTAGTCCCCATCATGACTGAAAGTTGTAGAGATGACCAAAAGGTTTAGAGAGTACAAGATCCCACTGTGCTTGTTCATTGACTTCAAAAAACCCTTTGATTTGGTGGAACAAAATGCATTTTTAAATGTTCTCCTTTCTCAGGATACCTCCCCTGTGTATGTTAGAATCATACAAGATTCCATGATGGATGTAACTACAGAAATCACACTTTTTGATGATCCCTTGTTCATCAAAGTTAAGCAATATGTAAAGCAGGGGGGCGTTTGTTCAGCAAAGTTGTTTGACAGCATCCTGGAAGAAGTCCTGCAGGAAGTCAAAGGGAAAGATGCATTTCTGATTGATGGTGACGTTCTTTAGATACTCCTTTTAGCAGATGACATTATTCCAATTGTGTTGAAACCTGAAACATTGCAAAGTCTCCTCAATGACAATGATAAGAACATGAAGGAGATTGGGCTGACTGTCCACAGTGGAAAAACAAAGTGGATGAAAAACACATATTTTTCAGAGTATGTCATTGTCACGGATCCTCCTCCCTCCCCCCCCAAGCTCATGTGGGAATGGGTCCTCACGTTTACTGCATGGAGGCCCCACTCCCTAGCCTTGCTCTAGGCTTGCACTCTGAGGGGGGTTAGGTCTCGGTCTATGCCAACTTATTTGGGAGAGACCAACCTACCGCTCAGCAAGCCACCCGTTTCCCCACGGTTGGGGAGAGTCCCCATAGTCTGGGGTGGGGAGGACCCGGCGCCCATCGGGGGGTTACTCATGGCTCCTCCGGGTCTGTCGGAAGTGACGCTCAAGGGGCCGGCGTCTTGGGCCGTCTCGCCTTTGGATCCTGTGCAGGTCCTGGGGTCCAGACCACTCTTCCCCTGGCCTCCTAGCGACCTCCCTGGCCGCCTCTGCCAACTCAGCACACCTGGTCTCCCTGCCGCGGTGCCTCCCGCTCACCTCCGCGCTCTCAGCATCGGTGGCCACTCTGCCCGCCGCCTGGCATCTGCAGCTACTTGTTGGGGTGCCCGGACCTGCTCCGTGCATCCAGCTGCTTCCGCCGCTGCTGCCCGGGCTCTCCGCCGGCTTCCTCCTTTGGCTGGCATCCGCGGCCGTCTGCGGGGATGCCCTGGCTGGCCCCCTGCTCCCAGCCGCCCCTGCCGGGCTCCTCCCCCGGCCGGCATCTGCGGTCGCTCCCTGGGACGCCCCGGCTGGCCCCACACTCTCCACAGCTTCTGCCACTGACCAGCTGGTCCGGCCGCTTTTTAAATGCAGCGGGCGGACCTGGGTACATGCGCCGCACTGCCAGGGGAGCGAGCTGGTCTCCTCTCTCTTCCCCTGGCTCTCGGGGTTGTCTGTGGGCGCACCCAGGGACGGGGGCACCCCGTCACAGTCATGCAGCTGGATGAACCGTCAAGCTGGTGGATCAATACGTATTCTTTGGACAAGCGTTGCAGATGGACAGTGAGTTGGGCCCAGAATTGAGGAGGAGACGGTGATTGGGTTGGATTGTCTTTGGGAGTCTGTGCAGTGTTTTTGTTGGTCTCAAACTTTCCACCACTGCGAAAGCCTATCTTTAACACCAGTATCCTTCCAGTAATACTGTATGGCTGTGAAACCTGGAACACGATGCTTACAGGAGAAGCGGTGTCACCGATATCATCCAAGTTATGTACAATCAGAAAAGAACATGGGCTACCCATGTAATGAGACTGAGACAACAGATGGACAGTGCATATACTCCACTGGTATCCACAAGATGTAAAAAGAACAAGAGGAAAAGCTTCAGCACATTGAGTGGATCCTTTATGGAGGATTCATGGAAGGACATGGATGACAATCGCACTAAATTAGACAGCATGGAAAAAATGCAATCTGCATGGATGGCAAGACTATCCACATTGATGAACATATGGCTCTTCCAAGTATGCCATGTATAGGGACGTCTAGACTTGCTTTCACTTTCTTCCGATCGCTTTTTCAAAAAAGGTTCTTTCAAAAAAGAAAATAGTCTAGACATGTTCTTTTGAAAAAAAACCCTTTTTCGAAAGAACCGTGTAAACCTCATTTTTTTAGTAAGAACGATTCCTTCAAAAAAGGGTTTTTTTCTCAAAAGAACCACGTCTAGACGACTTTCTTTTTCGAAAGAACCTCTTTCGCAAAAGGGATCGTAAGAAGATATGCAAATTCATGCCAAATTTGCATATCTTCTTTCGAAAGTGAAAGCAAGTCTAGATGTGCCCTATATGTCCACAATCTATGGCTGTAAATAATCAGTACTCATTCTTAGCTTCTAATTAGTCAGAGCAACATGGTCACATGGATCACAAATACTGGTTATCTCTGTGCTTTTAGTCATCAGTGTAGTGTCTGAGTGCCTAATTCATCTTCATACCCTCTGTCCTCCTGCAGCATAATATTAGAAAAATAATTCACTATCTGCTCAGAGGAAGGAATTGGATTATCAAATATATTAAACAAGGGGTCCAATAAATGACAGGAGCTTCTGAGGGACCACTTCAAATCCTAGGGAAATTGCTATTCTCTGTGTATGAAGTCCTTAACCTATTTAAAATATTGTTCAAGAGATTGATCAAAAGCCCATAGAAGTAGATGGGAGTCTTTCATTAAGGGCTGAGCTATAGAAAAGGCTTTTCCCCCCACAGAAATAAACCAAGAAGTTGTTTTTAGCCATAGTCTTTCTGACCAATACTGTTTAGCGATACTATGAGTTAGGGACATGTTCATTATTTTCTGGCATCTCTCAGAACCTTTTTAATGGGGCCCAAATAAACCTCTTTTAAGTAAGGCCATTGCTAAGAAATGCTCCTGCAGATACAAAGCCTACTCGGTTTAATAAAAGCAAGTCTAAGATGAAACTCTTTCTATAAATGTTTTCCTATGACATTTTTCTTTTCATTTCATTTTCCCCCAGCACTTCATTTTGCTGCCAGATTGTAATATTGTTTGACTGAGGGCTGGAGACCAAGTCATACAGGCTTGCTGTGTATAAATGTAATTCCTTTGTTTCCTCAGCAATAATTCATATGAAAGGAATTACAGCTTTTCCCTCTTATTCATGGGCCTGATCCAAAGCTCACTGGAATCAATGGGACTCTTTCCTCTGAGTTTGATTTCTACTGTGAGGCCAACATTTTAAAATGTGAATGTCCACAGACTGACTTATCACAGTGGGAGCTGCAGGTCTTGGGCACCTTTGAAAATCCAGCCCAGTTGATTTGAATGCCTAAATATGGTGTTTAACGTGGGGCATCTGCATTGAAATATTTTTGGTCCTGGATTTGTTGTTCTGGAGACTTGGGTTTTGAGCTGTGTCAGGACCTGATCATGACAAGCACTGAGCATTGTTCACTCCCATGGAAGTCAGTGAGTGTTGAGGAGGAGGGAAATAAAGGAATAGCATCTAACACTCACAGGCTTTTTATCTTTTCTTTAGTTTGTCAACATAACAAAACCAATGCAGTTTGGCTCGTTCTGCCCTCTTGGTAATTTCTTCTGGAAAGGTCTGGGAGTGAAATAATAGGAGTGTAGCTAGTTAGAACCAAAGCACATTGGCACAGCAGAGTGTTTGGAAAATTAAGTGGTGCCTCATCTTGACAAAATACCTTGTTTCAGCCAGGCTCTGACTTTCATGATTGCTATATTCAGGCCCTTTTCCCCTAATGTTCCTAATCCAACTGTTTTACAGCCGTGAGACATACAACAAAAAGAAAATATGCTTTTAAAACAAGTCAGGCAACTGCAATTAAATCAATCATCTACTCAACTTACTGTTACACGTAACACGAAGTAATACAACAAACACCTTTTATCCATAATAGTTCAAGGCATGTTTCTTTAAAAGCACTCCAATGAAAAATTCCAACATCCCCCCACTAAGATTCAAGTACAAAGAATATAATCAAAACATATCCCTAACTACAGAGAATGTGAAGGGCATGTAAGCCCTGGTGTATAATTTTCATTCTTGATCTTAAACGTCTGTAGAGAGTTAGCCTTTTATGTGGACAAATCAATAATGACTTCTTGAGGGAAAATATTTTGGAATGGCCAAGAAATGGCTACAGAATTTAAGTTTCAGAATGAATTCATTGTAAGCATTAGCTTTCTTTTTGATTATGTCTCTTCCCATCAATAGTAAATCAAATTGTCTAACTGTGAAATAAAAACAGGTGCTTGGGTCTCCTCTTTCTGCTAAAATCCTGACCAGCAGTCAATAATCAGGCAATTTGGAAAAGTAGCTGGAAAACAATAAATGATTAGCTTTTTCTAGCTAGTTTACTGCCCTTTTACACCACTGGGGTTACAGAGGATCCAGAATCCAGATGGATATGCCCAGTGCAACACGGCTCTGGTGCTGGGGAATTTACTGCTGGTGCATCTGTACCACAACCCTTCCTGTGCCTCTACCCCACATCTGGAACAGGGGCTGAGCCAGGGGTAGGAATCAGCAAGGAAGCAGCATGGGGAAGCACAGCTCTGCTATGGAAATCCTCTAATCGAGCAGTTCTCAAATTGTGGATCAGTCCAAAAGTGGAGCACGAGCCTTTTTTAATGGGGTCTCAATGGCTGGTTTTAGATTTGCTGGCATTTGAGGTCAAAGTTCAAGACCCACTGCCCAGGACCAAAGCCGAAGCTTAAGCCCAACCACCTGGGGGTGAAGCCCTTGGGGCAGGGCTTGGGCTTTGCCCCCTCTTCTGGGGCAGTAACACTCAGGCAGGCTCAGGCTTCATCCACCCCTCCTGGGGTTGTGCAGCAATTTCTGATATCATACAAGGGTCATGGTGCAATGCAGTTTGACAACCTCTGCTCTAATCCATTACAGAGCATTAACCAGAATCGGAGGCTGCCTCCAAAGAGTTTCAAGCTGAGCTGGAGCTGGCCCCAAGAATTCTGGCTCCCTGACACCTTCCTCCACCACTTAGCCAAAAGAGATTATAGCCCATGATCTTAGTAAAAATAGCTTGAATTTTTGTTTTCATGGCCAATACA
Source organism: Pelodiscus sinensis (assembly GCF_052426305.1). Lineage (NCBI taxonomy): Eukaryota > Metazoa > Chordata > Testudines > Trionychidae > Pelodiscus > Pelodiscus sinensis. The sequence goes on along the minus strand of NC_143052.1, from coordinate 21,808,179 downwards.
GATATCATTATCTACATCCTTCCTCAGAATTATAATGATTATTCATTACGGAGATGAAAAGTGTGCTAGGTGCCTCCCAGGCCAAATATGAAAAGATAGCCACTTCCCAGAAGTGTTTACAGTCTAATTTCAGACATACCACAAGAACTCAATAGTAGGAAGGGGTAGGGGTTGCCTGGACAGAGGTTAAATTAGTAAAATTATGCACTTAGAGACTGATCCAACATCTCCTGAAGACAATGGGCTTTGATTCAAACCCAGTATATGAAGGAAGCAAGGTTGAGGTTACTTGGTGGTTGGCTAATACAACTGGCAAACCCTGGTCTGATACTCAGACGTGTGCTGAATGAAAAGTTAACTGCACCATTTGCTATACACTCAGACTTTTCTTCTTTTTTTTTTCTTTTTTGCTAGTAGCTGTGAGATTCACCTTCATGAAGACTACTATGAATGATATACATTACATGCCTTTGTCTCATTTATTTTAGCGTTGGGGAAGAATTTGAACCAGCAGATGGTCATGCTTTTTCCAAATAGCTCAAAAAGGACATTCTAAGTTTTGGGTGGCCTGGAAAACATTGCTGAAACATTGCTGCAGGAAGTGGACTGTTAGGGCTTCAAGACTAGCATTAGAGATAGAAGAGAGGATGTTCAATCTAAAGGGAGAAAACGTGATGAGAACTTTCATGTACATTTACTAGCTGTCTGGGCTAACCAAACAGAATGGAGAAATGAAGGGACATAAACGCTACATCTAGACTACAAGCCTCTTTTGAAAGAGAGTGTCCAGACTACTAGCAGATTTTTCGAAAAAGCAAACTGCTTTTTCGAAAAAGAATCTAGATGCTCTCTTTCGAAAAAGCACAGTTTGGGTGTGTCTAGACTACACAGTTCTTTTGAAAAAAGTTGCCTTTTTTTGAAAAAATTTTGAAAGTAAATTGAGAGAACGTGGCAGTTTTGTCAACAGCAGTAAACCTCATTTTGCGAGAAATAACACCTTTTTAGACAGTGATCTATTGAAAAAAGGCATGTGTGGACACGGGGTTGGTTTTTTTTCCCAAAAAAACAGACTTCCAGGGAAAAGCCCTGGTGGACAGTCCATCTGCGGGAATAACCTCTATTGTTCCTGTCTGTAGCCATGTTTTAAAGTCACAGGCACCCTGGGCAGCCATTGTGGCAGGAAGGCAGCCAGAGGAAGTCTCTGACCAACAAGGCTCTTGCTCTCTCTCTGAGAATTCATCATGGCACAAGCCCAAGACCCCCGAGGCCCACAAGGACCTTCCAGGGAGCCATCCCAGCAGCCTTCCAGGAGCAAGAGGTGAGCTCCAGCCTGGTCAGGGACAGAGGTCCTGACCCTTTTAGAACTATGGGAGAGGAGGAATCACTCCAGGCTCTGCATTCCTTTCGCCTCAATACAGACATTTATGGCTGCATGGCCGAGGGGCTGGCCAAAAGAGGACACTGCCCCAGAACCTTGGACCAGGTGTGGGCCAAGGTTAAAGAACTAAGGCAGGGATATGCCAGAGCCCGTGAGCGCAGCCCCGCCTTGGGGAAAGAGCCACACTACTACCCATACTTCCAGGAGCTGGACAGAATCCTGGGTGGTGGGGAGCCCCTCTCTGTCCTGGTTCTGGTCCAGACCGGGTTGCAGAGACTGATGCAGCATTGCCAGGAGGGGACTGAGGACATCCCCAAGGAGCAGCTGCAGGATGAAGAGGAGGAGGAGGAGAACCCCAACCGCAGTGTGGTTACCTGACCCTGGAGCTAGTCCCTGAGACCCAGGAGGTCTCGCAGGCATCCTCTGATGCTGGTGAAGGAACATCTGGTGAGTGCGGTCAGGGTCACACACACAGAAGGGTGGAGGTGGGAGCACAGGGGATGCAGGGCAATCTGCACATATCATGCTCTTCCTGCACAGCTTGTGCCTCTCTGTGCATGTGCAAGCATGTTCAATCCCAGGGCACACATGGGCAGTTGCTCACGGCTCGGGGAAGGCCCCACACATCTGACCTAGGGAGGGCTGTCCTCCCCCTGGCAGGAACTGCGGGAAGCAGGCTGGTCACATGGGCCACCGCAAGTGTCATACACTGTATGCACAAGAGACACAACAATCAGTCCCGCAGATAGTGCTGTCACGGGCAGGCGGTGGGTGTGTAGGTGGGGCCCTGGGAAACCCAAGCTGCTCCAGGCCCCTGTCCTATGTCTTGCGACCCACTGTGGCTGCACACTTCCCTGGGTTGTATGGCCATAATGGGGGGGCAGTGTTGGGGGGCGGGACATTGCCCTAGCCACCTTGGGGCCTCTGTGGGGCTGGGGCTTCTGGCCAAGCCAGACATGTGCTTGCAGTGAGAACATTCCCATCTCTTGTTCTAAGGACTTACTCGCTGATCACAAGCAAGGACAGTGTGTGCATTCATAAAACTGATCGCTTCCTCCTCTTCTCCTCCACACCCAGACATGCCAGATCAGAGCACCATGCGACACCCGTGCCACCATCCACCCGGTTCCACGGAAGCCGCAGGCACTGATGGGTCTACAATGACCTCATGCGGAGGCATGTAGAAGCCTTCGAAAGCACGGAGGAGACCATGGCAGAAAGGGCATGGGAAGAGGCTCGGTGGCACAACCAATTGATGGAGGATTTCCTCCCGCAATGTGTGGGAGTATCCAAGAGGCCCTGGCTGCCCCAGGTCCTATCCCCATTGCCGCTCTTCCTGATCAACCTGCTCCAGCCCCCTCTGCACCCCTTTCCTCCTCCTCAGCCCCGTCACCCCTCACTCCCTGCCACCCCCTCACTCCCTGATAGCACAGAGCCAGCTGAACCCCCCCCCCCCCGCACTGCCCCAGGCCCCACTCAACCCTGAGGACATTTAGGGCCACGGACCTGAGGTGGCAGAGTTTTGAAGGCAGGGTGACACCCTGAGACCTAAACCGCCCGCCCTCTCTCCCTCCCTCCTCCAGGTTTATAGCCCTCCTCCCTTGCTCCCTCTCTCCTCCCCAGTTTTAAAAAGACTTTGCTAGTTGCACAAGAAAGTTTATTTTTGAAAACATTTTGCAGTTTTATTTTGTTACAAAAAGTTATTTATTTGCACATAGTTTGTTAATAAACATAACTTTTTTTATATTAAACCTGGTGTGTGTGGGTGTTCACTGTCCGGAGACTGGTGCAGGGATGCGTTGTGGGAGGAAAGGTTTTGGAGCAGGGGGTCCAGCCAACAGGGCCCATTGGGGAGATCCTGGGGAGAATCATTGGGCTACTGCTGAGAATCTCTCACGCAGAGCCTCCCGGATGTGGACCCCCAGATGATGGGCTTGGTGGATGGCAGCTGTCCAGGGCTGCTCAACCTGCCTCCCCTCCACATCAGCCCATGTCCCACACCCTGGGAGAAAGGCCTCCCCTTTGATCTCCACCAGGATGTGAAGCACTCAACATGTAACCACCACCTCAAGGATATTGCATTCCCTCGTGTAGATAGGAATTTCGGAAGATCCGAGCATCATGTACCCAACCCAACCATCCCACACGAATGTCAGTGAATAGTCCACAGTGGTCAACCAGGGACTGCAGCACCATGGAGAAGTACCCTTTTCTGCTGTTCAGCTCCGAGTTGATGGCCCTCACCACCAGCAGGAATATACATACAAACACACAAAATAGGAAGTTAGAGGGGTTGCCCTAGTCCTTTGGAGGTACCCCTTCTCTCTCTCCCCCCCCCAAAGACCCCAGGAGCCCCCACCCCGGTGGCCACTTCCAGCAGTAGGGCAGGGTGAGGACAGGAGCCTTCCCCCACTCCCACTCAATTGTCCCTTCACCCTTTTCTGCTACAATCCACCTACCCCACATGGACTGTCCCTCCAGAAGGACTTACCTCCATCAACACGGCTCCAACAGTAGATCTCCCCATGCCAAATTGGTGTTCTACTGAACGGTAGCTATCGGGATTGCCAGCTTCCAAAGGGCAATAGCCACCCTCTTCTCTAGGGAGAGGGCAGGGCACAGGTGGGTGTCCTGTTGTTGCATGGCTGGGGCTAGTCAAGTACACTGCTCCCAAAAGGTGGACTTCCGCATTAGGAAGTTTCAGACTCAAGCCTGGTCATCCCACTGCTCCATGACGAACTGGTCCCACCAGTCTGTACTTGTCTCCAGCCTCCAAAATCGCCTCTAGTGGAAGAAGTTCAGTGGCAAGAACAGTGTTGCTGCAGCCTGAGCGAGGGACTGAAGTCTGGATTCAGAATCCAGAACACCATGAAGGTCTCATGGATTTGCAGAACTTGAAGCACTACAGTGTGGGGCCATAACCTGCCCATAGGCAGCTCCAGCCCTATGGCAAAAAAACAATTCAAAGCACAAAAACTCACCGGGAAAACAAATGCTGAGATGTCTCACAAAGCAGGGCACTCCAAGAAAGCACTGCAGAAGCTTTGCTCTCCCACTAAGAGGTAGGCAAGCCAGCTGTAGGAGCAGAAGAATGGTTGTTCAGGGGGATCCCTTAAAGCATGCATTTCTGCAAAGACATGCTGCAAGGACTCAGAACTAAAGGCTGCCCTCACACCCTGGCACAAGTGCTTCTAGGTGACCTTTTTTTGACAGAGCATCCAGGCAGTGTGGATGCTCTTTTTCGAAAAAGTGGATCAATTTTTCTATCCATTTAGTGCAATCTAGATGCTCTTTTTCGAAAGAGGCTTTTTCGAAATTATCTTTTGAAAAAGCCTTTTTCAAAAAAGGCGTGTAGTCTAGACGTACCCTTTGCATTCATTAGCGCCTTTTTTCGAAAGAGTACTTTTGAAAAAAGGCGTTATTCCTCCTAAAATAAGATTTACCATGATCAAAAAAACTGCTGCGTTCTTTGATTTACTTTAGAAAGAACACAGCTGCAGTCTAGCCACAGGTGAAGTTTTTTTCAAAAAAAGGCTACTTTTTTTGAAAAACCCCTGTAGTCTAGACACACCCAAACTGCAGAGAGAACAATTTCAGTCCTTTACTTTCACAAAACTGCACTGATGAGTAACAGTGTAGAGGATCAGGCTGCTGTGGTAAACTTATTTCAACCCGTCATACTGGAACATTACATTTACTTCCAATTAATTGAGGCCACCACCTCTGCAATGTTTAGCTATTGTCAGTGTAGTTCAAATCCAAGTACACCAACAAGGTCGGAGTTCAAAAACAGTCATTTCAGATCTCAGCAAAGATCGCCAAGGAGAACACTCCTTCAGCATCACGTAACCAGCCAGACAAAGTGAGAAGATGCAAAGTATATGACAGGGTTACAGTTTTTATTATCTCAGAACCCAGCACAGTCCAAAATGCTCGTTACAAAGTTTATTTGTTGTTTCACTACAACCCCATTTCCCTGGGTTGAGTTTCAAAGCTACTAGCACAGCAAAGTCTGAGTGTGTAACAAAATGGTATGGCTAAATTTTCTGTTTATTCAAAGCAAGGCTAAGCAACAGAGCACGGTACTGAAAGATGGATTAGCGAAGCACCGAGTAATTTGAATCTCACTTCCTGCATTTACTGGGATCCAACAGAAGTGGTGATTGTCCCATATATAGCTGATATCAAACTAAATTACGTAATGGTAAATATATAGTAATATATAAGAGCATATACACATACCAATGGGATAGTATAATTAGTTTTCTAGCTGTAAATATACAAATAGCACACGGACTGGCCTCTGGTGATCCATAAGATCTGGATGAAAACAGAGGTTTTAAAATTCAGAGCCAACATTGGTATAAAATGACTACGCTTGTTATAAAATTAGTTACCCCTTTTAAGGAAATTGATATTTATGTAGTCTATAGAGGCAGCTGATCCCCAAGTAGCAATATTTACTAACCATAGTTAAAAGCCCACAACATTGTCTTAGGTTACTCAATATATTCAGTGGTCTGTCTTCATTGGCACACAGTTGCTAACTATCTTATTGCTTAAAGGTCTTTTGGGGACAACTCATGAAGGATAACAAAGCTGCTATAGATGCTTGTTTGTAAGAGACATTTATTTTTATTGTATTTCTTTCTTTAATTTTATATATTGGATTTTAAAAACAGCTATTCCATGCAGCAACTATTGAAAAAAAATACAAGCCACATAAACATCACCCAAAATAGTAGATTCTCCTGACCCAGGGTATGTCTACACTACAGCGCTATTTCGAATTAACTTATTTTGAATTAGTGAATTCGAAATAATCTAATTCGAAATAACGCATCTAGACACAAAAACTAATTCGAAATAGCGTTTTGCTATTTCAAAATAATGCATCCACACTGATTGGATGCTGGATCGCATTTAAAGGCAGCTGAAACCGGTTCCAGAAGGGCATCAGGTCAGTAGTTGCTTTGTGTGGCTGCTGTCTGATGCTATCTGAGGCTCGTTCTTAAAGGGACCCCCCTGGACAGCCGGTTCTCAGCTTTCCAGCTTGCTTGCCTACCTCACCAAATGACAGCAAAGCGTTTTCCTCTTCGTCTGCTTTGGTCGCTCTCATTTGGGACATTGCAACACTAAGCACCATGGAGCCAGAGCCACCCCAAGGCACTCTGGTGCTCATGTTGAACGTCTTGCTGCAAGCCTGGCAGCAATTGCTGGTAGCTGCCTGGCACCTTCTACTACAGGCCAGCCCCCTGGCCCTCCCCCCGGGAGCCCTGGAGGAGCGGCTCTCAGATGACAGCTTGTCCTGCCGCATTTGGCATCTGGACACCAGCAGTGACTAGTAGGACCACATCATCCTGGAGAGCTGGGGAGACCAACAGTGGACCCAGAACTTCAGGATGAAGACGGACACCTTCCTTCTGTTCTGCAAGTGGCTCGCCCCTGCTCTGCTACACATACAAACCCGCAGCTACATGTGGCACGGAGTTTGGACTAAGGGGAATTTAAAAATGGCGGTGCCCGGGAACATGCAAATGAAGCCCGGGATATTTAAATCCCGGGCTTCATTTGCCTACCTAGCTCGAACTAACGAGCTAGTGTAGATGTACTCTAAGGCTCAGAAGGCTTGAAACTGAAATCCTACACCACTGGAAGTCAAGGGAAGATTTGCCATTAATTTCAGTGGGTATAGGATCAGTCCTTAAGCCCTAGTTTCACAAAAATACTTCAGCATCGCAACACTCACCTTTTATTTGTTAGGCAGACGAGACAGAAGGGACATTTCCTAAGCAAAACGATAAATGAAGAATTATCCTATCACCTTATGCAGTAAGCTATAAGACAATGTATGTCCACAGAACTACATGAAAATCATCTGATTTATACCAAGAATCTCAGTCAATTGCATTATGGACTAAATATAAAGCTGAGTTCCTGATAATCTGTCATCAAAGATAGCATTATAAATACTCGCTGAAGAAATCTGTAATCATTAGCTAGAACTAGAGAGGATGGGTGAGGTCCCACAGTGCCTGTCTTTAAAATGGGAAACAAAGAGAACCTGGAGAATTATAGATGAGTCAGCCTGCTTTCCATATCTGGAACAATACTAGAACAAATGACTAAAGAATCAATTTGTAAGTATCTGATGCTGATTGATAAGTGTTTCTGTGCTAGTCTTGAGCTACAGTGCAGTAACTCTGCACTTCACACAAAACAAACCTCAGATGATATTAACTCAGGGGATCTAAAACAACTACATTAAGGAAAGAGTAGCTGCTGAGAAAGCATACTAATACTCTATTATATTTCAACTCTCTTTGCCTACATTTCCTTCTCTGTAAAATGGAGATAATGTTCGTGAGCTTCTTTGTAAAGTACTTTGAGATTCACTATAAAAGAGAGAAGTATTGTTTATTTATTAATTATTAATTACTATTATTTTATTATTTTATTATATTTGTAGTTAAACAAATGCCTTTAGTAAGGTCAAATTCCCTGGTGCAGTGAATAGATTCAGGTCTATTGAATTCACTACAGTTTTACTCAGTTATCCCAGCAAAGAATTTGGCACCTAATTTTATAAATATATTATTACAGGGATGGAGAAGAAAGGGGTCAAGGGCAGCTCTGGGCCTAAGAAGTCCCACCTTGTAGTACCTGCAAAGCCTACAAAAGCTGGAGAGGGACCTTAAAAAGGGAAGCAGAGCAGCTTAGAAAACAGTATGCCGTGGAAGGGAGCAGACCTGTGTTTTGAGATTGTGAGAAGGACAACTACAGCTCTGGTTTTCTCAGGCCTGGCAATACTGATCAGACCTGCAAAGTCAGTACTTTGTTTTGGAAACTCAAGGGAGAGCTCTTGGAGTCATTGTGTATTTTTCTCTGAAAACATAAACTCAATGTGCAGTGATGGTCAAAACGGAAATAGACTATTAGGAATAATTAAAAAATGGATAGAGAATAAGGCAGATGTGATCAGTTCATTTAAAAAAATATCTTGGCACAGAAAAAGTTCAAAAAAGGGCAACCAAAAATTAGGGGTTTGGAATAGTTGCCATATGAGGTGAGATTAATAAAACTGGGACTTTTCAGCTCAGAAAAGGAGACTAGGGGGATATATGATAGAGATCTATACAATTATAAATGGCTTGGAGAAAGTAAACAGGGAAAAGTTATTTACTTGTTCCCATAACACAAGCAATAGGGGACATCAAATGGAATTGATAGGTAACATGTTTAAAACAAACAAAGGAAGCATTTCTTCACACAACACACAATCAACCGGTGGAACTCCTTGTCAGGGGATATTGTGAAAGCCAGAATTTTAACAGGGTTAAAAAAAGCTAGATACATTCATGGAGGATAGTTCCATCAATGGTTATTAGCTAGGACGGATAGGAATAGTGTCCCTAGCTTCTGTTTGTCAGAAGCTGGGAATGGGTGAATGGAGTATGCCTGGGCTCCCCTAACAACCACTGAAGAGGGAGCAATAGGTTCTTATCCCTTGGCAGGGAACTGAAATGGGCCAAGAACTGTATACACCATGGTCCAAACACAAGTCCTGAACCTAAGGAAATAGTCTGAAGATTTTCCCATGATTGGACTGTAGCCACCAAATAGATGGCTGTGTGACAAGGACACAAGGCACAGGGAAAGCTGGGGTTGTCTGAGGGGTTTGGCTTGTGAGGCTTCCTGCTGGTCAGACTGGCAGCTGAACTGCTCTGTGTGACTGGTTTGTGGCCTGTTTGGGAAAGGTCTCCAGTTGAGGGCTGTAAGTAGCCCTGGTTTTGAGCAATTTGCCCTGGGCTGACACCTTCAGCGGTGCCCAGACCCGGTCCGGTCCGTCACAGGGCATTTGGGGTAAATCACTTAACATTTCTTTCACCTTCTATATAATGGTAAATACTACTACTTATTGTCCTACCTTAAAACATTATTCTGAGTATTAATTAATGTTTGCAGAACACTTTTAAAGGCAGAAGTCTGATATATAAATGGTAAATGTTGTTATAATTATTATTCCTGAGACTATATATACACTTCTAGTCTATCATATGTAGATAGGAGAACATTTGTTAGTTTTTCTTTTAATGATACAATTACTATAGTATTTAATGCTCTTTGATGCTTCTTGGGATGGCATTTTAAAAGTTTTATCATTAGATTAGTAAGACCTACTAATGATGGGTACGTTTTGTAGACAGTCCGACGGGAATATTTATGGCTAAAGATATGAAATATTTCTTCCTAAGGGAGAAAAAGCTAAATATGTACAAAAAAATCTTGATTTAGACTTAAACTTGCCCAAATGCAGGAGGCTTATATGTGGGTTACCTCATTTCAAATGTATTAAGATTTCTCTGAGTGTTTTGGCATTTACCTGATAATTACTGTAAAAATATAGGGAACCCTCCCATGTCAATCCTTTCAACTAAAGCTACTTTGAACTGGTTTCCAACATTCAACTCCATTCATAGGGTACCTCATAATAGAAACTTTCCAGTAAAATGCAGAAAAGTGCCTCACACTAGTTTACTGAAGCATACAGAATAGAGTTGAATGTGTTATTTTTAAAGGTTTGGGTTTAAATTACAGACACTTTAGGAAAGCTCCTTAATCACAGTGGAGTAACAGGATCTGTGCCTTCAGAGAGACCAAAATTCCCTTTGTGGGAGGCTCTCTGCTTTTTGGTTGTCTTCTGATTTGTATGGTCAATATCGAAGATGCACTAAGATCCCAAAATGCAAAGTATATATGCATACTTGGCATTGAATCTACGTGGCGGCTCTCTTCAAACTCATCTAAACAGTTCCCAGAAATGAAATTGTCCTGATCATCCCACTCCCCTCCTGCTTAGAAGCCCAAACATGATCTGTAGATGGTGTAGATTAAGGGGTAGGAGTGAGACAAGACAGATAGAAAAAAAACCCAGTTCTTAGCTCCAGGGAACATTACATGCAAATTCTCCACAGAAAAACTTGGAAGGTTTTCCAGACATACATGAGAAAATCTCATTTATGTTATGGGGTGAGTGGGCAAGGGTACACCATGAATCATAGCTGGGTCAAGCCATTTTTTTAGTTTTTAAAATATGTTCTTAGTGGTAATGGCTGCATGATCCCACAGACAACAGTGATGCTTGTTTTGAATATCAGCCAGTCTTTAAGCAACATGTGGTTTCAGTCCATTTTGAACTGCAGTATGGTATAATATTGCAGTGCAATGCATCTGATTTGCATGTTTACATTCCTGTTCCAAAAAAATGCATGAGTTAAATTTTCTGGTAACTCTATTTAAAAAGGAACCAATCATCTCTACATAAAAGTAAAGCCTACAGTCTCGCTTTGACTTTTGAGTATCTAATGTGAACGTAAGGAATGTAAATGTTTGGTCCCTGGAGTTGGAGCTAACATGTTATGTCAGTCTTAGCAGGGATGTCTATTGAGAAGATCCTGTAGAAATTGAGAGATATGCACAAACCTAAAAGACATAAAGAAGCAAATTAAAACTCTTCAACCCACCACAAACTGACATTATTTCGAAATAACAAAGATCGTTTATACACTGCAAGCCGTTATTTTGAAATAATGGCTAACTGCAGGGCATCTTACTCCGACTCCCGTAACTCTCATTTTTCAAGGAATAAGGGAAGTCATAGGAAGAGTGTTCTTTCTCGGACTTCCTGCTGTATAGACAGCGCCAAAAGCTGAATTAGGCTATTTCAACTTAAGCTACCTAATTGACGTAGCTCAAGTTGCATAGCTTAATTCAACTTTTTCCCTGCTGTGTAGACATGTCCTTAGTGTCTAGAAATGGTAGAATAAGGAAGGGCCAGGGCTGGCCTTACCATGAGGCAAACTGAGGAAGCCGCTTCAGGTGCCAGACTGTGGGGTGGCACCACTAGGACCCAGAGTGTAGAAAATTGTGTTTGCTGCTGGTGCATATGTATTCTCTCTGCTCTAGATGCACAGAGATGGTGGAGTGCTGTGCTGGAGGAAGGAGGGCACAAGAGACATAACAGGTAGGCAGGAGAAAAGGTGAGAGGGAATAACAGAAAGCAGCAGGAGCTGCGGGGAGAGAGAGGAGGAGGAGCCTCTTATGTACCTCTCTAGAACCCCCAGAAGCCTGGACTCATTAACACCAGCTTCTCAGGGAGCTTCCTGTTTCCTGCTACTTCCCTGAACCCACTTGAGGAGAACAGGCAGTCAACTGAAGTGGTAGGAGCCAGTTAGGCCCTTAAGATGCTGATATCTTCCCTCACTCAGGCCCTGCTACCAGCCTGCTTATTTGTCCCCGTCAATTGAGTGTTGAGAGCCACTATAGCTGGCACAGAACAGCAGTCATGAGTGAAAGAAGGAAATGTCCCTCTGGGGCAGCATTCAGAAAAAGAAAGAAAGCAAAAGAAGCTTTTCTATCTAAGCAGGAAGGAGCTCTTCTGAGATACATAGACACAAATGTTCACAGTGAGACTTCTGGCCCCAGTGAGGATGTGAGTGCTGAGAAGAGGCCTGATCTTCCAGTTAGTCAGAGTGCAGGTGACCTGGCAGCTACTGCAGTATTCATATCTCCATCTCAAATGGATGTAACCATGCACATTCCTGAAGAGAAGTGTAGATCAGAGAAGAGTGTGGTAGAGGTACAAGAAATAGCTGCTGCTGAGCTTAGTTACTTAAGTCTAGATGATCCAGGACTGTGGACCCACTTCAGCAGTAGCCTGAGGGACTTCCTTTTACTGCATGGGCCATGGCAAGTGAAAAACTTCATGTTCCTCAAAGACAATGAAAATAGAAGTTTCCATCCAACATATTATTGGCATGAAATCCCCAATGGCGACAAAGTGGAGAGGCCATGGCTTATGTACCCAAAACCCAGAACGCTGCATACTGTTTTTGTTGCAAATTCTTCCAGTCTAATGTTCCAGCCACATTGGGTTCTACAGGAACAAAGGACTGGAAAAATCTGGCTAGAAATCTGGCATGCCATGAGAAGGCAGCAAATCACCAGAGAGCATTCCATAGGTGGAAAAAGCTTGAGATGAGACTAATGTTAAAGGCCACCATAGATGATCTCCATCAAGAGAAGTTTGCACCAGAGTCTCTTTACTGGAAAAATGTTCTGAAAAGGCTCATTGCCATTGGGAGAATGCTTGCTATCTAAAACCTAGCACTGAGTGGTACTTCAGATCAGCTGCATGTGCCAAACAATGGAAACTTCCTTAAAATTGTGGAGCTAATGGCTGAGTTTGATGCTGCACTCCAGGCGCATCTAAGAGGAATCACTACCCAGGAAATGTATACACACCACTACCTTGGAAAAACAATTCAAAATGAGATCATACAGTTACTGGCAACAAAAGTCAAACAGAAGATTGTGACAGATCTGAAGTAAGCAAGTTATTACTCTGTTATTCTGGGCTGCATACCTGACATCAGCCATACGGAACAAATTACTTTAATGGTGAAAATGTCCCTGCAATGGTGACTGTCAGAGAGCATTTTCTAGAATTTATTGATATTGATTTAAATATCCTGTGCTTGATTTGCATCTTCCCAGCCAGTCGCCATTTTTGAAATTTACAAGTCTGGACTAACTGCCCGCATCTACATATGGCAGGGACCAGGTAGTTCGAAATAAAGACCTAGTTCGAACTACCTGTTATTCCTCCTGGAATAAGGTTTAACAGGAAGTTCGAATTAGGGGCTTTAATTCGAACTACCGGGCGGGCAGTTAGTCCGGACTTGTAAATTTCAAAAAATTGCGACCGGCCGGAAAGATGCAAATCAAGCGCGGGATATTTAAGATTTGCAACTTTGAATGCCTACATTAGCCTCCCTAGTTCAAACTAGGGGACTAGTGTAGACATACCCTAAGGGACCATCTATCACAAAGGTAAGCTTGCCTGCATGGCATGAAAGCCCTAGTTACACAAATGTTCTGTCTGTAACTCCATGTTGAGGCTGTTAAATCTTAAAGTTAGTTGGTGAATCTAAGTATGAAATACACAGCCAGTTTGGGTTTGTTTCCTGATTCTGTCCTGTATTCAGGCTGTAGTTAGGTCCCTGAGCCATTCCAGACAGCCTGACAATCATAGAAACATAGGGTTGGAAGTGACCTCATGAGGTCACAGAATCCAGGCCCCTGCCCAAAGCAGGATCAACCCCAGCTAAATCATCCCAGCCATGGCTTTGTCAAGCCTGGACTTAAAAACCTCCAGGGATGAAGCTTCCACCACCTGCCAAGGTAACCCATTCCAGGGCTTCACCACCCTCCTAGTTAGATCGTTTTTCCTAGTATCCTCCCCCAAAACGACAATGGTGCTCATTTTGAAGACTGCATTTTCTCCAATTTGCTCTTGGCCAACAATAACATTAGTGGATTAGCCATTACTAGAAACTAGCATAAGCAGCGCTTCTCGTATGTTTCTAAATGCAAAGCTATCCAGATATTAGACATACATTACAAATGAGCAGATGTCTTTTTTTCTCCCATTTCACATTTTATTTCTTCTTTTCCTGCCTTCCATGTGATAAAAGAGAGGAACAACCTTGTTTTGTTTTCCTTTACATTTTAATATTCAAATAACTATTTCTTCACAGTGTTCAGCTTTTGAAAATTTGAAAGTGAAAGTAAAATAAATGCACATGTAAGCAAGACTTGTCAACTTTTCTGTGTATTTCAAATGTCTTCACCATTACGAATATGTCTCAAATGCCAGTATATTTTATTTGTATTTCTAAATTTCTTGTGAAATGCTTCTTTTATTTGTTCTTTTCTGATGAAAAACAAAAACTGAATTTTATTTTCTGAAAATCTCAGAGCAGTAGCTGTGTCAGTCTGTAACTTCAAAAAAAAAAGTAGTCCTGTGGTATCTTTGATTATTCTCTAAGGTGCCATAGGACTTCTCATTGTTTTTATTTTTTTCAGTTTTTCCAAAACTAATTTTTTAGGTTACATTGTTTGAACAACACGAGTAGAAATATTTTACAAAAAAATAATAATTTATCCCCACAAATATAAATTTTCATTTTTTCAAAGACAAACCGAAATATTTTAATCAAACTGAAATTTTTCAATTTATATTGCATTTTGGTTGAAAAACCATTAATATCATAGAATCATAGACTCATAGGGTTGGAAGTGACCTCAAGAGATCATCTAGTCCAAACCCTGCCCAAAATAGGACCAACCCTAACTAAATCAATTAATTAATATTTTTTTCCCCCCAGAAAAAAAAAGATACAATCTTTCTATGGACTATAAGGCACAGATTCAGAAAGGGACTTAGAGCAATTTTGCAATGCCTAGATTTTAGACTTATGGACCCAGATCCTCAAAGGTGTTTAGGCACCTATCTCCCTTTCATTTATGGAACTGGGCTCTGACAACCCAGTGGAAAACACAGACCCTGAATCAGGTGTCTATGCAATATTGAGGGGGAGATAGGCATCTAAGAATGGGATCCACCAAAGCCAACATACTAGCCATAGTGCTACCTAAATTAGCCAATAGCAGATAGCAATAAAAAAGGTGTGCCTTCAACCCTGTCTCACCTTCAACCCTGCCTTGTGCCTATCGGCTCCCCTGGGTATGCTAATGTGGGACCCCTACAATATCTTCTGTTGAAACTGTTCAGCAAATCAAGCGCGGGATATTTAAACTGTTCAGCTCTGTATAAGTATATGAATACATAATGGGCAAGAGAGGGAGAATGACTGTGCAGTGCAGTGGTTAGGTACCAGCAGACTACCCTATAATAATGGTAGAACTCTTTCATGAATGTGGTATGAATAGGGGGTAAAATGCTCTGAATGGCAGTGCTCACTGGAGAGATATTGGAGAAAAGTAATGAACATCTAGGAGGTCGGAGAGATGAGAAGAATTCAATAAATAGTTTTAGCTTGGGTCAGTGACAGCTAGAGGGAGAGATGACAATCTACCTATAACAAAGGTTTTTAAAGAAGGAAGGGGGCTTATGTAATGGGGATATAAGCAGACTTATGTGGTGGGGCAGAACTGCACCCCAGTCAAGAAAAGTTAAATGGCTCCTCTGGGCCCAATCAGTCTCAACCCAATGCAGCTGTAGTAAGGCTTATCAAGTCTAGAGATGGGCATACCCTTCAAAGGGAGGTTTGCTGCTCAGTGAAGGTCAGCAGGGAGAATAGAGCTGAAGAGCAGAGCTCTCTAGCCCCACAGAGTGTGGTCTCCTCACCCAGAAAAGCCCCGTAGAGCCTATGCTGCAGTAAAGGGAACACCTTTGCTATGCCCTGTTTTTCAGCAGAAACCTGGGTGCTCTGCTGAAGCATAGGCCTCTCTGATGCTCAGGATGTTAGGAACCTAACTTCCTTCATGTGTGCTAACTACCATTTGCTTTGCAAGGAATAGCAGGATGAATCCAAGCTTATGGGCTGCAGGTTTATGTTGTTTGTCTTTTTACTTTGTGTTGGACACTAATGTGTTGTCAACCTGAGGGGTTTCTCTTCAGTCAAGTACACATCCTTCCTGCATTTTCTTTATAATGGTTATATGGGTGCTGGCAGAGATTCTAGGGAGAGTAATAAGTAAAAGAAAGGCAATTAAACTGATTACTTTGTGCGTGTGTTTGTGGCTCTTTGCTTGCTTTTCAAAATTATTTGGCAAATACTGAACTCATGGTGACATTCCCATTGTCTTAAATAGGAGCAGAATTAGGCTGGTCAATTAAAAAAATGGATTTTTGTTTTTAGTTTTGTTGCAGAACAACAAACTAGTCCTGTATTTTACAGCTAATGCATGGTTTGCTTAAGTTCAGAGCTAGTGTTTTAGCACAAATGGCCACAAACATCTGTTTTAATTACTGATAGTATCATGGAGATTCCATTTTTGTTTTCATTAGTCATTTATGGCAAAGTTGAGCTTATTCTTTCAGTTTTAAGTGTAAAAAGGGAATAGCTTGAACTTTAGGACTTTTTTAAAAAAGGGCAAGGTATTCATTGGCTTTTAGAAACCCTAGATATTTTATTATCCTTTTGCTTTAATTTTTCAGTAAATGTTTCTGTTGCAACACTTAGACTTATAATTTTCTACAGCTATCAGATTGCAGGCATTGTGAAAAGCAAAGTCATTATTGGGTGTTATCCATTAAGAGGAATTCCTCCCCCGTGTCATAAAATATACAAAATAGTCACAGTTACCACAAAACTTCATTCACTTCGGAATAATAGTGCTTTTTACTTACACAAAATCTGCATATAAACTGTAAAGTGCCTGAATTACAGATGGGGAAAAATAAACAACTGCAATTAAAGGATCACACATTTCAGTATTGCTCCTATTTTATCATTTGACTTTAGTTTCTTAAAAGCACATCAATGAGAAATCACGCCAAATGAAGGCCCTTAATCTTCTTTGGCATGACAGATGACATTCAAGTAGTCAGTGAGTAAAAAGTGTTAACAGTTTGATTAGAGAAAGTTCCTTCTGAGACATCTTTCCAGAGTTGTAATGTCCTAAAGGGAGTTTTAACTAACAAAACTGTTGTATGACCCAGTTGCTCATCTTATTTTCCAAATGAATGTAAAGACCTTCTGTAAGTTTCTCATTTCCTATCTGAAGACTTCAACAACTTCAGCCCTTATGGTGTTATGTAGTCATGAACAGGGGTGAAAGTAACTGGGGGGGGGGGGGAGAAGGGGGTTGGCTCAGGGCAGCGGGTTTTGCTGGGGAGGATTTGTGATACAACATTTACATTAAGAAATATATGTGTGGGGTAGCGTGTAGGAGGCTCAGGGCAAGGGGCTGTGTGTGTGTGCATGTGGTGCATGTCTCTCTTATGCCTCCAGCCAGCTCCTTTCATACCTTCCTGCCTCACCTGTTTACTGTGGTGCACAGGATGCTGCCAGAGCCAGTCTGCAGCAGGAGCCTCAAGAGCCAGCTGGGAGAGAGCACCCCAAGCTATACTGCGTGCCTCCACCTGCAATGGAGCACCCCATCTGGCTCCTAATGGAGTGACGCATAGGGATGCACAGCTTAACTTTCACCTCTGGGTGCAAATACAAGATTTTAATAGAGATAATATTCAACTTAAATTTGTAGTAATCGGAATGGCGACTGTAGAGTTCAACTGGAAGCTTTTATACAATTCATTTCCAACACTTAAAAAGATTCCTGTACATGATCCCTCGCCATATAACTCTGTTGTGATGGCAACTATCATCTGAATATTCCAGGCGATCTGCAGGAGTTTCCTTTGAACACCTTGTGAATCAAACTCCAATATTCAATTCACCACTTCCTTGGAAGCTAAGATTATTGATTCCCCACATTTAACTAGCAATACAAAATAACATGTCTGGTGTAATACATATTTTCCTTTGGTGTTGCCAGTTGCTATGTTTCTTGGTGAGTTTAATTATTTTAAAAGATATGTGAAATTTCTGCAAATGTACAGAAAAGGTACCATTATTGATCTCTGATCATGTCAGATATGGTAGGAAGGTTTTGTTATTTTCTAACGGTTAAATTTGTTTTGTGAGATTTATCAGAGGCTGTCCATGATCACAGGGTGCAGTTCCCCCAATCCTTCCCTCCTCCCCCACAAATGTTTTGCTTTTAATTTACTAAAAAATTAAAAATTAAAACATCAGCATTTGGGGAAAACTGTAACTACATTTTGAACAGCTTTTGAGTTAGCTTTGGTTTTGAGATCCACTATTGAAATACAACCTCCACTGAGGTAAAACACTACACAGTAGGTAAGGACAAGAAGTGAAGTTATGCAGTTAAAACCGCAGCTGCAATAGAGTTTCCTTATTGTGTTGATTTACTGGTACTGCAGAGATAGCTTCTGTATCCTGGTCAAATGGCACCTTGAGTGATTATATTCTGGCTAACACCCCTACTCTGAATGAATGTATGCAAGCTTTAATGGTAACAATGGGCAACTTGATTTCATTCATCTCATCCAAAAAACACTCCTGCAGTCTCCCCTCCACCCCCAAATTCTTCCATAGCACAGTTCCAGCAACACCCGCTTAAATATCAGTTTAGGACTGATTTGGAGGAAACAATTCCATCTTCTGACTTACTATAACCGAATCATATAGATCCCCCCCCCCACACACACACACACATACTTACTGACCCAGCCCAGAATTTGTTTAGCCTGAGAAAACCTTGGGAAATTTAATGAAAAAATTAACTGTCAAGCGAGTTTATGTACCTATAGGGTTTGGAGACACTGAAAAGGGCCTTGTGTGGCCCAATGGGGCTGATTCTGAATTTAGGCCTCTAATGTAGCTGTCACCTAAACCCTCTTCTAAGTCTAGCCCTTTGTCATAGCATTAGCTGTATTTCTTAATGATATTACATGCTTTTTTTAAAGTTTGCATAGGAACATTTAAAATCCAAAGTAAGTGGACTTAAAAAAAACAGCCACTTTGATCTTAAAATGGATGGTTTGTGTCAAGGCTATCAACAGCAAACTGAAAGTGAGACAAATGATAGCAAAGAGAATGCAGCTGTGGAGTTTGGTATCCTCAGGAAGTTATGGAGTCACTGGAGTGACCCATACATTAAAATTGAAGACTGAATGTTGGCTGTTATTTTGGCACAATCAGTTTTAATGACACAATTAAATTGTCTAATTGTTTAGTGAAGCCTTTTGTCCTGCATGCAGAGGAAACATGTTTCTCTTATTTCTTTAAGTTCTTCTAACTATATAAGCATAAGAAACAGGCTTACCCCAATTTCCACTAGTGTAAATCTGAAGTAATTCTAATGAAGTCAATGGAGTTCCAATGTGGAAAATGTGTGAGAGGATCAGCAGGTCAATGACCATATAGCTGTATCATCTTACACTCAATCACAATTCTGTATGCTTTGTTAACCCTTAGATCCAATTATAGTGTCAAAAAACGAGTAATGAAAATATTGCCTGTAACTCACTTCAGTATGTTGTAATAGAGTCCTCAGTTCTCTTTTGTTTTCAGATTTTCTGAAGTTTTGTGAAGGAAGAGGGATGTCAAATACAGGAGCTTCTTTTGTAAAATTCTTACTTTACATTAGAACTGATTACAAATGGAATTTCTATTCCATGGGACATACTGATATTTCAAGAGGATGAGAAGTCCAAAGTACAGAACTTTTGTAGAAAAAAAGGGTTTTGAGAAATTTCAGTTCAGAAACATCAAAATGTTTTTGTTTGGGTCAGTTCAACTCTAATTCACATCTGCCTGAGACACCTTGGTGCCTCACGGGAACCAGGGTTCTGGTGTCCCTCAAGTTCCCATAGAGGTGCCCTTGTATTAGTAGAATAAGGAGATAAATAAGAAGGCAGGAGTGTTTCTGAGTGTCTGAGTGTCCTATCCAAGTCAATACTAAATTCCCATCAATTTAAACAACAGCAGGCTCTGAATTAATATAAAGCACTTTTGATGCTGGTTCAAATTTGCTCCAATTTAAGTACAGTGTTAAAGTACTCACATGAATTTCATAATTAAGAGGTAATATATAACTTGGAAAGTAAGGTCCCCAGAATGTGTTGTATAGTTATGGTTTTATTCCTTAGTTTTATCATCATAATTTTTTTAAAGCCTATGAGTGCCAATCATGCACTAAGATGCGATTGTGCTGTTCAAACTCTGAACAAAGAGACAGGTTCTGTCCCAAAGAGCTTACATTATAAGCACAAATGAGATAACAGTAGATACAGCCAAAACAATGAGGGTAACAGGGATATAGAAAATTTAAAGCAGGTACCAGCACACCAGCAACCTAATCTTTGTCAAGTTTTTTGTAGGTATCACAGCAAAGAAGAATTCTGGTTTCTGAAGGAGAATTGTGAGGTTTTTGGATCTGAGAAGGAATGTCTAAGCTCAAGGAACAGAATGTGGGGAAATATGAAGTTGTTTTTGTTTTTTTGTTTTGTTTTTATTTTTAACTACTGGATGAAGAAGGCCAACATTGTGGAGTGATCAAAGAAAGGTGCTGACCTTTCACTAGCAAATGAAACAAGATAGGTAGTGAAGGGACTTGAAAGTGAAAATGAGTACCTTGTCTGATAAAATAGAGAAGAGGGAGCCAGTGAAGAGATGCAAATAGAGATGCAAAAATAAACAAGAAAAACAACTTTCATAATAGCTTACTGAATATGTGCAAGAAGTTACAGATTATTGAGATCTGTAATTATGAGATCCTGGATGAAAGGGTTTTTGTTTTTGTTTCATGTTGACAAATCTCAAGACAACAGAACTGAACTTACCTGATTTGTTGAATATCAACCAACTAAGAGTTCCAGTTCAAATTATCACCTCCTCTATTCGATTTGAGAAAGTAAAACTTTTGAGTGTAGTTCCGCTCCCAAGTTATAGGCCCCAACTCAGCAAAGTATTTACATGCATGCCTAACTTGAAGCACGTTTTGTTTCAAGTGAAATCAACAGGACTTAAAAACATGCATAAAGTTCAGCAAGCATGTAAGTGCTCTGCTTACTTCAGACCTTTGAAGTCATGTTGTACCTACTCATGAAATAAAGTTCCCTAAATAAAGTACACAATGGACACATAATAGACTCAGGGAAGACATAAAATTACAATGCATATTCCATTTCAGCAAGCCTGAAAATGGTCCTGGAAAATCCTGGCAAGTGAAGCCATTGTGCTCAATGAAAAAAATACTGTTGAATTTCAAGGGATTCTGCCAACAAAACATTAAAGTAGCTCTGAGGCATGCTAATGCACTAATTCCAGTAACAAAACCTTTCACAATTCTGTATACCTATGACAACATCTGGACAGGTTTTATAAACTAAAGTGAGATGATGGGACATTAAAACTAAACTAAAATAGTATATATAAAATATAGCAATGCCATTTCATATGAGAGAGATTGGCCAAGATAGAATGAAGTAAGTATTTGATCCGTCTTCTGTGTAGGAGGGGGGGAAGAGTGGTGAGCACTTGAAGAGCTCTATGTCATTTCCTTCTGCTGTTTTTATAACATCATTCTAAGTCACAGGTGTGTTAAACACAAGCATACCTACATGCACACATTTTAAAGTAAGCCATATACTTCTCATAAGTCTAAACTGTTGCAGTGTCTTAAAATGCTGATTATGTCAGCCATCAGAAACGTTAGGAAGTGTAAGAGGATTAAGTTCAGGAAAACAAATTTTTAAAAGGGATCAAACAAGCACGAAGGGGAGATAAGCTTTTACCACCATATGCAATCTAAAATTAATGTTGAATACAAAATATTTTTAGAATATGGGTTGATGTAGCTCTAATGTTACAGATTTAAGGCCTGATTCTTCTTTCAGGTTGAAGCCCTTAAGTGCTTGAAGCTCAGGAAACTGAAAAATGAACAACATGAAATGGTTTATATATTACACCCACAGTGTTTTTCCTTCCTACTGTTACATGTGGGTTGAAGTTTACATAGTGGGTGAAATCCTGGTCTCCCCTTGACTTCAATGTGGCCATGAGTGAATTGATTATATGCAAAACAGGCAAGTGAACACCAATGTGAGACTCTTAGGCTTTTAATTTTCAGTTGTGTATTAATAGTTGAAACCTTCTGTAGCAGTATGCTAGAGAGCCCTCTTGCCTCCTGCCCTTCTTGGGCAGAAAGTCATTCTGAGACTCTAGGTTCAGGAATCACCAAAGCAGTTTATTTACAGGTTGGACTCCCACCACCTTTAATCATACAAGTAGCCCTTTCACCATCTGTAGACAGCAAGAAGAGGAGAGCTACCTTTCTGTCTTTATTTTCTTCTTGCTCTCCATACGACACTTAATTTCTCTAATGCTTTTATACAGTCCGTGCCTAATTAGATAGCAGCAGTCTCTGCTTTCCCAGTAAGGGCCAAGTGGTCTAATCAGTTCCAATTCACCTCCCTTAATTATTTCTGTGTTTTCCAGTATTATTTCTGAAAACGTGCCAAATCAGATAGTGAATAACATTACCAAACAGTACCACACTCCTACCACTTAGATGGCCAGTGCTTGGACAAAATTAGCTCACTGATGAAGAATAGTTGGTTGTCTCTTTTTTGCTTAACTTCAATGCTAGTTGTCAAAGACAAATATTTTGAAGAGTTCACAACCAGGGTGCAGCCAATCCTGCTTAATGAGGAAATGTAAGGACCAGTTGATTTCTATAAGGCACAATGAGGGACATTGTGGTGGAGAAGTTCAGAAAGTTGAAGGAACTGAAAAGAAAAAGAAAAAAGCCTTCAGGGATACCAGAGACAGTAGCGTTGGAAGAAAGATCCTAAGGGCAGAGATTAAGACCTTCCAGAGCACTTGTCTAGGATGGTTTTCTTTTTTTGGAAGGGCCAGTAGGACTGTTCTGCTGATAGCGCAGTTTTGGCCAGGTGGTATGAGTTCCATATCAATCCTGATTAAACGAGTTCCATCAAATTTTACAGAATAGTGCTAATTTTGACTGGAGAAGCTCAAGCCGTACTCAGAGCTTGAGTGACAAACAATTATAACTCATATCTTGAGTTGAAAGCAGATGTTTTAGACAGATTAGGATTGCTATCAGAAGTATATTGGCATAAATTCCTCATCAAGCCATTTTCACAGGGCCTTCAGCCCCCTATGATAGCCCAGAGACTGCAAGAGGTTTATTGTAGGATAATAAGTCTGGAGACAAACTTCTGGGAAAAAAGTCCTGAACCTAATTTATGTTAGAACAGTTCTTGCAGATTCTGCCTGTGGGAGCTCAAACTTGAGTGAAGCATTTCCATCTGTCATCTGGAGTGGAGGGAAAGGTCTATCTGAGGACTGAAGGAGCCAAACATCTGGAGTAGCAGACCAGATCAGGAGTAAGCAGTTTGGGGGGGGGGGAACCAGAAATGCAGTAGCATGACTATGGGAAAGCCTACTGAAGAAGGACATTAAGGCTAGCCCTAGCCACAGAGAAGAACAAACAGTCCACTTATTCTCACTGATTGTCATTTCATAGGGGAATTTTTACCAGAAAAATCTCAATATGTGTTTAGTTGTTGGGAGGGTGGACCATATTCACAGAAATTGTTCTCTTATGAAGTGACTTTTAAGGGTCACCGAGAGACTATCCCCTCTGAGGAGAAAAAGAAGTCTCTCCAATGTATGCTTTCAATTAGGGATGGTGTGTGTGGGGGGGGACATGCTAAGAACTTGTCCTTTTGAAGAGTGGAACCTTGAGAAAGTTACTTACCCATGGACACATAAGAAGACAGGGCATAGTCCCCAAGGCAGGTCACCAATTGGTAGAATAGCGGCGAGGAGTTCTGTGGCACCTTATAGACTAACCGAAGTGTTGGAGCATAAGGTGCCACAGGACTCCTCACCACTTTTGCAGATTCAGACTAACACGGCTCCCCATCTGATAATTGGTAGAATAGTGTTTTAAATTATTAGCTGAAGATAATGAGAAGATATAATAAGGAACAGAAAGTGGTTCTGGCCCAATCCATGGATCTGGGAAGGTTAGACAGGAAAGTCAGCCCACCCATAGAGAAGGTGTGCAGCATGAATGAGGCAGATTTGCTAAATTTTGAATTAAGAACAACACAAATGGAGAGGAGTCATGGGGGGAGATGGATGATCAGGAGTAGGGGGACCCAGACTGTGCTCATAAGGACTAAGGATACTCACTATCCCCTGGTATATAGGAGCAAACAGCATCTGCTCACCATGGTCAGCAAACCATACGGGGAGCTGAAGAATGCTTGGGCCAAAGGTACTGGTGAACTGGGTACAGATGCTGATCTTGTCCTGAGATAGGCAAGGATCTAAGAGGGAAAGAGAATGTAAGAGAGTGACTTCCCTATTAAAAACCAGAAGCTTGGAGCCCAGCAAACTCCAGTTACTAAGGAGACACATTTGAACAGGAATCATCCATAAGAAATCATCTATAAGAAATTACAGGAGCGGGGATGATAAGAGTTGAGAGTTACACTGGAGACAGGAGGGTTGGCAGTAGCCTTTGAAGAAGGACCCTGAGGGCAGAGACTCAGGCCAGCAGGATAATTTACTTACCTTGTTCTCTTTTTTACTTTGTTGTTTCTGAGAAAATAAATAGAGCCCTGGCAGAAGGACTTGTGAGACTGCTCAGCTGTGAGGGTAGTTATGGAATCCTGGAACGGGGAGTCTGACGGAGCAGCACTGCACTGCAGACCACTGAGGACGAGGACACATGACAGGGAATTGATTATGGACAGTTCAATCTGTAGTTCAGAACTGTTCCAGTACTGGTGGCAAGCTTCGAGAGAGCAGCCTCCACATGTACTGCTTTCTGCTGTCTCATGGGAGCTTAGGATTTTCTGTCCCATCCTAATAAATAAGGGCCTCGGCTATTTATGTCCTCATCACCTCCCTGCCAACCTACAGCAATGTGAGCATGAAGTCTTCAGTGTTTAGGAACTCCCAACCAGTGGAGAATGCTACAGCATCTCTTAGCAGCAGTGCCTACTGCAAGCACATTAAACCTACCTTCTGCTCCTTCTACTGGGCTCTCCTTTCAAATCTTAAACGGAGGTCTCAGTCCTTATCTTCAAGGCACTCAATGGGCTAGGCCCAGGGTGTCTAAGGGTATGTCTACGCTGCAAAATTTTGAATGCATCTTTTGAATGCATCCACTATTTTGAAATATAGTGGGCACGCTATTTTGCCATCCTTGTAAACCTCATTCTATGAGGAGTAAGGGATGGCTTGAAATAGCGCTTTGTTTCAAAATTTGGTGCTTTGTAGACAGTGCCAAATGATGAAATAAGCTATTTTGAAATAGACTCAAAATAAACTATGCAATTTGCCTAGCACAAATTGCGTATCTTATTTCAAGTTTTGGGTGCTGTGTAGATGTACTCTTAGGGTATATCTCCACAGCAGGGCTTAATTTGAAATAAGCTGCACAAACTGAGCTACGTCAATTGTGTAGCTTGTTTCAAAATTGAGAGGGTCTACACAGCACTTGTTTTGAAATAGAGCACTCTTCCTCTGACTTCCCTTACTCCTCGTACAATGAGGCTACGTCTACACTGGCATGAATTTCCAAAAATGCTTTTAATGGAAAAGTGTTTAGTTAAAAGCATTTTCGGAAAAGCGCGTCTAGATTGGCAGGATGCTTTTCCGGAAAAGAGTCCGTGGCCAATGTAGACGCGTTTTTCCACAAAAAAGCCCTGATCGTCATTTTCGCGATCGGGGCTTTTTTGCGGAAAACAGTACTGTGCTGTCTACACTGGCCCTTTTCCGGAACAGTTTTCCAGAAAAAGACTTTTGCCCAATCGGGAGCAGCGTAGTTTTTCCGGGAAAGCACTGATGATTTTACATTAGATCGTCAGTGCTTTTCCGGAAATTCAAGCGGCCAGTGTAGACAGCTGGCAAGTTTTTCCGGAAAAGCGGCTGATTTTCCGGAATAACTTGCCAGTGTAGACACAGCCTGCAGGTTACAGGAGTTGGAATAAGAAGTCCTCCAGCTTGACAGTTTTTCAACATTATTTTGAAATAACTGCCTGCTATATAAATGTGGACTATGTTATTTCAAAATAATGTTGCTGTGCCGACGTACCCTACAAGACTGAGGAAAGCTTTAGGATGAAGACTAATATCTCTGCTCCTCTGGCAGTGGGGGCCTTTCTACAATGAGAGTAAAACACAAGAGACAGTTTTTGAGGGGAACACAGTATGCAATGATCCTTCAAGGAGTGGGGCTTCACTGTACTCCTGAATAATAAACAACTGTCAATCATCCTGACACTCTCACAATACAAAAGATGACTGTCAGAGTGAACCAACTAGCAGCATCCTTCTCTGTCAGAATAGAGGCCACTCCCTTAGTTTCACCTTTCTGGCATCCCGAAGACTCAGCAACCTCTCTCATGTCTAAAAAATTCTGTTCCTAGGTCCAATGTGTTACAAAACATAGTTCAACATAGTCATTAACAGAAGTCATGCCAGTTAATGTCATGGGAAGTGGAGCATGGAAACAGTCAAAACAAAACAATGGATTTAAAAATTTGAATCAATGCTCCGAGACTTCCAATAAAAGTTCTTCTCTGTTGTTAGGTAACTTGAGCACAAGTGAACTCTAAAGTAGTTTCCACTTAGATCCACTCTCTACAACCCCTACTTTCCATGCTAGTCAGAATAAAGGGACTCATCCTAATTCAAGTATTAGCACAGCTCTGCTGCAATCAATAGAACTAGGTCACCTTATACAAGAGGAGAACTTCGCCCAACGGGGTACCATGACAGGCCTACTAGCTAGAGTGCCCTACCCTATTAAATTATCTTCTCTAGTGAGGACCTGCTGTTCCATCCATGTTCTTCTAGGGCACATCTACACAGCAGGGCTAAAGCCAAAATGAGCTACGCAACTTGAAAATAGCTTATTTCGGCTTTTGGTGCTGTCTACACAGCAGAAAGTCTGAGTTAGATCACTCTTCCTCCAACTTCCCTTACTCCTCCTAAAATGAGGATTATAGGAGTTGGAGTAAGAAGTCCTCCAGCTTGACATTATTTCAACATAACTGCTTATTGTGTAGATGCAGACTATGTTATTTCAGAATAACGTTAGTTATTCTGTAATAATGCTGCTGTGTAGACATAGCCCTAGAGTCCTACCCTTCTGGGCTAACTATTGTCCTCAGAGCCCCGAATACTCAACTCATATATCTTCTACCTCCCCTGAGGGTCTATTTTTAGGTCAGGCTTTCTGCACAATGATTAAAAAGCATGTTCTCTCACCCTTCCCATCTCTAACTAGAGGGCTTGGAACTGCAGTCTCTTTTCCTATTCCACTCAATTCTTCACCCCATTCTCAGGACACTGGCTTACACTGCCACCTCCCTCAAATTTCATCCCCTCCCAGGACCCTCCACAGGAGGTAAGTCTCTCTTGAAGCTTCTCCAAATCCCCTTATCCTTGATTCTCACCAGCCACTTCTCCAGAGCCTTCTCTCATTTAATTGCCTTGTACTTCCTTTTTAAACTTACTTCCTTAGCCTACCATGAACCTTTCACGGGTACCAGGTGAGGTTAATTGCCTCCCAAGATGTTCACTAACACTTTCCTATCCTGATATTCCTTACCAGCCTTGTTCATGGCCGCTCACATCAGAAAATGGAGAAAGGACCCTCCTTCCCTCCCCCCCCCCCCCGCCTCCCGTGACAGGTACATCTTTCAATGGCATGGCATGGGTTAAGTGCGGTGGTACAAACTAACAAAGAGAAAATGAGGCACGATTTAAATCTTTTTCCTCTTGCCACACAATTTCACCTTACCCCTCCCATTTCTAAACATTGTACATGCATGCTGTGGTAGATTAGTCAGTGGGCCAATGGAGTGAGCCCTGGAAAATGAGCACCACTGCACCCTAATATATTCTACCCACCTGCCTGGGAGTAGTGTTGTGGCACTGGGGCACTACCCCACTCCATCTGCTCACTGTGCTCCTGCCAGGGAGCTGGGTCAGAGCCCAAGGTCTATCCTCCTGGTTGCCTTGGACTTCTGATGGGGACTGTGGTCAGAGCTTGGGGACTTGAGTGACAGGCAGAGCAGGACTAGCTCCCATATCCTCAACTCCACTCCTCCACAGGAGTGCTGGGTGGAAGGGACAAAACCCTCATACTCCACTCCATTACCATGGTAGGAGTACCGGGGAAGTGCAGGTACAGGAATGTGGTTGGATGAGGAGAGGGTTTCCCACTGGCTCTGATCCAGGGTCCCCCTAAACCATAATCTCCCTTTGCATTCATACTACAGAAGCTCCCTTTTTCAATCTTTCCTCAGGTTGTATTTTACATATGATTTGTTCTGACTGCCATTGAATTCCACTGATTTCAGTGGGAGTTAAGTGAGAGTCATAAAATGGATGCTGAACAGAGAACAGGAAACTTATATCAGTCCTTTATGAGCAACAGGCATTGTAGTTCGGCACTCTTGAGTGAAAATTTCTCTCCCCTCTTTCCCTGAGGGGGTCCAGTGGGAAGTTGGGCATCAGTCCACACACAAAAAGGCGAACAATTCAGCTTTTCTTCAAATGTGGAGAATTCTCCACATCAATGTGAAGTACTCTTAGAAAACCTGCCATGACATTTTAATGAAGGGAATCCTTTTGAAAGATTAACATTTGGAAATCTGATTTATGGACTATGCTTAATGCTTAAAGGGAGTCATTTGAGCCAGATATCATAGAAAAGACACAGTGGTTCATAAACATTAGAGTTCTGAAATACACCGGTTTTTGCTTTGTGCTGTAGCGAATGACTGACTTCTTAATTAGAAACAAATCTCTTGCTTCTAGGGTCTGATGCCTGACCAAAATGGGCAATAGCCCAAAAGTAAAATACCTCTTTGTGGTTATAAGTATATTCTTTGATATGAAATTAAAGTCTTCATGAATAAAACAATATTTCTTTTACTGGTTTATTTGTCAGTTACAGTTCATTCTGTTATTCAGTTTTACAGGAAGAATAAAGAATCATGAATTTGTTTTAGGATAGCCATGATGCTTTAATATATACAGAGATGTTGTATCACAGCAGCATAACTCAGTACCTGGGGATGGGAAACTGAGGTGATTTTATTGTTTCAGGTGGAAATTTGCTAAATTCACTGAAAACTAGGAATTCTGGGATCTTTCTTTGGATTTCTCAGGTTAATTAGAACCAAATTTAAAATAAATCTTGGACACGTTAGTCCCACAGAAACTAAACAGCAACAGACATTGATGATCCCAGAAATGCTCCCTCCGTTTTGACCAATTTTCTTTGCTTACTGACAATTGGTTATTTGCATCAACTCAATATTGCTCCCTCTATTGCACTCTTTTACTTCAGCATCCTTCCACATCTTCCTGCTTACTGTCCTTTTCTCCCCTGCCCTCTCCTCCCACTCTCTTTCCTTCAGTATCCCTTCACTTTACATTCCATGTAACTAAATCCTTCCATATTTTATTTATACGTAATGGAACGAATGTGACATTTGCTGCCATCACATTCTTCACTCAGCACACGTGTAATACCATTTGTCCCCTACCCTGTGCCTGTCTTGTCTGTTATGAGTGTAAACTCATCAAAACAAAAACTGTCTCATATTTGCAAAAACATTGAGGAGTCCTGCGGCATCTTAAAGACTAACAGATTTTTTTTTGGGGGGGGGGCATAAGCTTTCATGGGTTGGATGCATGTCTGGTACTTTGTTTTCTGTAGTAACTAGTACAATGGGCCTCCATTCTTGGTTGGTCTCTAGATTCTACTGTAGTAAATATGAATATTAATTTATTTTATGGAGTATTGTAGCTGTGTTGCTCTCAGGATATTAGAGAGAGAAGGTGGTTGAGATGCAATCTTTTATAGGACCAGCCACAGACTGGGTATGTCTACACTACCCTCCTAGTTCGAACTAGGAGGGTAATGTAGGCATACCGCACTTGCAAATGAAGCCCGGGATTTGAATTTCCCGGGCTTCATTTGCATAAGCGGGGAGCCGCCATTTTTAAAACCCCGCTGGTTCGAATCCCATGCAGTGCGGCTACACAGGGCACGAACTAGGTAGTTCGAACTAGGCTTCCTAGTTCGAACTACCGTTACTCCTCATTTAACGAGGCTCGAACCAGCGGGGTTTTAAAAATGGCGGCTCCCCGCTTATGCAAATGAAGCCCGGGAAATTCAAATCCAGCTCTCCCCACCCAGGTTTCCCTCTCCCCCCTCCCACCCTCTCCTCTTCCCTCCCCTCTCCTCTCTCCTGCCTCCTTTCTCCAGTCTCACCAGAGTTTCATTCCCTCCCCCCAGTTTTTTTAAATAAAGAGAGCTTGTGTTCATGAAAATAAGTGTATTTTATTTTACATCAGGAAGGGCGATGGGAGGGGTGGAAGGAGAGGTGGAAGGACATGAGGGAAGAATGAGGCACAAGCCCCCAGTGGGGCAGATCATGGAGGCCTTTAGTGCTCCTCAGGATGGAAGCTCTCCCACAGGGCCTCCTAGATTCAGACAGCCTCCTGATGGACCTCTCAGAAAGTGCAGCCAGGCTTTCATTAACAAATCAAGAGAAGAACCAGAGTGCCCAGGGGCAGCTCTGGCTCCATGTTGCAGGGTGCTGTGGTCTCCCGAATGAGGGCAACCAGAGGACGTAGAGACAAAATGCTTTGCTATCCCTCATCGAGGTAGACAAGCAAGCAGGGAAACCTGAGAACTGGCTGTCCGGGGGGGTGCCTTTAAGCACAGACCTCAGATAGCCTCAAGGAGCATCCCCACACAGTAAGTCCTGACCTGGTGTCTTGCTGGAACTGGTTCTGGCTGGCCTTAAATGCGATTCAGAGTCCACTTAGTGTGGACGTGCTATTTCGAAAGAGCAAAAAGTGCTATTTAGAAATGCATTTTGTGTGTAGCTGCATTATTTCGAAATATGCTATTTCGAAATAACACTGTAGTGTAGACATACTCTTACAGTGGGGATGAGAGAAAGGGAAGAGAGAATAAGAGAGAGAGAATTTTAGTCCAGTCACAGTACTGGTTATTCTCCTGAAGGTCAGATGAAAAGGCCATGAGTTCTTTGCTACTGCACAGTGAGGCTATGTCTAATTTCTGGATACTGGAGGCTATTCCGCATCTTTAAAGCAGCTCCTTATTTTGAAATATCTTTCAAAATAAGGGGTGCACTATTCTGGCATCCCTGTAATTAGGGGATGTTTCGGAACAGCACTTTATTTTGAAATTTGGCACTTTGTAGACTAATCCAAAATTACCTTGAAATAAGCTATGCACTTTGCATAGCTCAAATTGTGTAGCTTATTTCGAGATAAGTGTGTCTTTTTTCCTCCACCCATTGAAGTTAATGGGAGTTTTGCCATCAATTATAATGGCATCAGCACCAGACCTTGCATTAATGTATGTCCCAGTGTGCTGCTGAGTTTTATTTATGTTTTATAATGCCAGGTGTTTACATGGTGGGTCCATTCAATCCTGGCATGTTCCCCACTGAAGTCAATGGAATCCAACAAAAGTTGGATCTGATCCAATATGTCTTCAGAAGCACAAAGGTCTATGGTGAAATCTTGGCCTTCTTAAAGTGGGTTCCTTGCCAGTGATGTTAAAAGAGTTAGGATCTTACCCATAAAGTTGACCACACAATTGCTTATTGACAAAGTGGAAACAAAATCCCCAACATATATTTTATGCATATTTGAGCATATGTAGAGCTGGTTGAATAATGATGAAAAATACTTGTTATGAATGTTGAATAAATTATTCATGAATATAACTTGAACTGCTAGTACTGTAATGCTTGGATGTGAGCTATCTGGATCTTTTTGTTTAGAGACTCAATTCTCAGAATGCTGAAAGCTATGTGAATCCATAGCCAGTAGGTTCATCTAGCTCAAGCATAGTATGTGAAGACAATTGAAAGTTACTGTTTTCCCTCTTACTTACAGTGGGATTGTTTCAGGGTTCATTCCTGATCTACACTCGCATAAATAAGAGCAGAATAAGGGCTATTTACTTGCATCTTTCTACACGTTTAATTACCTTTCTGTTTCTCCTCCTTCTTGGTGGGCCACATGAAACTCCAGGAATGCTGTATGGGTCATGTTCTTCTCTAAAATTACTAAAGATTGTGGCATGTTGATAATAATGATGCTTTAAGGTGGTATTAAGTCCCACTAGAGCCTCTGAGGCTTCCTTCTGCTGAGTCTCAGATCTGATTGGTTCAGCTACAGATCCTGATGAATGACTATAACTGTGAGGTGTCCCTCCACTTGCAAGGTTGAGTGTCTGAATCCCATCCTAAATACTGATATGGGCATAGTGTCTGATAACCTGTTTCATTCCTGTTCTTCACTCCCCTCTTGTCCCACAGACCAGAGCAGATAGAAGGCTTAGACACCACATCTCCAGTGAAGTCATATCCCCAGAGTTCTGCAAATCTGCCGATATCTGCTTTAAATCTGTAGGTATCCACATTCATGGATATGGATGTGGATATCCATGACTCATTTTTACAGATACAGATGGAGATGTGGATACAAATTTTGTATCTGATTAGGGCTCTACATATTCTTTATCACTAATTTACTCACCTTTGTACATTTTACCTCAGAAGAGGAGAATATAAACCTGTGTATATATGCTTTAATTCTAAGTCTCTATGGGTACTTCTACACTACATGGAAGATCAACACTGTGGTCGATCTTCCAGGGTTTAATTTAGCGGGTGTAGTATAGACCCATTAGCAGGGCTCAACAAAGCATTG
Source organism: Pelodiscus sinensis (assembly GCF_052426305.1). Lineage (NCBI taxonomy): Eukaryota > Metazoa > Chordata > Testudines > Trionychidae > Pelodiscus > Pelodiscus sinensis. The sequence continues at coordinate 21,775,584 of NC_143052.1, read as the reverse complement.
AATCTACTCGCCTATGGATCTTGCACATGCACAGTGCGGGGCTGGCGAGCAGCTTTCGCCGCCATTCATCAAGCCCTGCCCATTAGATAGTACTTCAGGTGTGTTCCCGTCAGTGCTGGTACTCCTCCTACTCCTCACGAGAAGTAAGAGAAGTCAATTGAAGTGTTTGCTACCATTAACCTCTCGCTTTGTGAATGGGAATTTAAGAGATATCAACTCCAGCTACATAATTTATGTAGCATAGGTGTTGCTTAGGAAGTAGATGAACTTTTAGCTTTAGAGACTGTCATTGTAGCTTGTAAGGTGCTAAAACCAACAAGGTTTTGAATGTAGCAGAAGCTAAGGTAAACTGCAGTTTGGAATGCAGATGCTTATGTTCATTATGAGCCTCACTGATTTTAACACTTGTATGTTGCCCGGTATGTTGCCCAGTTTGTTGTGCTTTTAGGTCTTTGGCTCTATATGATGGTTTATTTATCCGGCGACTGAATCCAGTTAACAAACCCTTGAAGAGAAGAAATTTCTTTCCTGTGTGACTAATTCTGTTTGGAATCAGCAAATACTCTGGTAATTGTTGTGACAATAAAAAATTGAGAAACAAATGAAACTGAAGAGGCCCTGACTCAATCAAATGCATGTTCTGGACATAATTGTTTTCTGTGGTTTCTGCAATTCAGGAGCCAGACGTATCTTGTATCAAATCAGGCTCAGAAGTAGAACTGTTGTTGATAAACTATGATTTATATGCTGTTCAAGTCTAGAAAATATTTTTAAATTCTTGTATGTCACCTATCTATCGTATTGTGTCTGACTTATATTTAATCAGTTTCATATGGAGGGAAATTAGTTACCTTTTTCAAGAGACAAAGCCTTTCTTTATAAAGTTTATTCTAGATGAATAGGTAATAGAATTGGCTGTCATTTAAGTCTTTGGATCTGATCCTGGTAACCTTTCATTCATACTCAAAAGGTTACACTGAGTAAGCAGTACTTTTTATGAGAATAAAAATTCACAGCAATAGGTCCTTTCCTTTACATCTGTATAACAGCTTAGACTACATTACCAGCAACACTGTCTAGTGTAATAATTGACATGTATGTTGTAATCTTAAATCAGTAGGATACTTAAATACTGAAATAATGGTAAATAGTAAGTATAAATGGGAAGCAAATAGCAGGTCAATGAAACTGAAACAAAGTTTCTGGAGACATTTTCAATACTAACTGAAAGAGACAAGTAAGTTTATTTTAACTTTGCTAAAATCACTCAGTCCACTGCATCATTCAACCAAATGCTAGCTTTTTCACATTTTCTTTTAGAAAGCATTATAATTTTTAATGCTGCTTTAGTTAATTGAAAGAGGTTGATCCTTTCCCTCTCTTTTCTCCCCCTCCCAAGAAATAGTTTTTAACCTTACTCAGATATCCTACACTAGATTACTTCTACTTTAATCAGCAGATATATAATTAGATACCTCAATCTCCAACTTCCCTTTACTATTGTAAATGTTTTCATGCTTTTGATTGTTATAAGTGACAAGGCCACACAAAAAGTGAAACCAGATTGAGGGTACATTTAGAAAAAAAGTATTAAAACCTTTCCCATTTGTTTATCATGTGGTTTGGACAGAACATTGCAAAATGTGGGTCTAGCTTATGAATTAAGCCTCTTGGCAAACTCTCTTATCCTAAATATTAAATGATTTGTGGTGGTGGTGAGCTGTCAGTTGCAAAAGGTTCCATTCAGACTCTTATCCACATGTGTCTGGAATGAAAGCTGGAAATCTCATACCTTCTCCTAAAATACGTGGTACTTCCTGGTTTCAACCAAGCTGAAGACAGCTTTTCTTACAAGTTTCAGTGGAGGATGTACTCATTAATCAATTCAACCACAAGAATTTAAAGAACCCTGAGCTCCAAGGAAGTTTATAAACAAATCCAAATTTTGCAGCTTGGTTTTGTAGCATCTGTGATGATCTATCCATGTCACCCCACTGCGGGCAACATAAAACAAAAACTAAAATTCATGACACCAAGAACTGAAGCTTTAAGAATAACACAAGATCACAATGACACCAAGGAAGAGACACATTCAATTTCATTGACATTAATACTATTGATAAAAACCTAATCTGATGTTCTGAATTGGATTACTGGCCCAAATGGTAGTGGTAAGGAGTTATTCCACACTTATTCAAGTGTTGCTAAGATTTGCCCTGGAAAACATAGTTTCATGTTCTTATCAAAGTGAATGGGTGCCACAGAAACAGCAGACAAAAAAATCAAGTAAGCGAGACTCATCGAGGTATTTTTGGAAGATAATGTCTGTCTCTCTGGAGAGATTAAGATTTAGGAATTTATTATGAAGGCTGAAGAGGATTGCAAAAATGAAAATTCAGAGCCCAATTTATCTTGCGTTACCAATGATGAAAACCTTTTGGCTGTGTCTACACTGGCATGATCTTTAGCAAAAGCAGCCGCTCTTGTGCAAACACTTGCTGCCTATCTAAACTGGCCCCGTGTTCTTGCACAAGTAAACTGACGTTCTAAGTATGAAATCAGGGCTTCTTGCACCAGAACTCTGACGCTCCTGCTCAGTAATAAGCCCTTTTCACAACTGTTCTTGCACAAGAGGCCAGTGTAGACAGGCAACATGAATTTCTTGCGCAAGAAAGCCCTATGGTTAAAATGGCCATCAGAGCTTTCTTGCGCAAGAGAGCATCTACACTGGTAAGGATGCTCTTGTGCAAAAGCACAACTCTTGCGCAAATGCACATGACAGTGTTTTCACTCTCTTCTGGAAGAGTTTTTGCACGAGAACTCTTCCGCAAAAGACTTCTTGTGCAAGAAGCTGCCAGTATAGACGTAGCCTTTGGGTATGGGATAAAGAGGAAGAAGATGTCTCCATCACTAGTTTACTAAGTGGGAATTTTGCATTAGTATTGATGATCTGTAATATAATAAATGTGCATAATTTGATGTTTAAGAGTAATGTAGCCCACTGTTCAGTGATCGTGTAGCATTCCCTTCATCTCCCATGCATCTGAGACATATAGAATTGACAGCTGATTCTGCTCATGGCTAATAGTTTTGGTTCTCTGTTTGGTGGTGCTGAGGATTCTTGCTAAAAACCTGACTGATCATCTGTAGTGGAGGCTATTACAGTAATAATAAGATAGTATTCAATGATTTCATCATGTCAACTGACTACCTTGTCTTTAGTCATATGCAATAGACCTCTGTAGGAACTGGATTTTCTGTTTTACAGGAAATTCTGCAAGTCCAAAATTTAATTGCAAAATACCACAGATCAGATTGATTGAAATGTTTCATTCTATTACTTTTTTAATATTCTATAAACTACAAATTTGAAACAAACATTTGTTTTACAATTTTCTACCTTTTTCAGAATAAAATTGACAAAAGTTACGTTTCCACACAAAAAATCATGATTTCAACAAGACATTATGTTCCAACAGAAAACTCATGATGTAGATATCTGCCTACTGATAATTGGGCTGGGACTTCTAGACTCATGTAAATTGGCCAAACATCATTTGGGAGGCATTCTTTCTGTTTGGCTCCTTTTGCCAGTGAAGTGTAATTGACACTTTTAGCATTTCCAGTACTGAATGGGGGAAGATTTTTTTGAGATCTGGAGAATCAACTATCATTTGACTCTGGTACCTATTCTGACAGTATTTATTTTTAAAGGCACCATTTACTATCCTTGGTTTTACCGAGTTACTTAGGCTTTTACCTAAATTGCTATGTTATGGCCATTTTCACTCTTTTGAAGCCAATCACTGCAACTGAAACAGTGTGATCAAAGGTTAAAACTGTAATAATCAACTACTAGGTGGCAATGTGTATAACATATTTTACTAGACCTCCTGTCAGTACATTAAGAGAACATGTCTTCTGTATCTCCCTCTCTATGATGGATGAAGTAATTACAGAAACATGGTCTGTAAATGTCCAATATGAAAGCATCACTGAGAAACCTTTTTGATGTGGCTTGCACACTCATCAAATGAACTGATATCCAGTGAGGAGGAGGAGTTGAAGCTATCATGTATGCAGTCTTGATTCAGGTTGTTATCCATCAGCAGATGGTCTTTGAAGAAACTCCTTGCCCCTTCATGTGGTCTGTGTATGACATAAACAGGCAAGGTAAAGCATGAAACAGTTCAGTCCTCTCCAGTAAAAGGTTATACACTGCCCGGCATCGAAAGTATAGTGCTTCTCTTCCTCCAGGGATGAATGTGGCTTAGAGAAATATACATTGTCTGGTTCAAATGAAACTGAGGGCTCACTTTGGATAAAAACTTTGGGTGTGGTCATAAAATTACCTGTGTGAACTTTGTGTAAAAAGCCGCCATCACCAGAACCTGCAACTCATATTCTCTCCTTGAAGATGTATTGGCTACCATCAGGAACATGTGGAAGATAACTGTCAGCCACAGTGGAAGACATCTGAGAGAAAGCCTGGGCTAAGAGTAGTATAAACTACACTTTCTATTTTCCCTCCTCACAAATAGAAGAAAACCGAGAGGACACTCACCTTTAGGGATCACTTGTGACTAGAGGAGAAAATTCTGCTGAGATTATCTGTGAGACAATTCTGTATCCCAGGTAAGTGGATAGCTATTTAAGGGAATAGCTCCTCTGCCTGTTCAGAAAGATGGCTGCTCCTGAAAAGGCAGCAATATTCTCAGGGCCTTCGGGTGATCATCAACTCAAGGAAGGCCTTGCTACTGAATCAGGCCATGGGTCTGTTCAAGAATGTCCTGCTTGAGATGAAGGTCTCGAGCCACCTGAGCCCCTTCTCTGACTGATCAGCAGATCAAATAAAATACTATACGGTGGGTGTAACCAAACAAAGGAAGCAGCACATGTAGGGATTGCTCTTAGGAATTGCTTTTCTACCCAACAATGTTTAAACCCTGCTGAGAGCATCATGGGGGATTCAGGGATTCAGCCTACAGCCAACTCTAACTAAGTCGCTATATACAATAAAAAGGGCTAAGATTAATGGGAAGGTTGTGAAACTACCTCACAGAGTTCCAACTCCAGCCAGAGGCAGTAAGAAGGAACTGAGTGGTTCGGGGCAGTGCCACATTATATAACCAAAGGAAGGGCCACAAACACTGTTAGGTAAAATCTCTGTCATTCTGGGCACACACAAACCTAAGTGGAATGAACATCTGCATCTACTCAAAGAAGAAAACGTGTTTTGTTAATATACAAAAAATCCTCCTCTTCCTCCCCCAAATTAAATCAAACCCAAAGGTTGGGGTTTGAAGTTTTTTATGGTGGCTCTGATCTATGATTTCACTGGAAAAAAAGCAAAGGCACCAAAAATCTCTAGTACAGGAGAGTTTTTTCTCTTGATAATTTCCAGGCCAAATTCTAGACTAAAGAAATTGAGATAAACTTCTAAAACTAGCCTCTCTACTTCCAAAAATCTCTACTGCTCTACTCTCTACCTTCAAAACTAACCTCTATTTCCCATCATTAGTCAAATTCTGGGGATTTTTTTGCAGGCATTTGAGCTCTCCTTCACCTTGCACACTTGCTGTGATACAGCTGTGCAAGTCATTCATTTTAAGGTTGGCTGGTAAATCCAGACAGCTTTATTGGAGTTCTGTATAGTCTAGATAAGTCACAATTTTGACAATATGTAATATTTTTACAACTCGCAAAAGGCATTGGAAGGATCATATATTTCCAAGAAAGAGAAGAAATGTGTTTGGTGAAAAGAACAACAGCGATAGAGGAGCTGATTACAGTTTAAATAATGTTAAAAATACTGTATTACTACCAGTATGGGACAGAAATCCATACCACACATATGTTTTCATCTTATCATATGTACCATGTGGTAACATCTCAGCTTTCCACTTCCAGGAAACATTTAGTCACTCAATATTATTTTTCATAGGAAGATAAATTATCTGTTACAAGTGTCTTGCAAATCTAAGTCCCTTCTAAATAGCTCAAGTCAACTCTTGTTCTCCTTTGAATTAACTATTTGCTACTTCACAACACACATTTAAAAAACAGAACAACATTTCATAGGTATTTTATTTTAAATCTGAGCCAGACCTATTAAATATTAATCAGACTGGAAATTCCCCCACTGACTTCACTGACAGGCAGGAGCAAACCCTGTAAACTTCTTATGAAGTTCTATTAGAAAAACAAGGAAGGTGAGGTAATATTTTTTATTGGACACAATTCTGTTGGTGAGAGAGATAAACTTTCTTACCCACAGAAGTTGGTATAGTAAAAGACATGGCCTTACCCACCTTATCTCTCTAATATCCGGGGACAAACACCACTATAATTAAACTACATATGTGCAGTTCTATGGCATTTTTCCATAGAACTCAGAGCTGAGTGTCTAATATTGCGTGACATGATCGTGTACAACAGAGTAAACTATGTATTGGGTTGCTCCAATGCTTTTGTTTCTCATCTTATTAATGTGTGCTATGGTGCTTGACATATAGACACTCTATGACCCAGCATGTGCCATCCATGTGCTTTAAATCTCCACTGGGACAGGAGACTTGCACTCTGTTTCTAGGGTTGCAGGTATCCTGTTTTCAACTGAACACCCAGGGTGCGTTTAGACTGGCATGATTTTGTGCAAAAGTGGCCGCTTTTGCACAAAATCTTGCCACCTGTCTACACTGGCCATGAGTATTTACACAAGAACACTGACTTTGTAATGTACAAAATCAGTGGTTCTTGAGCAAATACTCTGACGCTCCCGCTCAGGGATAAGCCCTCTTGTGCAAGTTTTCTTGCGCAAGAGGGCCAGTGTAGACAGCCACGTTAATTTCTTAGGCAAGAAAGCCCGATGGCTAAAATGGCCATTGGAGCTTTCTTGCACAAGAGAGCGTCTACACTGGCATGGATGCTTTTGCACAAAAGCAAATCTATTGCGCAAAGGCACATGCCAGTATAGACGCTCTCTTGCGCAAATACTTTTAACGGAAAAATGTTTCCGTTAAAAGTATTTGCGCAAAATCATGCCAGTCTAGACGCAGCCTGCAGTGAAAAATAAATGCTTCCCAACCCTCCCCAGAACAGTGAAAATGATCCAGGGACTGAGGGTTGGGGAGAGCGAGTGACAAATGGAGGGAGGATGGAATGAGTGAGACGGGTCTCAAAGAAAGGTTGGGGCAAGTGGGTTCAGATTTTTTTGGTCAGAAATTTGGCAACCTTATTGCTAAGTTTGTTCTCTCACACTGAATCTAGAGTCATCACATCACGTGAATACATACATTGAGCTACCAGTAACCAGAAAAATCTCATTCATCCTCAGTAAATTTAGGGCAATCTAAACACACCTCCTCTTCAAAATAAAGTCCCTAGACCTTTAGACATGGATAGGATGAAAAATAAATTGAGATAAAAATAGGTGGGTGCCCAAAATCGAAATTGAAAAATACAGCACAACTTGCCCTCCCCACCAGAATATTTGCCCACCATAATGTGGCAATTTCAATCATTCCAGTTGTTTGCATATTGTATATATTTTTTGCTACCAGACACCTGTTCAAGAAACATCTTGCACATCAGTCACTGAATTTTGTACAACTATCTGGTTCACATACATATGTTGCATATATTAAAAACAAAGGGTCAAATTCTGTCCTAAATTGCACTACATGCAACCCCCAAGATATAATGTGTAGCAGAATTTTGCCCAGGATAATAACTGACTAGTGAATAAGTAATCTGGATGGAGGGGGGTTAATCATGACTGTAATTTTGACTCTCGACAGCCTGTCATAGCTATATGGACATTTAGAAAAAGTGATTCAGTTGGCCTCAACATTCTATAAGTAGCATAAAAACGGCCATAGTGGGTCCAACCAAAGGTCTATTTATCATGTCTTCTAATCATGGCCAATGCCAAGTGCCCCAGAGGGAATGAACAGAACAGGCAATCATCAACTGATCCATCCCATCACCCATTCCCAGCTTCTAGAAAATGATTTCTAACCAGCAGTGAGAATACGAAAAGGAATACTTAGACAATGGAAATACTAATAATGCTTAAAATATTAACTTTAGTTCATCCACAACCAATAACCTCATTTTGGACCAACAATGTAGTGATATATATAATCTGAGGTTGACTAAATTTCTGATGCAACACTGTTCTTCAGTTTCTTCTGCTGTCTTCACATTGGTAGATTGAAAACAAATATCAAAATTAAGGACAACTACTAATTACTATGCCATTAGCCATGGTCACTTTTAAAGTATACCTGACTACAAAAGCCTGATCCTTGCTTCTAAGGTGACTGGTTTTTCATCCTTCCCTATAGTTGACCTCTTCCACGTGAAATAAAATAAATTTTCCTTTTCTAAAAAAACAGCAAATAGAATAGTTCTTGCTTAGATAAATGCAGATAGCATGGAGCTCCTTAGCAGTGCACTTTGAGGCCTTTTGGCTCACCCTCTATTCTACTCAATGATAGTTTCATGACTGTAGCCCTGTGCACATTCAAAATGCTGTCCCCATCGGAATTCCTAAGTATTCAGGAATTGAGTCTGACTTCAAAATCCAGTGTTTCTGGTCAAAAGCTGAATTAGATGGGCATGTTATTTTGGGGACTTGCCCAGCTATGTAGCAGTCTGGATTCTCAGATGGTGTAAATCAGCCTAGTTCTAGTGCCAGAAGCTTTAACAGATCAACATTGATTTATACCATCTGGGGTATCTAACCTGATTCCTTTTATATGTGAAAATAATAGTCAGTTCTGACATCTGAGACTCAAGGAATATTCTGCCTTATCTGATAAGTACAGGCTGTGCAAATTAATTCAGACTCTCAGTTACTTTTGTGAAGCTTTTGACAAATATCGTCTCCTGAGTTCTTTTTGTAATGTCTTTACATGCTTTAACAGGGAAATTTCTGTTAATGACCAAGGAACAAATGGATGAACAAAATCTCATTTTCCTTCTGGATTGGCCATCCAGTTTCTGAACTCTGTCCTAATTCTAGATTTTACTGAACTCCCACTTCTTTCCCCCCCTCACACACAGTATGGATCAGGTAGAAGCAAGGTCGCTCATTAGAGAATGTGATTTATTATATTTCCGAAGTCCTGACTGAGGTTTGTAAGTCTCCTCATAATCCAATGACAATAAATGCAGCAACCCTCTAGCATGTGATTTAGAGAGAGTAAGAATGAAAGCAGGAGATGGGCTAAATTTATTATTGCTATAAACTCATTAAAATCATGCAGCTTTTAGTACCCAAATATTTGTCAGCATTCACATGTAAACTATTATAATGAAAGAGTTGTATTCCATCATCGACTCTGGCATTCTTCTGACAATTATCAGTGCTACATTTTTCAAAAGACAGTGTAAGCTCAATGCAGCTAGGGATGTAACACATTATCAGTTACAGCTTGAATTTCTTCCTTCCCATAGAAGGTGAACAATTTATGCCCTAAGAATTAGATAGCTTTTTCCCCAGCTTCCTTTTGATTGGAATTTTAAGGACTGACACCAAACTTGAGAGGAGAACAATAACAGTCTGAGGTCAGCCATAAAAAGTGTTTGAGAGTTAATGGGGTGGGACTTCAAGAAATTGTTTTTACAGCATTTCAAAAAAATTAAAAGTTCCAAACTTTATAGTTCCAGTGACAGCACAAAAATGACATATAAAGATGTCAGAAAACTTTAGGGAAAATGCCAGATGGAGGAAGTGATGGCTGCAATAAGTTTAAAAGCATGTCAGTATGTGAGCATAACACTTTAGTTTGATAACTTCTGTAATAGACATTCATGGACATAGATACGCACCCATACTTATGGACTCTAATAGAATGTATATGTAGCAAATTCTGCAGCAAAGCACATTTTTAAATGTGTGCAAGCCTCTGAAGAATTTGACAGCTAAAAGCTGGGCCACATCAAGACAGAGCTTGAAGTCAGTAGGAAATCTGCTGTCCTCTTAAAAATATCCTGCCCAGCTGTGAGGATTTATTTATTTATTTAGCCTCTGCATATCCTCCTAGCTAAGCAATAGCACTCTCTGTGGCCAAGTAGAGCTCTCAGAGTCCACCACTGCATTATGTTAAAAGGCATTCCTCAACATGTGTATCATTGAAACCGTGACTTGGATTGTCTCAAAAACTCCAGCTACTTGCCCCTGAGTAGAATTGGTTAAGAAGGGCCCATTGATAACATGGCAGTTCGATGTTGTGTAGGTAAACCTTATGATCAATTATGAGAAACTGATTGGGGAATAATATTGGCAACTCCGCTTGCCCTCATTACCCTACCTAGCTTAAACTAATGAGCTAGTGTAGCCATACCCTAAGGTGCCAAAGGACAACTTGTTCGTTATGATGAAAGAAGTATAGCTATATATTGATGACATCTTCATCATCTGGACACATGGGAAGGAGGCTCTGGTAGAATTCCACCACGATTTCAACAATTTCCACCCCACCATCAACCTCAGCCTGGACCAGTCCACACAAGAGATCCATTTTCTGGACACTATGGTGCAAATAAGTGATGGTCACATAAACACCACCCTATACCGAAAACCTACTGACTGCTATGCCTACCTTCATGCCTCCAGCTTCCATCCTGGACACACCACATGATCCATTGTCTGCAACCAAGCACTAAGGTACAACCTCATTTGCTCCAACCCCTCAGACAGAGACAAATACCTACAAGATCTTCACCAAGCATTCTTGAAACTACAATACCCGCCCAAGGAAGTGTGGAGACAGATTAACAGAGCCTGATGTGTACCCAGAAGCCTCCTACTACAAGACAAGCCCAACAAAGAAACCAACAGAACACCACTGGCCAACACCTACAGTCCTCAGCTAAAACCTCTCCAACACATCATCAGTGATCTACAACCCATCCTGGACAATTATCCTTCACTTTCACAGGCCTTGGGAGGCAGGCCAGTCCTCTCCCACAGACAACCTGCCAACCTAAAGCAAATTTTCACCAGGAACTATATACCACACCACAGTAACTCTAACTCTCTAACTCAGGAACAAATCCCTGCAACAAACCTTGGTGACAACTCTGCCCACATTTCTACACCAGCGACACCATCACAGGACCTAACCAGATCAGCCACACCATCACGGGTTCATTCACCTTCTCATCTACCAATGTAATATACGCCATCATGTTCCAGCAATGCCCCTCTGCTATATATATCAGCCGAACTGGACAGTCCCTAAGTAAAAGAATAAACAGAAACAAATCAGATATCAGGAATGGTAATATACAAAAACCTGTAGGGGAAAACTTCAATCTCCCTGGACACACAGTAGCAGATTTAAAGGTAGCCATCCTTCAGCAAAAAAACTTCAAGAACAGACAAAAAGAAACTGCTGAGCTACAGTCCGAACTCCATGCCTGCGGCTACACGCGGCACGGACTAGGTAGTTCGAATTAAAGATCCTAATTCGAACTACCGTTACTCCTCATTCCACAAGGAGTAACAGTAGTTCGAATTAGGATCTTTAATTCAAACTACCTACTCCGTGCAGTGTGTAGCTACGGGCACGGAGTTCGGACTAAGGGGGATTTAAAAATGGCGGCGCCCGGGAACATACAAATGAAGCCTGGGATATTTAAATCCTGGGCTTCATTTGCAACTCCGCTTGCCCTAATTACCCTACCTAGCTCGAACTAACGAACTACTGTAGACATACCTTTAGTTTGATAAGATCTTTTTGAAGCTCTTCACAGTCTGCTTTGGCCTTAACTATCTTGAGCAGTTTGGTATCATCTTCAAATTTTGCCACCCCATTGTTTACCCCTTTCTCCAGATCATTTCTAAATAGGTTGAATAGGATTGATCCCAGTATGGACCCTTGGAGACATGACTAGTTACCTCTCTCCTTTCTGAAAACTTACCATTTATTCCTACCCTTTGTGTCCTGTCTTTTAATGACTTATGAATCCATATGGGAGAATAATGGAACCTGTAATCCATAGCCATTTTCATCTGCATAGATGAACTTCTGTGCCTGGGTTGATGGCAGGTCATTGATATATAGGCTGAACAAGGTTGAAGCTTGAAGAAATCTATGGGTTAGCACATTCCTATATTTTTTCCAAGCACCTAGTGGCAATGGATCAGCATTCTCTTTGCACCACCCGTCAAAACCTGGCACAGTCCAGGGGAACTACGGATCCTCTTAGCAAACTGACTTCCACAATTATATACTTGACGACTCCTGCTATCACTGCTTGCGGTAACCATAAGAATGTGCCGTCTCACAGCTTCCATATCATCAAGCCCATGCTCTTCAAGTCTTGCAACTCAACACTGAGGGTTGATCAACAGCCATGCAACACTTTTAATCAATGCTTTTTTAATGGACATGCCGTCAATGTGATCTTCATACAAGGAAGCTATGAGGATTATGATTGGGATTCCCACCTATAGTCAAGGAAGTGACTGTTGCCTGTTTCTGGCAACAGGATGACACTGCATGTGGATGGCACAGAGACCTCAAACAAAAGAACTGAGCTCTTGCTGGGGGAGTGGGATGGTCTGGAGGGAGTTTCAATGACACTAGTGTTAAGGAGTCCAATATATCAGCTATCTCTTCATATTCTTCTAATTTACTGGGAACTGTTGGTCTGATTGTGGCTTTCAAATAATTGTGTATTCTTTATTTGTACTCTCTCTCTCTGGGTGACCTCATAATTTAATCCTTTTAACTACTCAAAATGGGTGACTATTTATGGGGACAAAGAGCCAAGATGATATTGCAATTCTCTGAAAGCTCATGTGACCAGACTTTTAGAATGCATTGGCACAGCACGACATTTGCAATGCCATCCTACTCCGGGGCAGATTACAACATGCTGGTGAGATCCTGCTGCAAGGTAGATTATAACATATTAGGCCCAACATTGACTTCCAAGGAGAATGGTGGCTTGGGATGTTTCAATGTGCACAGGATATTCAGAAAAGTTCTGTAGACAATTATCTTGCACTGACAAGCAGAAAGGAAAATAAATGTTTAACTTTGCTCATTCTGCTATATTAAACTGCATCTACACTTAGAACAGTGTCCATAAAGAGTCATTTTTTTCAATTACTGTAGAATTGTAAATTCCCACTCTAAATATAGAGAAGGGATTGTGTTGGCTTCGTTAGCACTGTGTAACTCTCAGTGAAAGCTGACTTTTGTAAAGAGAAACTCTGTATTGCTGATTGTCCAAACAATGCACAACAAAACTTGCTTCCTCTATGGCTCTTGCTCTCACTTAAACCATAAGACTCTTTATTCCAAGCATCTTCTGGACCCATTTCCAGATGTTGTTAATGGAACCTTAGTAATTTCTGCTCCCAGCAGCTGTTTTCCTTCCTTTTAATACACCCTCTCTTATCCAAATGCTTTGCCTAACCATAAAGCATGAAAGATACTTAAATCTGGCTTTAGACTATTGCAAATCATTTATATTTTAAAGTCCACTATGTGTGTTATATTTCTCACTCTCTTCCAGCTGCTCTTTAGGACTGCTAGGCAAGCAATCTCAGTCTGGATGCCCTGGATTCCCAAAATGTTTTAAGCTACTAGAGCCTGGAATTTTGAGGTCCAGGGCGTAGGCCTTCTGTTTGGTATCATCTGGAGTGCTGGAGCCCACTGTCTGTCCAGCTGCTCTTGGCAACCAGTGGAGGATATCCATGACTCCATGACTCTGACCTAGTAAACACCATGCACAAGGACCATTATTGCTCGGGGGGGTGGGGGAGAGGTTATAGGACTTGAACACGGGGTTGCAGGTTTACGGGTTCTCAATCCCCCAGGATTGTCCTGTCCTAAAATCTCCGAGAATTGAGGATTAATCTTTAATTAAAGATTATGTCATACGATGAAACCTTCAGGAATATGTCCAACCAAAATTGGCAACCCTAGGATGTTCCCAGCCAGCAATCAGACAATGGCCATCACCTGGCAGCTCATCAGGATCAGTGGAAAGGGGGGCTATCAGAGCTCTAGCTTACCAAGGGCTCTGACAATTAACCTTTTGATCAGGGAAGATGTCTAGCCCTTCTGATTGGCTTGGATGCACTACTTAGGCCAGAAGGAGACCCAGCAACAGAGGAACATTTGTCCAAGAATCTAGGTGGGTTCCTGGATGGCTACTGTTTCAAACCCTTACTTTTGCATCTAGTCTGCTCCTGGTTCCTGCTCTCTTTATCCCAAATTCTCCCCTGATCCCAGTTCTTGCTTTTTTGACTAGTCCCAGATCCTATTCCTCTGCCCTCAACCTGGCTCCAACTCCAGCTTCACTTGACTCCCAACTCTGTCTCTAGAGCTCCTGGTATCTGTCTCCAACCAGTACGACTGGCTACTGATATCCTAGTCCTTACACTCTACTGGAGAGTAGTTTTGTGAACAACTTTAGAACTTTATTTCTGGGACAGGACTGAGACCACCAGGTGTCACCAAGAAACTTTCACTGTCAACATGGACCACTTGTAGCCATGTTTGTTCCAGGATGTTAGAGAGATAAAGTGGGTGAGATCATATTCATTATTGGACCGACTTCTGCTGGTGAGAGAGACAAGCTTTCAATCCCCCAAAATTGCCTTGTCTTTCTAACATGGATCTTTTCCTTTAAATTATAAAAGTTGTCACCTTTTTCACTGCATGCTCTTTCAGATATTTAAGAAGGAGTGGTGGTTAGTAGGTGCTATGGGTCAGGAAATAAGCTTGTTAGCTTTGAGCTATCATCTGCTCCACAGCTATCTGTGATAAGGGAAAGATTTTTTCATTGTGCTAAAGCAGCAGCATACGTTCATCCATTGGGAAAAAAACACCAAGCAATATGACACAATTTTTCATGAATGTCAGTCTCCATTCCTTTACAGGCCCAAGGCCAGAGGTTGAAGGAGATCAGGAGAGTGATACACCAATATATCTTGCAGACCTGAACAACAGTGCTATCAATCAGTCTCTTTTATGAGTGCTAGAGTACACCACATTATTTATTTCCCTTTGGCTGCTTTGCAAGTTTCAAGCATCTCATATCCAATGATGAAAAAAAGCTGGGGCCGACAGTTCAAAGAAATTCAGATGGTAGTAAAGAAAGTGTCATAGACAGGCAATTGTGGTGTGTCTAAAAAGCCCTGAAAACCCAATTGTATGATTGATATCACCCCCAAGCAAAAGCAGGGTGTATAGTACTGGAGCGAATTGTGGAATATAGACTGCCTTCTCCTACACCTCTGACATGAATATGTCAAAGTTGGCACAGACTGTGAGTTAAGTCTGTATAAAATTCCTTGCCACTCCAAAGTACTCCTCTTTTGATGTTTTTGATTAAGGCTCCCCTGCCACAGAAGTCATACAAGCTATTTCCCAACTTGTTAGGTCACTGAGAGATCTTCCCAGACATTGCAATGTGGCGTAGGATTCATTTTGCTTGCCACATTTACACAGCCTCTCTGTAATTAGAGGCTATTGTTTCCAACAGAAAAATAAACAGGGTAATGAGGGAAGGGTTAGCTCTGGCACAGTACACTGCAGAACAGTGGGTGATCTTTATACACCATATTTGTTGCAAAGTGCAGAGGCATACTGGGAAGTGTGTGTGGGGAGGGAGAGGGAGATTATCTCCAGTCTGACTTAGTGGATTCTATTCAAAAGCTGGATATTAAGGTCACATTTGTTTAGAGGCAAAATGCTAAATACTGTTCCCACACAAGTACTGTACAACCAGCTTCATGAATGAAAACATTGACAAAAATCTTTCCCAACCCTGTTCCCAAATTTGAAAAGCTAAAAGGACTTTCTGTCATGAAATCTATTAGAACTGTCAGAGCTTACCTGCTACTATAATTCCAAGGGAAATAAAAGGGACATATTGTGAGAATGAAAGGCAATAAAAATTATCAATGAATATTTATATTTCCCCAGCATAGTAATGAAATTCAGATTGTCAGAATGATCTCATTGCATTTAGTTTCTGTATTACTGCACTGACCTGTAATGACAGCCTGCTTCTAACTTAAACAAACTATTTTTCTTTCTGAATCTTAGACTTTCAGACATATAATGTATATGTCTTTTGGGCTCCTCAGCTTTTTATAGGAATTCTGTTTACATGAGGCTTGAAAGGTTTGAGTGCTTTCTGAATGAATGACTCAGGCCAGCACTTCCTTTGCTCCTTTGTGTAACTTCAGGAACAGGCTGGTGAGGCTGAACAGGAAGGCAAGCAGTCTAGATGCTGTGGAGAGAGCTGAAGAGAATAAGGGAGCTGTTGTCAGGGATAGTTTGTCAAAACGGCCCAGCATTTACTGTTTGAGAGAAAATCTCATCGCAAATTTTTGCAGATGCTTACATGATTTAATGGCATCTAATTAAGAGTGTTTAGCAATAATGATGGCCAACATTTTCCAACCAGAGTGCCTCAGCTTAGAGAGATAAGGTGGGTGAGGTAATATATTTTATTGGACCAATTTCAGTTGGTGAGAGAGACAAGTTTTGCGTTACACAGAGCTCTTCTTCAGCACTGGGAAAGATACTAAGAGTGCCACAGCTAAACACAAGCCTGAACATATTGACTAGGTCTACTCTGGCCAGTCTTGTGCAAGAACATATGCAAATAAGGCATGGCAATGAATATTGTCATGCCTCATTTGCATAGTTAATGAGCTGCCATTTTTGCACAAGGGGCTTTTGTGCAAGAAGGAGCAGTCTACACTATTTCTTCTTGTGCAAACCCCCCTTTTTGAGCAAGAGCTATTTTGCTGCTTATTTTCAGGCAGAACGGCTCTTACAGAAGAGGGGGGTTTTGTGCAAAAATGATGGCTCATTAAGTATGCAAATGAGGCACGGCGATATTCATTGCTATGCCTCACTTGCATATGTTCTTGCGCATGACTGGCCAGTGTAGATGTAGCCATAGTGCAGCCTAAGTACTGTAGTTAGTGCATATCTAAGAGCCATAAAGTGGAATCTGTAGTTCCCAATCTAATTCTGTGTTTATAAAATTGTGTGCTGTGCACGAGTCCATAATGGCCCACTGTAAGGGGAGTCATTGGGGATGCCCTATGATTTGTAATTAAACTAGCACTGACAGGTACAGCGTTGGTCAATGGAAAACAGTACACATTCCAGTCAGGAGCTCAGTTTGGGCTTCAGTGAGAAACTGTCAGGAGGCTCAGGCTAGCCCTCTTCATCAAGCTTGACATAGCATATATCCCAGATTCCTTTGGGATGGGTTCCTTATGAAACAACTGCAGATAGCATGAGGGCCACCTTACCACAGAAGTAATACAGGTTAAGCTTTTACCTGCACTGTTTATCCAGGGGCATGTTGCAACAAGCCAGGTCTGTCTGTATTGGTTCAAATGGTGGAGCACAATGTAATAACGGGGAGACACAGCCGTCTTCTTTTGTCCCATCACTCGAGCAGACGATTGTCAGTCTGGATAACAGATCTGTGAAGGTGTCCAGTCATGCTGGTGACTCAACTGGGGTCAGTTCATTCTTGATTTCACCCCACAAGCCCCATCAAAACTGAGATAACCAGGCTACCTCATTCCATTCTGTGTCTGATATGAAATGGCAGAAATGAGCTGATTAGGAAGCAGAGGTGTTCAGCCCCTGCTGAAGTTTCTATGGAGCAGCTTCAGCAGAGAAGGCATGGATGGTGTAGTGATCAATTGCGGAAGAACTTTGTATGTGTTAGCTTAGGTGTGGTGAGGACTGCATTCCTTCCCCCCCTTTCCCTTTCCCTTTCCCCTATATCTGATGAGCCAGAAGCAAGTCTTTGGGAACATACATCATTTAAGATAAGCATTGTTGCCAGTATAGCAAGAACAAGTATAAGATAAGGTTAAGAATGCATAAACAACTCTGTTTACCCTAAAGTACCGATCACGTAAACAGGGCCAAAGGACAAGAAGATTCAGATCAGAACCAGATCAATAACTAACAGCTAAGCTCTACATCAGCACTAATGAGTAAGCCCTGGAAATTTCTAAACTGCCAAACAGGGAAGGAAAACTGTATTTAAGGCTGCCTCAGAGCCTAGCAAATCGGACTTCACCGATAGGCTTTGGGTACCAGCGCCTTGGAAACTGAGACAGCCTCCCACTTCGTCCGCATCCTACCCGGGGTCCCAGGCTTGCAGGAAGGGAGGTAAGATATGCTGCTTTTTTGTTATATTGTTATTCAATTTATGGGGCACAGCTGTTAGCTGTCAAGAAATAAACTGTTTGTGCATGACAGATACCTGTGTGGCATCCTTTGTACTTTGGGAACCCAGTGTCGGATCTTAGACTTACTCTGGCCGGCTACAGATGGGGACAACAAAGATATTTCTTATTGGAAGGCATCCCAGGGGTGTGAACTTGTCTAATGCCTCTTCAGTCAATAGGTTGACTACTAGGCTTAACTTGCATCAGAAGCGAAGTGTATATCCGCAGCCACAGCAAGTTCAAGAGGTAGCATTGATTCTTGTAGACTCAGAATTTGGAGCTCTTCCATCAAAGCACTGGGGCACTGAGATAGCAGGTTCAGGCTTGGGTGACCATGTGACTGAATGGACCTGGAGCACTGCATTGTCTGCAGGGACTTGCTCCTGCAATTCCTGATTCTTGTCTAGAACACTCCATTGTTTGCTTTTGAGATAGATCACCTGCTCATGCAACACCAATGTCCCTTGAAGTACCAGAAACTCCAGAGGGTATAGGAAGTCAGTCCTTGGCATTAGGAGCCAGGAACCTAAGTCAGGGGTAAGAAATGTAGACAGAGTCAGCAGTCAATCCAAGGCTACATCGAGACTATATGGCTCCGTTGATGGAGCCATGTAAAATAGTTTATTCGACATAGTCAAAGAAGCAGGGATTTAAATAATCCCCACTTCATTAAAATAAAAATGGCCGCCGCGCTGTGCCGACAATCAGCTGATCTGTCACAGCGTGGCAGTCTAGACGCGGTGCGGTCCACAAAGGCTTTGTCGACTGTGCCATGTCTAGACTGCCACTTTGTGACAGATCAGCTGATGGCCGCCGCGCTGTGCCGACGATTTTTATTTTAATGAAGCAGGGATTATTTAAATCCCCACTTCTTTGACTATGCTGAATAAACTGTTTTACATGGCTCCGTTTACGGGCCATGTAGTCTAGACATAGCCCAAGGGTGAAAGTCAGAGTTTGATCAGGGAATGAAGCAGGGATCAAAAGACAGGTGGATGGCCAGGGGCCTTTAGAAAGGCAAGAAAATTGGAACTGGGTCTGAGATAAGGAACGCAGGAACAAGCTGGGAAGTAGGGTCCAAAGTGGTAGCCAACAGGAAACCACTTCATTGCTCAAACAGCTTTCTGTGCTTACTTTTGTTTTACCTAGTGTGTCAAACAACTCTCCCGGACAGGACTTTCATGGGTTGAGCCCTTGGCAAACTGGTGCACTACTAACCCCTTTCTTCACTGGTTCCAGTGACCTGCCAGTTGGTGGCCATGGTAGGACTACTGCCTGGGGACCTGTAGTCTCTCACATCAACATTATTTGGAAACTCTATTGATTGCCCTAATTAGGTTAATGGCCAACATTCAATAAACTATTTAATTACAATAATTATCCTTTTAATTGATTTGTCCATGACAGTGAATATGAATTACTTTGCTATAAGCAGTATTCATAAATGAAAATGTAGTCATGATGAGTAGTATGGTGATTCCTCTTCTTTCAGTGTGCTCACAGGAAGTATCACTGAAGGTTTAGCCTATCTCCCATAATTGAAAAAGAGTTGAAGTCAAGAAGGAGGAAAGGGAAACAAGGAGGCTAAGTCTACACTGGCCCCTTTTCCAAAAGGGGCATGTTAATTTCACAGGTCGTAATAGGGAAATCCAAAGTAGGAATAAGATCCTCCGGAAAAGGACGCTTTTTCCGGAGGATCGGGGCCAGTATAGATGCTCTTTTCCAGCTTTTCTAAAAGCCGGAAAAAAGTGGCGGACATTTTTATTTAAATGCCGCGGGGGATATTTAAATCCTCCGCGGATTTCCCTATTACGACCTGTAAAATTAACATGCCCCTTTTGGAAAAGGGGCCAGTGTAGACGAGCCCGGAGGAAAGAAGGCAAGAGAGAAGAGAGACAGAGAAGAAGAAAATATATCCCTGATTGTATCATTGACAATAAGGAAGAAATTTAGATCACTTTGTCGATTGTGATTTTTTTATCTCATACTGTTGGGATGGGTGCTGTTATAAGAAACTAGGCAAGTAGGTCATTCTCCATTCATTGATTTGATTACATAACTTTTATAAAAGGTAGCAAAGCATGAAGGAATCTCTTGGTATGCTGAAATTCTCAGAAGATGGAACGAAGGAGCATAGGTATAAAGCAGGGTTAGGAAAAAATTTAGGACAATGTAGTAATTTTCTATTTTCTTTCTTGTGCAAAAAAACCTCAAACTAAAACAAAACAAATCCTATTTTAGTACAGATTCAATTATACCTGACTTCTTTCCTGTTGGAAAACAAAAAAGTTATGACAGGCTTAACAAAGTTTATTTCCTATTTTCTCCTGCCACCTACACAAGTAATTGCATGTGTGTGCAGTTCCAGTTCCAAAGGTTGTTGTCAGACCCTTGTTTGATTTTTTTTCTTTGGCAGAGTACCTGCTTACTCAATTTAGTGGTCCCATTTTATTATCACCATTGGCCACAAAACTCAGCACTCCTCTTTTGTCATGCTGGTGGGAGCCCCCTGGTCACATCATCATTTTATACAGCCCTCAGCCTTTCACAGAAATGATTCCAAAGTCTATTGTTTTCCCTTTTCCCACTATCACAGGGTCTGGCCAAAGTGCAGCAGTCTGAATTCATGTTATAAGCCTGTAACAGGGGCTGCAAAGTGAGCCTAAGGATCTTTCTGCTCCCTTCCTCCTGGCTCTCCTCTTCTCCTTACTGTTGCTCATACGGATAATTTTTTTGAGAAAATCCAGCCAGTTAGTTAATTTTTATTTTAAAAATCCTCCCATAATTTTTTCCTGCTTCCTGACACCCATAGCCTGAGATGCTTAAACCCAGCAGATGCTTAAACTCAACACTTTAGGTGCACACAAAATAACCCACCTGTGGACAGCTACAAGTTCAGCAACACCGTATAAATATTTCTCATGAAACCAGCAGATAATTAAGTATATTCAGAGACCTGTGGTCTGCTGCCTCAAACACTTGAGGATTCTTACATGGTCTGTAACTGAAGAGATTAGGGTCATAACTAGTTCACATAACTACTCCCTCCCAGTATCATCTCTTACTCAATATTTAATAAATACATGCAAAATGATGAGTGTTTTTCCTCCCGGGATATATAGTAAACAGTGATTATTTAGGCTGTGTCCAGATTCAGGGTTTTTTCGGGAAAAGTAGCCTTTTTTCCGAAAAAACTTCCCCTGCGTCCAGACTCAAGCCGCGTTCTTTCGAAATAATTTCGAAAGAACACGGCTTTTCTTTCGATGGCGGTAAACCTCGTTTCACGAGGAAGAACGCCTTCTTTCGAAAGTTCCTCTTTCGAAAGAAGGCGTTCTTCAATGTAAATAGGGCTTCCTCGAAAGAGAGCATCCAGACTCGCTGGGTGCTCTCTTTCGAAAAAGCGGATTGCTCTTTCGAAAGATCTGCCTGCAGTCTAGACGCGATCTTTCGAAAGAAGCCTGCAGTCTAGACATAGCCTTAGGGTATGTCTACATTACCCTCCTAGTTCGAACTAGAAGGGTAATGTAGGCATACCGCACTTGCAAATGAAGCCCGGGATTCGTGGAATGAGGAGTAACGGTAGTTCGGACTAGGAAGCCTAGTCCGAACTACCTATTCGTGCCGCGTGTAGCCGTGCGGCACGGGGTTCGAACGAGCAGGGATTTAAAAATGGCGGCGCCCAGTTTATGCAAATGAAGCCCGGGAAATTAAAATCCCGGGCTTCATTTGCAAGTGCGGTATGCCTACATTACCCCGCTAGTTCGAACTAGCGGGGTAGTGTAGACATACCCTTACAAAATTTATCAATGAAAATTAGGTTTCAGAAAGAAATCTGATCTAAAGGAAAAATAAAAACATCCCAGGATCAGGGTTCCCTGTAAGCTATGTGTAAGCTTGTTCAGCCACCCAGGAGAGATTCAAATGCTGCCCAGCTGATTAGCAGAGTGCCTACAGCTAGAGTTTTACTTCTATTGGTGGTGCGCATTCAGACATGCCTTGGTTCACATACCATTTATTCCACACATAGATGGAAAATATCCACACATTGATGGAAAAGATTAAAGCATTACCTGAGATTTGGGGAAAAAATCCCTCATTCTTTTTTCTGGAATGGCCAGTGCTAATATCCAATGCACAAACAGGATCACAAAGTAAAAAGGCTAGAATATCTGACCACCTAGCAACTTCTACTTGAAACCAGAGTTCTGCTCCAACAAATATCTGATAAATAATATAATTAAATTGACTATTCAACATTGGCCATTAACCCTAATTAGGGCAATCAATAAGGTTTCCAAATAATGTTGATGTGAGAGACTGAAATAGTTGGGGCCAATACATCAGTGGTGCAAATCGGTGCAATTCCATTTATTTCAATGGAATTACTGCACCCATTTATATAAGCTACTATTGGGGGGATTTTGTGCTACAGTACAGAATTCGCTCCCACACAGAATTATTTTCCCTGCAGAAAACGCATTCTGCCAGAAAGGCACTACAGGGTACAATTGCATTTCTCTAAGCAGGGGCTGCTGTGACACCAAAACAGAGAACAGCCAGCTATGGAGGGGGAGGAGGAGCGGCTACTTTCCCAGATTTTTGCATTATGGAGAGGAAGGGGAGTTCCAGGTGGCAATGACACTTGGAGCTGATATTTGTGAGATGTCTCCTCCGCAACCAGCTATTCCACATGCATTGCACAGGCTTCTTTCTGTACTTCAGCCTTTTCGAATTCATGTTCAGGTGACTGCTCATTTTCTGCCTTCTGCATTCTAATCGTTTCTGCCATATCAGGTGTGGGAGATGCCCCTGCCTTCTGGTCACTGGTCACTAACAAGGATTTCACAAGTCATAAAGGATCTGATGACAAAGGGTTCAGCTGATCCCCATCTAGACTACCGCGCTGTGCCAACAATCAGCTGATCAGCACAGCACGGTGGCCATTTTGTAAATGAAGCGGTGATTATTTAAATCGACGCTTCATTTTGCTATGTCTAGTAAACTCATCTACATGGCTCCGTCGATGGAAACATGTAGTCTAGACACACCCTTAATAATAATATATGAACATATACTATTTCATAGAACTAGAAGGTACCTTGAGAGGGCATCGAGTCCAGTCCCCTACCCTCACAGCAGGACCAAGTATCACCCATAACAGATTTGCCCCAGATCCCTAAATGGCCCCCCTCAAGTAGTGAGCTTACAACCGTGGGTTTAGCAAGCCAATGCTCAAACCACTGAGCTATCCTCTCACTACTAAATGATGAATGGTTATTTAAAACCAAATTAATAAAATAAAAAGTCTCTTCTGATCCCTAAAGGACCAGTCACACATCTACATCAATATGTGACTCAGCTCTTACCCCAAAATCATGCTTTTGCTAATCCTTCAGTATCTTAAATCTAAAGGTTTATTTAAAAAAAGAAAGAAAGATGAGAGTTAAAGTCATTTAAAGGGCTCAAATACAGATAATAATGACAAAGTTCTTGGTTCAGGCTTGTTGTAGTGATGGAATAAACTTCTGGCTTGAGTCAAGTTTCTGGTTGCTTCCCAAATATTTGAAAGCTCCTCAATCTCTTGGTTAGACTGCTTCCATTAGTATAGGCTCAGAGGTTTGATCAGAAAAGAGGCAAAATGGAGGTGTCACCGGAGCCTTCTATAGCTTCTGCTATGTGGAGGGAAGCCCATTGTTCTTACTGTGGAAATTACAGGTAAAGATGGAGCGTGGAACCACATGGGCAAGTCACATGTCCATGATTAGTTTTGCTTTGTCATGGCAGCTGCCATTGCCTATATTGTACTTCATATGGTACTTCCACAGGAAGGTCCATTTTCAGTGTAGATAGGTGTCTCCCATGGTCCATTGTGAGTTAAGTGTCCCTTGATTAGCCACTTAATTTAATTAGTCCCTTCAAGATGTCCGGGCTAACTATCTTATGGGTGTTACCCCAAGGTCAAACATTTTGCAATACAGGTATAGAGCCAATACTCACAACTTCAAAAGTCTCAGAGGGGTAGCCGTGTTAGTCTGTCTCTGAAAAAAACTTTAAAAAACAATGAATAGTCCTGCAGCACCTTAGAGACTAACAAAAAATGTAGATGGCATCATGAGCTTTCTTGGGCACAACCCACTTCTTCAGATGAATGGAGCAAGGGGTCCAGAGGTACAAATAAATAGCAGAAAAAGAGAGAATGGGGAGGGAAAGAGAAGGAAAAGAATATTGTCAATTAGAATGTCTGTGATAAATGAGGCTAATACAGTGGGCTGTAGGTGCCCAATACTTAGCTTTTGTGGGAGGGTTGAAATTGCTTTGTAATGGTAATACAGAGAAACCTGTTAGAAAACATTTTAACTTGCCCAGATCTAAAAGTGACTATACTACTACAAAACAATTTCAAAAACCAGCTGGAGAGAGATGCTGTGGAACTTGCCTTCATTTGCCTTCATTGTTTCACTACACTGGCTAACAAGAAGTCACAATGGCAGTTTCCTTAGGCATTCCCTTGGACAACTTTTTACCTTATTTAACCAGTCAGCTTTGCCATTATAGTTGGTGAGTGACAATGGACCTCAATTCTATTCTGAAGATTTTCAGAGGTTTTTGGTTTCAAATGGAAATTAGCACACAGACTCATTTCCTTACCATCCTGATACAAATGGACTAGCAGAATACTTTATATAAGAACTCTTAAGAATTCTTAAAAGCTCACAACTCTGTTTTGAGTCATCAGCAGCAATTGCAAATGCCTTGCTTGTCTACAGGAACACACCACATGCCATAACCCAAGAGTAACTTGCAACTCTTTTTTTGAAATGATGTATTTTGTTCTTTTTGAATTTGCTGCATCCTGATATTGCTTCATATGTATCCAAATCCCAATGTATGCAAATTGATAAGTGATGCAAGACTCGATATCATTCTTTTTGAGTCAGAGACATAGTGTGGACTTGCAGCTACAGTTGTGGAAGGAAACAGGTACCTGAAGAACTTGTAAAATGCACAGAAAGTGTGTAATTCAGGGTAAAACTATCTACTGGTATTTTATGGAAACAATATGTGGATTGGTTGCAGCCTCAACAAGTACTGAATCCAGAGATGTTACAGGAGGACATTCTATTCCTCTGATCTAACCTGCTTGTGTTACAAGTCCTAATCTTGACAATTTGGTAGAAGACTCCTTTGTAGCTGATTCAGTTGATTTTTTTATTAATGATTGTTTCTGTTATTCAGGATACTGATGTACCACCATAACCAAATTATCCCAAAAACCAATGCAAAGACCATTTGTGTTCCTTAGTTTATAAATTGTTTAGTTAAGGAGTTACTATTCCAGGGCAGAATAATCCTTTTCTATTTATGAGTCTTTGGAAGTTCAGCCACAGCTTTTAGTTAGGCTATTTGTATATTATTGTTTCATGTTAGCTATGTAAACAATAAAGTATATGTTTGGATATGTTTTTTAAAATAGGGTAAATGAATGTGATGTCCTGTCCCTTTAAACATTCAGCTCTGTGCTCTCCCCCATGCAAAGCCCTTACTTTTATGGTAGCTTCAGTTTGCAAGCCAGAGCAATAAAGTCACCACAGCCCACAGCTGTGCATCCATCAGCTCCCTCTACTTCTGTCTAACTTTCCATCTAGCTCCTTCTCTGCTAGCTTCAGAAATATAACAAGAGGGTGACAGACAGGCTTATCAAGGCACAAGATCTACTACCCCAGTTCTCAGCTAGTAATTTAATTAAAAGGGAAAGTGGATTAAGGGGGCAGGTGGGAAAAGCCATATTTTTCATGTGCTCACAGGGTTAGGAAAATAAATCTTGCATCATAATTTGGTGACTATTAAGGTCTTATGGATACAGCCCTGCAAAAATACAAAATTTGTACCAGAATCCGCATCTGCATATGCAAAAAGGATCTGTGGATATAAAGCAGATATCCATGGATTTGCAGGATTCTACTTACGTAATCAAAATCCCTGGTTGATTTCTGAACAATGGCAGAGTTCCTACTGTAAATTACTGATGAATTCTGCACTCTGGAATCACAGAGCAGAGCTCTCATCTTTTTAATAATAGTAATAATAATTAATAATAAATTACAAGCACAGAAGCAAGACAAGTCTTGAATCTGTGCTGGCACAAGTACATCAAAGCACCATTTACAATCACTCCATTCACCTCATTAAGTGAGTAGCTGCCAAGGAAATTGACACAGCTGGAAGGAACACAGCTCTTTCTTCCCCTGCCCATATTTAACAGACTATAACCAAGGTAAAAAGAAGCTCCAGACATAACAAGAGAAATGGTTAACATCTACACTCATTCCAAACTCACACAGCTGTGAAGAATCTATTATTGGCTCCAAGGGCAAAGAAGGGTAGTTACTGTGGTGGGTTTGGCATGAGAGTCTTCAGCATGTTGTATGCTACTGACATTATATGTACACTATAAGTAATTTTAAAGTCAGTTAGATCTATTTATATATTACACAAAGTTCCGAAATCATGAAATCAAATGAAGAACATTTCTAATTTATAATGTACTGAGATCCAATTACTTTTATATACTATTTATTTAGCATTTATAATGTGCTGTAGCAGCCCTATGCTGGATACCTCCTATAGCACCTGATGGACAGACCAAGGTTCTTCAGGATATTAAAATGTGTTTTGCAGTGCCTCTACCCCTCTTTCTCTAACAAGGTAAAATACGACTCCCATGATCACTGGTTCCAATGGTGATAATATCCACGAATTTCCCCAGTCAAGTAAACTGAGATAGGAAGAATAAAATAAGTGGGATAAGATAGTAAAATCCTCCAGAGGTTTCCAAGAAAGCAGTTAATCAAATCACTAAATCCTTGTCCCCTGACTTGAGGAGACAATTCAGTGAATGGGGGTGGGGTCTCCCAAACAATTTCCTTGACTATCTCACTAAAATGTGGTACATACTCATCTTCACTAATAATCTCCACATGCAAAGATTAATTTTGACTCCTCAGTGGAGGGATGGACAGTCACAATTGTTAGGGATCCTCTTCCTGCAGGAGTCAGGCTGTTTTTCATTTCAGGGATTCCCCTCACTGGAAAGGGATAAAGGAATCAGATACAGATAAAATAATTCTAATTCTCAGTCTCTTCTTCTAGAGCTCAGAGACACTCACTGCAGGTAGGCAGCACTGTGTTAGCAGCCAGAGCAGAACATGTCCTATGGTAACTGATTCATTGATGGACCTGAAGCATGAATTCAGCCCGGATGGATGGGAGTTTTCCCAGCAAAACTCTACACACTGAAAATCACCTGGAAAAGTGCTAACTTCATGGGTGCTCTGAGATAGGCACCTACATGGTGGGAAAAATGGGTGCCCATCATATCACCAAATCAGACCCTCTCCCTTCCCACAATATCTCTGGCTCACCAGTGGCCCCACTGATCAGCCCCTCCCACTTCCTCCCAGGGCCTCCTGCCTTCTGCAATCAGTGGTTGGACAACATGCAGGAGGCACTTGGGGGAGGAAGAAGAATAGGGCTGGTAAGAGGCTGGGCGAAGGGTATAAAAGGGCAAGAAGCAGCTAGCCCTGGAACCCACAGCAGCAGAGGTGTGTAAAGCTTATGAACGTGAATATGAAAAAGGTAGAAGCCATTTGTCTGAAGTAGCTGAGAACCTCATTGCACTATCTGTAAACTAATGTCAAGCTGGAGGACTTTTTACTCTGACTCATGGTAACCCTCATTACATGAGGAGTAAGCGAAGTTGAAGGACGAGTGTTCTTCTTTCAACTTCCTGCTGTGTAGACAATGCCAAAAGCCAAGTTAAGCTATTTCAGTTTAAGCTACACAATTGATGTAGCTGAAAATTGCATAGCTTAATTAGACTTTAGCCCTGCTGTACCCTTACTGTAATAGGGATAATTGTGGGTGTAAGTAAAACCCAGAAGGAGTTGGTTGTGGTTCAGCAGAGCAATGCTTCTGTGGAGCAAAGTAAAGGTGAATTATTGTTGAAGATGCTTTTAAGGAAAAGAACCTTCATGATAGTTTTTGCAGGCAGTTTTCTGTAACTGAGCAGTGTGGAAGTTATTTAATTGATGTAGTTTCAGTTCCTAACAGCCAGAACATTAAAGACTAACAAGATGGTTTATCATGTGCCTAAAGTGTCTGTCTGCTATGAGCATTGGACAAACTTCTCAGACACTTCGCCAAAGAATCAATGCACACAAAACAGACATAAGACTCTCTCACAGAGAGAAAGCTGTTGCTTGCCATTTCAGCCATTCCCTCAATGACCTTAAAACATGTATATTGTTTCAAAGATACTTTAACTCCAGACGTCAACAAGAAGCTTCTGAATTGTCATTCATGCTTAAATTTAACACTTTATGTATGGGTCTAAACAAAGACTCTAATTATCTCACCCATTAGAAAGATAGCTTCCCCAATTATCACCCCTAATGTCATTACCTCACAGACACTATCTTCCCCCCTCACTCCTACTCTATTCTAAAATTTGATTTGTCAATTTCACATGCATTCTTTTTTTATTGTATCACTTTGGTATATATGGTTGTGCCAATTTTCTTCCACATATTGATCTGAGGAAGTGGGTCTGGCCCATGATACCTCATCACCTAATAAACCATCTTGTTAGTCTTTAAAGTGCTACATAGTTCTGTCTTTTGTTTCAGCTAGACCAGAGTAACACGGCTGCATCTCTATCACTAACAGCCAGAGGCTTTCAAATGTGTATGAAACCATTGATCTTCCATTAGAAAGATCCAATGTGGATAACAGGGTACGTCTATATAGCTGCATTACTTCGGAATAACTGAAATAACATAGTGCATGTTTATACTACAAGCCTTTATTGTAAAATAATGGCAAGCTGGAGGACTTTTTATTCCGACTCCTATAACCCTCATTTTATGAGGAGTAAGGAAAGTCAGAGGAAAGTGCTAAGATCACCACATTTGGTATGCAGCTTCCTCATATCATAACTTAAAGCAAGGTATGTGTTTGGTTGTGCCATGACAATGGGATGTGCCTGGAATGTAAGTGTTGCTCATAACATGGAAAGGGAAGGTTCTGCTCACAGGAACAGTTATACTATATAATGAGCACAGGGAGCCATCAAGGGGACAGAGATGGGAACCGGGATAGTTATAACTCGATTGGGGAAGCAGGAGGAAGGGATGGAGAAAAGAACAGCAGTCTACTATATATTTGAGATAGTTTGTCTGTTTTTGTGGATGTCTGCCTATCCACCAGTCAGGGGATATGCACCCCACCTCCATCTGTTCCCGCTGCAGCTGCAGTGGCCATGGACAGACACTTCTCACTTGGCCCCAAACTGCTTTCTTTTTTCCCCTGGGGCAGCCTGCATACTGAACCCTTTGTCCCCATCCCCACCTGAGCCTTCTACCCCCACAGGCACTGTTTAGTGATGGGGAGGGGACTGAAGCTCCTCCCCCCTCCCAGGATTCAAATGAGAACATTTCTGGCTCCAGCAATGTCAGGGAAATCTTCTAATAGCTCTAAAAGCTTCTGTATAGAAACAGAAATAAGACCATGTGTTCTAAACTTTATTTAGTGTGCCCTTTTGAGACATCTAGTTGTCTCAAGGTGTCTAATAGTTAATGGATACTTAGAAATGTAGGTATTTATATAATCAGATACTTATACCCTGACCCACCATCCTTTTAAGTGCAATGACAAGTCTTCCATTGACATCAGTGGGTCATAACTCATGTCCTAGAAGATGAAAGCTATGAAATCAAAATTCTGCAAGAATATTGGAACAAGTAGCAAGTCAACTTTTTTATTTACTGGTTCACAGTCTGATATTGTAATACATTAATTACAGCTGCCCTCTTTATGTTAGGATCACTTTCTGGTTTATATCTTTCATAGAATCATAGAAACGTACAACGGGAAAGGACCTTGAGAGGTCATCTAGTCCAGGCCTCTGCACTCTGGGCAGGACTGCATAATAACTAGACCATTCCTGGAACGGTGTTTACCTAACCTGTTCTAAAAATCTTCCGTGATGGATATTCCATTACCTTTCTAAGCAACAACTTCCTGTCAGGGTGGTTAGGTACAGGAATATTTTTTAATGCCCAACCTAAAATGCTGTTGCTGCAATTTAAGGCCATTGCTTTCTTGTCTTATGTCAGAGGTTAATGGGAGCAAATTTTCTCCCTCCTTGTAACAACTTTTTGTGAACTTGAAAACTGTTATCAAGTTCCCTCTCAGTCTTGTCTTGGCCAGACTAAACAAACCCAATTATTTTTAATCGTTCCTCATAGATCATGTTTTCTAGACTTTTAATCAAATTTGTTGCTGTGCTCTGGACGTTCTCCAGTTTGTCCATATCTGTGTACTACATTTCAGGAAGGAACTGACCTTATCAATAAGGAGTAAAGCAAAAGAATTATTTCTCGTGTCTTGCTTACAAGAATCCTGCTAATACATCCCTGAATACTGGGAGGTTTTTTGTTTTTTTTGGAGGTGGGGAGTGAGGGTTAGTTCTGTTGACTTGTATTTAGTCTGTGATGCACTAAAACCCCCAGCTCTCTTTCCTCAGTACTCTTTCCTAGGCAGTCATTTCCCATTTTCTGTGTGTGAAATTGATTGTTCATTCTTAAGTAGAGTGCTCTGCATTTTTCCACTTAGATAATTTTGAATTTTAGTATTATCCTCCAAAACACTTGCAACCGCTCCCACCATGGTATCATCCACAAACTTTATAAGTATTCTCTCTATGTTTTATAAGTATACTCATCTGAAGTGTTCTTTTATTTTAGTTCTTTGAATTCACCCAGCTGTTTTCTATATGAAATAGATCTACTGCCCAAGGCGCAAAGTATTTGTACTTTTATTATAGTTTGGGAAGGCTCTCTGTTACGATAATCCTTCTTTCCACTTCATTTGCTGCATGTCTGTACAGCATAATCTTCAATTTTTGTCCAAGCTTCGTTTTTCTTCCAGTGAACTGTCATATTACTTAATCAAATCTTATAGTTCATAACAAATTGCACGTTGAGCAGTATTCTATTTTCTGCAAATCTGAACTAGTCCAGATGTATGCTTGTTATTTTGGAGTACAGTGAGTTTCCAAATGTATAGTAAAGGGAAATATCCCAAATGTGCACTTCTTGGTGTGAGCATAAGTAGCAGTTCTAAGTACACACTATGGCTGCATCTAGACTGTCTACACTGGCCGCTTGAATTTGCACAAGAACACTGACGATCTAATGTAAGATTGTCAGTGTTCTTCCGCAAATACTATGCTGCTCCCGTTTGGGAAAAAGCCGTCTTGCACAAATGTATTTGCACAAGAGGGCCAGTGTAGACAGCTAAAAACTGTCTTGCGCAAAAAAGCCCCGATGGCGACAATGGCGATCGGGGCTTTGTTGCGCAAAACCACGTCTAGATTGGTACGGACGCTTTTCCGCAAAAAGTGCTTTTGTGCAAAAGCTTCTGTGCCAATCTAGACACTCTTTTCCGCAAATGCTTTTAAAGGAAAAACTTTTCCGTTAAAAGCATTTGTGGAAAATCATGCCAGTCTAGACATAGCCTATATGTAATACACAGATGCACATCTTTAGGTTTGCAATAACTCGTAATGTATTACCTAAGGCTTTGTCTACACATGTGCACATCAGTGTTTGGCCATGTGTCTTTAGCTCAATGGATCTATCACAATGTTCTAAGGAATTGTCTTTGATGTTGTCTCAGTAGACCTTTGAGACCGCCAACTCATAATGACACAACACTGTTAGGCATCTTACAAACACTGATTGAAGCCCCCAAGTGTGTAGCCTAAATATATAAGTGAGAGGAGGGTTGTTAGGGGAAACAGTCATGGAGGGGTGAAATGACTTGCCTTAAGCCACGCGGTATGACCATGCCAGAGTGGGGACTAGAACTAAGCCTCTTGACTCCCGTTCTTATGTCTTTACTTCCTCCCATTTTAGAGCTTAGGGTATGTCTACACTACAGTGTTATTTTGAAATATCTTATTTCAAAATAGCTTATTTCTAAATAACGCATCTACACACAAAATGCATTTTGAAATAGCATTTTGCTATTTTGAAATAGCGCATCCACACTCTGAATCGCATTTAAGGTCGGCCGAAGCCAGTTCCGGCAGGGCACCAGGTCAGGACTTACTGTGTGGGGCTGCTGCCTGAGACTATCTGAGGTCTGTGCTTAAAGGGACCCATCCCGGACAGCCAGTTCTCAGGTTTCCCTGCTTGCTTGTCTATCTCAATGAGGGACAGCAAAGCATTTTGTCTCTTCATGCGCTGGTTGCCCTCACTTGGGACACCATAGCACTCTGCAACATGGAGCCAGAGCTGCCCCTGGCTACTCTGATGCTTCTCTTGGACGCATTGCTGCGAGGCTGGCTGCACTTTGTGCAGGCTGCCAATTGGGAGGTCCATCGGGGGGCTGTCAGTATCCAGGAGGCCCTGAGGGAGAGCTTCCACCCTGAGGAGCACTAAGAGCCTCCCTGATCTGCCCCACTGGGGGCTTGTGCCTCATTCCTCTCTCACATCCTTCCACTTACCCCGCCCTAACCCCACTTCCTGATGTCAAATAAAATACTCTTATTTTCATGAACACAAACTATCTTTATTTAAAAAAACTGGGGGGAAGGAATGAAACTCTGGTGAGACTGGGGAAAGGTGGTGGGAGAGGGTGGGAAAGGGAAGGGGGAAACCTGAGAGGGGGGAGTTGGAATGGGGAAGCAAGGGGGAGGGAAAGCTCAGGGCTCAGGGTTGGGGGTCTCGCCGTACTAACTTGATTTTCATGCAAACCTGCTTCTGGGTTTGCATGTGGCCTTTGGTGGCCAGGCTGGCAGCTATCCTGCCATAGATGGCTGCGTTCCTCCATCTAGTGTGGAGATCATTAACACTGGGGGCATCTCCTCCAAACCTGAGTAAGGTCCATAATCTCCACCCTGGACCAGGAAGGCACCTGCCTTCTCCAGGCCCCGGCAGGCTCCTGGGAGCTGGCAGACTGCTCCTAGGGAGTGGTAGAGGGCTGGCTGCCAGTGGCTTGCTGGCTCATGTTTTGGGGCCACTGGGTCAGGGGCAGTGACTGCTGGCTCTGGGCTGGCAGGCTTGGAGCTGGCACAGGCACTGTGGCCAGAGTCTACCCCTTTAAGGTCTCTGGGGATGGGGGAGGGAGAGGAGTGTTCTTGGTTGAGGCTAGGGTGGACACCAAGGCACCCTGGGAATGCTGGAGTCCCCCTATTTCGAAATAAGTGTCTACACAGCACTTATTTTGAAATAGCTATTTTGAATTTGGCATTATTCCTTGTGGAATGAGGTTCACCAAATTCAAAATAAGTGCTCCGCTATTTTGAATTTATTTCGAAATATCTGTTTGGCTGTGTAGATACTAGGAAAGTTATTTCAGAATAAGGGCTGTTATTTCGAAATAACTTTGCTGTGTAGACATACCCTTAGAGATTTATCTAGTGGCATTAGGCAATATGCATATAATGCAGACTGCTGTAAAAGTGTGCTTACTTGCATCTTACATGGCAGTTTCACAATAGCTGCTTAGTTTTAATGTCTTCCTTAATTGTCCAGTATTAATTTACAGCAAGTTTAACCACTCCAGTTCAGTAATACAATTTCATCAAGCTGCAGAATGTTGAAACAAAAGAAGCTCCCCAAGTAAGTGGTGGACAAGAGCTTCAACTTCATGAGTAAGTGGAAAACAAAATAAAGAAACTACACATAAATATTTTGAGACTGCAACAGAGATCTTGCAAAGTAGGGGGTCATTGAACCACTTATTGGAACAAACACAGAAGATTGCTTCAAGTTTTTAATGGATTTGTATCCAGTCTGCTGCAGAATTTTTCCATTGTGTACCTCTCTCCTATTAAAATAAAAATAGTAACAGTAATATTAAATGGGCTCATTCTGGTGAGAAAGTGGCTTATTATGCTAGTATACTGCTTTGTGAAAAAACAGTAGATTTTTCTATTTTTAGCCACATGGAACAATGTAGTCAGAATTCTCTCGAGGGTAAACCCAATACTTTCTTTCAATGGGCCACTACTTTATGTTTGCTTTTAGTCTGATTTTTTTTGTGGGGTTGGGATGTGGGAGGCTACCAGCAGGCTTTAATTATAAATTGTATATATTTCCACAGGTAATTCTGGATTAATGAGACCAAATTCCAAATTAGGAAAGAGTTTTCTGCCATGAATAGAGGTTTCTCCATATTCGTTCTTGGAGCTCAAGCACTGAGCAGCTTCATTATTCTCTAAAGAGAACATGACATGAAGCACTATAGGGGTGTGATGACACTGCACCCTTAGCTAGGAATAAGATACCCAATTTGAGCTACACAAATTACATAGCTTATTTCGAGTTAATTTTGAAATAGTTTATTTCAAAATTTGGCATGGTCTACACCAGGGGTTCCCAAACTTTTTGACACAGGGACCAGTAAGTCCATTCATGAGCTTTTGGAGAACCTGTAACATTCATTTGCATAGTTGCATATTCATTAAGCAAATTATGAATATGCAAATAAGTTGTTTCTGGTCCTTCCAAGGCCCCCAGTGCCAGATTTAGCAAAGCTTTTGATATGGTCACCCACAATATTCCTGCCAGCAAGTTAAGGGAATATGGATTGGATAAATGGACTGTAAGGGTGTGTCTAGACTACTGAGTTTTGTCGACAAAAGTGGACTTTTGTCGACAAAACTATACCAGCGTCTACACTACCGCTGAGTTCTGTTGACATAATGTCGACAGAACTCAGCAGTTTTGTCGACGTTGGTAAACCTCATTTTACGAGGCATAACACCTTCTGTCGACAGAGTTCTGTCAACAGAAGGTGTTATTGCCTGTAGGGTTGCGTCTAGACTACAGGGTTTTGTCGACAAAGCAGCTTGCTTTGTCGACAGAACTGAATGTGTCTAGACGCTCTATGTCAACAGAAGTTTTGTCGACAGTATCTTTCGACAAAACTTCCGTCGACAAAACCCTGTAGTCTAGACGTACCCTAAGATGGATAGAAAGCTGGCTAGACAAGGGTTTCCCAAACCTGACTGGTCCCAGATGAGGAATTTTTTGGACCAGGGGAGGTCATTTCAGGGCTCCTGGTTCCCTCCCTCCTCACTAGGCTTCTTTGCACCTCCCTCCCCTGCAACCCATCTGAGCTGACCACCCCGACTGATTCCCTGCATCTCCCCCAAAACCATCCCCCACAATCCAAGGGAGCACAGCACCAGTTCCCTGCAGCCCCTCATAGCCCTGCGGAGCTGCCCTTCTATTCCCTATGCCTTCCCCATCCACCTCAGTCCAGTTGAGCCCTGCACTGGTTCCCTGCATGCCTCCCCCACAGTCCCATTTCCCTGCACCTCCCCTCAAGCCCTGCAAAACTGCTGAGCCCAGGTCTGATTTCCTGCCCCTCCCTCCCCTGGTTCCCGGCACCTCCCTCCTTCTGCAGCCCAAGTGAGCCCAGCGCCCCACACCTCCTCTCCCCTCCCCCGCCCGCAGCCCAGTCCTAGCATCAGAGGATTAGTGAGGGTGTTCTGCGCCCCGGAACAAAAGCAAAATTTGTGCCCCCTGCTGCGGCCATGGGGCAGGGCCCTGAACCTGGAGCATGGCTGAGCCGGACCTTGAGAGGGAGGGGGGGAGCTTGTACTTCATCTTCCCCCACCCCCTCCTGTTTGGGGCAGGTCCCCACATGCACTATCCACAATAACACATGAAGGGAATCGATCACCTCAGTAATGCCAACTCCTTTAGAATTGAGGCCCGGACTATCCAGCATGAATTGAGGTAGAGAGGGCACTGTGTGCACGTCTGATATATTTTTACCAAAACTGCTACCTGCCCAACTTGCCAAAGGAGAAAGAAAACAGGGAGGCCAACAGGAATGGTTTGGAGCAGTGTTTCTCAACCTTCTTTTAGAAAGTACCCCCCTTTAAAAAATTATCAGTACTCCCAGCACAGTGTCAGACACACAAAACAAATTTCTACCATTGCAACACATTTGTTTAAACAACTTAATCATAGCTGGGTGGGTGATGAATTTTTTGGATGTAAAACGTACAAAAATAATAAAGCACTGAATAACTTAAACCAAAAATTCAATTTTCTCCAAATTTCAGTTGTGTTGATTTACCCTCCAGACTTCTCTCAAGTACCCCTGAGGGTATTCATACAACTGGTTGAGAAACACTGGTTTAGAGCAGTGTTTTTCAACTTTTTTTATTAAGTACCCCATTTAAAAAATTATAAGCATCCCCAGTGCACCCATCCCTCCCCCAGATCCAGGCATCCCCAGCCCCCCTGCTCCAACCTAATGCTCTTTCTGCCCCACAACACCCCCCTGCTCCCTCCCCGCTCTAATCCAATACCCATCCCCCAGAGCCAGACACCCCCAGCTTCCCTGCCTTAGCCGAATCCCTCTCCTCCTTCTGCAGAGCCAGGCAGGGTAACCTTACCTGTAAAATGGCTTCTCTTGCCGCTTGTCCCTGCCTTGGAGGCTTGATTGCACAGGGAGCATGTGGCCTGACAGCACTTCTTGTAATGTAGAAAGCTGCTAACTTATAGGAATGTGCTACTGGTAGCATTTTCTTATCGGTACGATTGTAAGGAAATGCTCCTATAGGAAAGTGATGCCAGAAGTAGCACAATCTTACAGGGAGCATTTCCATACAGACCAGGTTCCCTGCTCACCACAACTCATGGTGCTGTGAGCTCTGCTCACACCCCAGTCCAGCGCCCCCCTAGCATGGTGCCTGGGGGCAACTGCCCCCCCCTCGCTACGCCTCTGTGCCAGGAGCCTGGGACATCTGGCTGCATCCTCCGCCCAGCCCAGTGCAGTGCTTGGAGGACACAGCGCTGCACAGGCACTCCGGAAGCCCAGAGCACCCCACCAGCCATGCTGAGGCCCAGTATTTTTTTCCCACAGGCCGGTACCAGGCCACGGCCCATAGTTTGGGAAACGCTGGTCTACACAGTACCAAATTTTGAAATAAAGTGCTATTTCAAAACGTCCCTTAATCGTTGTGAAATGAGGTTTACAGGGATGTTGGAATAGCGTGCCCATTATTTCGAAAGATATTTTGAAATGATCGGTGTCCTGTCAAGACATGGAATAGTTATTTTGGGATACCTCTGGTATCTCAAAATAGCGCCACTGTCTAGATACATCCTGGGAATTCCTGGGTGAAATGTTATGGCTTATGCTATGCAGGAGGCCAGAGTAGATGATTATAGCTTTTGCCTTTAAATTATATGATGAATAATGACAGTGTAAAACGTAAGTATTTTTTATCTATTCATTATTCATATTTATTATTCAGAGACTTGAGTGCAATTGCACTCACTAGCTCCCAAAAGGGAGAGAGACACTTGAAAAAGAGATTTGTTTTTGTTCAAAAGGTTAAATCTCCTATGCACTAGTATAAGAAGAAAATAAGATAAGAGTTCTTGAACAGGCAGAGTAAATGCTAGAGCCATTCTAAACTGGAATAAATCAAAGTTGTGAAGGTAATAGATGCAGTTATCCCTTCACCTACCAGTGAAATGCAAACACCTCTGGGCTGTGTCTACATTGGCACCCCTTTCCGGAAAAGGGATGCTAATGTAGACTTCGGAATTGCAAATTCCACGGGGGATTTAAATATCCCCCACGGCATTTGCATTTACATAGCTGCCCACTTGAAAGTAGGAATAAGAGATCCTCCGGAAAAGGGCTTGTTTTCTGGAGAATCACGTCTAGACTGGCGCTTTTCTCCGGCTTATCCCCAAGCCGGAAAAAAGCGGCAGCCATGTAAATGCAAATGCCGCGGGGGATATTTAAATCCCCTGCAGAATTTGCAATTCCGAAGTCTACATTAGCATCCCTTTTCCGGAAAGGGGTGCCAATATAGACACAGCCCTGATGTGTAGAACAGCAGTTATTTATCAGTGTACAGCAATGTTAAAAGTAACAGTTAATACAAGAGGGAAAAATAAGTAGGCAGAAAATAATTACCACATTAGAAATCAGGACACCATGGATAACGCTACTCATATGAAAATGGCCAGGAGATCAGCCAAGTGCCATCTGCATGAAAGAAAGTTAGTTTGGTTAAGCTTTCCTGTTTAGAAAAGGGAGTGAAAGCAAAATCACATACTCAGACTAGCAGCCCTAGTACTATCGGTGGGAGTTTTGGCAGATTTGCACTCATGTAGTTAGCCTGAATGCTGCCCATGCTATCCCAGGCTACCCTGCTATTTTTAGCATGCCAACTCAAGCAAAGCCAATGCACATCTGTCTACCCAAACTGGGACTAGGCTTCCAGTGGCTTTGTTGGCATAGCCTATGTGGCGTGATGATTAAGAGACCTAATGCAATCACTGGATGCATAAAGTAGGGAAATACGAAATAGAAGTAGGAAGATGTCATCACCAGAGTATACGCCATTAGTGAGACTGTTACAGGTATACCGTGCACAATTCTGGTATCAACATTTTATAAAGGACAAATTAGAAGGAGTTCAGCAAAGCTGTACAAAAATGATTCACTGTAAAACAGGGTTTCCAGACACGGAAATTAAAAAAAGCTTAATCTATTTTGTTTATATAAGAGAACGCTGAATGAAATTTTGTGACTGAAAGTTTTCCATGGACTAATGCAGTGTTAGGATAAATTCAGCCCAAAAGTATGTCCCTCTTTTGATTTTTAGATTCAAAACTGCTTTTCATTACAAATTTTATTTTAAGATGGCAAAAACAGTTGAAAAATTAATTTTGGAGCAGCTAGTGCATAGGCGCGGGAACTAGGAGTAGGGGGTGCTACAGCACCCTCAGGTTTTAGTCAGTGCTTTGCTGCCAGCCTGGTGCCTAGGGGCCTGGCTGCCAACCCCCATCCCTGCACCAGGCTCCCAGTTACTGGCCCAGTTCCCACGCCTGATATCCCAGATGCTGGTCCCACTTTTACACCTCAGTTGCGGGGGGAGTGGGTAGACAGGGGTCAGGGACTGGCTTTCAACTCCCTCACTATTAAAAGTGTTCCCACTGAGCCTGAGAAATGAAAAAAACATCAATTATTCAATTGTTAAGAGTGACTTAATCACAGTCTATAAGTAACCATATGGGGGTAAATAATAATAATAAGCTTCTCTAATCTAACAGAAGTAGGTACAAGAATGTCTTGAAGCTGGAAAAATTCAGTTTAGAAAGTGAAGCACTTAATCATTTGGACTACTTTTCTATGGCTGTTGAGGATTCTCCATCAATTGGAGTCTTTTAATCAAGATTGAATATCTCTAAAATAATATTTTGTAGCTCAACCACAAGATATGGCCTTAATACAGGAACACCTTGGAGCAATTGTAATATGTGTTCTTTGGGAACTCTGATGAGCTGATCATAGTAACCCTTATTATGACTTCATTATCCGTGAGTTGTGGTCAGAGTTAAAATAATTTAAATCTAATCTGACTCCATCGAGTCACTCTGAATTTAAACCAGTAAACTCAGAATTTGACTGGTCCATACTGTTTAACTTTCTGCAGTTCTTAAGGAAAGTCCTGGACAATATTTAAAAATATGACTTCAGTAGCACACACGTCTTTGCTGCCTTCTACACCTTTGGGACACAAGTACAAAAGCATGTGTGTCTTAAAACAGTGGTCCCCTGATTATGACATTGAATAGAACCTTGTATATGGTAAAGAAGAGGGCAAGTGGTTTTGTATTATTCTGAGTAGCCTGTTAAACCTACTCATCTGAACCCAGAGTTATTTTTAAAATGACCATAAAGCCAGAACCACTTCTAGATATTTTTTCAATATTTCCATAATATACAGGATAGCTCTTGGTTTTTAAAATTGCTTTTTTGGCTGCTTTCACTTTTATTGTGGGTAGTATCTCATGTTGCCTTTTGGCTTGTTTATCATCTAGCATGCTTTATGTTGAACCATTACTGAGTGATTGGAAGGGATATGTTCCAGTAAACCAAACATTTCAAGGGGCCAGTGACTCTGCTACAGGGCAATTGTTAAATTGGAGCCTTATAAAGACATTCTAAGTGTTTGGGCAATTATACAGAGAAGTCTTCCAGGTGGGCTTTGAACTATGAGCATAATTTTGCCTTGTGCTCTGTGTTCCTCTGTTTGTTTTTTCTTTTCTACATGTCTGCATAAAGGGAGTTGTTTTTCACTTTCAACTGTTGTTTTACTGTGGCAAATGTTTTACCTTGTAATTATATTTGTCCAGGGCCAGAAGGATGGGGAGACCAAAGTTTCCACAGGCTTCCTGAAGAATTTCCATACAGTTCAGACATTGTGGGATTTTATTCCCCACACATATCTTTGATATAATAATGATATGAGGTAAAATCTTCATTGTTATGTTGGTCACTTGCTATGGAAAAGTTTGAGCAATTCTTTTAGAAATCATTTTTAACTGAAGTGCTCAAAGTCATAAGCCAAAACTTTCAAAAATGGCTACTGGTGTTTGGGCACTCACTGGAGATTCCTGTAGGCCTGTTTTTCAGTGACTGTCTAGTTCTTGTTGATTTTATTTGGAACTGTACAGCCTCAGCATTTTTTTTAAAAAATAGCTTAACTCTTAAAAATAAGATATCCAAAGTCAGTGGCCACTTTTTCTGTGTGGATGCTATAATTTTCAAGAGTTGCCATTTTTCAGGGCAGGAGTGCAGTTATTTCTTGTCTTGGCTAATCTGATTTTGCCAGCCCCTTACATTCCATAGCTTCTTATTTATGAGTTCCTCCATTACCCACAAGTAATTAACTTTACTGATTACTTTTTTGGCAACCTTTTATATATTTAATATAATAATTATGCTCATGATCAATCATTATTGGATCACATGCTGAGGTCCACAGCCTCACCATTTGGCCAGTTAAGGTAATGAATACTGTGAGTGAGACTGTGACTTGGACAGTGTGGGCATATGTGGGCAGAAGGAAGAGTGATACCTCATTGTTCTCCTGCTGATCGACTTGCTCTTTGGGCCAGGTGTGCTGGGATGAATGTGAGGAGCAGATACATGAGAATCAGTGTTCCCTAAGTTATGTGCTTGTGCGGCCACTCAGGAAAGATTCAAATGACTCTCAGCTGATTAGCAGTGTGACAACAGCTAGGTTTTGTTTCTACTGGTGGTGAACAGTTGCACATGCATTGGTGCATGTAAAAATTTATTCCACACAGGTATGGAAAAAATTCTCACATAGGTGGAAAAGATTACAGAGAACATTGATGAGGCCTACCATCGTCATGGCAGTTCAAAGCCATCTGTTGGCTCAACCTATCTACATGATTTTTATCCATTTATGACATCATTTTGCACAAGGCTAAATGAAACTGACTTTTTTTTCATCATCTCTTGACTATTTAGAGATGTTTAAAAATAGCTGTCTGAAAGAAAACCGTGGGAACATCAAGAGACTGGTTTTCTCTCACTGGACATACACACTTGAGTAACAATCTCATTAGAACTCAAATAAACATGGTGTGAGAAGGTCCAATAGCTACAGGTTCCTGGTTCAAGATTTTTGAACTGTCAAGGTGCTTGGATTCTTCAAGATCACGCCATAGATTCAACCTGGCTGACACAGGAAAGCAAGAACTGCACCTCCCCTATCTGGCGGGTACTTCTGAACCTCCACAGGGACTCATGCCCAGAGAGGGCAGTCAATGTTTGTATTGCCAAACTCCCTCAGGTTTCCAGCAGTAGCTCTCAGTATTCGCTAGGAGTCCATAGAACACTCAATACTATCATCACAGATGCTGGAATTAAGGTTTCTGAGGTACAGCAGTACTCCTAGTCTTGAAATGGTTTTCATTATATAGAGGGTTCACAGTTTGGTTCTATCATGATTATGAGGGTTAGCCAGCAGCCTGGGAACTAAGGAGCTAACCTTACCTAAGTCAGGTAGATTCAGCCAATAGGAATGTAGGTAGGAATTTCAATCTAGGACAAAGGAATGTTTGGCTTTTCCCTCCTTTGTCTCAGAGTTCCTTCCAGCTTCTGAGGGAGACAGACATGTCTCTGTCTCCAAGAAGCAATTCTTCACTTTTTGTGAGTAGGGTAAAGTTTAGATAAATCCGTTAGGTTTTGTTATTTTATGCTTTGGGAAATGGGATCTGATGTGCTGGCTTGCCTTTGTAACTAAGTTCTAGGCCCATGGAATTTCTCTATGAGTATATTATTTTGCTACTTTTCCATCTATATTATGCTTGCAACAGGAATATTGTGGTGAAAATAAAAGTTTTCTCTTTTCTTTTTATTAACCGGGTAATTTTTGTGTCCTTGTGGTGGGGCACACTGAACCTGAAGGGCCCAGCCAGGGTTACCTGGCTGCAGATGCCCCTCCCCCACAGCCCTACCGAGCATGCCCAGGCTGAAACTCCACTATAAAAGCCTAGGGAAGGACTCAGTCTGGGAGGTCAGCCAGAGGAGAAGTACCTATGAAGGGAGCTCCTGCACAGCTGTTGCCTGAGACTCCAGGAGAGGCTGGAGGGGGTGTGGAGGCAAGATGGTGTGATCCAGGGACTGCCTGCCTGCCAAGGGGACGCCGGCCTGGAGGTCACAGCAAGCTGGGCGAGTACAGGGGAAAGAACCCCAGGGAACCAGGTAGGAAGTGGCCCAGGGCAGGAGCAGGAGCCTCTTTTCCTGCCCAGAGAACCTCGGTGCATTTCGGCCAGATTGCCCCGCCGAGGGAGTGACCCGCTACCCAGTTGTTCACAGGGCCCTGGGCCAGGACCTGGTGGAGTATGGTGGGTTCCCCTACCAGGGGTGTGTCCCGGCTACAACCCT
Organism: Pelodiscus sinensis; assembly: GCF_052426305.1. Lineage (NCBI taxonomy): Eukaryota > Metazoa > Chordata > Testudines > Trionychidae > Pelodiscus > Pelodiscus sinensis. The sequence goes on along the minus strand of NC_143052.1, from coordinate 21,732,524 downwards.
AAATGGTGTTCTGGACACAGGCCGGAGGGCCTTGGCCTTGACTTAAAAGGCTAGCTTTAAACTGTGCTTTGGACTCAGACCAGAGGGCCTTGGACTTGAGAGGGTAGGTGGGAGCGGCCCTCCACAGTCCTGGTTTGTACTTTAGGGCTGAGATTTCCCAAGTGATCTCTCCTCTGATTTTTCACATCAATACTTGGGTGGTGGCAGTGAAGGATTTTGTTCCCAAAATCTAGGTTGTTAAGATTTTGGGGGAAGTTTTATACCAAAGCCTAGTAGATAAGGTTTTGGGGTATTTTTGCTGGCCCTCATTTCTGCATTTATCGTGCAAGAATGGGGAAGGAGCCATGACAGGTTCAAAGGCTCTCAGCACCCCCACTGCACAGATTGTTCCATCACCCATAATTATCATGCAGTGAAGCACCAACAGCTGTCTTGAGGAGGGAGTCTACATAAGAACGGCCGTACTGAATCAGACCAAAGGTCCATCTAGCCCAGTATCCTGTCTACCGACAGTGGCCAGCACCAGGTGCCTCAGAGAGGGTGGACCGAAGACAGTGATCAAGCTATTTGTCTCCTGCCATCCCTCTCCAGCCTCTGACAAACAGAGGCCAAGGACACCATTTTATCCCCTGGCTAATAGCCTTTTATGGACCTAACCTCCATGAAATTATCTAGCTTCTCTTTAAACTCTATTATAGTCCTAGCCTTCACAGCCTCCTCTGGCAAGGAGTTCCACAGGTTGACTACACGCTGTATATAGATAGAACCCCACCAAATCTATGGTGTATTTTGATCAATTTCATGATGGGAAGATCTTAAAATTGATCAGTTTCACATTTTCAGATATTTACATCTGATCTTTACATGAGAAAATGATCAATTTTAAGACCCTCTCATCATGAAATTGTGGGGGGCTTCCAACCCAAAAGAGAGCTGTGGGGGGGGGTGTCACAAAGAGGGTCACACAGAATTGCCACCATCATCTCTGCACTTCATTTAGAGTTCAGCTTTGAAGGCAACAACTGCAGGGATCCCTGAAGGTGGAAGAGATACCTAAAGGTGGGCCTGATCACTCCACCCACCCCCAAGCAGCTAGGCAAGGGAAGAAGTCCCATCCCTCCTCAGCCTGGCAGACTAGCAGCTTGAGCCAGGTGAATAGTAGAAGACCCTATCTAGGGTGCACCCCAGCCCTATCCCTCTTTCTCTCCTCCTTGGAGGCTGTTTTGTATATTGGGAAGGAGGAAGGATAGTTAATGGTCAGGCCAACTGGCCTCAAATGAAGAGATTTGGAGTAGTGAAGTGGTTTTCAACCTGTGGTCCATGACGCTAGAACCTATGTCTAAGATTTCTGAAGGAAAAAAGGCCCCAAAGAGGTCTACTAATGCAAAGCACTGAAAATCACGGGATTAACAGTTTATAGGTGTAAAGGGCAAGGCCCAAAACAGAGCTGCTGTGTGGTTAACATTTTCTCTGGCTACGAGATGCTGGAAAGAGACAGGAGTGAGACAGCTGCTTCCAGGGAGATGGTAGGAGTGCAAAAGGAACTGCCTCAGTGCAGTTTGTTACTGTGCCCTGTTCAAGAAAAAGGCCCGTGAAGGTTTTGTAAATAAACCATCTATTGAAACACCCAACTCTGTGTCACCAATTTCTATGCCAACCTCTAAACTGACCAGCAGGGTCCCATAGATACTGCAGTGATGAACACTGATAGGAAACCTAGTGGTGTCAATGTTTTATATAAATATATACTACTCACACACGGTGACTGGGAAACTCCCACTGTGATCTATGGCACCAGGCCAAAGGCAAAGGACAGTGTGAGGAGACATGTGCAGGAACCACATCTAGATCTGCCTCAAATTGAGGGCTGCTCCTGGAGATGTGCTGACTCAGTGGATCCCTGTCCTCCCCAGTCACACCCATTCCTGATTAAAAAGCCCCATTTGGGGGCAATCCTGACAGGTAAGTGTTGCTAAAAGGGCGGTAAGTCATCACATCCACACTCCATCCTAGATTTGTATGGAGTCAGGGAGCAGTTTCCACTTCTCAGTATGGCAGTATGTCCCTGAAGTCTGTAAAGGAGTTTGATACATAGTTTTTATGAGCAATACTCTGTAAAATTACATTGTATTTATTTTGCCAATCTTCAAAGAAATACTTTCCATGAAATATTTACTTTACAAAACTAAATAAAAGATGTGTTTAATTTTCTGTTAGTATATCATATGGATAAAATCTCTCAAGCTGAGTACCACAGTTCGTAATAAGAGAGATTTGAGTAATATTCTGTCTGTGTGGCTTACGAAGACTTTTGTATCCATTCCTGGGGGGAACATGGTATTAAAATATTATTAATATTGTAAATGATCTTAAAGAATTGCTGATTTATATGTTGCATCCAACTTCTGTGTGTTTTTATAAGGCTTGTTGCAAATCTGCACATTCTTTTTCAGTTCTGTAATAAAATTCAGATACTCTATTAAAAATCCCTCTGTTAGTGATTCAGGTCTTTAAACTGAGATGTTGGAAAATGCATTATGTGGAGGAAAAACACTTTGGAAAAATGTACCATTATGGTTTGGTAAAAATGAAAAAATACGGGGTTATTCTTTTCTTAATAGTTGCGGGGATTTTTGGAAAAGGAGAAATTAGGAAATGCACATATCAGTTAAAGCCACAGTTACATGCGCCAAGATCTACTCTTGGAGAGCAACTCACAGCTTCCCACTCAAACCTGTGGGAGTTGCCTGCTCGTGTCATAGAGCAGAACTTAACCATATCTTTTTAATTCTTCAGTAACACACAGCACATGTGGCTTCTCACAAAAAAGTTAAATAGGGAAACATTCTGAGCTGCATGGAATGTGCTTGATCATAAATGTTCAAAAACACCTTTCTTTTAAAAAGGAAAAGAAAAGCTTCTTTTGACATTACACATTTAAGGGAATTACATTTTAGAGTACAACAATGCCAGAGTTACCTACAGAGGCTGCTGATCTTATCTGGCTATCATGCAGCTCACGCGACTGGATCATTATATGTTTTACAAACCAAATCCATGGTACTTCCTGAATTAACAAGGCAAGCAGGATTTGATCCTATAGGTACATGGGAATTATTTCATTTGCCACTGAAGGGCTGCTGCTGCTGCAGTAAACAGCCAGTAGAAAGCAGTTGTGGGTGATTTCTGTCCCAGCCATGGTCCCAAGAGTATTGGCAGCTATGCCAAGTGAAAGGAAGCCCCCAGCAGAAGTTGAAAGAGGAAGGAACTAGGGTATTCTGATTGAAGAAGGGAGTAGGCAAGTAAGTTCCAAATATAATGGAGACATGGAAACTGGAGTAGGATTGGTACATATGTAATTCCAACAGGTGCAGCCTGGAGCCTCTGGAGCTTGGTGCATGAGCTTCTGCCTTCTACTTGAGCTAAAAAACAGCAGGCTCTCAACTAAGGTTGTACAGCAAACTCATTATTCTCTTGTGGGTATGTCTAGACTATATGCCTCTGTCACCAGAGGCATGTAAATTAGACTACCAGACATAGTCAATGAAGCCGGAATTTAAATATCCGCCACCGCGCTATGCCACCGCGCTATGCCAGCTCAGCTGATCGTTGGCACAACACGGCAGTCAAGAAGCGGCTCAGTTAACAGGGAATGCCTTTGTCGACTGCTCCCTTATGCCTCGTGAAATGGGAATGGATTGCTTTTTTACATCCAACTTCTGAAGGAGTGGAGCACTCAAGGAAATTAGTGCTAGTACAATCTTGGCTGTTCAGTGGTTTCCTTCTCCTGTCAACTGTATCTCTGAGATTCAAATAGTTGGCTCTCAGCTGTACCTCCATGCAATTGACTCAGATATAGTCAGTGGGTGGTTTCCACTGAAGTTAGAGAAGCATATATCCCAAGCCAACAGCAGTGATTAGTCCTCCTGATGCAGAATGGGGAGCCATGGTGAACTGATGAAGGGGAGCTGTGTGTAGTAACATGGAAAAGGGGCATATTTTGTAAAGGCTGAGGGCAGGGTAAGAGCCATCAGTGGGGAGAAAAGCATTTGTAAGGGAACCAAAATGGATATTTTGGCAAGTGCACTCAAATTAATCTGATTGTTCTTAAATAAAGCAACATAATATCACAGGCTGTGTCTAGACTACATGCCTCTGTCATCAGAGGCATGTAGATTAGACACATAGGCAAATGAAGCTGTGATTTAAATGATCGCGGCTTCATTTAAATTTACATGGCTGCCGCGCTGAGCTGATCAGCTGTTTGTCTGCTCAGCGTGGCAGCCATGTAAATTTAAATGAAGACGCGATCATTTAAATCGCGGCTTCATTTGCCTTTGCCAAAACAACAAATCTACATGGCTCCATTGACAGAGCCATGTAGTTTAGAAGTACCCACAGAGTCAGGAAATGGGACCTCACATCACAGCCCCTTCCCTTCAAAGAATCTACCTCCAGCTCTCACCATGATATCAGTCTTGTAACTGATTCGGTGGCAGGAGTTCCAGCTGCTGAATCTTCATCACAGTTTTGTGTAGCCCCTCACAATTCCTTGGAGGTCTCCAATCCACATACTTCAGGGATGGGCAATCATTTTTACAGGGGCACACTTAATTTATTTGGTACATGGTCACAGTCTGGCTCCACTCCAGAAGGGGCAGAGCCTGCGGTAGAAGGGGCAGGGCTGAGGACCAGCCTCTCTCTAGTATTGTCTGGGACTTAAGGCTTTGAATTAAAAACACAGCAAAGGGCTCACAGCTCTAGTCTTGCTGGGGGAGCTCCGGGATTGGGAGCCATGAGCCATTTAAATAGGATCCTGCTCCCTGAGCCACCACCGGGAAATTCAGTGGCTAGGTGGTCTGGATTCAGCCCGCAGGCTGCATCTTGCCTAGCCCTGACCTACCAAGACAGCTCAACACAAGTTAACTCGTGAGATCTGACAGGCTTGCACCACAGCATAGCTGGTTTCAAAAGGGACAAACCATAGCTAGCTACCCTCATCCTGAGGAACAGCAGATCAATGGAAGCCGACTCTACAGAGCCAGCACTTCCTCTCACACCTTTTTCTATCACCCCATACACATGTGTGTGAACACATGCATGTTCATAGAAATACACAACAAAATACATGTATGCAAAATTGTAGGTCAAGCAGCAAAGCAAAAATAACCATTTATATTCTTAAAACACTGTGCAAAATTGACCAATTTATATTGAAAACACCTTGTCGGTTGCCGAACTGCAAAACAGAAAGAGTGAAGGGAATAGACTAAGAGTGCCCATGAAATTAGTGCCAGAGGCTCACAGTCTTCATAACTCAAGGGATAGCACATTGGTTTTGTAAACTAAGGCTTGTGAATTCAAATCTTACTGGAGCCTCAGGGACAGTCTCTGACCATGTATTTTGTCTGGGGCATTTGGCTTTGGCCACTCTCTGAAGATAGGATACTGGGCTAGATGGACTTTTAGGGTGTATCTACACTGAACCATAGCTCAAAATAAAATAAACAATTTGAGCTATGCAAATTGCAGATCTTATTTCAAAATAGCTTATTTTGTACGTTGTCATTGTCTATACTATGCCAAATTTTGAAATAACCTGCTATTCCAAAACATCCCTTACTCCTTGTGAAATGAGGTTTATTAAGACGTCGGAATAGCACACCCATTATATTTTGAAATAACAGGCTTGCTGTGCAGATACAGGATAGCTATTTTGGGATACTTTGGGATACTTCCCGAGGTATCCCTAAATAGTGTTGCAGTGCAGCCATAGCCTTAGTATGGCCATTCTTATGTATTTACATCCCTGACTATCACTCAGTTCATTCAAAGACAATCAGACCTAAATGCCAAACTGAAAAACTTACCTGTCTTTATTACACAAGTTGTCATTGCGTTCCAGATGTTCAACTAGCATAAATCAGTGTTGCATGAATGGATTTTAGTAATTTACACTGGCAGAGGATCTGACCCAATGATTTTTTAACTCAGAATATATCATTTTATATTAGTAATTCTGCATTCTTCTGAACTATAACCAATAGAATTTTTATTTATATTGTTTAAAGAAGTGACCCAAAGAGCTAAAGACATGAACTATCAAATACCTGCAAATTTTAGTCTTTTTTAATATCAGCAAGAAGATAAATGATGTGTTGGATTAACCTGAACTAAGAAAATATAATCAAAGCCAAATGTTGACAAAGACTAAGAACTATTCAAGGGAACACACTGAAAACAAACTGACATTGACCTGTAGTATCACCAACAGCTGCAGCCATGTATATGAGATAAAGTTCAGCTTCAAACCTTTAGGATTTTCTTTATGCCCCATTATTGCTACACCTAAACATTTCTCTGCTAAATTAAATCACTAATAGATTTCAGAAATTTCTGCTCTTCTCCCCTCACTGGTTAAAGGAGACTCTGAGTAATACTTTTTTCACTCATCATCTTGCTAGTTATAGTGGAAATGTACCTTGCAGTCTGGCACCAGAATGCTAACATACTGGATTACTTTGATTTCTCTGGGAACTCTCTCACAACCAGAGCTTCTTGATGAGGAATTCTTGATCTCCACCTCAGACATACTTCAGCTTGGGTTTTGCTTTGTAAGCTGCCTGGTTTCAGAGGAGTACAGCTCTCTTGGATGAACATGGAAGAAGACATGGTCACTCATGTACATGGTTCCACACTTCGGGTACATCTACACTACAGGCTTTTGTCAACAGAAGCTTGTATCGACAAAGAGCATCTAGACTACATCCAGTTCTGTCGACAAAGCAAGCCGCTTTGTCGACATGAGAGTGTAGACACAAAGGACAGTGTAGATACAATAACACCGTCTGTCGACAGAACTCTGTCGACAAAAGGCGTTATTCCTCGTAGAATGAGGTTTACCACCATTGACAAAACTGACAAGTTCTGTCGACATAATGTAGTGGTAGTGTAGATGCAGGTATAGTTTTGTCAACAAAAGTCCACTTTTGTCGACAAAACCGTGTAGTCTAGACACACCATTACTGATGTCTTTGAAGATCAGGATCAATGTTTTTAACTAGCACTAAAAATGGACTTGGACCATTCTGATTCTGTGATTCTATTATCTAGATGGTGCTTGGTCCTGCTGTGAGGGCCAGGGGCTGGACTTGATGATCTCTCAAGATTAGAGCATGGCTGATCTATTTCAGAAGGTGGACTTGCACTAGTTAGAACCAATCTATTGCAACTACCTTCAGAAACAGATTCTGTGAGTTAAGTGACAATATTTGTTTTCTACAACATATTTTGGTATAGCCAATGTCCCAAAAGACCCGATTCCAGGATTCTCCCCCGTAGTTTTGTGCTATTCCAGTACAAAATAGACAACATTTTAAGATTACTCTAATCCCTTTTGATTGCTATAAGATACTAAGAGCAAACAATACCACTCACTTCATGGCCTTAATGAAGAACGATCATCTTATTGAGATAAGAACAAAACTTGTTTTGAATATGGCTACATTTTACAGAATGGGTAATCCAAGTGAAACAGCTTGGCAAAACCTTCAACAAAACCATAATAGCAGAATGAATAGCTGATCTGGGCTGCATACCACTGGTAACTTAGCTGCATCTATAATTTTCTCTTAAATAATATTTGTCATTTCTTTATGCAGATGAGAGGGAGAAATGGATGCATATGTGTGGTGTTCATTTATACCCATGGCAGGAAGGAAGGGGCAAGGGACTAGGGCAGATCCTTGGCAGAAGTTCTATGGACTTTGCCCAGAAGGATATGGACAAAGTAACTTTGGGCGATATGTTCCTTATTGTAAGAAAGTTGCTTGTTCTGTGTTGGAAGAAAGCAAATCTCTCGGCGTTTCTATGTTTCTTTACCATTGTCATAAGAGAACTGTCATTTCCCTAAGCTGTACAGATGTGAGAGTCCCTTATTAAAGATGTCTGCTGTTTCCCACTGTACTTAGTTGAACAGAGTCTGTGCCGATGTCAGTGAAGGTAGCCACCCCTATTCATTATTCTTTGTGTCCCAGTAGGAGACAATGGAATAGGAATAGAAAGGAAACTGTAATGCAGAGAAGTAGATTAGGTTGTGGCATGGCAATCAATAGTAGCAGATTCACAATCTTATGATGTAGTGATGGCGGTGTGCAGAATGGACTGCTAACCAGAATGGTCACATGCAAGTCTTCCTTTGGCAAGAGTCAGAATGGGAGGATTTAGGCTTCTTAAATCCCTCAAAACTTCATCTTCCAAACTCAAACAAAATTATTTTTGTGTGCTACTTCCTTCAGTCTCAGATTTATGAACTTTCAATACATGCATACTCTCTTTGGGACATTGGACATCAACTGTTCTCAATTGGTGCAACACTGCAATTGACCTGGATTGTCCATATAACCTTCTCTGTGACAAAATTGATCAAACAGATGTCAAGAATATGCCTTAACTTTTGATTCTAAAAACTATTTAGTTTATCAATTATGCTAATTGAGGCACTGAATCAAAAGTGTCTACAAAGTCGCTAATGCAATAGTATCGTTTTACAATAACATTCCATAGCGCATGGACTGTAGATCAATCTGTACAAAACCTGCATTGGTTGGGTCTCATTTTGGGGCTCAGACAATGTTTTCGTTGATACAATCCTACAACTGAAAGCACCTTCCCTGAGACTGACAGCAGTGTTATTCCCCTATTACTAGAGCAAGCTGGTCACTCTCCTTTTATAAAAAAACAAAATCTGGACCTCTGCTCCTTAGCAGCTCTGATAAACTACTGTCAAAAGCAGATTATTTATCATTTCATAATTATTTCACCACAAGCATCATTTTCTCTAATATCACAGGCTTGTTTTTTGCTGGTTTCACTTTTGGATTAAATTGTAAATTATATGTTGTTGGATCTCTGTTCGCTACTTCACAAAAATACTCATGACAGAGCTTAAGGTGTGTGTGGCGGGGTACCACCCGCCTCCGCTCCCTTCCCCTGGGGAACAAAGCGTTAACCCCCAGCTACGGGGGCCTAGTCCGCACTCGCAGCAGGCCCAGCGGCCTAGTCCAGCACTCGCAGCAGGCCCAGCGGCCTAGTCCAGCACTCGCAGCAGGCCCAGCAGCCTAGTCCAGCACTGCGGGGTGGGGTAGGGGGGTCCGGGCCCTCCCTCTCCACCGGACCCCAACCCAGGGCCCTGATAGTGGTGGGTGGTTCCCACCACTGGCTCAGCAGGGGATCCTCCCCCAAAACATGCTAAGCCCACGGGAGGGGGGGGGGGGTTCCCGGCCTCTTGCCCTGGGTTGCTTCCTACCCCCCAATCTGGTAGCCGACGGAGGTCCCACCTGGCGATGCTGGGTTGCCAGCAGTGGCTTCGTCCGATGGGCTTGTCCCTGGGGCAGCGGCACCGGGCGTTCTGCAGCGGGGCGGGTGGCCAACGGGCGTCGGTGTTGAGGGCGGGCTCGCCCTGGGGCTGGTGGCAGAAGCAGCAGCGCCTCCTCCGGCTCTGGATCTGGCGGCAGGTCCGGCGGCGGGCCTGCAGCTTGGGCCGGAGCTCCTGCCTCCCCAGCGTTCTCCCTCAACTGAGCAGCCCCGCAGTCTTTTATAGCGAGGCTGCACTTCGAGCATGCCCAGTAGGGCTGTGGGGGAGGGGCGTGTTCTGCCCAATAAATGGGCTCCCCTTCCTCCTGCTCAGTGCGGGGCAGGTTAGCCCCGTCACAGTGTGCATCAGCATCCTAGTACTATTTTCCATTTTTTATCCTTAACAGGTGAAATTGTAAGAATGGATATCCAGGCAAGACCTTCAAAATCTCAAATATACATTTCTGACCCTGACTTTTAGAGGCCTCAATTCATTGTCATACTATTTCACCACTGATTATGATGAGTCTAGCAGGTCTTTGTCACTGCTCCTTCAAGACATTCTTTTTTACTTTATTGCCCATTTCCTCCTCTTATCACAGACTCAGATCTAAATATACAGTGCATTCATTCCACACCATGTCTTTTTCTCCCCCAGTTTTGCTTTTTCATTCTCTTTACTCCCAGTTATTCTATGAAAACTTCCAGAAATGTAGTCAATTTTTCCTCCATGATAGACAACTGCCCATCCAATGCAATTATTAATGATCACTTCATCATGAAGCTTATCAACTCTGAAGCATTTTGAAGCAGTAGATAATCATGTCTTGAACTTTATTAAACAGAACATCATTGTTGTTATTAGGAATTGATGATCAGATTCCAGAGCAAGATCAGCCTCTTCAATTCATGAACACCCTCGATGCATTTAGTCGAGGGTTTTCAAACTAGAACATGGTCCAAGGTTACATTGCCACTTTATGGATATCAAAATGTTTTGATGGAATTTGTTATGCAGAATCCATTAAAAGAGTCCATATCTTGAAGTAAATTGTAATAGATGCATGCCATTGTCTACTCTCTCTTCCAGTAAGCTGTGTGGAACCAAGACCAATTCAAATTCAGTTCTGTTATAGTAAACTTGTGTTAAAACAACAATATGAAGTTGAGGTAACATAGTAAATGCAATGTATTAAAAACAACTTTTTTCAGTATCAGGCCTTCCATAAGGTACTGCATATGCCCTGATAGAATTATAGTATCATATAGAATCCTCCCTTTTTCCCCCGTCTATCCTTCCTGAGTACCCTTCTATACCAATATTTCAATCATGTGTATTATTCCACCAAGTGTCTGTGATACCAACAATGTATATTTGTGTTTATTTATTAGCACTTCAAGTTCTTCCTGCTTATTACCCATACTTATTGCATTTATATATAGGCATCTAAGATACTTATTTGATCTTGCCTCCCAGTTCTGTCTTGTCCCTCCTTTTTCCTTGCTATTATAACCCACAGTCCCTCCCATTTCCAACCCATCTCCCAGGTCTCCATGTACTTCACTTACCTGTTGGCTTTGGTCACCTGCCCCCATCAAACCTAGTTTAAAGCCTTGGTTAGCTGGGCTGCATCCAAATATGGTCTTTCCTTTCCTCAAAAGGTGAACCTCATCCCTGATTAGCAGTCCTTTTTGGACTGCTAAGTAGTAGAATTATTTAAGTGCAGTTCCATTGTGAATAGTAGATAAAACTGCCACAACAAACACAATGTTATATCTTTTTCTTCCCAGACTATCACTCTACCCTCCCATTTCATACAGCCAAATGAATGTTCTTCACAAGGAACAAATAACCCAGTGGCATGCTTAAAGTTATGGGAGAGAGACAGGTAAACCAACTTCAGGTAAGGTAGGGGCAATGGAGGGCAAAAAAGTTGGGAATCTGCGGAGAAGGTTATGAAAACACGGTTATATATGGACAGAAGAGGAGGGCTGAAGCTAATTAAATGAGAGAGAGGTTCTAAGAGGTAGAAGAATGTGGCTTACAGGAAGGTTGAATATGGAGAGTAATGAGAAGAGGAAAGGCAATAGAGTGGAGGGGACAGAGACTGTTCATGCAAGAAAATTAAGGGAGAACATGGATGGAGGATATGAGATGCATCAGACTGAGAGGACAGGGAGGAAAGTTAAAGAGCTGGATACTGTGGTAGCAAACAGGGAAAACATGAAGAACATGAGAATGGGGAGAAGAAAGTAGGAGGCAAGGGACAATGAGGGGCTGGAGATGGAAGGGGAAGTATATGTCAAAGACAATGAAGTGAGGGGCTGAGTGAATCAAGAACGGGGAGAGGGATATTGAAAGGAGCAGAATGGCACCTCCTCTTCCAGTGAAGGAAATGGTAAGAGAATTCCTCCAAGCAACCAGAAGGAAGGGCAGCATTTTATATCCATATTTAAGGTAACATTTTAAATCTGAAATAATCATCCACAAATTAGGTGTGGCTGCTTCCTGTGGAAGATTAAAAATTATTTGTAATTCAGACCAAAAATACACCAAAACCCAATATTTTGTAAAATTATGTTTGTTTTTTATAAAATTGTATTTATTTTTTAAGTACATCCCATGTGTTTGGGTGTCTGCATCATTATTTCAGTGGTACATCAGTCTTGATGTACTGATGTTTATGCAAAGAGTCTTGTACATTATATAATGTGTGCAAACCTTCATATAATTCTCTGCTTGCAAGGCTTTTCTGAAACTTTGTAATACTTCTAATGTAGCATTATAAGAAGTTTGAGGAATACTTACTCTATGCAATTTAACAGATGGTTTCAATGTGTTCCAAACATTGGCTGGCAAGTAAGATATAGGAATGCCATATTAAAAATAATCTTTGAAGGAAATTGCTGTGCAAGAATGATAAAAGAAATGTGATAATTTATTTATCTTGGAAAATCATTGGCTGGGTATTTCAGATGGTTCTGTTATGCACAACTTGTGTATAAGCCACTATATTTTTTTTCCTCTCATCTATTCTCGTAAGCTGCATGTGAGCAGGAAAGAGAATATATATTGTATGATTAGTATCATTGATAATTATCTTGCATTTGTATATCCACTTTCTCAGACATGAAAGTAATTTACATTTCTTACAGGTACAGCCAGTCCCCGAGTTAAAAACATGTCGACTTATGACGGTTCGTACTTACAAGCAGCCTCAAATTAAGCCTATTACAGCCGGTCCCTGAGTTACGAACACGCAATCCATGCTTACGAACAGTGTGGTACGAATGCGTGATCCGTGCTTACGAACAGTGCGGTATGAATGCGCGATCCGCGCTTACGAACAGTGCAGTACAAACGTGCGATCTGTACTTACGAACAGCGTGACCTCATTTAAAAGCATGTATTCTGACGTATGAACATATCGAGTTATGACCAGGTGTTTGTAACGTAACCCGTTCATAAGTTGGGGCCTACCTGCACTGTTCTTTCACATCTACCAGGGGGAAGGGTGGGCTCAGGGCAGGGACCTGGGTGTGCGGGACAAGGTGGATGCAGGAGTCAGGGTTGCGGAGTGTGAAGTGGGGCTCAGGGTAGTGTCCAGTTGTATCAGGGTTGGGGAGTATGAGGAAGGGCTCCAGGCAGAGAGTTGGAGTATGCAGGGGGTGTAGCAGTCAGGGCAGAGGTGTGTGAGAAGGAGCTAGGGGAGGTGGTTAGGTATGGAGGGGCACAAGAGTCACGGTTGGGTAGTGTGAGGAGGGGCATAAGGAAAGGGGTTGGGGTATGTGTGTGGAAAAGAGTGTGGGGGCAAGGTTGCTATGTGGAGAGAGCGGGGTGCAAGGGCATTATTTAGGGGGGATGAAGCCCCACCCCAAGTTTCATACCAAGATGCTGCTTGCTGTTCCCCTTTGTCACTGTCAGAGAGCAAGAGCAAAGCTCACAGCATGGGTCACTTACTCATCTGGCCCCTCCCCACTCCAGTCAGGACGGAGAGGAATGCAGGCATGCTGAGCGGTTTCCACTTGCTCTTTTGGAGCAATGGGAAAGGGAAGAGCAAAGCACCATCCAGGTACAAATCTCGGGGCACAGGGGCTTCAGTCCCCCCGACTACCTTAAAGGGGATGCATTACCCAGCCAGCCTGGCTCCCTGATGCTTAGTGCAGCAGCCTTCAGGAGAGCCCCGGGAGCCCAGCTGAGAGCACACCCTCCTCCTGCTGTGGAGCACCCTAGTTTGCCAGCTCCTTCTTGTCAGAGTGTCGCACCAGGGTGCACCAGCTTACGTTCACCTCCGCCTTTCCTCTTCCACTGCAAATGATCCCAAAGAATTCTGGGAGCTCTCTAAGCTGACTTGTGGCCGGTGTACTGTTGTGACAATTGCCTAACCACCTAGGCCTAGAATTTAACACAGACCTGTGTTCTAGTCCCAGCTCTGTCACTGAGTAATCTTGGATGTGGCTCCCAGGGTATGTCTACACTACCCTCCTAGTTCGAACTAGGAGGGTAATGTATGCATACCGCACTTGCTAATGAAGCCCGGGATTTGAATTTCCCGGGCTTCATTAGCATAAGCGGGGAGCCGCCATTTTTAAATCCCCGCTGCTTCGAACCCCGTGTAGCGCGGCTACACGGGGCTCGAACTAGGTAGTTCGGACTAGGGTGCCTATTCCGAACTACCGGTACACCTCGTTTCACGAGGAGTACCGGTAGTTCGGAATAGGACCCTAGTCCGAACTACCTAGTTCGAGCCCCGTGTAGCCGCGCTACACGGGGTTCGAAGCAGCGGGGATTTAAAAATGGCGGCTCCCCGCTTATGCTAATGAAGCCCGGGAAATTCAAATCCCGGGCTTCATTAGCAAGTGCGGTATGCATACATTACCCCGCTAGTTCGAACTAGCGGGGTAGTGTAGACATACCCTCACTTCCTTACATGTCTCTTTCCGCATCTGTACCTCAGGAGTAATGCTGCTTGCCTCCTTTGCACAATACTAGAGATATACTGAATAAAAGCACTATATCAAATGTTATTATTGATTAAACTCAGTGGCTACGTCTACCCTGGCCCCTTCTTCGGAAGGGGCATGCTAATTTTGAAAGTGGGAATAGGGAAATCCACGGGGGATTTAAATATCCCCCGCGGGATTTAAATAAACATGTCCGCCGCTTTTTTTCCGGCTTGGGGAAAAGCTGGAAAAAAGCGTCTAGACTGGCCCGATCCTCCGGAATAAAGCCCTATTCTGGAGGATCTCTTATTCCTACTTTGAAGTCCTACTCCTCCGGAATAGGGCTTTATTCCGGAGGATCGGGCCAGTCTAGATGCTTTTTTCCGGCTTTTCCCCAAGCCGGAAAAAAAGCGGCAGACATGTTTATTTAAATCCCGCGGGGGATATTTAAATCCCCCGCTGATTTCCCTATTCCCACTTTCAAAATTAGCATGCCCCTTTTGAAGAAGGGGCCAGTGTAGACGTAGCCAGTTTCCTTCTTCTCGCCATAGAGCATAGCTACTCCAGTATTTTAAGTTATGTTTTACAGCAAATGGCAACACTGTTCAGTAGTTTGGTGCTTGAAGTGAGGACTACCTTCTTCAGTTGAAACTGCAAGGAATCTTCAAGTGAACAGCATGTTTTGAACCAGTTTGGGGTTTTGCCTAGAACAGCTTACAGAACCCACTATGGTTGATAAAAGTGTTAGATTATGTAACAAGGTGATCTTTCCCTTTAAAGGCCAGAAAGCCAAGGATCAGCCACCCATCTCTCTACCCTTGCAGTGGGTGTGAGACATAGGCTACGTCTAGACTAAAAGCTTCTTTAGGACAAAGCTTTTCAGGAAGAGATCTTCCAGAAAACTTATTTTGAAAGAGAGCATTCACACAGCAAAAGTGCAACGAAAAATCGATGTGCTTTTTCGAAAGACAACATCCACTATCTTGCATTTCAGTTGTGATTAGTCTAGATGGAGTGGCCACCAGGGTCCCTGTGTTATTTCCTGGAGTCCTCTTCTTTCTAAATAACTCCCTCTTCTGAGTCCATGAAGAAGAATGCTTCTTCCTTGTAGAATGAGGTTTACCACTGTTGGAAAAACCCCTCAGTTCTTTTGACTTTCTGTCAAAAGAACTCAATGGCATTGTGGATGCAAGTATTGTTTTTCCAGAAAAACGCTGCAGTGTAGATATACCCATAGAGGAGTTTAAGAGGGAGCCAATAAGACTCCAGCTAGTTATTGTTAAAAGTTCCTGGAAAGAAAGCACCTGGGAAGTGGTAGCCTGCCCGAGAAAGAAGCTGGAGGTGAATATGGCAGGGAGTAAGTCTGACTCCTGCCGGGAAAGAGATTGAACTAAACCCAACCCTGCAAAGGACTGAAGAAGGACTCTTGGCTGAAGCAGAAAGCCACTGAACATAGAGAGCCAACACATTTGAGAACTAAATAGATTGGCTCTCAGAAGGAGAGTGTTACGTGATGAGGAGTAATGTTAGTTCAAACGAAGGGGTTTGATTAGATTTAACGCGGCCTGGAGCGCACTTCCTGGTTCGAATCAGCTGATGATCGGAATAGTGTGTCGGCAAGATTATGCTAATGAAGCCCGGGTTATTTAAATCCCCTCTTCATTAGCAATTTTGGTTGCCTACATTTGCATCCCTAGTTCGAACTAGGGTGCAAGTGTAGACATACCCAGAGGTATTAGGCACCTAATTCCCATTGGGTTCAATGGGAATTAGGCACCTAAATGCCATTGAGGATCTGGATCAGGGAGATTAAGGTCCAGATTGTGTCTACTAGTTTTGGGTGCCCAATTTTGGACACCAAGGCTCAGATTTTTCATTGTATTCACATCAGGCCCTATGTACAGAAGTTGGATATAGGAACGGTCAGTGATCATAAATCCAAACCATTTGTTATAATCTACAAATCTGCAGAAAATGTCTCATGCTGTTTTAATAATAAATGTGCTATTCTGTGACTATGAACAGACCCCCCAAAAACTTTATAACAGTGGGAATTGCTTGCTTGTGATATTAACAACCAGCCTAGGAAATACATGACTGTAGATATGGAGCAAATCGTAATTCATAGCTGAAAATCCCAAGAGTGGTGTGGAGGCCATTCATCTTTAATGAAGACTTTACAACATACAAAATAACTTTTGCATGGCACTCAGGAAGGTTGGTGACCTGCCAGCCCAGAACAGTATGCCTGTACATAATGAGAATCTACAAACCTAGCAGTAATTGCAATTCATATAGCATCTACTACGCACCTAGTCATAGATAACAGTGTTATAAGGAATGCTGTTATTCACACTTGCACCTAACTATGCTAGAAGCCTAAATTTCTATGTGAATACAATATTGTACCAATTGCCAGCAGTGTATGCCAATTTTGTCTCAAAAGAAAGTGTGTATCCACACATTCAAAGTTTCTACCTCATTATCCATCTCTTTATGTATATGTGTACCTATGGCCCTAGTCTGTATACTCCCTGTAAAATACAAATACACAGTTATTTTAAAAAGTTCTAATAAAATAAAACGAATAAGATTAAAGATGTCTTTTTCTGGTCTATGTAAGTGAGTATTAAAAAGATTCTGAAAACTGATATTCAGACCCTGTTCACATTGGTTAAAGCAATTGACTTGGTCTATGTGAGAGCTGGGTTTTAAAATAGTTCTACGGAAATGATATGAACACCTCCTGCTCCCTCATTATTCAAGGCATTTAAAACATCAGCAATCTTGAAGTCCATACTCGTTAACCATGTGTATTACACAGCATGATTAATATATAATTTCAGATTGATTTTTTTATCTGGCACAAGATGGGCAGGTTTTATTGTCTTTTCTCATTCCATTTCAATATTTAAATTGATCACAGAAGACTGTTCTGCCCTCAAAATAAAGTCTGGTTGTACAAATGTTATCTTTGGTATTCCTCCCTCTATTACATTAGATCTGAGGGGTGATGGCTGGAATGTGTTGCCCCAATCATGCGCCTAATGAAATGTTCAATAAAGTTATTTGTTACTTTTAAAGCATGCTCATGCATTCTTCAAAGTTTCTGTAAGCAGTTTACATTTTGACATTGCATTGGAGCAGAAATGGATACATTTTAAATTACTTTGAAAATATGATTCATCTCCTCCTACCTGTAGAATGCCATCTTTGATCCCTGTTCTGAGAAATGAGTGCACAAACTTATTTTTTTTAAATAATATTCTCCAAGGACTGTCTTTGACAGATTCCCACCTCATCCCTGTTTTCCTTCTCAGATCACAGAAATATTTCAAGGAACCACTCAACCTTTCTTAGAGCAATCACTAGTTCCTTTAAATCTTCTCGTCGAAAAATCAACATCCCTTTAAATGTGATATTGAAAACTACGTTCTTTTCATTCTTTTTACCAGATGCATTGACTCATCACTTCTTAGTTCATTAGTCATAGTATGGTTTGACAGTATGTACGTTTGAACCAAATCAACAGATGTGGCCAGACTTTTAAATATCATCTTGTGCTTTCTGAGCCAAATTTGGACAGCCAATGAATTTTTTAGCAGTTTTGAAATCCTCCTTGTAGTTTAGAGTGTATATATGAAAAACTGATTATTTATCAAGGTCTCCTGCTTGTCTGATTTCTTTTAAGCCCTATTTTGTTTTGTAATTTTGTTATAGGTAGTGTAATATCTTTGTACAAAATTCAGTCACTCAAAAATGGCCTAAATTTATCAATTTTAGTTATGTAAACTAAATGGAATAGAAGCTCTACCTAGTTCATTATAAAAGACTCACAAAATGCAAGTAACTTTACTGACAACTTTGTAAAATATACATTTAAGTTTTGTTATGACACTTATGTTCAGAAAAAGGCATTTGATCAGATAATGTGAAAACTACCAGAGTAGCTCCATTAATCAGACATTGTTTCTTCTGCAGTCCAGAATGTAAACACTCATGCAAGTGCAAGGTAGGGAAATATGTTTATTATGTTATCCTTTTAACCCATGAACTGTTAGTATATTTAATAGAGAATTGCATCTATCATTCTTATCTAGACGACTCTCCACTTAGAAACATTGTATTCTTGGAAAATATTACTTAAATATATAATGAGATAAATGGTCAACAATATGTCAGGATGTTGAAAAGTTGCACATGACTGGATTTTAACTCATTTTTGCTATTCACAAGGGGCATGAACATAGTCCTTTGCTGCCCAACAAGCACACTGTGCCTCAGTCACAGGCTGCTTTCTGGTCCCCTCTTTCACCCTCCTGATGCATAATGGAGAAAATAATCTATATTGGCTCTATAACCGGCAAAGACCACTCCCCTCTCTATGCCTGGAAACACTTGTGGGTATGGTGGATTAACTCACTTCCTACCCTCCTGCAACGAAGAAGAGCAGTTAACCTATTCAGTATATTCATTCTGCCTCCTCTTTTCTCTCCAGTGCAGACAGCCCAAGCAAGGGCTGTTAAGGTCTCATTTACTGTTTTGTCTGGGTGAGTAATGAGGCTCATAACTGAGCCATAGTAGTCTAAGGTGGAATGCAATGTTGTGTTGATTAACTCTAATTCCGAGATGAACATTTTGTGCTAAAATCTGTCTTGTATTTTTGGCAGTACAGTTAATGATATGAGGAATTTAGCAATAATGCAATGTTTTGGTTTTGCACCAGTTACTGCTTTGTCAATCTAGAGCAGTGGTGGGGCACATGTGATCCACTAGGGTTCTATGTGCAGCCCATGAGACATTTTGTTTACTCGGGTTTCCAGATCCCACTGGTTTCCATCTACATAGTTTTTTTTCCCCTACTGGTATTATTAAAGTGATTAAAGCAAGGGGGCACATGAAGCGAGGTGCATGTTGATTGCACACAACATTGAGTGCATCTGACCAAAGCACCACAACAGTTCAATTCTCACACCCCACAAATTGTAAGTACACACACACAGTTAGCAAAACTACTCTATCCCAGGAGACCATCTTGGTTATGACAATCTTGTGTCCCATTGAGATGAAGGAGGGCCACTCATGCGGCTCACTCACAAGTTTAGTTTGACCATCACTGGTCTAGGGGCCTGGACCTTTGCGTTGTGGAGAAGTAGAAGGACTTTACAGCACCATCAGTCAGAAAGGAAATGATGGTTAGAGAAAGGCAAGGTATGAGCAGATGGAAATTCAGTAACTGAAGCTAGACTAGACATCTGATAGGTGTTTTCTATTCAAGTTCCAATAGACTTATTTCAGGGGATATACTAGAGTTTGCTGTGGCATATGGCTGCTTATTGACTTTGCTCTTGCTCCCACTGAGCCCAGTGGCAGGAGTCAGACTAAGAAATTGCCTGAGCAATTCCTCATCTGGTACTACATTGGGATTCTGTTTTCAAATTAACTTTATTACACAGGAATGCAAGACATCTGAGGATAAACTGAGGCCAAGAAACCTCAGTAAGTCTGTTTCTCTTTGCTGTTAGCATACAATGAGCTACAGTGAACTAGCTCATGATCTTCATCTTTCACTCCATTCACTACTCATGGTGAGTCTAAAATAATACATGAGACTGGCCAGGGAAGAATGAACCTCAGAGTCACTTTGCTTTCAACCCATTCTCTTCTGCTTACAATAACTGGAGTAGCAATAGGAAAAGTCATTTTATTTCATGGGGAGCCTATTCAATATTAGGTATGATAGAGATTGGACTTCATTTGCCAGTGTGGTGGGGGTTGGTCTGCTTAGACAAGTCCGAAAAAAGCAGGAGAGACAGGAGGGCAAATATCCATGAATGAAAAATAGAGAGTGGGCAGTATGTAATCCTGTTCATAAATTGAACAAGTATTACACAACAGAATTACCTGTGCTGCAGGGATCTGGAATGGAAGACCCAGAAGGTTTCTTCCAGTCCTGTGTCCTGTGAGCCTATGTACACCAATTACAGGAATAAAGAGAGTGGGTAAAGATGAAACTTCCACTAAAGAACAGATATAATATATACAAACCACTTACATGCTAGATCTATGTGGCAGCCTAACTTTTGGCGGGCAATGGTCTAACCCAAATACGCAGTGCTCACTGGTCTCTCTTTACCTAGGAAAGCTTTTATTTTATGCATGATTGTTTGCTTTTAAATGAATTTGCCTTTGATATAATGTGCCACATCTCCCACTTGTGCAAGTCATCCTACTCCCACTGAAACCAATGGCACTAAGTTGATTTACAGCTGCTAGGAATCTGGCTCCGTCAGGTTTAAATTACAGGGAAAAAGTGGTCTGTAAACTTGAGCTAGTTTTAAAAGTGCTTCAAACAAAAAAATGCGTGTGAGATACCCCCAATGTCATAAGGTAATGGTTATTATTTGTATTTATGTAACACATAGAGGCCCCAGCTGAAATTGAGATCCATCTGTGCTAGGCACTGTAAAAGCACATAGACAATCTCTTCCCCTGAACTGAGGTTCTGAATAGATAAAGCAGCCAAAGGCCAGTGGGAATAAGCATCCCAAAGAAGTGTAATGATTTGCCCAAGGTCAGACGGTAGGTCAGATGCAATGCCCAGGATTTCCAGAGTTTTGGTCCAGTGCCCTGACCACTACTCTTATACCATCACACAATAGTATTTATTTGTTCCTAATGAGAATGTTACATGATTCACCAGAGGTTATCAAGGAAGAGGTTAAAAAGCTTGTTCTCCCCATTGGGGGTACATTGACACAGCAGTTTTATTTTGGAATAACTGACATAATTCCGAAATAACTTAGTCCGCGTTTATACTACAAGCAGTTATTTCAACATAATGTCAAAATAATGTTGAGCTGGAGCACTTCTTACTCAGACTCCCATAACTCTCATTTTACAAGAAGTAAATCCAGCCTTACCAATCTGCTTTGTGTCTGCATATAAATTCCTCTTATTGGTAATGTCTGTTCTGCAACGTATTTAATATTACAAAATATGGGCTTATTCCTCAGCACTGATGCATCTCCAGGGAAATCAATGGAGCCATAACAATTTATGAGAGTTAAATGCTTTCTTTTTACCTGTCCCTATTTTTAAAAAAGATAGTGCAGTCTTTGCTGAGCTAACACATATCAAGGAAATAAAAATAAATATATATAAAAATCCACTAGATGGCACATGTTAGCTGCAAATGAATTATACCAGAGTAGTCCTGATATTGGGTTGAACTATGAAATTGTTATCACCAAGACCTCATGAAAGCAGAATTTAAAATTGTCATGGCAAATAACTACATACTTAGATGTAGGCTATGTCTACACCGGCACAATTTTGCGCCAGAGCTATGCAAATGAGGCTAAGCATGGAATGTCGCCGAGCTTCATTTGCATGTCTAATTAGCTGCCATTTTTGCGGAAGAGGCTCTTGCACAAGAAGGAGCTGTCTACACTGCCCCTTCTTGCGCAAGAAAACCCCTCTTGCACAATGCAGTTATTCCTGAAAATAATCAGCGTAGCGGCATTGTGCAAAAGGGTTTTTCTTGCGCAAGAAGGGCAGTGTAGACAACTCCTTCTTGTGCAAGAGCCTCTTCTGCAAAAATGGCGGCTCATTAGATATGCAAATGAGGCATGGCGATATTCCACGCTTAGCCTCATTTGCATAGCGCTGGTGAAAGATCGCAACAGTGTAGACATAGCCTATGTCTACACTGCAGGCATTTTGCGCAAGAACTTGTGGAGCGTCTACACTGCATGCGTGTTCTTGCACAAGTAAATTTACAGTAAAGCATCAGAAAAAAGGGCTTCTTGCTTAAGAGTTATTCCTTTCCCTGTGAGGAATAAGCCCTCTTGTGCAAGAGCTCTTGTGCAAGAAGGCAGTGTGGACAGGCAACAAGCTTTTAAGCCAGCTCCCTCCAGCCCCTTCTCCTGCTCTCCCTCTTCAAGGTATCTCCTCAAGGTACTCAAAGACACCAGCAGCAGCTCCCCTTTGTCAAGGCTTCTTGGAAGCTCTGGTTAGTCCCTGAGCCAACAGCAGTTCTCCCTGGTATCTGCCTCCATCTATGGGGAAGAAGCATCTGCCACCCCCAGGAGCTTCTCATAGCTGAATGGGTGGGATGACTTTTTATATATTTTATCTTTCTCTCCCATCCCTCTGTTCCTGGCATGTAGATTGTGACCCAAGTGTTCGCTTGGCATCTGCATTAGGGCAGGGGGAGGAGAGAGGAGAGGGGCATGCCGCCTCGCTATAGACAACTTGACACAGTATTCAAAGTGTGGGTGCCTGTGGATTTATATAGTAACTTTATGAGCTTGTCTGTCTTATTTTCTTTGCATTTCTTATAATACTGTTAATCTTTTCAGCTGTTGCCATGGTTAAAAAGAATGGGCAGTTTTGGAGAACTCTCCTTGCTGATTCCAAGATCTCTTTCTTAGGTGCTAATGGCTCATATAGTATCCATGATTGAATATGTATAGGATTTTTTTTTCAACATTCATTACTTTGTACTTATCTATGTTGATTTTCAGCTGCCATTCTATTGCCCAGATACAAAGTATTGAGAGATGCCTCTGTGACTCATTTCAGTCTGCTTTGGATTAACTATCTTAAATAATTTATATTTCCTGAAAGCTGTTCCACTTCACTGTTCATCTCTTATCCAGATCACTAATGAATACATTGAACAGCACTGGTCCCCAGTACAGATCCGTGGGGAACCCCATTATTTACATCGCTCTATTCTGAAAGCTGACCATGTACTACGATCCTTTGTTTCCTGTGTTTCAACCAGTTACTGATCAATGAGAGGATTCTTCCTCTTATGCCATCGCTATGTAGCTTCCTTAAGAGCCTTTGTTGAGGATGTTGTCACAAGCTAACTGAAAATCCAAGTGCCTTACACCAATTGAATTAACCTTGTGGACAGGCTTGTTGACCCCCCACAGAGATTAGGAGTGGGGCATGATTTCCCTTTACACAGGCTGTTTTGCCTTTTACCCAACAAACTGGGTATGTTTAGACTACAGGGTTTTGTCGACAGAAGTTTTGTCTACAGATACTGTCAACAAAGCATCTGTCGACAAAGGGCATCTAGACTACAGCCAGTTCTGTCGACAAAGCAAGCCGCTTTGTCGACATAACAATGTGGACGCAAAGGACAGTGTAGATGCAATAATGCTTCTATCAACAGAACTCTGTCGATAAAAGGCGTTATTCCTCGTAGAATGAGGTTTACATACATCGACAAAACAGCTGAGTTTTGTCGACGTTATGTCGACATAACTCAAAGGCAGTGTGGATGCAGGTATAGTTTTGTTGACAAAAGTCCACTTTTGTCGACAAAACCCTGTAGTCTAGACACACCTACTGTGATTATCTATGGCTACTCTAGACTGCAAGCCCCTTTCAAAAGAGATTGTTTTGAAAGACACTTTCAAAAAAGCCTCTTTTGAAAAAGAGTGTGTCTATAACCAGTACTTCCGAAAAAGCAAGCTGCTTTTTCAAAAGAGAGCACCCAGGAAGTCTGGATGCTCCCTTCGAAAAAGCACAGTTTTAATTACATAGCGATTTTTTTCAAAAGAGCACTTTTGAAAAAAGGTGTTATTCCTAATAAAACAAGATTTTCTGCGGTTGAAAAAACTGCCACGTTCTTTCAATTTACTTTTGAAAGAACGTGGAAGCAGTCTAGATGCAGGGGAAGTTTTTTTTAAAAAAAGGCCACTTTTTTCGATAAAACCCTGTAGTCTACTCGGCCGTGTCCAGACTCAGGGGTTTTTTCGGGAAAAGTAGCCTTTTCCCGAAAAAACTTCCCCTGCGTCCAGACTCAAGCCGCGTTCTTTCGAAATTATTTCGAAAGAACGCGGCTTTTCTTTCAATGGCGGTAAACCTCGTTTCACGAGGAAGAACGCCTTCTTTCGAAAGTTCGTCTTTCGAAAGAAGGCGTTCTTCAATGTAAAGAGGCCGTCTTCGAAAGAGAGCATCCAGACTCGCTGGGTGCTCTCTTTCGAAAAAGCGGATTTCTATTTCGAAAGAAAACTGCAGTCTAGACATAGCCCTCTAGACACACCCTATGTGTCTGATAATTTTGTTCTTTACTGTGGTTTTTACTAATTTGCCTGATACTGAAGTTAGAATTACCAAGCTAAATTGTCAGAATCTCCTCTGCAGTCCTGTTTACAAATTGGGATTATATTAGCTACCTTCCAGACATCTGGGACAGAGATTGATTTCAGTGATAGGTTACATGTGACAGTTAGTAGTTCTGCAAGTTCATATATCAGTTCCTTCGGAACTCTTGGGTGAATGATGTTTAGTTGATCACTGTTCTAAAACCTCTTAATTTGGGACAGTTCTTCAGATTTGTTGCCACAAAAGCATATTTTTGATGGGGGCATCTCCTCACATCTTCTGCAGTGAAGTGCAATGCAAAGAATTCATTTACTGTAGTTTCTCTTCAATGGTCGTATCTTCCTTGAGTGCTCCTTTAACACTTTAATCATCTAGGGTATGTCTACACTACAGCGCTAATTCGAACTAACTTAGTTCCAATTAGTTAATTGGAACTAAGCTAATTCGAATTAACAGATCCACACTAAAAAACTAGTTCGAATTAGCATTTTGCTAATTCGAACTAGCATGTCCACATTAAGTGGAGCCTGAACCGGGGTTAAAGATGGCTGGAAGCAGTGCCGGCAGGGCATCAGAGGAGGACTTAGAGCGTGGACATGCTGTCTCAGGATAGCCAAGGGCTGTGCTTAAAGGGTCCCGAACCCCACCCCGGACAGACAGTTCTCAGGGGTGCCCCGCTTGCAAAGCAGCCCTGGCTTGGATTGCCCGGACTACCCACACTGGGCACATCACACCACTCGGCCATCAGCCCGGCTGCACTTGCCGCAGGCTGCCATCCGGGGAGAGGGGGCAATCGGGGGGCTGCAGGAGAGCTTCAACCCCCAGAAGCCCACAGAGTCAGTCCAGTCCTCCCCTTCGGGGGCTCGTGCCCCATTCTTCCCTCACCTCCTTCCACTTACCCTTCCCTAGCTTCTCTTCTTGATGTACAAAATAAAGATAACGTGTCTTCCAAAATGGAATCTGTCTTTATTGAATAAAACTGGGGGAGACTGGGAAAAGGAGGTGGGAGAGGGGAAAAGAGAGGCTAGGAGAGGGGAGGGCAACTAAAATGATCAGGGGTTGGGAACAGGTCCCATATGAAGAGAGGCTAAAGAGACTGGGACTTTTCAGCTTAGAAAAGAGGAGACGGAGGGGGGATAGGATAGAGGTCTCTAAAAGCAGGAGTTGGGTGGAGAGGGTACATACAGAAAAGTTCTTCATTAGTTCCCATAAAGAAGGACTAGAGGACACCAAAGGAAAGGAATGGGTAGCAGGCTTCAAACTAGTAACAGAAAGTTGTTCTTCACAAAGCAAAGAGTCAACCTGTGGGACTCCTTGCTGCAGGAGGCTGTGAAGGCTAGAACTAGAACAGAGTTTAAAGGGAAGTGAGATCAAGTCATGGAGGTTGGGTCCATGGAGTAGTCTTAGCCAGGGGGTAGGAGTGGTGTCCCTGCCCAAGGTTTGTGGAAGGCTGGAGAGGGATGGCACGATACAAATGGCTTGGTCACTGTCTTCGGTCCATCCCCTCCAGGGTCCCTAGAATGCCGCTGTCGGCAGACAGGCTACTGGGCTAGATGGACCTTTGGTCTGACCCAGTACGGCCATTGTAAACTCAGGGCTCAGGGTCGGGGGTCTCAGTGGACCCCCTTGATTCTCTTGCACACCTGCTCCTGGGTGGCCAGGCTGGCAGCTCTCCTGCCCTAGCTGGCCACTTTCCTGTGCCTAGTGCGGACATCGTGGACGAGGTCCACGATGTCTGCACTAGCCCAGGCGGGTGCCCGCCTCTTGCGGTCCTGGGCAAGCTCCCGGGAGCCGCCAGCCTGGTCCCAGGAAGAGGGGGAGGGCTGGGGGGCATCGGGTGGGTGGCTCGATCCATGCAAGGTGCAGGGTCTGCTGGCTGGGTGCTGGCAGGTTTGCACCTGGCACAGGCACCGTAGCCAGCCCGTGCCCCTTTAAGGGGTCCGGGGCCGGGAGGGGGGCAGACGAGTTTCCCTGGTGTTGGCCAGAGTGGCCACCAGGGAAATCTGGGGAGGGCTAGCCTCCCACTAGTTCAAATTAAGGGTCTACACAGCCCTTAATTCGAACTGGTAAGTTCGAACTAGGCTTAATCCTCGTGCAATGAGGATTACCTAGTTCGAACTAAGCGCTCCGTTAAATTAAATTCGAACTAACGGAGCGCTAGTGTAGCACCTATGAAAGTTAGTTCGAACTAACGTCCGTTAGTTCGAACTAACTTTGTAGTGTAGACATACCCCTAGTGACCCACTGCCTATTGGGCAGGCTTCCTACTTCTGAAAAAAATCACTTGAGAAAAAAATCACTATTTTTTGTATCTTTAGCAAATTGCTTCCCAGAATCTTTTTTTGGTCATCCTACTTATACATTTTACTGGCCAGTTTGTGCTCCTTCCTACTTTCCTCATTATGGTTTACCTTTCAAATTGTTAAGGATGCCTTTTGCGACTCCCATTACTTTAATGTTTCATGATGGTGGCATTCTTTTGGTCCGCCTCCTGTCTTTTTTTTTGTTATTTGGAGTAAACAGTGTATCTGAATCTCTAGCATGCTTTAAGTAGTTTCCACGCTGTTTGCAGGCATTTACCTTTGGCTCTACTTTTTGATTTCCATTTAGCTAGCATCTTCATTCATGTGTAACTCCCCTTAAATTTTATTGTAGTTTTTTTGGGGGGGGACTTTGGGTTTCTCCCACCCCTATAAGGATATTTCATTTAATTATGTTATGATCACTACCACTGAGCAGGTCAGCTACTGTTACTTTGTGAACTAGATCTTGTACCCCCATAGGGACTAAACCAAAATTGCTTGTCCCCTGGTGGGTTCCTAGACTCACAGGACTGCTCCAAGAAGTAGTCATTTGTTGTGTTTGCAGATTTGATCTCTGCATTATGCCCTAAGGAGATATTTACCCATTTACTCTGAGAACAGCTGAAATCACCCAATATTGCTACACTGATTGTTTTGCTATCTCTATAACCACCTCCCTTAGCATTTCAAGGTCATTGTTCATGTGGCTGATACCATAGTTCCCTCTAAGCGGCGCATCTGTGCAGCCGCGAACACAATACTTTAGCCCCGCTCACCCCATTGGCAAAGCCACACAGCAGCACTCAGCACTCACTTTCCTGCTGGACCAGCTGGAAGGTGAGTGGTAGTGGTGGGTTCTGGCAGGGTCCTGTGGCAGGCGACTGCCCTGCCCCTGTTGTGCTCCAGCTAGAGTCAGGGCACAGTGAGGCTGTCCCTGCTGGGACACCCCACGGCCCAGCCAGCCATCAGCCAGTTTTCAGTATTAGAACTCCCACGGCTACACAAAGGCTAACACACTTCCCAGTGTCCTGAGAGAGATACGCGGATGCTAGTTCTGCATCTGCTGCCAGGTACTCTTGTCTCCCCCAGTCTGACCCAAAGGCCATGCAGAGCAGGGGGGAGGCGAGTCTCTCACTGACTCGAACACAAGCTCTATAAGGCTGCTTTCGGGCTTAAGATTCTTTTATTTCTCCCTTAGGTTAAAGCACAAACATGAACCCCCAGCCAAGGTGCTTTACAGCAAACATCCATCTGAGCCCTGCTCTGTAAGAGGGGATAAAATAAAGGGCAGGGGCTTGTCTCTTACATGCAGCGGACTATGCAAATCAGGGTGGCAGATTCCTTTTTAAATCTGTCCCTTTCTCTGCCCAGGCTACACCCACAGAGCCAATCCGCAGCCCGCTGGGTCTGGGCAGTGTCCAGCCAGTCCCCAGAGAACTTCCCCCACCAGCACCAGGGACAATGAGACTTTGGCTTCTCAATTTGGTTTTTATTCTAGCGGCTTTGCAAGGTTTTAACAGCTGTTAAATGCTTTGCAGGGAAATTAGATATATTGTATCATTGTTCTCAATACCATTCCTAAACCATGTCTGGTCCGAGGAGCTGGTGGAGTCTGGAGAGGATGTGAAAAAGCCTGCAGACTCTCTATGCCTCTCCTGCAAAGCCTCCGGTTTCACCTTCAGCAGCAACTACATGCACTGGATCTGTGAGACTCCTGCAAAGAGGTTCAAGTGGGTGACTGATATAAGGCCTGAAGCATCTGCCCTGCGGTATTCCATGGCCATTCAAGGGCCATTCACCATCTCCAGGGACAATGCCAACAACCTGCTGTACCTGCAAATGACCGGCCTGAAGCCTGAGGACACCACCCAGCATCACTGTCAGTGAGAGACTCAGTGATACTAACTCTGTGGATGCTCATGAAAAAAACAGAGCTGCAGAACTTCCCACGTCAGCCACACGTGGGCAGCAGAGACATGAGCAAAACCGTCCTGCCTAGACCAAAGAAGAGCAAAGTCCTAAAACGATGGAAAACTCTGACATCACAGGTTAACTCTTTTGTACATGAGAACATAAGAATGGCCATAGTGGGTCAGACCAAAGGTCCATCTAGCCCAGTATCCTGTCTGCCAACAGTGGCCAATGCCAGATGCCCCAGAAAGAGGGAACACAAAAGGTAATCCTCACATAATCCTTCTACTGTTATCCATTTCCAGACAAACATAGTCTAGAAACACCATTCCCACCCATCCTGGCTAATAGCCATTGATGGACCTAACTGCCATTAATCTATCTAGCTCTTTTTTAACCCTGTTAAAGTCCTAGCCTTTACCACATCCTCTGGCAAGGAGTGTGCTGAGTGACAAAAAACTTCCTTTTGCTTATTTTAAACCTGCTGACTATTAATTTCATTTGGTGACCCCTAGTTCTTTTATAGTGGGAACAAGTAAATAATTTTTCCTTATTCACTTTTTCCACACCAGTCATGATTTTATAGACCTCTATCATATCCCCTGCTCATTGAGCCCTGTCCTTGTTAAAAATATGCACCATCATGGATGAATTAGCTGTTGCCATAAGACTTTGATCATATACATGTGATCTGAAGTACTGGAACAGAGGAAGGACATGATACAGTCATCTTACCTCAAGAAATTTCTTTCTTTTAACAAACAACCTTTCTGGGATACAGTACAGGCACACTCTGAACTTCACATTCTTCCAAGGTCCAGTTGGATCAATCTTGCCCTTGTTATCCCCTAGATGCCAGTTAGATGCTGCTGCACATTCTTTCCAGTATGCACACGGCAAGTAGGAAAATGGTGACACTGGTTGCTAATGTATACAGAAGTGACCTTATCTCGCTCCTAAACTATCACACTAATTTCCCTGAATATGTTCACCTTCAAATAACCTTAATTTCTTGACTTAAAAAAAGTAAATCTGTGAAGTAGATTAAGTGACCAGTTTAACGTTATACATGTTCTAATAGAGCATCCATTGCAGTAAAATCCCTCTTCGTGTTTGTTATTACTCTAGTCATTTCTAATACAGAGAAAATTGTGGGAAATGATAAAATGAAAAAAAATGGTCTGTGGGTCTATGTCAAAGAGTTTATATTTTATATTTAATTACAAAGCAATTGAAAAGAACTTGTAATGGAACACTTTTTTATATTCATTACCTTAAGACATGGCTACAGAAAATTTTGCAGTATTAATTGAATCTATTTGATTTCATATTATTTAAAGTGATGCACCTTGTTTTAATATTCTTCTTCCAAAACATTTAAAAATACATATAGAAGATATTTGATAGTAATTGGGGGGGCACCATGCTGGTGCACATCTGGAGAAGCACACATGACCTCAATATTGGTGCACAAGACAAAACTCACTCTGCCCACAGATGGAAAATCTTAGGGTATGTCTACACTACAGCGCTAATTCGAACTAACGCGTCTAGAACTAAAAACTAGTTCGAATTAGCGTTTTGCTAATTCGAACTAGCAAGTCCACATTGAGTGGACCCTGAACAGGGCTTAAGAATGGCCGGAAGCAGTGCCGGCAGGGCATCAGAGGAGGACTTAGAGCGTGGAGATGCTGTCTCAGGCTAGCCGAGGGCTGCGCTTAAAGGGTCCCAACCCCCCCCCCCCCGGACAGACAGTTCTAAGGGGTGCCCCGCTTGCAAAGCAGTCCTGGCTTGGATTGCCCGGAGTACCCACACTGGGCACATCACACCACTCGGCCATCAGCCCGGCTGCACTTGCCGCAGGCTGCAATCTGGGGAGAGGGGGCAATTGGGGGGCTGTAGGAGAGCTTCCACCCCCAGAAGCCTGCAGAGCCAGCCCAGGCCTCCCCATCGGGGGCTCGTACCCCATTCCTCCCTCACCCTTCCCTAGCCCCCCTTCTTATTGATGTACAAAATAAAGATAACGTTTCTTCCAACATTGACTCTGTCTTTATTGAACAAAACTGGGGGAGACTGGGAAAAGGAGGTGGGAGAGGGGAAGAGAAAGGCTGGGAGAAGGGAGGGCAACTAAAATGATCAGGGGTTGGGAACAGGTCCCATATGAAGAGAGGCTAAAGAGACTGGGACTTTTCAGCTTAGAAAAGAGGAGACGGAGGGGGGACAGGATAGAGGTCTCTAAAAGCAGGGGTTGGGTGGAGAGGGTGCATTCAGAAAAGTTCTTCATGAGTTCCCATAAAGAAGGACTAGAGGACACCAAAGGAAAGGACTGGGTAGCAGGCTTCAAACTAGTAAGAGAAAGTTGTTCTTCACAAAGCAAATAGTTAACCTGCGGAACTCCTTGCTGCAGGAGGCTGTGAAGGCTACAACTAGAACAGAGTTTAAAGGGAAGTGAGATCAAGTCATGGAGGTTGGGTCCATGGAGTAGTCTTAGCCAGGGGGTAGGAGTGGTGTCCCAGCCCAAAGTTTGTGGAAGGCTGGAGAGGGATGGCAGGAGACAAATGGCTTGGTCACTGTCTTCGATCCATCCCCTCCAGGGTCCCTAGGGTTGGCCGCTGTCGGCAGACAGGCTACTGGGCTAGATGGACCTTAGGTCTGACCCAGGTCGGCCATTGTAAGCTCAGGGCTCAGGGTCGGGGGTCTCAGTGGACCCCCTTGATTTTCATGCACACCTGCTCTTGGGTGGCCAGGCTGGCAGCTCTCCTGCCCTAGACGGCCACTTTCCTGTGCCTAGTGCGGAGATCGTGGACGAGGTCCATGATGTCCGCACTAGCCCAGGAAGGTGCCCGCCTCTTGCGGTCCAGGGCAAGCTCCCGGGAGCCGCCAGCCTGGTCCCGGGAAGAGGGGGTGGGCTGGGGGATATCGGTGGGTGGCTCTGTGCCGTGCCAGGTGCAGGGTCTGCTGGCTGGGTGCTGGCAGGCTTGCACCTGGCACAGGCACCGTAGCCAGCCCATGCCCCTTTAAGGGGTCCGGGGCCGGGAGGGGGGCATAGAGTTTCCCTGGTGTTGGCCAGAGTGGCCACCAGGGAAACCTGGGGAGGGCTAGCCTCCCACTAGTTCGAATTAAGGGGCTACACACCCCTTAATTCGAACTAGCTAGTTCGCACTAGGCTTAATCCTCGTAAAATGAGGTTTACCTAGTTCGAACTAAGCGCTCCGCTAGTTCGATTCAAATTCGAACTAGCGGAGCGCTAGTGTAGCGCCTAGGAAAGTTAGTTCGAACTAACGTCCGTTAGTTCGAACTAACTTTTCAGTGTAGACATACCCTGTGTGTCTAAACTTTTTTAACATATAGTGTCATTTCCACATCAGCTCAATCCACTGTCTGTCCTATATATTTTGTACCCTGATATTACTTGATCCTATTGATTATGCTCATTGCACCAAGTTTTCATGATGCTTGTTATATCAATATCCTCATTTAATACCGTGCATTCTAATCCACCTATTAATATCTAGACATCTAGCATTTGTACATAAGCACTTGTATATATTATCAGCATGGGTATGTCTGCACTACAGTGCTATTTCAAATTAACATAATTCGAAATAGTTAATTCGAATTAAGCTAATTAGAAATAATGCATCTATATACAAAAACTATTTCAAATTAGCATTTTGCTATTTCAAAATAGCATGTCCACACTGAATGGACCATGAACCGAAGTTAAGGCTGTCCAGAACCAGTGCCAGCAGGGCATCAGTTTAAGACTTAGTGTGTGGGGCTGCTGCCTGAGGGACCATCAGGAGGCTGTCAGGATCCAGGAGGCCCTGAGGGAAATGGTCCACCCCAAGGAGCCCTCAGAGCCTCCCTGGTCCTCCCCACTGGAGGCTTGTGCCCCATTCCTTCCACTTACCTCACCCTAGCCCCACTTCCTGATGTCAAATAAAAGACACGTATGTTCTAAAATAGAAACTGGGTTTATTGAACAAAACTGGGGAGGGATGAACCTCTGAGGAGACTTGGAAAAGGAGATGGGAGAGGGGAAGAGAGAGGGTGGAAGAGGGGAGGGGGAAACCTTAGAGGAGGGAGCTGGAAGGAGGAAGCAAGGGGAAGAATGGGGAGGGGAAGCTCAGGGCTCAGGGTTGGGGGTCTCGCCAGACCAACTTGACTTTCATGCTAACCTGCTCCTGGGTTTGCATGTGGCCTTTGGTGGCCAGTCTGGCAGCTATCCTGCCATAGACAGATGCATTCCTCCATCTAGTGCAGAGATCATGGCATCCCCCCAAACCTGAATAAGGTCCGTGATCTCCACCCTGGACCAGGAAGGCGCCCATCTTCTCCAGCCTCTGTCAGGCTCCTAGGAGCTGGCAGACTGCTCCTGGAGAGCAGGGGGGGGGGGGGGGCTGGCTGCCAGTGGCTTGCTGGCTCATGTTTTGGGGCCACTGGATCAGGGGCCCAGGAGACCACTGCTGGCTCTGGCCTGCAGGCTTGGAGCTGGCACAGGCACTGTGGCCAGGGTCTACCACTTTAATGGCTCCAGGGCTGGGGGAGAGGAGAGTAAGTTTTCCTGGTTGTGCCTAGAGTGGCCACCAGGGCTCCCTGGGAAGGGCTGGAGGACCCCTATTTCGATTTAAGTGTCTACACAGCACTTAATTCACAATAGCTATTTCGAATTTGGTGTAACTCATAGTAGAATGAGGGCTCCACTATTTCAAATTTATTTCGAAATAGCAGTTTGCCTGTGTAGATGCTATTAAAGTGAATTCGAAATAACTGCTGTTGTTTCGAATTAACGTTGTAGTGTAGACATACCCTATATAGCTACTTGCATTCAAGTGCCTTTTAAACATTTGACTGCTCTTCACTAGCTACCACCTGTACCATATAAACTTATTTTTTTCTTCTAAGGTACTAAGATATAGCAATCCCCATCTAATAAATGTCTCTGCCCAACATGTATGTACCTCTACACCTGTCAGCTTTCCCCCAGCAAACTGCCTTTGCTCCAGGCACAAGAACTGCAGCTTACATAAGACCTATGAACTATAATTCCCAGGAATCACCATTGCAACATTTCCAGATGGAAATTTTTAGCTTTCAGATGTCTGTGAGTTTTTGTCAAAAAGTGTAAAATTATCCATGGAAAGCAGACATCTTGAAAATTTCCATTTTGACAGAAACCTGGATTCTGGACAGAAAACAGTTTAGATGGAAAACAATCTCCAAACAATTAAAGAAAAGCAGTGATGTATCATGATGTACATTTCTTCCATGCGCAAGCATTTGGTTTACAATCCAGCTCTCAGTTAGGGCAACACCAAGTGACCAAGATACAGTCCTAGGACAAGAAAACATGAAAATCACTCTCAAGGGCTTATCCAGTAGAGAATTTCACTTACAACAAATGTTGTCATTAGATGATTTATCCAGCAGCCCGTCATTTAATTAGAGAGACTGAGATACAATCATATAGAGCTCACAACTGGCATCCTGCCATTGATCTGTTCTTGGCATAATTAGCAGCAATGATATAATCAAGCTTGTAATAATATTTGCATCGTTATATGATACCATTCAAATGTGTTGAAATAATATCTTTTCTTTTGTGTGCAAAATGGAGAAGTCACATCCAGTTCGGGTGCACAAAATTTACTTCCAGGCTGAGGAGACATAGACTCATAGACTTTAATGCTAGAAGAGGCCATTACGAACTTCTCATCTGTCCTCCTACATACTGCATGTCACAGAACTTTGCCCAATCAGGAGTAATAAGTTATATGGGTCTGTGGTGCCCAGGGTTCTAGAAATATTCCTGGTCTGGCGGCATTGATCCATCAAAGTAGAGGCCAGGTCTTTTCCCCTGGACCTGTCTGCCACACATTCATGCTTACCCCCGGTGCATTTCCCTTCCACTTGCTACCCCTTGGTCATTTCAAAGGGCCCAGAGACTCCTGCCACCACCACTAGCAGCACAGCAACGCTAGAGCAGCTGTCTTCCCACTAGTTCTGCATGGCTGCAGGCATGTCCCTACAACCCCAAGGGGTGGTATCTCTCTATCCTTGTCTTGAGTGCCCCTGCAGCCAATGAGAACTGCAGGAGCAGTGTCTAATGGCAGCAGCACATAAAGACCCCTACCCTCCCACCTAGGAGCCACTGCCAGAGGGGGGAACCCTTGGAACCACAGAATCATAGGGATGGAAGAGACCTCAAGATATCATTGAGTTCAACCTCCTGCCCAAAGCAGGACCAACCCCAACAAAGTCATCTCAGCCAGGGCTTTGTCAAACTGACACTTAAATACCTCTAGGTATGGAGATTTCACCACCTCCCTAGGTAACCCATTCCAGTGCTTCACCACCCTCCTAGTGAAATAGGTTTTCCTAATATCAAACCTAGACCTTCCCCACTGCAACTTGAGACCATTGCTCCTTGTTCTGCCGTCTGTCACTACTGAGAACAGTCTTTCTCCATCCTCTCTGGGACCCCCTTTCAGGTAGTTGAAGGCTGCTATCAAATCCCCCTTCATTTTTCTCTTCTGTAGACTAAATAAGCCCAAGTCCCTCAGCCTCTCCTCGTAAGTCATGTGTTCCTGCTCCCTAATCATTTTGGTTACCTTCCGCTGGACTTTCTCCAATGTGTCCACATCTTTTCTGTAATGGTGGCCCAGAATAGGATGAAATACTTCAGATGTGGCCTCACCAGTGTCAAATAAAGTAGCATAATCACTTCTCTAGATTTGCTAGCAACGCTCCTCCTAAAGCACCCTAATATGCCTTTAACCTTCTTAGTTACAGGGGCACACATTTGACTCATAACCAGCTTCTCATTCATTATAATCCCTAGGTTCTTTTTTGCCGAATTGCTGCTTAGCCAGTCGGTCCCCAGACTGTTGCAGTACTTGGGATTCTTCCTTGTTGAACCTCATCAGATTTCTTTTTGCCCAAACCTCACATTTGTCTAGCTCACTCTCTACCCTTTTCCTGCCCTCCATCTTATCTACCTCTCCCCCTAGTTTAGTGTTATATATGAACTTGCTGAGAGTGAAATACATCTCCTCATCCAAGTTATTAATAAAGATGTTGAACAAAACCAGTACTGACCCTTAGGGCATTCCCTTCTCCCACACCCCGCCCCACTTTCAAAATCTCTCTTGCACCCCAACCCTTCCCTTTCACTCCCTCTCACTCACAATTTCTGTCCTAGGCTATGTCTAGACTGCAGGCTTCTTTCGAAAGAGGCTCTTTCGAAAGCATCTTTCGAAAGAGCCTCTTTCGAAAGATCGCGTCTAGACTGCAGGCGGATCTTTCGAAAGAGAAATCCGCCTTTTTGAAAGAGAGCACCCAGCGAGTCTGGATGCTCTCTTTCGAAGACGGCCTCTTTACATTGAAGAACGCCTTCTTTCGAAAGAGGAACTTTCGAAAGAAGGCGTTCTTCCTCCTGAAATGAGGTTTACCGCCATCGAAAGAAAAGCCGCGTTCTTTCAAAATTATTTCGAAAGAACGCGGCTTGAGTCTGGACGCAGGGGAAGTTTTTTCGGGAAAAGGCTACTTTTCCCGAAAAAGCCCTGAGTCTGGACACGGCCCTAGAGCCTTCACCTTCCATCCATCCTCCTCCCCTCTCCCTTCCTGGAGCTTGCACCCATCACCCAAATCCCTTCCCAGAACCTGAAGCCCAGACCTTCCCACATTCAAATTCCCTCCTAGAAACTACACCCTTCCCTCACACAAATTTTCTCCCAGAGCTTTAGGCAGGTGTTCAGGGGAGGAATATTTTTTGGGGGGCGGGGCTGGCTTTGAGAATTCTGGACACCACCAACATTTCTACAAACTTGGAATACCTGTATCCACTCACTTCTGTAATAGACCCATATCATCTGTCTGAGGCTACGACTACACTGCCATTTTGTTTGTTTGTTTTTTGCAGAAAAGAATATTCAAAAGATGCTCTCATTCACATATCTTCTTCCGATTCTTTTTGTGGATGAGGTTTTTGCCAATAAAAAGTTCCTTGTAGATGGGGCCATTTGTCAGAAAAAAAAACAAAAAAAAAAACCTTTTTCGCAAGATCTTGTAAACTTCGATTTTGGTAGAATAAGGGATCTTGCAAAAAAGGGGTGTTTTTTCTGACAAATGGCTCTGTCTACTTGGAACTTTTTATCAGCAAAACCTCTTCCACAAAAAGAATCAGAAGAAGATATGTGAATGAGAGCACCATTTGCATAGTCTCTTCAGCAAAAAATGGCAGTGTAGCCATAGCCTGAGTTACTGAAGTCCTCAAACCATGAATTAAAGACTTCAAGTTACAGAGAATCTAGTAAAGTTTATGGTAGTGTCAAGCTGCACATGTCCAGTGCTCCAGGCACCAGAGGAGAAAACCCCATACTCTCTGCCAGTCTGACTTAAGAGAAAATTCCTTCCTGATCCCAAATATAGTGATCAGTTGGACACTGAGCATTGTAGAAGATGCAACAACCAGACACCCAGGAAAATAATTCTCTATAGGAAACCACAGCCCTCCCTATCTAATGTCCTATCATTAGCTGCTGGGGATACTTGGGCTTTGAGACCTGGTAAGTTGAATACACACACGCTAGCGGAAGTCTTCTAATATTGGTCCAACCTATGAATTTCACCTTTTTTAGTTAAACAGGCTCTCAATTCTCATTACTGAAAAAACAAAAATATATGGCTGAAATATTCATAGTATCATAAATCATTAGATAACATCAGTATGTGGCATTATATGCTATGACTATTCCATTTAGAACAAAGGACAAGGTTTTTAAAGGTACTTCAGTATTCAGACAAGCAGACAGGAACCAGGTGGAATTTTCAGGCACTTTTGAATACATCCATGAACGGTAAAATCATCACAGAGCTCAAAAGAAGATGTAGTTAGTGCACAGATCTTGTGTTGACTGTATTTTTAGTGTGAGTTTCACCCACAACAACAGCTATTTTTGCAAATATTAGCATGAAGAAAAAATCCCGTTCACATTCCTGATTTCAACAACTAAGAAGGGGACAGACAAAGTCAAAACAAAGAGTTGCTCAGAACCCAAATGAATATTGGTGAATATCTTTTTCTGCAGCACTGAAAGTGTGTAATTGAATCAGGTAACTGTGCATATAAATGAAGAAGAAGGTGAGCAAAGGGTTACAATAATAAGATCACATAGCTACTCCTTTTTACTCATAGTTATCCAACAAATGTGTGTAACCATCCTAGCAGTCTCATAGGATCAAGTCTATTTCCCCCCATATAGAAGGTTCCTGTGGACATTGCAGCATTTCACAGAAACCAGAGAACATTATAGCAGCTGTCTGTACACGCTGCAAACCCTTTCCTAAATTCACTTTCCTTGATATCACTCAGCTATGGGACTCTGGTGACATCAGGTGGTCAGAGCAGGAATGAGCATTTCTATTCTTGGAAAGAATTGGTTACGCAGGTACTTCATTGCTTAGAACCTTCTGTAACAGAATACCAGCTAGAATCTCTCAGTGCCCCTCTGCACTGTTTCTAGCCCCAGCACAGTTGCCAACATCTCACCGTCTGTCTGTTCATTTTTCTCTAGTCTATTCTGTTTGTTTTATTTTGTTCCCATTCCCTTAATGGCTTGGCCCCCTCCCTCAGTGGGTTCTGTCTCCCTCACTATCCTATTCCAAGTTAACAGAGAGATCCATACTGGAGGTTAATAGATACACCTTAGTATCTCCTTGAGACTTCTGGGATTCCAGCTCATGCTGCATTTCCAACTAAGTCCAAGTGAGAAAAGGCAAGCAGTTAGGCTGATGCTTTAATGGGAGCAACTAAGATCTTAGCTCCCCATAAGGGGAGGAGCAATTCTATAGTGGGTGCTCAGTGTATGGCAGGTTCTGCCTTTGGTGCCCTTTCTTTCTCCCCACTGGAACCTTCATCTGCTCTGATGCCCTTTGGTTTCTAGGGATGACTCACCTCAGAGATTACCCTGGTTAATATAATAGACATCAAAGAGATAGCAAAAAATGATCAGGTGCCTGAGACTACCCTAAGGATTAGATTTTCAGAGATGGCAGGACAACAGCCAAGTGCAAGCTCACCCTGCAGTGGATTTTTTGTCATGAACATGTAATGGCACCTGTGACGGGGTGGAGCAACCCCGCCACTCGGGCGAGACAGACGGGGCCGCCGCGGAGCCGGCAATCAGTGCGGCAGGCCCGAGCGGGGGTGGAGGGACGCCGGGGTGTGCCAGTGATGACGTCAAAAGAGCGACGCCAGGGAAGGCAAGGGGAGGGGGGATAAAAGGAGCCGGGGAGGCCAGGGTAAAGGGGGCGGAATCGGCAGAACCAGCAGAACCGGCTGGGCCAGGGGGACCGGAGCCAGCGGCGGCGGGACCAGCGGCAGCCGAGCCAACCGGAGCAGGAGCCCAGGAGAGGGAGGAACGGGCCGCGGGAGCCAGGCAAGGAGGCAGCGAAGGCGGCTGGGGGCCTGCAGGGGCCAGCGGGGAACCAACACAGTGAGGGCCGGCGGAGTGGAGCAAGACCCAGGGCGGGCTGTGGAACCCGAGCGCGGGGGTGTTTGGGGTACCAGCCCCCCCCTGCTACCACTGAGAGGGCGCCTCTCAGTGTCAGGGCCCTGGGTTGGGGTCCGGAGAGAGGGCGGGCCCGGACCCCCCACTCCGCCCGGAGATCCAGAACCAAGGGGTACATTGAGCGCGGCCTAGTGGCAAACAGGAGGGGCGGCGGCCTGGACGGATGACCCCGTGACAGCACCTCTTTATTCATAATCGGGGCATATGGAAAAGGGGTAGTAAATGCAAAATTTAGGAGAGGGTAAAATGAATGAGAATCTAGAAGACAGCAGACATGTCTGTGAATCATGTGTGTGGAAGAGAACTGAGAAGAGGAAGGAGGCTCATTCATGGAACGATGGTGGCACTTGGAGAGATGCTTGCATATTCAAGTACGACGTGAATAGACCTGATCTTGAACTCCTTACTAGGACAAATTCCAGTTGAAATTTGTGGGAATGTTAACCCAAATAAGGAGATCCCCATATTAACATTGCATGTTACCTGGGTCTACTGCCAACCATCACAAATTACAGAAATAAGGAAGAAAATTGAACAGCAGACACCATTCTACATCTGAACGTTGTCCCTGCATATAATGTTCTTTCACAAAGTGCAATAATTCACTATTATTATTTCCAAAGTTCATATTTGTTAACCTTTATCCTTTTACTAGAATCAGGTTCATGCTGTAGTCACAGAAGATTTAAGCAAATACAGTGAGAATACAGTTTAACTCCTCCGTAGCCACTTCTTCTTCAAGGAATTGGTTAAACTTCACCTATACAGGTTTGATACTATTATACTAAACTATCAACCTACATTCCTTGCCTGCTGGGCAACTTAATTCAACATTTTGCAGATTTTACAGAAATCATTGAATATGGGCTCATTAATAAAATTAGCCTTAAAGATACCAATATTCATAAATACGCTGAAAAACTTCTGTGCTTACTAAAATGTAAAAACAATTGACCACAATCACGATTGTGGCAGAGCAGAGAACAGATCCTATTGGCAAGGGGACTATCTCTGAAAGCAGTACCTCCACCTCCAGCAGCTCAGAAGTAAGAATGGTATGCTATTAGGAGGGGGTCATCACAACCTGAAACATTTTCAAAGGGGACCCCTGCAAAAAAAGTTTGAAAACCCTTGATTTATCAGACTCCGTTATCCAGGATGACTTAGAAACTGACCAGTGCTCTAGTGCAAAACTTGCATAGTTTATGAACACATCCACAACATTTGCTAAATATGGTCTAAACTACCCACAAAAAGTATGATTTCTCAGTAATGTAAGTGAAGTCCTACTTATAGGCTGTGTCTAGACTGGCAAGTTTTTCCACAAAAGCAGCTGCTTTTGCGGAAAAACTTGCCAGCTGTCTACACTGGCCGCTTGAATTTCCACAAGAACACTGACGAGCTCATGTAAGATTATCAGTGGTCTTGCACAAATGCTATGCTGCTCCCGTTCGGGCAAAAGCCCTCTTGTGCAAATGCTTTTGTACAGGAGGGCCAGTGTAGACAACGCAGTATTGTTTTGTGCAAAAAAGCCCCGATCGCGAAAATGGTGATCGGGGCTTTCTTGCGCAAAACCGCGTCTAGATTGGCACGGATGCTTTTCCGCAAAAAGTGCTTTTGCGCAAAAGCATCCGTGCCAATCTAGAGGCTCTTTTCCGCAAATGCTTTTAACGGAAAACTTTTCCGTTAAAAGCATTTGCAGAAAATCATGCCAGTCTAGACGTAGCTGTAATGTTTGTGGATGATACCAAGAGGCAATGAGTTGCAAATGCTTTTTGAAGAAAGGATTTTATTTCCAAAGGATCTTAAACTGGAGAAATGGGTTGAAGACAGTAAGATCACAATCTAAATATGAGTCAGAAATATACCACCACTGCAAAAAAAATAAAAATAAAAAAATTAACATAATTCCAGGATCTATTAGCAAAAGTGTTCCACGGAAGACATGACAAGTAATTCTTTCCATCTGTGCAGCACTAAATAGGTTTCAGCTACAGTACCACACTTTGGAAAGATGTAAACAAATTGGAAAAAAGAGCCAGAGTAAGGCAACAAACATGATCATAGGTCTAGAAAACATGAACTAAGAGGAACGATTAAAAAAATAGGTTTGTTTAGTCTGGAGAAAAAAAGACTAAGGGGAAACTTTATAATATTCTTCAAGTATGAAAGGGTATGTCTACACTACCACCCTAGTTCGAACTAGGGTGGTTAATGTAGTCATACAAACTTGCAAATGAAGCCCGGGATTTGAATTTCCCGGGCTTCATTTGCATGTTGCCGGGCACCACCATTTTTAAATGTCCGCTAGTGTGGATTCTATGCCCACGGCTACATGCGGCACGAACTAGATAGTTCGGATTAGGCTTCCTATTCCGAACTATCTGTACACCTCGTTCCACCTCATTCCACGAGGCGTACAGATAGTTCGGATTAGGCTTCTTATTCCGAACTATCTAGTTCGTGCCGCGTGTAGCCGCGGGCACGGAGTCCGCACTAGCGGATATTTAAAAATGGCGGCGCCCGGCAACATGCAAATGAAGCCTGAGAAATTCAAATTCCAGGCTTCATTTGTAAGTTTGTACTGGACTAATGACATACTGAAGTTCATTCAAGTCCTATATTTCTATGATTCTATGATAAATTAAACCGAGCACCACACACCAAAAAGAAATCCACAAGGGCTTTTCCTAGCTTTGTGATTTGGCAGCTTTGTCATTGGGTGGAATTTATGGATGGTTCTGACCAGGCCAACCACAAAGGAAGAATCTTCAACCTTTGGGATCATTATTGAAAATGAATGATATTATATAGAGTGGAGATATAGAGCAGACATTTAAGAATAATTCTGTAGCAGAATATGTTCATTGTTCTCAGTGTGGTGGTACTCAGACATGCTCGCTCCTCCTACACATTATGGAGTTACAGAATCAGCAAATTGGCATTTGTCTTGGTGTGGGCTGGTGCCTTTCAGAGGCAATACATCCAGGCATAAGGATGAGGAAAGGTTGAAGAAAAACACATACTGCTAAGTCTCTGCCTTAGCGGAAGGTTGACAGAATTGCTGTTTGCCATCAGAGGATTGAATATCTGAATTTCTGCAAGGACTTATAACAATTGCAATTAGAGATGGGCAAACATGTATTTCTCAATTATAGAAGATGCTCACACTTTTAAGTACATGTTCCATTGTGAAGAAGAAGAACTCCAATGGAAATAGAGAGGGAGAAAAAAGAAGCCCAATGCAAAACATCTATAGAGGTGTCACGGGAGAAACCACCCCCCTCCCTCTTAACCCCGCAAGAGTGTGGGGTAGGGTGGGCCCGCGTTCTGTTCACGGAGGGGCCCTCCCCTACTCTCGGTCCATTTACTCTAGGCCTATAGGGCGTAGTAGGGTTCCTATGTACCGGGAAGTCCCGGTGGGCTCACACCCTCCTACTTATACCTTGGGGCCCTCTGCCTATAGACTGCTCCAGCGTCGGGGGGGGTCCCCTTTGGTCCTACGAGGCGGGGCACCGTCCCGACTCTGCACCCTACCGGGAACAGGGCATTGGGTACCTCCTCAGTCGGCGGGATCCTGCAAGGCTCCGGGTGGCTTCGGCGGGCCTCTTCCCAGATGTCCCGTGGCCGGTCCTCGTCCGTCGGAGGTCCTGTCGTACTCGGCGGGGGTACACTCTTCCGGTCCTCCCCCAGACCCTCTCTGTGGGGGGGCCGAGGGGTGGTCGCTGCTGGCACATCTGCCGGCTGCAGCCCAGCCCTGTCCAGCGATGCTCCCCCTCCCGCGTCTTCCATGTCCCTCTCCGCTCAGTGGGTGCACCCCCCCCAGGTGTGCCGGCGCCGCGCTTAAAAGCGGCTGCCAGCTTGCCGCGCATGCGCGGCAGCACAGCCAGCATTCCTCCAGCTCTTTGCGCGGACCCGGCACGAGTGACGGGGTCAGCCCGTCACAAGGGGAAAAAATTAAAAAGAGAACTAGAGGGAGAAAGAAAACACTAATGAACAGATATAGACTATCACCTTGTATGGGTACATCTACACTTCTCTGTCATGGAATATAATTTCATCTTGCATGGATATACCTGTGCTAAGTTAACTTTAGCTAGTTTAAGTATTAGAGCAGTGAAGCTGTGTCAAAATAAATGTCAATCACCTGCGTAATTACCCAAGATAATTACTGAGGTGAGTACCCAAGGTTCCAGGTGCGTAGTCACAGTTTCACAGCCGTGGAGCCCAAATTAGTTACATTAAAACTATATTGGATAGTTTACAAAAGCCACAGTCACAACCTTTGATAGCAATAAAAACAAACTGGTTGAAATTTGAAAGTTGAAGGCAGCTTGGGAGAAATTGACCATAAAATCATAGAGAGGGAGAACAGCAAAATAGAGACAGTGGATTACAGGAAGGCAGATTATAGTAATCTCAGAAAGCTGTAGATAAAGTCCCGTTGGAAGTAAGCCAAAGTACACTTGCCAGTCTTTATAGTTTAGTTTAAAGGTTTTAATCAAAACTTCCTGATTTAACTAGAAACGCTATCAATAACCTTGGTAGCTATAGGAGAGAATGCAGGCAGAAACCCAGCAGCAGAGTGGGGGCTATCCTGTTTATTGCACTCAGTGTAGCATGTATGATTACCTGCCCTATGGGTGGGTGGCGTATGCATGCATTTGGTACAAAGAGCTTGTGGCCCTCAGAGACTGCGTACGGACTTTGGAGGCCAGGGTGGCTGAACTGGAGGAGCTGAGGGTATGTCTACACTGCCACCCTCATTTGAACTAGGGTGGCTAATGTAGGCATTCGAAGTTGCAAATGAAGCCTGGAACGAGGTGTACCGGTAGTTCAAATTAGAGAGCCTAATTCGAACTACCTACTCCTTGCCGCGTGTAGCCACGGGCATGGAGTCCGCACTAACGGGGATTTAAAAATGGCAGTGCCTGGTAAGATGCAAATGAAGCCTGGGATATTTAAATCCCGAGCTTCATTTGCAACTTCGAATGCCTACATTAGCCACCCTAGTTCGAACTAGGGTGGCAGTGTAGGCATACCCTGAGGGAGGCAGAGAGATGCATAGATGAGGCTTTCTGGGACACTGTAGATTTGTCCTACCTCTGGTCAGACAGCCCCTGTGCTGTTAAGGAGGATGAAAGGCTCAGGGAAGGAGAGCAGTCAACGGGAGCAGAGGGAAACCTTCCAATAGTTGGGACCCTCCTTCCAGATGTTGGGGTATCCTCTTGCACTGAGGTAACCCCTCCGGGAGAAGGAACTTCAGTCAGTAGGAAAAGGCTGTTGTTAGTAATGGGAGATTCGATCATTAGAAATGTTAATAGCTGGGTTTGCGATGACCGGGAGAACTGTATGGTGACTTGCCTGCCTGGTGCAAAGGTTACAGATCGCTTGAGGCATATAGATAAACTTATGTGTAGTGCTGGGGAGGAGCCAGTGGGCATGGTACATGTAGGTACCAATGACATAGGGAAGGGTAGCAGAGGTGTCCTGGAGGCCAAATTTAGGCTGCTAGGAAAGAGACTGAAATCCAGGACCTTTATGGTGGCATTCTCAGAAATGCTTCCAGTTCCACATACAGGGCCAGGTGTGATGGACCGGGCCATGTCTGGGCACAACTGAGGGCGTCCGCTCAGGGTGAATTGCTCAACTTCGGGGCTCCTTACAGTCCCCAGACTGGTGATCTCTCCAAACAGGCCACAAACCAGT
Source organism: Pelodiscus sinensis (assembly GCF_052426305.1). Lineage (NCBI taxonomy): Eukaryota > Metazoa > Chordata > Testudines > Trionychidae > Pelodiscus > Pelodiscus sinensis. Next base: position 21,687,601 of record NC_143052.1, on the reverse strand, counting down.
CCCACAGAGCACTTCAGTTGCCTGCCTGAAGCCTCACGAGCAAAACCCCTCTGACATCCCAGCAATATCCGTGCCCCAGATGGCCCTGGGCCTCATACACAGGTGGGGGGTCTTAGCACCCAATCCCACCTACCCCGAACAAGTTCTGTCCGATTCCAAGAAACCAGCCACAGATCCCTGGTCAATTTACCCTCTGGATCTTACCCACAAATCACGCTGAACCAATCCTTTAGAATCTATCCTCTAAAGGTTTAATACTACGATAAAGAAAAGCATGAGAGTAAGGTTGTTAAAGAATAGTACATTACATGCATCGAATCTCCTAGTTCTTGATGCAGGCTCTAGCAGAGATGTTACAGCTGCTGGCTTAAAAGTCCTTGTTGCACATCCTAGGATCAGGATGGGTCCACAGTTCTTTCTGGCTCTTCGATCCCTGCATTGCTGCCTCTGGGAGGAAGTGCTGAGCTGAAGACCAAGATGGAGTCCACCACATGGCCTATTTATCCCACCTTCCTGGTCTCTTCTTGGCTTCAGCAGGTCACCTGGCCCATGGCTTATTTCTGTGTTCCCTGCTGGTAGCCCTTAGGTATGAGTCACCACTCATTCTTTAGGTGTCTCCTTGGTCCATTGAGTGCCATTGTCCATTGAGGGCCTCACTGATTATCATGTCCATAGGCCGGGCTCTGCCCACTGCTCAACCACATACAGAGAAATATTCAGTATCTACACAGATTACAGACTCCTAACTACACACACAGACATTATACAATTACATGACTAGCGTACATAGGATTAGCAGACAGTAAGCTTCTATTCAACACCCCACATGGCCCCTTTTATACCATTTTTGGGGCCAACACCCCCACCTATGGGTGCATCAGTGATCTGGCTGCTCCCTCAAAATCCAGTAACGTGACACCAGGCAGGCAGGCAGAGCTTCAGAGTCTCAATGCATGGATGAGACGATGGTGTAGTGAGGAGGGATTAAGTTTTATAAGGAACTGGGGAAACTTCAGGGATAAGGGTAGCCTATACAGGAAGAATGGGCTCCACCTAAACCACAGTGGATCCAGACTGCTGGCACTTAACATTAAAAAGGTCGCAGAGCAGTTTTTAAACTAAGATATGGGGGAAAGCTGATTGGTGCAGACAAGCACGTGGATCAGACAGAGATATCTCTTAGAGGAGAGTCTATTGATATAGATTCTCTAGGTTTTAGTCAGGAGGAGAGGATGGAAGAGGATAAACTATGGGCCAGATCAGATGAAAAACAGTCACATAAAAAAGAATCTGACACATCAGAAAAGGCCGACAATAAACAGTGACAAGTTTTTAAAGTGCTTGTACACAAATGCTAGAACTCTAAAAATAAGATGGGTGAACTAGAATGCCTCATGTTAAAGGAGGATACCGATGTAAAAGGCATCACAGAAACCTGGTGGAGCTAGCCAAAAACTCAAAAGGTAATATCAAAATGTGTTTTAAGTACATCAAAAGCAGAAAGCCTGCTAAAAAACCAGTGGGGCCCCTGGACGATCGAAATACAGAAGGAGCACTTAAAAATGATAAAGTCATTGTGGAGAAACTAAATGAATTCTTTGCTTCAGTCTTCACGGCTGCGGATGTTAGGGAGATTCCCAAACCTGACCTGTCCTTTGAAGTGTCAGTAGAAGAGGTTTTGGAATTAATTGAGAAACTTAACAGTAACAAGTCACCAGGACCAGATGGCATTCAGCCAAGAGTTCTGAAAGAACTCAAATGTGAAATTGCAGAACTATTAACTATGGTTTGTAACCTATCCTTTAAATCGGCTTCTATACCTAATGACTGGAAGATAGCTAATGTAACGCCAATATTTAAAAAGGGTTCTAGAGGTGATCCCGGCAGTTACAGACTGGTAAGTCTAATGTCAGTACTGGGCAAATTAGTTGAAACAATTGTCAAGAATAAATTTTTCAGACACATAGAAGAACATAATTTTGGGCAAAAGTCAACATGGTTTCTGTAAAGGGAAATGTCTTATTAATCTATTATTGTTCTTTGAAGGGGTCAACAAACATGTGGACAAGGGCGATCCAGTAGATATAGTGTACTTAGATTTCCAGAAAGACTTTGACAAGGTCACTCACCAAAGGCTCTTAAGTAAAGTACGTTGTCATGGGATAAGAAGGAAGATCCTTTCATTGACTGAGAACTGGTTAAAAGACAGGAAACAAAGGGTAGGAATAAATGGTAAATTTTCAGAACAGAGAGGAGTAACTAGTGGTGTTCCCCAAGGGTCAGCCTGGCACCAATCCTATTCCACATATTCATAAATGATCTGGAGAAAGGGGTAAACAGTGAGGTGGCAAAGGTTGCAGATGATACTAAACTGCTCGATGTAGTTAGGACCAAAGTAGACTGTGAAGAACTTCAAAAAGATCTCACCAAACTAAGTGACTGGCCAACAAAATGGCAGATGAAATTTCATGTGGATAAATGTAAAATAATGAATATTGGAAAAAATAACCCCAAGTATACATATAATATGATGGGGGCTAATTTAGCCAAAACTAATCAGGAAAGTGATCTTGGAGTCATTGTGGATAGTTCTCCTCATCTCAAAAAAGATATACTGGCATTAGAAAAGGTTCAGAGAAGAGCAACTAAAATGATTAAGGGTTTGGAACGGGTCCCATATGAGGAGAGATTAAAGAGACTGGGACTTTTCAGCTTGGAAAAGAGGAGACTAAGCAGTTAGCCAGAAAACTAATGGCTTTAACCTAAGCTGGCTTTCAGACCCATCCCCAAACCCACAACTATCATTGGGAGCTATTAGGCCTTCCCCAAGGACTAGGACAATGAATATGGTAAACTAACAAGGATTTATTAACAATAAAAAAGGTAATTATAAACAGGAATGATATAGGACCCCACAACAGAAATAAAATACACAAGCTTGACTGTGACTCAGGTAAGCACAGAGTAAGAACCCAGATGACCAGAGGAGGGTCTCAAGGGGTATGTCTACACTACAAAGTTAGTTCAAACTAACGGACGTTAGTTCGAACTAACTTTCATAGGCACTACACTAGCGCTCCGTTAGTTCGAATTTAATTCGAACTAACGGAGTGCTGAGTTCGAATTAGGTAATCCTCATTACATGAGGATTAAGCCTAGTTCAAACTAGCTAGTTCGAATTAAGGGGTGTGTAGCCCCTTAATTCCAACTAGTGGGAGGCTAGCCCTCCCCAGCTTACCCTGGTGGCCACTCTGGCCAACACCAGGGAAACTCTACTGCCCCCCTCCCAGCCCCGGATCCCTTAAAGGGGCATGGGCTGGCTACGGTGCCCGTGCCAGGTGCAAGCCTGCCAGCACCCAGCCAGCAGACCCTGCACCTGGCACGGATCGAGCCACCCACCCGATGCCCCCGAGCCCTCCCCCTCTTCCCGGGACCAGACCTCGTCCACGATCTCCGCACTAGGCACAGGAAAGTGGCCGGCTTGGGCAGGATAGCTGCCAGCCTGGCCACCCAGGAGCAGGTGTGCAAGAGAATCAAGGGGGTCCACTGAGACCCCTGACCCTGAGCCCTGAGCTTACAATGGCCGTCCTGGGTCAGACCAAAGGTCCATCTAGCCTAGTAGCCTGTCTGCCGACAGCAGCCAACCCTAGGGACCCTGGAGGGGATGGCCCGAAGACAGTGACCAAGCCATTTGTCTCGTGCCATTCCTCTCCAGCCTTCCACAAACCTTGAGCAGGGACACCACTCTTACCCCCTGGCTAATAGCACTCCATGGACCCAACCTCCATGACATGATCTCACTTCCCTTTAAACTCTGTTCCAGTTCTAGCCTTCACAGCCTCCTGCAGCAAGGAGTTCCACAGGTTGACTCTTTGATTTGTGAAGAAGAACTTTCTGTTACTAGTTTGAAGCCTGCTACCCATTCCTTTCTTTTGGTGTCCTCTAGTCCTTCTTTATGGGAACTAATGAAGAACTTTTCTGTATGCACCGTCTCCACCCTACTCCTGCTTTTAGAGACATCTATCCTGTCCCCGCTTCGTCTCCTCTTTTCTAAGCTGAAAAGTCCCAGTCTCTTTAGCCTTTCTTCATATGGGACCTGTTCCCAACCCCTGATCATTTTAGTTGCCCTCCCCTCTCCCAGCCTCTCTCTTCCCCTCTCCCACCTCCTTTTCCCAGTCTCCCCCAGTTTTGTTCAATAAAGACAGATTCCATTTTGGAAGACACGTTATCTTTATTTTGTACATCAAGAAGAGGAGCTAGGGAAGGGTAAGTGGAAGGAGTTGAGGGAGGAATGGGGCACGAGCCCCCGATGGGGAGTACTGGGCTGGCTCTGCGGGCTTCTGGGGGTGGAAGCTCTCCTGCAGCCCCCCAATTGCCCTTTCTCCCCAGATGGCAGCTTGCGGCAAGTGCAGCTGGGCTGATGGCCGAGTGGTGTGATGTGCCCAGTGTGGGCACTCAGGTCACTCCAAGCCAGGACTGCTTTGCAAGCGGGGCACCCCTTAGAACTGTCTGTCCGGGGGGGGGGTCGGGACCCTTTAAGCACAGCCCTCGGCTAGCCTGAGACAGCATCTCCACACTCTAAGTCCTCCTCTGATGCCCTGCCGGCACTGCTTCCGGCCATCCTTAAGCCTGGTTCAGGGTCCACTTAATGTGGATGCGCTAGTTTGAATTAGCAAAACGCTAATTCGAACTAGTTTTTAGTTCTAGATGTGTTAGTTCGAATTAGCTTAGTTCGAATTAACTAATTCGAACTAAGTTAGTTTGAATTAACTTTGTAGTGTAGACGTATCCAGAGATATTATCATCTCTCGCAGGTGAGGCCCGCCACCAGGTTTCAGACTTAGTCTCACTCGTCTGGAACTGCAGCAAGATTGAATAGCAGGATCCTGTTCCAGCTGGATCCGTTCGGCCTAACACCCAATGGTGCCCTTTCTCCCTGCACCGTCGTGGGTGCAAGTATGTCCTACTCAGGAAGGAGTGAAGGTGGATACGAGTGTGCCTCCCTCAACCCTAAACCTAACAGGCATGGACCCTGGCGTACCCATCTGAATGATTCTGCACTCTGCCACTCAGATGGGCAGCCCCGGGCAAAGCCAGAGGTAGCCTTTAAGTATTCTTCTCTTACCAGGCAGACTATGATTTCCCGCAAAAACTCAGAAAGGTCAGGAAAAGGAGAAAGAAGAAGGGTGGCCAAAATGCAGTCCCTGTTGTTGTTGGGCTCTCAAAATGGCAACTGTGTCCAAGATGGCATTTAAGAGAATTTTAACTCTACAAAGGGGGGATATGATAAAATCTTGAGTGGTATGGAGAAAGTGAATAAGGAAAAGTTATTTACTTGTTCCCATAATATAAGAACTAGCAGACACCAAATGAAACTAATGGACAGGAGGTTTAAAACAAATAAAAGGAAGTTCTTCTTCACACAGCGCATTGTCAGTCTGTGGAACTCCTTACCTGAGGAGGTTGTGAAGGCTAGGACTATAACAGGGCTTAAAAGAGAAATAGATAAATTCATGGAGGTTAAGTCCATAAATGGCTATTAGGCAGTATGGTTAAGGAATGGTGTCCCTAGCCTCTGTTTGTCAGAGGATGGAGATGGATGGCAGGAGAGAAATTGCTTCATCATTACCTGTTTGATTCACTCCCTCTGGGACACCTGTCATTGGCCAGTGTTGGCAGACAGGGTACTGGGCTGTATGGACCTTTGGTCTGACCCAGTATGGCTGTTCTTATGTTGTCAAAATAATGTCAAATCAATATGATAGCTTTCTTTGATAGGATGATGAGTCTTGTGGATAAGGGAAAAGCAGTGGATGTGGTATACCTAGACTTTAGCAAGGCATTTGATACGGTCTCTCATGATATTCTTATCAATAAAATAGGCAAATACAACTTAGATGGAACTACTATAAGGTGGGTGCATAACTGGCTGGAAAACCATTCTCAGAGAGTAGTTATTAACGGTTCACAATCATGCTGGTAGGGCATAACAAGTGGGGTTTCACAGAGGTTTGTTTGTGGGCCAGTTCTGTTCAATATCTTCATCAATGATTTAGATGATGGCATAGAAAGTAAGATTATTAAGTTTGCAAGCTGGGAGGGGTTGCAAGTGGTTTGGAGGATAGGGTCAAAATTCAAAATGATCTGGACAAACTAGAGAAATGGTCTGAGGTAAACAGGATGAAGTGCCTTGAGGGTGGGGGGCTGGACTCGATGACCTCTCGAGGTCCCTTCCAGTCCTATTATTCTATGATTCTATGATTAACAAGGACAAAGGCCAAATACTCCACTTAGGAAGGAACAATCAGTTTCACACATATAGAATGCGAAGCGACTGTCTAGGAAGGAGTACTGCTGAAAGGGATTTAGATGTCATAGTGGACCACACGTTAAACATGACTCAACAGTGTGACTCTGTTGCAAAAAAGCAAACATAATTCTAGGATGCATTAATAGGAGTGTTGTAAGACACGAGAAGTAATTCTTCCACTCTACTCTGTGCTGATTAGGTTTCAATTGGAGTATTGTGTCCAGTTCTGAGCATCACATTTTAAGAAGAATGTGGAGAAATTGGAGAAGGTCCAGAGAAGAGCAACAAAAATGATTAAAGGTCTAGAAAACATGACCAATGAGGGAAGACTGAAAGAACTGGGCTTGTTTAGTTTAGAAAAGAAAAGACTGAGAAGCGACATGATAGCAGTTTTCAAGTATCTAAAAGAGTGTTATAAGAAGGAGAGAGAAAAATTCTTCTCTTTGGCCTCGGAGGATAGGACAAGAAGCAATAGGCTTAAATTACAGCAAGGGGTTTAGGTTGAGTAGTTACACACTAGAATAAAATTGCCTGTGGGGGTTGGGGAATCTCCATCACTGAAGATATTTAAGATTGGGTTAGACAGACACCTGTCAGAGATCATCTAGACCCCCAGAATTCAAGGTTTGCGTAAGTCTTGAATTCCAGAGACCGTCCATGCCTACTACTGCCAATTACAATATATTCAAAGGAAGAGTTAAGACATACCCTGCTTTTTAAAGATCCTCCTTGCCATGGCATACAGACACATCAAAGACAGGACTGCTGTTATATTTTATGTGGTTGGAAGCCTGCAGACTCAATTCAGAATCCAAACCAACACTAATTTAGTCACCTGGAAACATAAAATATAACAATGGATGTTATTCCCCATGACCTTGCACATCAGACATAACTTCAGAGTGAGTTGCACTGGGGAACAATTCCAAATGTATCATCTCTCCATAGATCATGAATCATTTGTCTGAGAAGTAAAAACAAGGGTCTGACTACACGTAATCACAAATGATCACATGTCAACTTTTCCACGAGTTGGTCTAGTTAATCCAGGTGTCTTGGCCACATTCCAGTTTGGAGATGATATAATGGGTCTATTATTTTCATTAATACTCAAGTGAATTAAAAAATGTGTTTGGATTTATGTCCATGATACTTGCTTGATCAACTACTACAAATGTCAAATAGTAGAGCTGTAGCAGTCCTCATCCCCTGGAAAGCAATTTAGAGGCTTAATGCTCAAAGACTGACAAAAATCCAATTTGGGAATATATAGTCTATTGTAGTATTTCAAGGAATTGTGCGGTGCTGATTGGTTATATCACCAACTAAGAAACACAAAAAATACTATGAAATATAGCTAAAGAACACAGGATGATATTCTAATAGCAAATATTTAAAGCGAAAATGGGTATTCATAAAACAAAAGTATATCTTAAAAATTAGCAATTATACCAGAGAATTTTACAGTCAACTCACTAATGTGTTTTTCAAATAAGAGAGAGACTGTTTTATATATAAATTTTTCATGATTAATTATTTGCTCAGATGTACTAAACATATTGGCTACGTCTAGACTGGCCCCTATTCCGAAATAGCCGTGCTAATTTCCAACTTTGGAATAGGGAAATCCGCAGGGGATTTAAATATCCCCCGCGGGATTTAAATAAACATGTCCGCCGCTTTTTTTCCGGCTTGGGGAAAAGCCGGGAAAAGCATCTAGACTGGCGCGATCCTCCGGAATAAAGCCCTTTTCTGGAGGATCTCTTATTCCTACTTTATTTTTAAGGGCTTTATTCCGGAGGATCGCGCCAGTCTAGACGCTTTTTCCGGCTTTTCCCCAAGCCGGAAAAAAAGGGGCGGACATGTTTATTTAAATCCCGCGGGGGATATTTAAATCCCCCACGGATTTCCCTATTCCAAAGTTGGAAATTAGCATGGCTATTTCGGAATAGGGGCCAGTCTAGACGTAGCCATTGTGCTTTGCTAAAATTCCCCTTGCTGCACAAAGTAAATAAATGTGCTTCACTTCATCTCTTAAGCTATCTTGTGTAACAGTTTTGCCAACTCCCACAAAACCCCTACAATATTCAGTGTTCTGATTGCCTGAGAATTTCACTTTTCATTTCTTTTCAAAAATGGATTTTTTTAGCCTTCATTGTTACTGAGGAAAACTTGAATATATCAATCCTAAAGGCATGGAAAACAGAAAGCATTATAATTTGTAACTATCCTGGGAGGCACAACTGCTATGTATCTTTCATATAATTTATATAAAGTGTAACCTTTCTATGTGTATATCTGTTTTATTACAAAAATATTCTCTCTTCTAGTTCATTGTCAGACCCCCGCCTATCCCTGCATGGAGTTGTCATCATGGCTTTGTGACTTATTCATGGTCATTTCCTGTATAAGGCCATCAGACCAGGCTTAAAACTTCATTGGAGGATCAGCCAAAGAGACTCTCGTTTCTGTGGTTTGATGCATAAAATAACAGAAGGAATACAGAAATGTACCAGCCAGGTACAGCATGTTGTTTGTAGATATTCTCTTCAGGCATTAACATGATTAAATGAACAATTCCAAAGTGTAGAGTGGGAAATGGAAATACAAACAAACAGCAGCACATATGGTCATAAAAAGATAATCATAGTGTGACCTCCTGTATAATATAGGGGCCATACCATTTCACCTGGTTGCTCTGGTATTGATCTCAATAATTTATGCTTGGTTAAAGCACATTTTCCAGGGAGGCATCCAGTCCTGAGTTGAAGAAATGGTGAATCTACCACTTTCCAGGGTAGTTTGTCTTATGTTTACAAGGCTAGTTGTGCCTCTCAGCTCCCTTTCCCGTCCCTGTGAATGCATGTTCTCAGGTGCCAGGTATCATGCCTTTATCTATCCTGGTGGAATTCCCCAATTCTCTCTCAACCTGGAACCTGAGCTACAGTATGCTGTATATCCATGTGATTAAGCTGCAGGTCTGACTGGGCTTCACACCTGCAGTTCTTCTACTCTGGACTCAGAGATCGGTGCCAAAAAATGTAGTGATCAGGTATTCTTGTTAAACCAAAGTTTTGTTTGGTTTTCAATAGGGATAAAACATTAGGGAAAAAGGATTTTAAAACATGCATTTCTATCTTACCTAAAGACTTACAATCCCCTGATGGTAACCTAGGCAGGTCTATTGTCTTCAAATACTGCAGTGTATGCCTGTGTCTCACTCTGGTTCCCAAAGGAAATACCTTCCACCGTTGAGAGAGAGGCATTTTTTATACCTCTTTATACCTGTAGTTTTTTTTTTAAATCTCCTGTGGTTCTCAGACCTGCTTCTGTCCTAAAATTGCCTATTAATAACCTAAGAATGTTTGTGAAGTGGCTAAACTTGTTATTCTTTCATTCTGTACTTAGTTTTCCTGACAGCTCCTTATTAAATGAAATCCAAATATTCCTACAGTAGGCATCCAAATAACCAGGTATGTACAATATTCACACTTTGTTACAGAGAAGCACCAAATCCATCACAGTTTTGTCCAATAGTTAGTCATCCTCAGTGTTAAAGATATGGACCATCTCAGAACAAAGTATTGTGGACACAGTGTTTCAAATGACAGCAAAGATAGTGCTATTGGAGATCTTGAGCAATAGTACAGTTGTACAGACAGTGAATGGACAGCAGTAAAACAGTAATTTAAGTGTTAAGGATTGATCTTTTTATAGCCATGTTCTTAAGGTTTTCTAATGAGCAACCAATAGGGATTACAATATTAACTAGCAAGATCAGACTTGTTCATTTAATTGTTCCCAGCAGAAGGGATGAATTAGACATGCCCACAAATGTTATCATTGTTCAAATAAATGGTCTATCTAGCCCAGTACCCTTTCCTCCATCGATGACCAGTACCATATGCTTCAGAATAGGGTAGTTTTTGAGTGTTCATATAGTCCCATTTTCTGGTAGTCAGCCATTTTGGGAAACCCAGAGCATGGGGTTGAATGAGTTTTCTAAAGACAGTCTCCTATAAAGTTTGTCAATACACTGAAGCTGACATCCTGCCCCTACTGAATTCAGTTAATTTCAGAAGACACATGTTCCCGTTTAAGTTGTAACCACCACAAAGCTTTGTCCTATCCAAAGTTGTGTACCTTTTTCACTGACTTTTTTAGAACTTAACCCTCAGATTCCAACTCCTCAGATCAGATCTTCACAGTTAGACTGATCTATGTAATGGACCACAGCAAAAGCTTAGGGTGTTTCTAAACTACATGGCTCCGTCGATAGAGATTAGGCTGATCGGCAGAGGGAAATGAAGCCGCAATTTAAATAATCGCGGCTTCATTTAAATTTAAATGGCTGCCACGCTCTGCCGACCAGCTGTTGATCAGCTGTTTGTCGGCAGATCAGGGCAGTCTGGACGCGCTGTGGTCAACAAAGAAGCCTTTGTCGACTGACGCAAGTAAACCTGCTTTCATTTCCCTCTGTCGATCAGCCTCATCTACATGGCTCCGTCGATGGAGCCATGTAGTTTAGACACACCCTTAGATCTGAAAATTTGGAAAGGTTGTGGAAATGTTTGTTCAGGTGTTGAACTTTGCATTTCAGGCTTGACTGCAATGATATATGAAAAATGCACCATCATTGATAAAATAGGGTTCCCTTTCTGCAAAATTGCTTACATGGGACAAATGGTTTGTATGTTATAATGAGAAAATGTAAATGAAGATTAAATGCATGGGGAGCTGGAGCATTGTAGCTTTATATTAGAAAGGAAAATATATATGAAAAACTCCGTCAGAAAGGCAGCACTTTATAAATCCATAGGCTCAAATCCTACCATGCTTCTTACTCTTTTCTGATTCATACAATTCGCTCATTGACCTTGGCTGTGGTGCGGGCGGGAGGGGGGCAAGAGGGGAGAGAAAGAGGGGGAAAGGGTGGTATTTTACTGGCATAAGCATTAGGATTTGGCTTCTAAATAGGAAACAAGTATGCTTTTAAATGGTAACATAATAATTTCCACCTCTTCACCAGCAGATGACAGTGCTGTACTTGGCAATAAATTAGATCCAATAAGCCTGCTGGGAAAATATGTAATTATTAAGGCAGAAAATAAGAAGGAAATTATTTAGAATTTACAACCTCATGTTTAAAAATGTGTTATGCTTATTTTTTTATTTTATTTTATTGGTTTGTTTGAACATGAAGTTGAAATATCACATCCATTATTATATTAATGGAGAGACTTGTTGAATATATGGAAGGACATTGGATATTCTGGCTTGCTTGAGATAATGGTACACTTAAAAAAAGAATCGCACACAATTTCCCCCTAAAGGAAAAGAAGGAAGAAAGAGTGAGGAAACCACATGTGATCTTAGTAATTTTATATACTGTACTTCTACATTACATAATCAAGGCCATTTCTTGGCCTAATACATAGCAGTTGATGAAAGCAGATCCTAGATCCTCTACTGTTGTCACAAGTGTCAACATTTTTTCATCATGATAATCATTTCATAGATACATAGTCTATAGTTATTCCACAATAGTTACCGTATTTTCCGGCGTGTAAGATGACTTTCTATACTAAAAAACATCCCCCAAAAATCAGGGGTCGTCTTATACGCCAGGTATAAACATACAGGCAGTCCCTGACTTGCAGGTATGAACGGGATCCTCCTAGAAAACCCCCCAATTAATGATGATTCTCCATTGATGACTACTTTTTGAGTTATGTTAGTTAGCTTGTTCTTAATCCACTTAACACATGCCTTATTAAATTTTAGTGTTAATTTTTTAATCAGAATGTCATGCAATGCTTAGCAAAATGCCCTTACAGAAGTATAATTGTTTTACATTTATGTAGTTATCTTTATTAACCAACCTATAACGTCATCAAAGACTAAAATTGGGTTTGATTGACAAGACCTATTTTAAACAAAATTATGGTGATGAGCATCAATTATAATTCTGTCTTTTAATTCTTCATTAACTGGGTTCTGTATCAGCTTTTCCCTTATTTTTCCCAAGACTGATATCAAGCTAATCCTTCTATTGTTACCCAGGGCATCCTGCTTGCCCTTTTTGAATATATGAATAACATTATCATTCTTCCAGTTTTCTCAAATTTTCCTGGTATTCCAAGGTTTATTAAAAATTAACAATTCCAGGCCAAAGATCTCCTCAGAAAGTATGTCTAGGGTACAAGTGATCTGTGCCTGCTAATTAAAAATAAATTTTGTCTAATATAGTAGACATTTACTATATTTCTAGAAAATACTTCACATCATCCTCATACAATAGGAACTGCACCATCTATTTCATGAAGTTTGTATTCAATACTGCCTTTCCTGCAACATTACCAATTTTACAACCTCCATGTAATAAATGCCTTAAATTATTGCTCTACTTTCAATGGTTCTTAAATACTTAAAAATGTCTTCCTTATTGTTCCTAGCACTGTCAGCAATGGAATTTTTTTTAGCTTCCCTTATCAATGTTTGCACATCATAATTTAAGTTAAACCAATTGCTATCCATTTTCCTTTCCCCCCATGTGTTATATATTACTTTTTAATTTCTAATTAAAGCCTTCACTTAAGCATTGGCTTTTAACAAAAGTTGTCCTCACTCTTCATTATGGAATCCTAATATCTTTTGGCCATCCAATAAAACTCTTCTAAAGAACTCCCATTTTTTATTCACAATTTGTGTATACATTTTCTTCAGAGACAATTTCACTAATAATTGTCATCAGCTTTGGGAAATTAGCCCTTCTGAAATCTCACTTATACAAATTACTAGTACATCTATTACTGGTTAGGGCTGTCCTCTGTATGCTCATATTGAATGCCATCAAATTATAATCACTGATCACAAGATTAATTCAATTTTATCCATCATAATGAGGTTCTATACAGTTTATATTGGGGCTCCAACATATGTTCCCCAAATGGACGTTCCTTACCACAACACCGTTTTTCTTTCCACACATGCCTAAGGAGTGACTCAGCCAGTTCTCTGGTTTTATTTGGTGCTTTATAACAGACTCACACCAATACTCTATTCTGGGCGTTCTTCATGCTTCCATATGCATTTGAGATCCTGTGGTTCTAAATTATCAATAAGTCTCAATCAGGGTAGGTAATATAAAATTCTAATCTTCCCCATCACTTTAACACACCCTGTCTTTCCTAAGCAGTTTATAGCTAGTGACTTTAACATTCCAGTCATGCAAATAGTCCAGGAGGTTTCTCTAATCTAAAATGTATCAAAGGAGAATTACAAGTTACTCTTGCTTGTAACCAGATTTTTAGCACTGGTATATAAGCAGTTGAAAAATTTCTCTCTTTGCTACATCAATTCAATTTGTTCATAATAGGTTAAATTTGAGTTTATATTGCATTTTGCCCCCTTAGTACCATTCCATTCCGTTGCTAATTTAATGGCCTCCTAGGTGCTCCAGCTAGCCCCATATGAGATTAGTCCTCTTATCTGTGAGATGGAAACAATTCTCGAACCCACTAGCACATGGCTGGATGTTCCATAAAACTTTCAGTTTCACATGAGCTGCCAGTATTTCACCAGACCTCCAGTATTTTCTATCTTCTGCCTTCTCGTGCTCATTGGACTTAACAGGTCTACAAAAAGATTATTTAGACCTTCCTCTTTTTTTCTGCTTTCTTCCAATATACCTGAAGTCTTTTATAATACATGCAGTTCCACGTGATATTGTGTCATAGCTTACGATATTTATCACCTCTACTGCAAATTTGACAGATGACTTCATAGTCCTACCCAATCATGCAGTAATATCTTGTATTTGCGTTCCAAGGAGACAGTATATTTTCCTGTGAATTTTGCTGATTTCTATATCCTTTCTTCATAATAAAAATCCTCCAAAGATAACAGCATGCCATCTTAGGCTAGTTGAAGAATCTGTCTTGGTAGCTGCTTGCTTCACACGCAACAAGTTTCATCTAGGATGTCCTTTGTGGTGTTCTGTGCCCTTTCTCCAAACAAGTTCCTTGCTTGTTGACATGCTGAGTATCAGATAATAATTCAGTATTGTTAGCCAGATTGAACACCTCCTGATCGTTTTTTCCTTGTTGGTTACAAACCATGAATTGGCTTCTTCGGTTTCTACTCTCACTCCAGTTCTCTTAGGCTGTGTCCAGACTCAGGGGTTTTTTCGGGAAAAGTAGCCTTTTTCCGAAAAAACTTCACCTGCGTCTAGACTGCAGCCGCGTTCTTTCGAAATTAAATCGAAAGAACGCGGCTTTTCTTTCAACGGCGGTAAACCTCATTTCACGAGGAAGAACGCCTTCTTTTGAAAGTGCTTCTTTCGAAAGAAGGCATTCTTGAATGTAAATAGGGCTTCTTCGAAAGAGAGCATCCAGACTCACTGGGTGCTTTCTTTCGAAAAAGCGGCTTGCTCTTTCGAAAGTTCTGCGTGCAGTCTAGACGCTCTCTTTCGAAAGAGGCTCTTTTGAAAGTATCTTTCAAAAGAGCCTCTTTCAAAAGAGGCTTGCAGTCTAGACATAGCCTTAGTGACAATCCTTCCCCCTGTGGCATCCGTGGCAATGACTTCTGAATCTGGCTCTCCCATGGGCCTTCAATTTTTCAGATGCAACACAGTTTTGTCATTTACATTTCAGGACCACCTATCTTCTCCAGTATGGCCACCAGCTTGTACTTCAAGCACGAGAAATCTCTTCTGTCTTATGTCAAAAGGAAAAACTGCTCATTTAAGGTAGGTCAAAGCAGTTTTTCCCTCATTTGCACTACCTGGTGTTGAGCCTTACCTGAGTGAAATGAACCACAGCCCTCCAATTGTCCTCCAAAATTCTACTCTGCTTCTGAGAGTCTGGAACATTTTCTGCCCAAATGAACATTTTTTTGCCCACCCTAGTAAATACCAAATTTCAAAAAACTTTGTTAACAAAAAACCTTGGTAAGCCCTAAAATTGAGGTGACAAGAAAGTTAGGAAGCCCATGTTAGAATAAAGTCATGGGCACAGAGGAAGAGATTAATCTTTAGACAAAGACATGAATGTTTAAAGCCTGTAAGTTCTATTTTTCTTAATTTCTGCAATGTTTAATTTCATTGAAGAAGCCCATTTTTTTCTCTTTCTCTTGGTATCGTGCTCAAAAATTTCAGGACAGATGAGAGTGAAGAGACTATTTAGATTGATCAAATGGCCTGTCAGTCAGTTGCTATTGGGAACTGAAATAATTGACTAATGATGGACAAAGTGTTGAAGTAACCATGTATTTGAACACTCTGCGTGTGTCAGATATGTATTGCAATATTATATCAGCAAACAATGAAATTAAAGGACTTAGGCAGTTACCATCTGTTGTGTACAATCGTTCAGTGCCCTGACATTCAAAGTTCCTTAGGGCTATGGACAGTTAATTTGATTTCCTGGCTTGGTGTCTTAATTACTTAGCTGGCTATCTCACTGTAGAATTGTATTTTTAGAAATATGGACAGGATATAATATAATGAGAATCAGCTAAGGGATAATGCATCTGGGGGAAATAGAATCAGATATGGTAGGAGGCAGGAAGGAAGGGAGAAACCCAGAGAACAGTAATTTTTAGGGGTATGTTCAGTGAAGTCTTTCCATTCATTTCAGTGGATGTTGGATCAGGTCCTTAGTATTGATGTGGTTTATATGAAGAAAGAGTCGTATGCAGCTGGACGTTTACTATGGATCTAAGCAGGTGGGTAATACTCCCAGTATACTACACAGGCAAGTTAGCATCTGAAATACCATCTTTCCTTCCAGGACCTATGGTGAACCTTTAATCTATTTGAGTCAATGGTCATATTTCTGTTAAATTTAGTATTCATGGCTTTTATCCCTGATTCCCAGAAACAAGTAGGTAAATTGTGAAACAAAAAATCTAAAAATATAATAAGAAAAACCAAAACGGAGTTTGAAGAACAGCTAGCCAAAAACTCAAAGTAGTGGCAAAACGTGTTTTATGTACCTCAGAAGCAGGAAGCCAGCTAAAAACCAGTGGGACCCTTGGATGATTGAGATTCTAAAAATGCACTCAAAGATGATAAAGTCATGGCAGAGAAGCTAAATGAATTCTTTGCTTTGGTCTTCATGGCTAAGGATACTGGGGAGATTCCCAAACCTGAGCCATTCCTTTTAGGTGACAAAACTGAAGAATTGTCCCAAATTGTGGTGTCATTAGAGGAGGTTTTGGAACAAACTGATAAACGTAATAGTAACAAGTCAACGGGGCCAGATGGCATTCACCCAAGAGTTCTAAAAGCACTCAAATGTGAAATTGTGGAACTATTAATTGTGGTTTGTAACCTATCCTTTAAATCATCTTCCATACCTAATGACTGGAAGATAGCTAACATGATGCCAATATTAAAAAAGGGCGCTAGAGGTGATCCTGGCAATTACAGACTGGTAAGTCTAATGTCAGTATTGATTGAAATTAGTTTAAATTAGTTGAATCTATAGTAAAGAATAAAATTGTCAGACACATAGATTAACATAATTTGCTGAGGAAATGTCAACATGGTTTTTGTAAAGGAAATCATGCCTGGCTAATCTACTAGAGTTCTTTGAGGGGGTGAACAAACTTGTGGACAAGGAGGATCCAGTGGATATAGTATACTTAGATTTCCAGAAAGCGTTTGACAAAGTCCCTCACCAGATGCTCTTAAGTAAAGTAAGTTATCATGGGATAAGAGGAAAGATGCTTTCATGGATTGAGAACTGGTTAAAAGACAGGAAACAAAGGGTAGAAATAAATTGTAAGTTTTCAGAGTGGAGAGAGGTAACTAGTGGGGTCCCCCAAGGGTCTGTCCTGGAACTAATCCTATTCAACTTATTTATAAATGATCTAGAGAAAAGGATAATGAGTGAGGTGGCAATATTTGCAGGTGATACCAAACTGTTCTTGATAGTTAAGACCAAAGCAGACTGTGAAGAGCTTCAAAAAGATCTCACCAAACTACGTGATTGGGCAACAAAATGGCAAATGAAATTTAATGTTGATCAATCTAAAGTAATGCACATTGGAAAACATCCCAACTATACATGCAAAATGATGGGGTCCACCAATGGCTATTAGCCAGAATGGGTAGGAATGGTGTCCCTAGCCTCTGTTTCTCTGGAGGTGAGTGATAGGGGAGGGATCACGTGAGGATTACCTGTTGTGTTCCCTCGCTTTGGGGTATCTGGTATTGGCCACTGTCGACAGACGGGATGCAGGGCTGGATGGATTGTTGGTCTGATCCAGTATTGCCTTTCTTATGTTCTTAATTGACTAGAGTTTGGGGGACAGCAACAAACACAGTGAAAGAACAGGAGTGAGTAAATTATACAGTGACAGTAAAATAATTAAGTACATACAATTTGGCTAAGCAACCTATGTGGGATGTTTCACTAAAATGTTTCACAGCCTCAAAAGAATCCTTCTCCATTCCTGCGTTCTTGGGTTGTTAGTGGGAACCTTTCACACAAAGAGGAGGTCCCAGAGCAATTTAAATCTGCATATGAGAATCATATTATCCACTAATACTTGCACCACACAGCAGTTTAAGAGAGGAAAACAGAAGCACAGAATACCTGAGATGAAAATATAGGTAGGCATAGTGTAGTCATTCAAATAGGAATTGGGCTAGACATCAGGTTAAAAGTGTCCTAGTATCTTCAATGAACTAAAAAGAATTTGGTTTTACCTCTCATCTCAGAGATAGCAACATCCCAGAGAACAGTGCCTCAATGTCACCATATGGGAGCACTGCCTTGGTTTCAAACTCAGGAAGAAGAGTATAATCTACTGACTCACCAGCAGCCCTTCCTACAGGACCCTGGAGTGCCCTAAATAATCTCCTAAAAAACGATTAGGTCCAACCCTGACAAATTTTCGAGATCTCAAGAGATTCTGAGGTGTCAAGTCAAGAAGGAACAATTATGATTATCTAGTCTGATGTCCTTCTTAATGCAAGGCTTAGAAGTATGCCCAGTAGTTTCTGCATTAAGCTCATAACTTGAAACTGAGTGAGAGTTTATCTTTCAAAAAGAAAACCATGTCTTGATTTAAGCCATCACAGCCAAAGATATGATCTTATGTCAGCCATGTTCATTCACATGACTAACAGATAAAATAATTATCTATTTGCAGCCGATTCCTGATGTCTTTAACTATGTTGAATTTAACTGCACCACTCATGCAGTGAGGTTCTACGCAGACTAAGTAAGCATTTCAGCCTCAGGCCTCATACTGCCATAAGGAAACTGAGAAGACAGATGTATTTTACGTCTTATACTATCAAGATACCTATAGCTAGAGCAGGGGTCTCAACTCGCCATTGTGGGCCGCATATGCAACTCTCTCTATTATGTGGGTCACATCCACACAATAAATGTACTACCTGTTCATCTACGAAAAATAAGGGTTAGCACTTGTTATATGACAGTACTACAATTCAGATCAATCTAGTACAGTACTTTTCATTTTCAGCTACTAAAAACATTTTCAAACAGAAAAATACGTCAAAAGTTTAACTGTTAAAATTAATTTACTGTAAGGATGGCAGAGCAAGGTGTATTGACACCCTCACTTCCACACTGCTGCTGGTGGCACAGCTGGGCTGAGTGCCTAGAGAGAATGCAACTGAGGACCCTGCCTGCAAAGATTGAGAGCCCTGCACTCCTTAGCCAAGGACTATCCCCTTTCACCTTAGCCCTGCACTCAGGGCTTGAACCCCAGCCCTCCCTAGACTGCCCCCAGGCAGGGAATGCCCACCCATCACTCAACCCCCTGGGACTGTCCCCACAGCATCCAGACCCCTCAATATATGCTGCCCTTCAGGGAATTCCGCCTCTAGCATCCAGTCCCCCACCCAGAGACTGCTCCCCTGCAGCACCCATCAACTGCCTCTAGCTGCTCCAGTATATAGCCTCCATCCAGGGACTACCACAGCCATCAATCTCCCCTCACCCACATTCTGTTCTTCTTGCACCCCCTCCCTCCAGCCACAGCCCCATGAATCATCTGCCCATGTCTCTTCTAGCCTTAGCCCCTTGCATCTCCTTCTCAAGGCCCACTGATCTGCTACCTTTGACACACATAACTCAACCATGCAGCCTGTCCTGTTCACCTACTGCTCCAGTCCTAGTGCCAAGGAACCTCCTCCTGATTAGAGCATGGGACCCGTGATCTTGCAAGGTAGGTGGCACTGAACACAGATACTTCTGAACCTGATCCTGCCAGGGGTCCAGATGCTGGGCCCCATAATGTGCTGCCCCATTTTCGCACCTCCCCTCTGGCTCTTCACCCAGAACATGTACTCCTCCCACTTTGACCTAGTTATAGCCCTGATTGGGCCGCAAGAGGGCTGCAGGTTGGGATCTTTAGAGAGCTGTTGGAATTCCCAGGGTATGAAATAACTTTACCAGCGTCTACACAACCAAACTACTATTTTGAAATTAAATTGAAATAGCGGAGGGCTTATTTCAAAATTGGTAAACCTCATTCCACGAGGAATAGCACCAATTTCAAAACTGCTATTTCAAAATAAGCATTGTGTAGACACTTATTTTGAAATGGGGGCCTCCGGCCCTTCCCAGGGTGCCCTGGTGGCTACTTGGGGCACAACCAAGACAAGTCCTCTCCCTCCTCTCTTCCCCAGAGCCCTTAAAGGGGTACACTTTGGCCACAGTGCCTGTACCAGCTCCAAGCCTACCAGCCCAGAGCCAGCAGTCACTGCACCTGACCCAGTGGCCCCAGAATGAGCCAGGCAGCCAGTTCCAGACAGCCCTACACCGCTTGCCAGGACCAGTCTGCCAGCTCCCAGGAGACTGCTAGGGGCTGGAAAAGGCAGGCGCCTGCCTGGTCCAGTGTGGACCTAATTCAGGTTTGGGGGGATGCCTCCAACATCCAAGATCTCCACACTAAATGGAGAAACGCAACCATCTACAGGCAGATGGCTGCCAGCCTGGCCACCAAAGAAGCAGGTTCGCATGAAAATAAAGGCAGACCCAGACCCCTTCCCCAATTTTGATACCATGGACCACATCCTGGGGCACAGGACAGTCCATGCCCCCCAGGTGGTCATTAACCCTGAGGCAGAGCTTGCTGCCTCCTGCTGCTCCAGCTCCTGCTGCCTCCCCAGCTACCACTCCTCCTCCCCTCCTTCTCCCCATCCTGCTTCTTCCTCCCCACCCTCCCCACACTCCCAGGGATCCTGAGGCCCCTGCACCCACCCTGCTGGGAGATAGTTGGGCCAACGAGACCCCGAACCCTGAGCTTTTCCTCCTCCTTCCTCCCCTTGCCTCTCCTTGCCAGCTCCCTCCTCCCACCCCCCCCCTTCCCCTCTCCCACCCTAGCTCCTCTCCTACCTTCTTTTCCCAGTCTCACCTCAGTTTCATTCCCCCCATCCCAGTTTTGTTCAATAAATAGGCTTTGTTTTAATGAACACGTGTCTTTTATTGTACAGCAGGAAGAGGGGTTAGGGAGGGGTAAGTAGAAGGACGTGAGAGAGGAATGAGGCACAAGCCAGGGAGACTGTTACTGCCTGCAGAACATGGTTCCAGGCTCACAGCAACACGTCCAGGAGAAGCACCAGAATGCCCAGAGGTGGCTTGGCTCCATGATATAGAGTGCTGTGGTATCCTGAGTGAGGGCAACCAGAACACGCAGAGAAAAAATGCTTTGCTGTCCCTCAGTGAGGAAATCTTAGAACCAGCTGTCCGGGGGGAGGGGGGGGATCCCTTTAAGCACAGGTCTCAGATAGCCTCAGGCAGCAGCCACACAAGGTAACTTCTGACCTCATGTCCTGTCAGAACGGGTTCCGGCCGGCCTTAAATGTGGATTCAGTATTCTATCAGTGTGGACACGTGATTTCGAAATAGCAAAATGCTATTTTACAATGCATTTTATGTCTAAACGCATTATTATTTCAAAATAACGCTGTAGTGTAGACATACCCCCAGATACTCTGGCCCAAATTTTTACAGGTATTCAGGCAGTGCAATACCTAACTGATTTAGGAGCCTAAAATTCAATTTTAACCGATATCTAGGCACCTGGATTTCTAAATCCAATCAATTTTTGATAGAATTTAGACTCCTAAATACATAAAACCCTTTTTAAAAAGATATTTGGGCATCTAAATCCTTTAGGTGCTACAATGCTGAGTGCAGTAACACCTACATAACTTTAAAATCTGGGCCTTTATGATTTTCAGGAACTTTTGAAAAGTAGTGGAGTACTGCTTAATTATTATAATGATAGCAGTTTTTGTGCTGAAACTCAGCTTGGTTAGAGTCCATGGAATTGCATATATGATTACAGTTTCTGTGTTGATCAGCTAACTAGCTGTGTTTCCATTATATTTATCAGCTCTTCAGTCAGTAGTTGAAAGATGGTTGGATTCTGAGTTTCTTGCAACATATCATACTGGAAACTCTGAATGGTCACCAAATAAAGGCCAGTAATTTGTCTGTAGAGCATGAAGCAATAATTAGTTCTGCCTAGAAATAATGAAGTTATAGAATTAGAAAACAAGACTGAGTTCATATTGTACCTAGCTGTTCTGCTAGTTTCAGTCTGTTGGGATTCTGTGTCAAACATAATACCAGCCGTGACATTTTGGTTTGCTTTCACAACCATTCTAGATTCCCAGAGAACTGGAAAAAACAAAGATATCAAATTTGTGTCATTCTTGGCTCCGGCAGTAGACTAGCTGAGATGATTAGTTGGTGAATCTTTAAACAAACAGTTAGCTGAAGAAAGGGGTTCTTAATTGTGAAATATACACTTGTGTTATGTTATGATGTGGTCTGAGTTCTGAGTTTCAACGTTCACATTTTGTAAAAGAAGAAAAATAAAAAATTATGGTTCACAGAAAAATTATACACTCTCCTTCATCCACTTCTCTGGATCACCCTATTCATTCCCTGCACAAACACATTCATAAGCATAGAAACACACTCTCATGTGTGCAAATGGTGAACAATTAGAATTACAGTTGTCACATTGAAAGTCAACATTTGTCTGCAGTTGCAAAGTAGAGAGGAACTATCCTTAGAATCAGAGCAATACTTGTGAATACAATAGGAAATAGCTACGAGCCAGATTGTACATCCCTCATGTGGAGCAATATCTTCACAAATAGTCCCACTGGTTTCACTTGGTTCACTTGTGAAGAACAGACTTAGTCAGTATGAGCAAGAGTATCAGAATCTGTCCTTCTAGTGTCTCAGATAAACATTTCATAGCGTTCATGAATAAATGTCAATAAATTGTATCTAAGATGGCTGAAAAGTCACCACAAAATACCAATCCATTGGTCATATCCTCTGATACATCATTACAATTGTATTCCTTTGGTATTCTAATTTCCTAATAATAGAGTGTTGTAATTTTCCAATCATCATTTACTGGTTTGAGATAATTATTTCTTCCTAGATAGGAAGATACAATTACAGAAATAATACCAGTGCTGAACAGGATATTAAGTGCCTATCCTGCATATGACAGTAAACGCACATTGATTTTTCTCATACCAGCTCAAATAAAAATCATTTAAAAAATAGACAGAAAATGCTGCCCCTTTGACAAAGAGCTAATGATTCCATAAGCAATAGATAGGGAAAAGTCTGCACAGACAGATTCTTCTACAATAGGAATGTAATGTGGCTAAGCTCTGGCTGAAATATGTTTCTAGTGGGAAAGAGTTCCAGAGGTGAGGGCCTGGTATCAAGGCACCATGTTCTCATCTCCTTCATGCTCCAGCTATGGGTGGGGAATAGCCAAGGTATTCAGGATGAACACAATTGACTTGATGGGCAAGATAGAGGAGTAGTCTCTGAGGGTACATCTATACAGCGAGGTTATTTCGGGATACTGGAGGTATCCCAAAATAGCTACCCAGTTTCTTTTAAACATGTCTTTTAAATATTTTTTTAAATAACGACACACTATTTCATTCCACAAGGGTTAAAGGATATGTCAAAATAGGGCATTATTTCAAAATTTGATGCTGTGTAGATGCACCAATTTTCAAAATAAGCTATTTCAAAATAAAATCGAAAGAAGATACTCAATTTGTGCAATGTGAATTGCGTATCTTATTTTGAATTTAGGGTGCTATGTAGAAGCACCCTGAGAAAACCAATACCCAGACCAGGAATCTTTTTGTTGATAGCAATAAGTACGCTGAATTTCATCAAGATGTAAAATCTGGTCTGTGACTCTCAAGCATCATAAGGGATCTACACAACAAGGGACATGCACTGGACAGAGCTCCAGGATAGCTGATTAGGAAAACTGAGTCTAAAATAAGGGTTAATATTCTCCTGTGTATACTGCTCCCTTTTCATAGCACAAAAAATGTTCCACCTCACCAGTTACAACAAGTTGAACCTGCTGACTGAATTATCTATTCTTTTCTTCTATAATATTTTTCCTGTTGTCTGGATTTACATACAATATCCCAGGGCTCTGAGCCAAGTGAGACTTGGCAAAGAAACATGACTGGCATGGTCCATTGAATTTCTTATTGCCAAGTAGAATAACTCACTAAAGTCCCTCAGTACACCTAAGGAATAGTCCAAATGACTAGAAATACATTTTGCCAATATGTGTCTGGAAGTCCATCTTAGCAAAGACTATCAGGAAAAAGTAAATCTTACTTTGAATTAGCTACTTGTACTAGAAGAAAAAATACAGGACATATAAAATAGTCCTCTGATTGGTTAAGTGATGAACTATTGTTTACCTGTTGTTATGTAAGCTCTCTGTATTTCTTTTACAAAGAAGCCACAGTGGTAGATTGCAAAAGGTGTGTTATTACTAGCAGAGTTATAAAGCTTTGCCATTGGCAAATGCTACGAATATAACAGTGCAGACTGAAGAACAGAGCTGTCAGTCAGTTTGCCTGGAAACCTGTATGGCTTTATAATCTGTTCTCAATTAAAGAGAAATGAGTCAAATCAGGACCACTCAGCCAAGCCTTTCCCCCTAATGATGTAAACAGGAAAGTCATTTTGAATGTTTATCTTATTAAATGTTCCATTAAATGAATTACTAAGGTAAATAAAGCTGCCTACTCCTCCCCTGATTTTGCTTTTCTTTTTAGTAACAAAACATAAGAGTCCATTCATATTTAAATAGTGGATTAATATAGTTTAAAATAAAGATATGAGAAAGTAAGAACAGTGGGTGAGCCATGAAGCCCTACTAGATAAAGCAGAACCTATTAGCTCACAAGATGGCAAAATGTGACTTCAAAGACCATGAAATATCAGCATTTAAAAACGACACTGGAGGGCAATGAAGCTCACATGCTAGTGACAACGTAATGCAATTCTCCAGTTTAAACAAGAATCTTTGGCTGTGTAAATGCTAAAATCCACAGTTTAATGGCCAATATGATCTACTGTGTGCAGCGGGTAACTGATTTCACAGCAAATATATTTCTATAAACTAGTTGTAATTATTAATTTTGTACACATTTCCACTAAAAAGAAAGGGGACAGTTTATATAGTATGTACATGTCATCTGAACTATTTTTTTAAAACAATAGGTCTATGTAGTTTTACAAATCATCTTCAAATAAGTAAATTACTTGTAAATTAATGTAAGGAATTAGTTTATATGAACGATAAAAATTATAATGGATAAATATTATCTTGAATGCAGTGTTACGTGGCTTTCTGACTCAGGACATGTCTACACTACACGAAAGACTGACATTGCTTTGGTCTATGTTCCATGGTTCGAATTGGCGGGTGTAGTATAGACCCCTTAGATCAAACTCAAAGGTTGCACCCATTGACGCAGGTTCTCCTACTCCTCATGAAGAGCAAGGGAAGTCAATAGGAATGTTTGCTCCTGTCGACCTCCCACTGGCTACCTCCAGACTGCATCCTTCTGTTGGCAGAGGGATGCAAATAAAGCACTTTGAAAATGCAAATGAACCTGAGATTTAAATATCCTGGGATTCATTTGCACACTCTTGTTCTGGCGCTGTGCTGATCACATGCCATTTCGAAAGTGAAAGTGCTGTGTAGCTGCGGTTCTGCCGACAGTGGGGAGCTTTTTAGACAGATCCTGTACTCCTCATTTTTTGAATCCCAGGCTCATTTGCACTTTCAAAGTGCTTTAATTGCATCCCTCTGCTGACAGAGGGATCTAGTCTGGAGGTAGCCACTGTGTGGACAGGGGTTTAAGACCTTCCCATGTAGCATAGACCAGGCCTCAATGACTAGAGACATAAGTAGTGGAAATGTAGTTTAATAACATGAAAGACATGGGGCACGGAAAAATTAAGTATGAGAGGAGTAGCCGTGTTAGTCTGAATCTGCAAAAGTGGCGAGGAGTCCTGTGGCACCTTATAGACTAATTGAAGTGTTGGAGCATAAGCTTTCATGGGTAAAGACCCACTTCGTCAGATGCGTGTAGTGGAAATTTCCAGGGGCAGGTATAAATATGCAGGCTAGAATCAGGCTGGAGATGACAAGGTGGATCCAATCAGGGAGGATGAGGCCCACTTCTAGTAGCTGATCTGGAGGTGTGAATTCCAAGAGAGGAAAAGCTGCTTTTGTAGTTAGCAAGCCATTCACAGTCTTTGTTTAATCTAGAGTTGATTGTGTCAAACTTGAAGATGAACTGTAGCTCAGCAGTTTCTCTTTGAAGTCTGGTCCTGAAGGTTTTTTTTGCTGTAGAATGGCTACCTTTAGATCTGTAATTGTGTGTCACTAAAGGACTGTCTGGCTATGTAGACTCTCTACTCAGACCCTACGCCACCAGCACTCCCAGTTACCTCCGTGACAGTACGGATTTCCTGAGAAAACTACAATGCATTGGTGATCTTCCAGAAAACACCATCCTAGCCACCATGGATGTAGAGGCTCTCTACACAAACATCCCACATGCAGATGGAGTACAAGCTGTCAGGAACAGTATCCCTGATGATGCCACAGCACAGCTGGTGGCTGAACTCTGTGAATTTATCCTCACACACAACTATTTCAGATTTGGTGACAATATATACCTCCAGACCAGTGGCACTGCTATGGGCACCCGCATGGCCCCACAATACGCCAACATTTTTATGGCTGCCCTGGAACAACGCTTCCTCAGCTCTCATCCACTTACGCCCATTCTCTACCTACGCTACATCGATGACATCTTCATCATCTGGACCCATGGGAAGGAGACTCTGGAAGAATTTCACCACGATTTCAACAGCTTCCACCCCACCATCAACCTCAGCATGGACCAGTCTACATGAGAGGTCCATTTCCTGGACACCACGGTGCAAATAAGTGACGGTCACATCAATAGCACCCTATACCGAAAACCTACCAACTGCTATGCTTACCTGCATGCCTCCAGCTTCCATCCTGGACATACCACACGATCCATTGTTTACAGCCAAGCACTGAGGTACAACCGCATATGCTCCAACCCCTCAGACAGAGACCTACACCTACAAGATCTTCAACAAGCATTCTGTAAACTACGATACCCACATGAGGAAGTGAGGAGACAGATTGACAGAGCCAGACGTGTACCCAGAAGCCTCCTGCTACAGGACAAGCCCAAGAAAGAAACCAACAGAACACCACTGGCCATCACCTACAGTCCTCAGATAAAACCTATCCTATGCATCATTAGTGATCTACAACCCATCCTGGACAATGATCCCACACTTTCACAGGCCTTGAGAGGCAGGCCAGTCCTTGCCCACAGACCACCCGCCAACCTGAAGCATATTCTTACCAGCAACTACACACTGCACCATAATAACTCTAACTCAGGAACCAATCCATGCAACAAACCTCAGTGCCAACTCTGCCCACATATATATACCAGCAACACCATCACAGGACCTAACCAGATCAGCCATACTGTCACTGGTTCATTCTCCTGCACATCTACTAACGTACCATATGCCATCATGTGCCAACAATGCCCCACTGCTATATACATCGGCCAAACTGGACAGTCCCTACGTAAAAGAATCAATGGACACAAATCAGATATTAGGAATGGCAACATACAAAAACCTGTACGGGAACACTTCAGTCTCCTTGGACACACAGTTGCAGATCTAAAGGTTGCCATCCTGCAGCAAAAAAACTTCAGGACTGAGAGGGGACATGATAGCAGTTTTCAAGTACCTAAAAGAGTATTACAAGGAAGAGGAAGAAAAAAATTTCTCCTGGGCCTCTGATAGGACAAGAAGCAATGGGCTTAAACTGCAGCAAGGGAAGTTTAGGTTGGACATTAGGAAAAACTTCCTAACTGTCAGGGTGGTTAAACATGGAATAAATTACCTATGGAGGTTGTGGAATCTCCATCTCTGGAGATACTTAAGAGCAGGTTAGATAGACATCTATCAGGGATGATCTAGATGATGCTTGGTCCTGCCATGAGGGCAGGAGACTGGACTTGATGACCTCTCGAGGTCCCTTCCAGTTCTAGTGTTCTATGATTCTATGAATTCTTGGTTGTCTGTGCTTAAGAGAGCACTAAGAATACAACAGCATCACTGGCAGACTAGTAAGAATCCAGATCACATATCAGCCTTTCATTTTAAGGGGCACTAAAATGAAAATTCAAATAGCCCAAAGAGCTATTATTGTTTTATCAGTATTCAGTGGGGAAGTGTCAAACGCCCATGACAGGACAAATCCTCTAGAATTCTTTACTAGCTGGTGACCTAGCACCAAGTGTTTATGCAGCACCAAGAGACAAAATACAGAGTCCCTGCCCTGAACTGCTTACAATTTAAACTGGACAGGCACAGGGTAGACAGGATGCTTTGGGAAATTCAGAACAAGAAATAACTAGGATTTTTTTTAAGTATTATTTATTTCTTGTGATAGTAAGTAGTTAATTTTAATATAACAGGAGAAGTTATGAGGGTGAAATCAATTCCCACTTTTCTTGATCAAATACATGTCCCACTGAAAAGAGAATGGTTCCATCACTGATGCCCACATACCCTATTACATGAGTAATAGATCACAGCATACCAGTGGCTGCACCAGTCACGTAAACAGGAGACATGCTTTGGCTTTATCAGAGAATAAAAACTCTATGCTCTTATATTGTGAATATGCTGCTCAAAATTCTAAATAGTACATCACACTCCCAAAGGCCTTTGTGTTACCGAATGGAAAGTTTGCTTTTGGCTTTCTTCACTTTAAATTATACATGGACTTGCCTTCTTAGAAGTCTACTATATTTCAGATGTCTCAAAGGACTTCCCGCAGGCTGCTTTAATATCAGCTTTGGGCCTCGAACGTGCCTTGGCTGCAGCTATGGATCGGTGGACTGAGATGGATTGAGATGAGACTTTAAACTCTCCAAGGTTAAAAGGCAACTTAACAGTGGGTGGGCAGATTATGTGATTGTGCCTTATTATAATTGTATTTTCATATCTGAATTTTACTAATGTATTAAAAAAAAGAATCCTCTATAATTGTAGCTTTTATGGTTTGCAGTATTTTAAGAGAAGATGGCAAATTGATTCAGGTAAAGCGTTAGTAAGAAATCACATTTATAACAATGTCTTTCTTCTTGAAGGATTACAAAGTGCTTTGTAGGCTTAAAACCTGATTGGTAAATTACACTGAAACTTGTTAAGGATTATTAAAGGGACATGAAGTTTTCAGGCAATTATAAAATCTTGGTGCATTCTCTCTCTCTCCAGTCTCAATATCTAGGTCTTCTTGTGCAATGGAAAAAAAATATCTCCAATATTTCCATGCAATAGGAAAAATATTTCCCACCCTACTCCAGTTATCAGCAACATATTGTTGTCTCAGGTTTAATAAAAACTGATTATTCATGTATTATCCTTTATAAACCAACACTTAATATAAAGTATAACCAAATATTTAAAATAGAGTTTGCACCTCTTTAATCTGAGCTTCCCTCATCCAGTGACATCCATGGTCCAGCGTCCATGCATGCTTCAGGGCTGAAGCAATCACAGGGGAAAGCTGGGGCCCTTGCACTCAGCAATTCCTCCCCTGTCCTCCCAGAGCTTCTGGAGCGCAAGCTCAGGAAGGGATGGAGAGGAGCAGGGATGGGTTGGAAGCACTCAGGAGAATTAGCTGGGTGGCTGTGAAGCCCCACACCCAGGTATCAGAAGAGCAGCCTGTTGGCTGGAGAGCTGCTCTCACATGGTGCTGTGCTACTTGCCCCCAGCCGCAGTGCTTGGTAGCCACCCTGCCTCTTTCCTTGAGCACTCCCCCACAGTCTCTGCTTCATCAATACCAGCTCCTCTGCTGCTGGCAGAGCAGAGCCATGAAGTAGCAGAGGGGCTAGTAGTGACCTCCCCTAGTCTGACAAATTTTGTGGTTCAGAAGTGGTCAGGTCCCCAGATAATTAAACCGATAATTAAACACTTGGGCTGTGTCTAGACTGGCAAGTTTTTCCGCAAAATCATCTGATGTAAGATTGTCAGTGCTTTTCCGGAAATACTATGCTGCTCCCATTTGGAAAAAAGTCTTTTAATTGTCTGAAAGACTTTTGCGCAAAAGGGCCAGTGTAAACAGCACAGTAGTGAGAAAATGGCGATTGGGGCTTTTTTGCGGAAAACCGCGTCTAGATTGGCCTCGGACGCTTTTCCGCAAAAAGTGCTTTTGCGGAAAAACATCCTGCCAATCTAGACGTGCTTTTCCAAAAATGCTTTTAACAGAAAACTTTTCCGTTAAAAGCATTTTCGGAAAATCATGCCAGTGTAGACGTAGCCTTGATGCCCAAGCCTACAAAGCCAGTTCTCCATAATTGTCTTAATTTTGCTGTGTTCAGGACAGAAAGAGGTGAATATTCTCATTTCCTAAGATAAACCAAGACACATTTCTGAGGGTGACTCATATAGCACAGCTGGAAATGGGGACCATAAAGTATTTTTTGAGGAGTAATGTTAGTTCAAACCAAGGGGTTTGGTTTGAACTAATGAGTCTCGGTGCGCACTTTCACTTTCAAAACAGCTGTTGATCAGAGTAATGTGCTGGCGAGATCGTGCTAATGAAGCATGGGATATTTAAATCCTCACTTCATTGACTATTTCAAATGCCTACATTTGCATTCCTTGTTCGAACTAGGGTGCAAGTGTAGACATACCCTGTGAGTAGGTCTTCACTGTAGAGTTAGCCCACGTGATTGGCACCTGATTCTGGGCACCTGGATTAGCCTATTCTAGTTGTGGGCATCCACACAGCAAAGCCATTCCCATGTTACTGGATCCTCACTGTTTCTGCACTCATCCATGTTATCTGGATTCAAATTCCTGGAGTCTTTATGCTGGGACACTCGGGAAATGGATTCTATCCCTATCTGTTGTGTCAGTGGCTGAAGAACTGGTCTGTCCTTTAGGCAGAATTGTGGAAATATACTGGAGGACTACAAACACTAAAGTGATTTAGACTGTGTAACCCTTCTGCCAGGTAGTGCCGGCAGCAGCCAGGGCTGGGTTCAATATCTAGGGGTTCCTTTCATCCATCTCACACAGAACCAGCTCGAGCCACCCATACACTCCTGGGCACTTCCCCACTCTCAAACATTGAGTCTGAGCATAGAACAATAATCTTTTAATGAAAGAGGAAGAGAAGAAACATGACAGTAGCATGGGAAAATACCAATAGAGTTCATAACCAAACCATGAGTGAACATCCCAGCTCAAATGGAATGAGCAATGTCCTTTGCCTTTCAAGCTTACAAGTCCAGCAACGTAATTGTTGCATTCACATGCCCATACTTTCTCCATACCCCACTCAAAGTTGCTGCCCTTGGTCAGGGAAGATCAGAGCTCAGAGGTGATTTTCAGAGCTCACCTCCCACCCTTTGGGGGGTGGGAATAAGAGGCATCTCACCCACTCAGTTGGCCTCTCGCTGCTGCTCCTGCCAGCCACTCCCACCAGCTGCCCCACTGGCCGCCTGCTCCTGCCAGCCACCCTGCTGGCCTTCTGCAGCTGTTCCTACTGACCACCCACTGGCCACTCCTGTGAGCCATTCCTGCTGGCTGCCTACTGCTAGTTCTACCAGCTGGCCACCAGCTGCTCTCATCAGCCGTCCAGCTGGCCGCCTGCTCCTGCCAACCGCCCTTTTGGCCACCTACTGGTTGCCCGCCCAGGACTCTGAGCTGCTACCACTGCAGTAGCAGCAGTCAGATCCCCACACAGAACAGCCTGGATGGTGGTGAGATCTGACTTTCCATAGCCCTGCCCCTTCTACCTGAGGCCCTTCCCCTTCTGGGGGACCAGAGTCAAACCCCTACCCCATTGCCCAGGGCTCAGCAAACTCTGTTGCTAACTCTGATAATAATGTAATCTTTTATTCTTTAATTCTGAGAAAACATAGCTCTGATGGATCTAGACATGGTATTTGCATGATAAGGACTTTAGGTAAAAGTTTATATAGCCTTACCTTTAGGGCAAACAATTCTGCCCATGAGTAAGGGTTGCAAAAAATGTCACAAAAATGTGGCACTGAAACTAGGGATGTAAGTTACTAGTTGAGTAGTGACTAACTACTAGTCGAGTAGTGAGTAGTAAGGGGGAGGGGACCAGGAGCACCATCTCCCCCAGCACCCTCTCCACATGAGGCAGGAGAGACAGAGGCACAGTGGGAAAATGGCATGAGCAGGTTCCCACTGCGGACACTTCTGCTTTTGTAATGTACAAGAGCCCTTGTTTAGAAGGACCCGATCAATGACCAACCTAATTAATGGAAAGTTATCCAGACCCTTCAAGTTGTTTAAGCAGTTAGCTCCCATTGAAATCAGAGTGAGGTAAGAACCTAAATACCTTTGAGGATCTTGGTGCCCTGACTTAAGTGACCCCTGGTCAGAATTTTGAGTTCCCAGTAGCAGTTACAGTGACATGAAGCCAAGTGAAGGAAAGTTTGACTCCACTGGACTTTGGATAGTATCTAAGGGTATGTCTACACTACCACCCTAGTTCGAACCAGAGTAGTTAATGTAGGCAACCGAAGTTACAAATGAAGCCCGGGATTTGAATTTCCCAGGCTTCATTTGCATATTGCCAGACGCCGCCATTTTTAAATGTCCGCTAGCCGCGGGCATGGAGTCCGAACTACACACGGCACGAACTAGGTAGTTCGGATTAGATTTCCTATTCCGAACTACCGGTACACCTCTTTCCATGAGGAGTAACGGTAGTTCAGAATAGGAAGCCTAATCTGAACTACCTAATTTGTGTTGCGTGTAGCCGCGGGCACGGAGTCCGAACTAGCGGACATTTAAAAATGGCGGTGCCCGGCAATATGCAAATGAAGCCTGGGAAATTCAAATCCCGGGCTTCATTTGCAACTTCGGTTGCCTACATTAACTACCCTAGTTCGAACTAGGGTTGTAGCGTAGACATACCCTAAGAGAGGAAATAGGTCCATAAATTGAATATACAAAGAGACACACATTTTCAATCTTAAAGATTTTTTTTCCACTGACCTAGCTATTTGGGAGAGTGTTTTTATTCAATGATGAAGGAAAGGAAATTCAGGGAATTTCTGTGGAGGTTTACTACAAAATCAAGGAGTTTTCTTAATTTATATCTCATAGAAATAGTACAAACTAGCGACAAATGCCATATTACAGCCTGAAAATAAACATGTTAAATCTAGTTTTATTTTATGAAATACAATATATAAATTAACAAACATAATAGAAAAGCAGTCAAGGACCTTCAATATGTATAGTAAAAATGTAACTTTTTTTCCTGCATGCCAAATAAAATGTTATTTGTGCCTGGCCTCCGAGGGCGTTTTTTTATGAGTACGCCTTGAACTATTTTATTATAACTATAAAAATCAAAATGCAAATTGTATTACGGGGTGTTTAGTTTTTATGTTGGCACAGAGATGTGTTTTGCAGTTTTCAATCAATGAAAGATACTTAGGTAGTCTAAACTACTACCATTCCATTGACTTCAGTGTAGCTACTTTCTTTTGCACCAGCTGAAAATCTGAACATTTTTGTCAGTACAGTAGTATGCTATACGCTGACTACTTCACTTGTGTCCACACTGCTCCTCCTGTACAAATCCTATTTATAATGGTTTTCAGATTAGTTTAACATAAATGATTTAAGAAGCTAAAGAATAAATGTATAATGTCATGTAATGTCTGTTTTTTGTTTGTTAAACTAAAGTGCAAAGACTGGAATACTCTTTGGTGCATTTTCACATTTGTTCCATCATGATGAAGTTATGTGTACATCTTAAAACATAAATTTAGGATTATAGTTTGCAAACATAACTATCAACATTAATTTGTAACTCTTGCATGTATCACTGTTGGTTTATTCACAGATGTGTGTGTGTGTGTGAGAGAGAGAGAGAAAGAGAGAAAACGTGTGTGCAGATGATACATGAATAGGTATAAAATGACCTCATACTAGCACATTTACCCAGTATTGCTTGAGGCCTTAACTCAATAATGGTGGTTGGTTGGTTTGTTTGGTTGGTTTTTTGGGAGGATTGGAAAATAAATGTTAAATGAACATGCTTTATTTAAATAATTATATATTTTTAAAAAATACAGTGTTAATTTTAAGAAGTTAATATTTATTTTGGATTTCATAAAAAAGGATTGTTAAAATTTTTCCATTTAATTTTTTAGTAAATGTCTTTAATGGGAATTCCAGCCGGTATATTTTTTCTTCATCCCTATAAACTCTTACCATTATGTTTTAACAAAAAAAAAGTCTAGAGTCAATTTGGTTTCCAATGACATTTTCTTCTAGTTTTCAAACTTTAAGCATTGATTTAGCTGTGCCAAAACAGATCACTGCTCCAAATTTCTCCATTTTATCTCTTTTCTGTAAGGTATTATTGAGAAGCAAATCTATTCTAAGTTCATCTTACTTTTCTAGCTCATCTTGGTTCAGTCTTTTTCAACATTCACTCGGGTATGTCAATTTTGAGGACTGTACATTATTTGGTGATTCTGTCTCTTTTCTGTTTTATTTTATGAGAAGTAATCCCATTCCAAACACATCCCATTTACCTGGGACAAACAAACCCTTAGATGCTTTAAGTTATGATAATAAGAAATTGTATACTGAATTTGGTGGTTCTAGCTCTTACCGTTTAGAAGTTCTTGATCAAAGAGACAGACAGACATACTGTGTAAAATATATAGTTGATATCGAGGAAAGAGAAGGAGAGAGAAAGGGCTACTTACAGGCCCTGCACTATATCTTGTTCAGTTTATTATACAATTTCAATCATTACTGCAATTTTCCACATCTGTTGCAAATAATACTCCATGAATCTCTGAATCTACTATTTGCAAAAGCTGTAATTGCTCACATTACATTGTATTTATTATGTTTTACAGAATAAACTTGCCCATGATACACCATTTTAGGTGAATACAAATTTGATTCACTGGTCTTACTAAACTTTTCACGTCTCCACAGCTACTCAGGTAGTTCTGTCCTTCATTTAAAAAAAAAGGAAATAAATAGATTTCAACAAATAATATGAAGTCATATGGGATCTAATTCAGATATCATAATCATCAGTTTTACATTTGTGTAACACATTCAACTTCCAGAAAGTTTTAGCCCAAGCACATGATTAATTTACATTAAGTATCTGCCATCAGAATCAGGCCCCAAGTTTACTTGTTCCTACGGCTCATAATTTTGGGGGGTGGTGCAGGACTGAGACATAAAAATAATTTTAGTTAGTCAAACATTGACTATGACCACAGCAAAAGTAGTATTCTCTCTGATGGAATCTGCTTCAGTGTCAATGTTCAGAGCTTTTACTATGGTTAAATACTGGGACTTTGTTTCACTGTTTAGTGCATTGAAAACTTTCCAGCATAAATTTCCACTTTAAGTTAATTAATTGTGGATAAGGGAGGATGCAGGATAATTATCAAATAATTGTGGCTGCATTGTGGACAACACATGGAAAATCATGGAAAAGTTAAAATGGCCCCTTTGTTATTTGCAGAAATGTGAAAGTAGGAGCCCAGCCATTCCTGCTATCAATTGCCTAGGACAAACAGTGGGAGCTCAGAGCTAAGATTGGCCGAAAGAGGAGGGGATTCTGCTATAGAATACCTGAAGCATGGGTATGCTCTTTTTATGGAAATTGCATTGGAAGCCTAATAATGTGAATGAGGGCCCTAATTGTGAAGTGGGGAACTCATTGTCTAACTGACACTATCTGGGATATCCACCATTGAATATATTTCCTTCACACATTTATAGATTACAAGACCTTCTGGGTTGATTGTCTACTCATCTGCTCTGAAAGGAAATGTGTTACAGATGTAAAAGCAAAACTGAAAATGTTTCAGGTTCCATTCAGATTTATGTTACATGCATTTATAAGCTTGAGTCATCCAGTACCTGAATCCGGATCTATAGAAAACATGACAGGCATTCCCAAATTGTCTTCAGCACTGGTTTCCTCAAATTGTTGAATGGCCAATCTCCATGGTGACGTCTACATTGGCACCCTTTTCCGGAAATGCTTAAAACGGAACAGTTTTCCATTATAAGTATTCCCGGAAAAAGAGCGTCTACATTGGCAGGATGCTTTTCCGGAAAAGCACTTTTTCCGGAAAAGCATCCGTGGCCAATCTAGACGCGCTTTTCCGCAAAAAAGCCCTAATCGTCATTTTCGCGATCGGGGCTTTTTTGCGGAAAACACTACTGTGCTGTCTACACTGGTTCTTTTCCGGAACAGTTTTCCGGAAAAAGGACTTTTCCCCGAACAGGAGCAGCATAGTATTTCCGGAAAAGTGGCTGATTTCTTACAGTAGATCGTCAGTGCTTTTCCGGAAATTCAAGGGGCCAGTGTAGGCAACTGGCAAGTTATTCCGGAAAAGCGGCTGATTTTCTGGAATAAGTGGCCAGGGTAGACACAGCCCACCTGTAAATACGACTCTCCTAATTGGAGTACCAATGTTGCTGTTTCCAAGCACACTAAATATATTTCTGCTAGCACATAGAGTCTCTTCATTAACAAACGTCATTTTTATAAGTGTGACAGTGTCTGTGGAAGAACAAGAAGGGCCAGGATAGCTATTATCAAATTTTAGAAATGATCACAGTGAAGATGTTCCCTTTGCAGCTTCTTCACAGATCTTAAAATGGAACAGTTGTTCACTTGCTTCTGTTTTGCTCCCATGTGTACTTTTGTATATTCCTCCACACACATCACACATCCTGTAGTGACATTTGTTTACAGTGCCCTCTAATGCAACGTGAGCCTGTTTTTCTCTCTTGGGAGAGATTCTGCGTGACAGCTTGAGAGCCTGGTCAACCTCAGTAAAAGGTTAAGCACAGTTCCTTCTGTGACACCGCATTTTAATGGGTCTAATCTTACCACAATTTCAAGAGCTATTATGTTAATAATCTCCCCTTACATATGGCACCCTTCTTCCCAGAGGACCCCAAAGTGCCTTAAAAACTCTAATGATTATACTCTTGCCAGACCTCAGCTGGTGTAAATCAACATAGCTCCACTGAGTAATCTGGAGAACTGCTAAATTAAATCATCTGAAGATCTCACCTTATGCAAAAGTGTTTTCCCATTGCTTACCAACACCCAGCTCTATGGGGAAAAGAGCAACTGTTTAATAGAATATGGCCATGACAAAGCAGAATACACAACTCAATTGAAACCACAAGGCTAGGAAATAAAGTAAGTAAAATGTAGTGTTACTTCATTTGTATAAATGGTTCGGCTGGAATTGCAAGAAGACTTGTCATTATTAGTTTGGAGTGTGAACTGTGTCCAGGAACCAGTGGTGATTGAACAGAGCTTTTTATTATTTTATTTAATTTATTATTATTTGATTTTTTTTTTTTTTTAAGAAGGGAGTCCTGCAAAGATGCTTAGCCATTACTTTTTCCTCTGTTCAATACCCACAAACTTCTTCAGATTCCTGTAGATGGTAGTAATTGGAGTTTGAGCTCACTTTGCACACGTTTACACAGCAGCATTATTCTGGAATAATGGACATTATTCCAAAATAACTTTGAAAGCATCTACACAGGAAGTCCCCCTTTCCCCGCAGCCCTTAAAGCTGCAGCCACAGGGGAAAGGGCTTGTGGCTCATGGCAGGTCCTAACAGCCCTGAACCACGCAGCAGCTGCCAGACCAGCGTGTTCAGCCACCATGAGTGACCCCATTGCTCTAACTGAGCCCTCTTCTGCTCCTATGGATCTGGCAGCCAGTTCCCAGGACCCTGCCTGGAGATGGAAGAGGTATGTGCATTACTGGTCTGGTGCGGATATCCTGGACCTCACTGAGGTTTGGGGAGAGGAGCCAACCCTCCAGGATCTCTGCACCAGGCACAGGAATGCAGATGTCTACAACCAGATGGCCGACAGCCTGGCTACCAAGAGCCACATGTGCACCCAGGAGCAAATGCGCATGACAGTAAAAGAGCTAAGGCAGGCTTATGCCAAGACCAGGAAGTGCAGCTCCTGCTCCAGGATGGCACCACAGGCCTGCCCATACTAGACTGAGCTCCACCACATCCTAGGGGGTGGGTCAGTCTCACACACACCCCCGTCACCCATTGTGGTCTCAGGGCTGGGAATACCCATTGTTGCCCTCCCGGGGGGCATGGTCAGTAAGGAGGAGAAGAAAGAGCCAGACAAGGCCAGCACTGTATCCATGCCCACCAACCAGGAGGTCATGCTCACTCTGGAGTTGGTACCTCTCGTGCAGGATATCCCTGGGCATTGTCCGAGGTCAGGGAACGCCCCTCAAGTAAGCGCCATTACTTTCCCTACACACACATGGGCGGAGGCGACGGGCAGCTGTGTGCTTCTCGCTCAGCCTTCTTGGCCTGGGGATCGTGCAGCAGCCTGTGCACATGGAGCGCCAGTCTGGGGCACACAGCCCCAGGAGGCAGCAACAAAAGACTCTACCTGGGTGTCTGGAGAGGCCTTACTCCTGACTCCCGGGTGGGACAGCCTCTTACCACAAGCCACCACTAGCAGGAGGCTGGGGATATGGACACTTGCACTCAGGAGTGCCGCACATGGCACTTGGGCATGCCCACACCTCGGGGCAGCATCTGCTCCTGGGGACAGCACTGCGAGGTGCAGGAGCATCTGCCGCTCACATACACCTCCCCCCCAACAGGCTGCCATTCTCTCCTCCAGTGCCCAGGGATGAAAGTCCTCTCCCTTCGGGATGCCACCACTGATGGACCCAGCATGTGTATGGCACAGAGGGAAGCCCAGTCAGCCCATGGCCCCCCTCCTGCCCTCAGGCTCCTGGTCTGGCCAGCACCTTCCCATGACTTTTTGTCTCCAGGACGTGGGGGTAATGAGGCTTCCCACAGGGACATCTGTGTCCCTGCTGGAAAGGACCTGCTGTCTAGACCACAGAAGCACATCACCTTCATCTGACCCAAGATCTTTTGGTCTCAGCTCAGAGATGAGGGGTAGGCTTCATACACGGTGTCTCCTGGGATGATTGCCCTTCTCTTTGTTCTCCACTGTTGGACCAGCTGTGAGAGGGAAGCGAGCCATCCTCCCGACCCCACGTAACCTGCTGGAGCAGGAAAGTCCACGAGAACCTCCAGAGGGAGCATATTGCTTCCCTGTGAGCCCTGTAGTGCTTCATAGATCAGCAGGACTGGAGACTTGAATAGAACCTCCAACTGTGCTGCAACATCTGGTGGGAGCTGCTGCAGCAGGACTGAGCCTTCTGTGCAGCCTTTCACACAATCTTTGACTGCCAGGTGGCCACTCCCACCCAAGCTCCCTCCCCTCTGGCTTCTCCCTCTAGCTTCCCCTGTGGCTGCCAAGGACCCCTCACAAGAGGCAGTGGGACTACTCTATGCAGGTTCCACTCCCAGCCCCAGCCCTGACCCTCTCCTGCCTCCCTCCTTCCCCTTCCACCTTATCCTTCTCACTCCCCAAGTTCTTTCCCCAGTCCCTCCCCAGTTACATTCACTCCAATAAAAAAAACAGAGTGTCTTGTTCCAAAACAAAAATTGTTGTTTACTGTTTCTGTAGGGGAAAGAAGGGAGAGGAGGAAGGGAGAAAGGAGGGAGGGCAAGGCAGAGGTGTGGAAGGATAGGTAAAGAGAGGCATGCAGTTCTGGAAGAGGCTGGAGTTTTGAAAGACACATGCATTGTGCACCTTCCCAAACCACCTGATGTAGATGTCCATGAAATAGCCACAGTGGTTGACAAGGGCCTTCAGGACCATTGAAAAATACTCTTTCCAGTTGATGTATTTGGATCCCCAGTGATCGGGGGCCCGGATGGGGACATGGGTACCATCAATAGCCCCCTCACAGTTGGGGAAGCCCATGGTGGCAAAGCTGGCGGTGATGGGGTCTGTGTCACCCAGGTTGATGACAGTGTTGATGGCCCTCACCATCTGTGGAAGGAGCCAAACAGCATCACAGGCTTGCCAGGGCCCTCAGGAGCCCCCCAAATCCAACCCTTTCCTCCCT
Organism: Pelodiscus sinensis; assembly: GCF_052426305.1. Lineage (NCBI taxonomy): Eukaryota > Metazoa > Chordata > Testudines > Trionychidae > Pelodiscus > Pelodiscus sinensis. The sequence goes on along the minus strand of NC_143052.1, from coordinate 21,647,817 downwards.
ACCCCTACACGAGGAGCAACCCCTACTTGCTTCATTCCTCATAAAGCCTTTGTGAAGGTGGGACTGTAACCTGGTGAGGGGGCTTCTACCACCCTCACCCCCTTCCTTAGGGAACCCCACTCCAGCAGTTCAGTTCACTAGCACGAGTGGGGACGATAGCATGAGTGTACCATACCTGCATGACCATGGCCCCAACTGTCAATCTCCTCATGCTGAACTGGTTCATGATGAATCGATAGCTATCTGGCATGGTGAGCTTCCAGATGGCAATGGATACCCACTTCTGGGGAGGGATGGGCAGGTCTCATATAGGTGTCCTGTTGCTGGAGGTCAGGGGCAAGTCGGGCACACAGTTCTAGAAAGGTATCCTTCTGCATACAGGAATTCCAGAGCTACTGCTGGTCATCCCACCACTCCAGGATGATATGGTCCCACCAGTAGGAGCTGGTGTCCAGTTGCCAGAAGCAGTGGTGCACAATGTGCACGGCAGGATAGGTGGGGTCGAGCTGCATGAGCAAAGAGAGGTGAAGAATTGCCCCCACAATGAGATGGGGGTCCTGTTCCTACAGGGCCAGAAAGGCAACCCACAGAAACTGCAGCAGGATGTACACCAAGACATATAAGAGCTGTTGAATGCTTGGAGGCAGGTCCAGTGCCATGACAGAAGTGTGAGGTGTCCACAAGGGAAACCACAGCAGGAAAAGAAAAGGCTTGGCTGTCCCTCTGGCTATGTCTAGACTGCATTCCTCTGTCAACAGAGGGATGCAAATCAAGCACATCGAAATTGCTAATGAAGCAGGGATTTAAATATCTCATGCTTCATTAGCATAAACATGGCCACCGCTTTTTTTCAAAACAGACCTTTTTTAAAAAAAACGGCAGTCTAGACGCGGATCTGTCGAAAATAAACCCTTTTTCGACAGATCCTGTAAACCTCATTTTTGAGGAATATAGGATCTATCAAAAAAGGGTTTATTTTTGATAGATCCACGTCTAGACTGCCTGGTTTTTTTTTTTAAAAAGCTCCGTTTCAGAAAAAAGTGGCAGTCATGATTATGCTAATAAAGTGTGGGATATTTAAATCCCTGCTTCATTAGCAATTTCAACATGCCTAATCTACATCTCTCTGTCAACTGAGAGGTGTAGTTTAGACACAGTCTCAGTGAGGTAGGGAAAGGAGACGAGCCTGAGGCACTTCTGTACCAGGGGGTCCCTTTGAGCCTTAGATAGTGTCCAGCAGCACCTCCAGGAGTGCTGCTCTGATGCCCGCCTGATGTGCTTCCAGGTGGTCTTAAATGCGATTCAGCATCCAATAAGGTGGATGCTCTATTTTGAAATAGCACAGCGCTATTTCAATGGGCACTTGCTGCATAGCTGCGCTATTTCGAGATAAGCTATTTTAGAGTATTTCCTCTGAAATAGCTTATTCTGAAATAAGCGTGCAGTGTACATGTGCCTTTACGTGGAATGTCTTTGAGGACTGAGTTCACCACTTGGGAAGAGGAAGATCAGCTGATCTCAGCAGAGGCTATTTTAACTTAATCTCTGATTCAGCTGGAAATATCCAGAATATTTTATGTTTTCCTGGCTCTCGCGTGCAAACTGTGGCCTTCTGTCAGGCCCTCAGTTATTAAGACCTGACTTATTTCCTACTGCTGTTGCCATTTATATCCCAATTTTACAAGGGGAATTATTTCCCTGTTATCTCAGACCTCTTGTGAATTAAATGGAGGGATAGAGTATTATTCCTGGACAGGTGCCTCAGAATGAAAATGAGAGAAAGTGGAGTAGTGACCAGCAAGTGAGCCAACAACCTCCATGGGCCCCTGGGCAACTTAGGGGAGGAAGGAGGTTGAGGGCTGGGCTCTAAGCTGTTGGAAGGGACAGGGCCGTGAGCAAAAGGGATAGGGGCAGCCAGCCCTCTGCACTTCTCAGAGTGTGGTACACACCCCCCCTTACAGCTCCATGGAGCATGTACTGTGGGACTTTGGTGGCCTTTTAAATGGCTGCAGCAGCAGCCGCTGAGATCCCTGGGCTCCTTTGAATTGCAGGACTCTAGGGCAACTATCCCCTTTATCACACTCCTCCCCACATTGTTGGTGGGCCTGGTGACCAGACCCAAAGCCTACTGAAGCCATGAGAAATGTTTCCATTGATTACAATGGATTTTTGATTAGGTCATAAAAGCATAATTAAATTAGCACCCAGGTTTCATCCGACTGCCTCTTTACCACCCAGTCTTGTAAGACTGCCTATGTCCCAGTTCTGTGTCTCCTGCATATTTAAATGTCTATGTAATGGGATTTATTCTCAGTGAGAAGGAATGTTTATATACTACAGGTTGGACCTCCCTGGTCTGGTACCCTCAGGACCTGACCAGCCCTGAACAAGGGGATTTTTAAGACCAGGGGTGGTCCCCTCTCACTGTCCCCCCCATCCCCGCCACTCCTCCCCCATCACTGGATCCACTTTTGCCCCAGCCAGCCGCCCTGCCTCCAGCCCAGTTGGGCCGTTGGCCCTGGTCAGAATGCTGGATGCAGGGCCCCATTTCCTCCAAATGTTCCAGTCCCGCTACCACCAGCCTGCCCCCATCCCCAGCCCTGCTGCCAATGGCCCCAGCCCTGGCCAGACTGCCAGATGCCAGCTTTGGGCCTGGGCCTGGCCCCGGGCCTGGCCCTGGCTCTGGCCCCAGCCCCAGCCTAGCTGCCACGTGTCTGCCCCAGCCCTGCTGCCACTGGTACTCTTACCATTAGGCTCTTGGACCCAGGCCTCTCTGATCCAGGAACATCCATGGGCTTACCAGATCATGGATGTAGCTGGACTAGAGAGTCCTCTTTTTGGAAGGAGCAACCATAACTACACGATACATGCAGAGAAGTTATTTAAAAAAAATAACATTCAAAGTCAATGTGAGGGGGTCACTCACCACCGTAGCGGGGGGCCGTCGTCTGTCCCCCGGAATCAGTCCATTCCACCCGCACCGGCCTCCGCTTACGTGGCGTTTCCCCTCTGGAATCTTCCAGTCGCGTTGCTCTCTTCGCCACATTGCCCTCCGGCAGTGTCCAAGTCACTCGCTCTGAGCCCCCCTTCCGGGGGTTTGGTGTCTCTCCAGCAGGCCTGTCCGCAGGCCGGCCAGTTGGCTGTCCGAGCACCCTGGCCCAGCCTAACTCTCTAGCCCTGCCCTGGCTCCAGAGAGCGTCCTGCTCCTTCGGCAGCCAGGCTCACAGCCTTGCCGCAGGCCTAGCAGGCTGGCCGGTTGGCTGTCCAAGCGTCCTGGCCCAGCCTGACTCTCTAGCCCTGCCCTAGCTCCAGAGAGCGTCCTGCTCCCTCAGCAGCCAGGCTCACACTCCCTTTGCTGAAACAGCCCTTCCCTTTTATAGCTCCCAGCTGGGCCTTAATGGGCCAACGCCGCCCAGCTGGGCTGAACTCCCCGGGCCTGCTCCAGGCTGGGGTTTGGCTCTTAAAGGGGCCAGTACAGGGCAGCTGCCCTGTTACAGTCAAACATGCAAAATTTAGAAAGTACCAGACATAATATTTCTATTCAAAGTCCCTTTGCTCCCGTTGTGCCAATGCATTTTGATATATAGACTTTAGTTAGACAATCACATACTATTTTCCCATTGTCTTATCAGATTTCAATTCTCTCCTCCAAAAAGTTCTAGAGCCCCTCAATCAAAAAATGGGAAGATTTGGTTTTGACACTGGCAAATGTTATGTCCTCAGTCTCAGGAATAATCAAACGCTCTTTTCTGTAACTTTTCAGAAATATTCAGTCTCAGGCAGACTCCTAACTTTGAAAATTTCAGCTCTAACAGTTAAAATCTGGTGAAATTAAAATCAATAGAAAGCATCAGGCAACTTTAACCATCGTCAGTGCTCCTGCCTATAAAAGTAGAAGAAATAGATTCTGCAAAAATCTACGGTCTTCATGGAGGGCATTAATATACTATTCCTTGTGTTCCACAACCATAGGAATACATTTGATATTAGTAATGCTATTTTGTAATAGACTCATTTGGATTCAATGCAGATGTTATGGATTTTTAGAAAAGAAGTAGCATGTAATTCAGTATTTTAAATATTGAAATAAAGTGCCTCACTCTAGTATTCTGCAAGATGTCACTTCACAGTAAATTAAAATTGCTTCAGACCTTAAGAATCAAAGAGGAAATCAAAATTATTCTGCCAATGCCATACAGCCACACTCATGAGTATAATTAAAGGGCTGTCAGCACTTTCATTATATATACCCCATTTTTAAAGCATTTTATAATTTGGCCATGACATTTTGCTTTAAGCTGAAAGCTGGGATATGAGTTTCCTGTCTCGGAGTGAATTTTTCTTCCTTATGAAATTTAACTGGAATCAGATTGTCCTCTTATGTTTCCTTGGAAAAAAAAAGGTTAAAAGAACTGTTGTACAGTTTTTGCTGCTACCTTCACACACATAAGCAAATGATGTTGTACTCACTTACAAACAATGCATTTACTGTAGAGCACAGGGTCAGTCTAGACCACAGTGTTTGCCCAGTCCCAAAAGCAGCATACACTGACCAATTAATGTCCTGTACGTTAGCTTGTTCAGAGTGACCCATGACCATTCTAAGGTAACAGCATGTTTAGAAAATAATTGCATATACCAGTGGAAAGCAATCAGCTTCAAAAAGCATTTTAAAATTCAAAGGGAATGTTGAGCTTGGCCCAGATTGTTCAACTGCAGATATGTGCATAATGTCAAATTGCACACAGATCTCCTATAGAAAAAAGTATGATAACTAAGGCTACGTCTAGACTACATGCCTCTGTCGCCAGAGGCATGTAGATTAGGCTACCAGGCATAGGAAAATGAAGCGGCGATTTAAATAATCGCCGCTTCATTTAAATTTACATGGCTGCCGCGCTGAGCCGATCAGCTGTTTGTCGGCTCAGCGCGGTAGTCTGGACGTGCGGGTGTCGACATCAAAGGCATTTGTCAACCACCCAGGTAAACCTCATCCCAGGAGGCATATCTGGGTGGTTGACAAATGCCTTTGATGTCGACACCCATGCGTCCAGACTACCACGCTGAGCCAACAAACAGCTGATTGGCTCAGCGCGGCAGCCATGTAAATTTAAATGAAGCGGCGATTATTTAAATCGCCGCTTCATTTTCCTATGCCTGGTAGCCTAATCTACATGCCTCTGGCGACAGAGGCATGTAGTCTAGACGTAGCCTAAGTGAATACAGGAATTCCAGATAAACAATGAATTTTACACAAGTTCTAATTTCCACTGAACACAGTACTTTCAAGTATTGTCATTTTTTAGAAGAATTATAACCACTGCCAAAAGCTGCTTATTCTAAATACCAGAATTAGTACGGAATGCATTGCTGATAATTGTGGACTTGGATAAAATCAAAAGTGAAGTTGTTCAGAGGAACACTACAGAATACCAGATGGAGGCATTCCATCTGCAGAGACCACAGGCCAGGGAGAAGTCCTGCATGATTATTGGAGCAGTATCAAGGAATTACAAGTACCATATTCTTTTAAAAGACGAAGCATGTTCATTCCCTATGTTGGCCTCAGAAACGTTGGAGATGCTGAAAGAGAAAGATAACGCTCAATATGTTCCTATTTCAGACCTAGAGGATTGTCTTTGGGTACCTCTAGACTACAAAGCTTCTGTCGACAAAGAGCGTCTAGACTACATTCAGTTCTGTCAACAAAGCAAGCTGCTTTATCAACAAAACACTGTAGTCTAGACACAACCCTACATGCAATAACACCTTCTGTCGACAGAACTCTGTCGACAGAAGGTGTTATGCCTCGTAAAATGAGGTTTACCAGCGTCGACAAAACTGCTGAGTTCTGTCGACGTTATGTCGACAGAACTCAGTGGTAGTGTAGACGCAGGTATAGTTTTGTTGACAAAACTCTGTAGTCTAGACACACCCTTTGTAGAGTATCTCCAGCTTTGCCAACTCTCCCTCCTTCTCAGCTGCTTATACATCATCCCAAATAGAACAACCAGTGTTCTCAGAAGCAAAAGATAAACTGTACAAGCTTTATTTATCTATGATTAAATGTCATCATAAATCCAGTGACACAACAGAAAGACTTCCTTTAGATTTCATTAGTAATTAGAGTAAATTTTTCCCTGGAAAACTCATCGAGCATTAATTCATAGGTTAAAATGTTCTGTCGCTGTCTCCATGTGTTAGAGTCACACCAGAAGGTTGCTAGGGAAGCTGTTTCAGGAAGTTCAGTGCTACGTGTGATGAGGACATGAGGAGAATCAGTTCAATACATATATAATTTTAAGTGAAATCTTGTGCTTGTGAAAGATCCTGGATTGACCAGCATGAAACATATAGTTTTGCATGTGTCTATGCCACAGCGTGGTGCTCAATTTCCTATTAGTATATATCAATCCTGATCAGGAAGAACTCTGGGACTTAGGGGGGAGATCATTCTCTATGGTCACTCAGTCCTTGACATGCAGATCAAGGATGATGCTGATTTGGGAACTGAGTGGACAATAGCCAGTTAGGCCTTACACTGAAACAATCTGTTTATTTCATACAGTGTGAACTACTGACATAACGGTCCATAGAGAATTGTGAACAATATCAGCTTGCCTGAGATCTGAGTGCATATGAAATAGATATAAAAGGCTCCATATATTTTGATAAGTAAGTTGGTCATGTTAATTTTCCACTGTATACAAAAAAGTGCTATGCTAATGTGAGACTAGCATTCCCACTACTCCTTTGGATTTGGATTTACACATAAAGGTCTCTAACCCACTATGGAGGGTTATCATTTACAGCCTGTAAAAAGGCAGGCACTGCTACTGTAAAAGAATGTATTCCATTCCTGTCACAGGCTGTGGTTTCCTGTACCCTCCTGCAAGAAACAGCAGAGGCTTCATAGAAATTGCAATCTCACGGGTATCCAGAAGGCTGGCAACATGAAAAAACATGCCAGTAGTGATTTTTACAGGTCGTGTTCAGGCAACTGCAGTAGCCCTTAAGAAATGGAGAATCTGAAGAACTGTGGGGCAGAGGTGGAGGAATTACTATAGATACTCATTTGAAAGGTAGAATTATTTAAGTGTAAGCATCATATCCTGGGCCAAAGACAATTGAAATCTTTTCACTCTGTGTGTTGAGTTCCTTGTGTAATATGTTAAAACCAAAATCCCTTTGTGATTCACACCGCTACTAATAATCCCATGGGACTCTGTGACTAGCCTTGGTACCCTTAGCTAAAATCTCCACACGGTCTGTTTTGTAGGGTACTGGTTACTTGTCACAAGCATCCTCAATTCCAGAGGGAGGTGTATTTGATCAATGGTGCATATTTACTATTTGGAACCTTTTCAGGTGTTCAGTGTAACTGTATATTTATTCCTGATAGCATCACAAATAAAATGACCAAAACTATTTTTAATTTGAGGCAATGTCCTTGCTATTTCAATAGTGTGATGAATAACTGAGATTAATATTGCTATTGACAACTCTATTATGCTTAGCCATCAGCTTTAATTGTGTGTGTTATTGATACTTTAAGGATAGTCACCTTAATTTAAAAATGCACAATTTGGTAATGAACTCCTCCAGCTAGATTCACACAGGAAGAGGAGGGGCTGCCAATTGTAGCTCTCTGGCTAGAATCCCCATGGTCGCAGTGAAAATTAGAGCTGCCAAGGAGGAGATCTAGTCTATGACATTGGACTAAGGTCCTATTTCAAGGATCATATATTAGTGAAGGATCAGGCATGTTGCAGCTCCACCCTGCCATGCCCCTTCTTGGCCCTGTACACTCTTGACGTGCACCTTCCCTTCTTATGACAGAAAGGAGGGGAAAGGGACATAGTTGGTGCATGAGATAACTGCTGCCTCTGTAAGAATTACACCAATGAGGACTTCCTCCGTGTTCTTCATGGGCATTCACCTGCTGCTTTCAATCCACTTTACAGTATTCATGAAGAATTTTGGAGGGGCTGTGGCTTAGTGCAAATAAAGTAATCTAATATTTAAATCTGTGTTAAAATGATCTCCCCTTTTTTGGGGGGGGGGAGGGATTGTCTTTCAAAAATACTGGGGCCCAGACCCTTAGCTAATGTAAATCAAAATCAATCAAGGTATATTGATTTAGGCCAGCTGAAGAGCTGGTCCAATATAACTAAAATTCTTTGCTTCTCCATTGTCACTTGTGTTAGAAGCATTGGGCAATGTATTACACTCCAATGACTGCTTAGTCTTATAAAGTTGTTCTGAATCACACTTTAGGGAATGTTGATTTTCCAAATCTAGTATTAGAAGACTGTTCAATAAAATATTAATAATATAACTCATTTTATAGTGTGGCTTATGGGTAATAAACTGTCAGACTCTCAGCAAAGTATAACCTACTAGCTGGAGTTACCCAGCATTGCTTGGGAAACCGGAGGAACAAAATGTAGAAAAACTGTGGTCCATTATCTTTTTTTAAATGGTAGAAAAGTTGCACTGATTTCTATAGGGATTAAAATATAGGTCTGCATCATCCCTGGACGGGGAAGGGGTGCGACCCCAGGTGGAGGAGTGGTTACATTCAGGAGGGGAGCCCTAGCTCGAACCCGGGATTGCAGGTGCTACAGGTGAGTAGTACTTGCTCATGCCAGGTGTTCCATTGAGTTCAGCTCTGTTCTTATGCCCATCCCCACAGGGTCTGAGTATATCAGTAGGAATGCATGTATACGCAAGTGCTAGTCAGGGTAAAGATTGTAGAATCCGGATGAGTGTGAGAAGTAATTTTGTTGAGTCTAATTCTCCCATCTTTCCTTAAGCTGAGTACCATTTTAATTCATGAAAAATCATGCACTCTTTATGCCTAGACTGCAATTTCCTTTTACAAAGGAGGTTGACGGCATTATCCTTATTTTACACATGGGAAAACCATGGCACAAAGGCTTGCCCCATAGCGTATAGCAGCAGATGTGAGACTAGATCCCAGGTTATCTAAATGCCAATCTAGTATGCTATTCACTAGATGCTTTGGGACTATTTGTATAGTGAAGTATTCATCCCATGAGTAACTGTGATAGCATATGTCTACAGGAGTGTACAATCCTGCCCTACAAGTTGTATACACTTGTTATCCCTTCTAGCATATTTCTGCAGAATCTATCTCCACATATACCTGTTTTATGAACACTCTGTGGCTGAATCTGGTAAGCAGAAAACTTCTAATTTTATCCCCTCCCCACTGACCATCCTGGTTTGAGACATAGGGGCCTCCTCTTCTCTTGGCCAATATGGGGAAGGCATGGAAATCTTTGAAGGCACTGCAGACAGGAAGTGATCTCCAAATAGCCAGTAGCCAGAGGAGGATGGGCTAGGCAGGTAGTATGACAATTGGGCTGTGTCCAGACTCAGGGGCTTTTTCGAAAAAAAGTAGCCTTTTTTCGAAAAAACCTCACCTGCGTCTAGACTGCAGCTGCGTTCTTTCAAAATTAAATCGAAAGAACGCGGCTTTTCTTTCGATGGCGGTAAACCTCATTTCACGAGGAAGAACGCCTTCTTTCGAAAATTCCTCTTTCGAAAGAAGGCGTTCTTCAATGTAAATAGGACTTCTTCGAAAGAGAGCATCCAGACTCACTGGATGCTTTCTTTCGAAAAAGCAAGCCGCTTTTTCGAAAGTTCAACGTGCAGTCTAGACGCTCTCTTTCAAAAGAGGCTTGCAGTCTAGACATAGCCTTGGAGAGCAGAGCAGAGAAACTGAAGAGTAGCTAGAGGAGTTTCATGGTGCGCTGAGAGCAGAGCAATGAAGCAGGCCATAGAGAAGCTGAGGAGCTCTATGTAAGGCCAGAAGCATGGATGGCTATAGGTCTGTGCACAGAGTGAGTGGCTAGCTCAGGAGCATGTAAAAGTCTATTGCAGAAGGTGTTCTAAAACTCTGGGAATTAGTGTGGTGAGTAACCAGCCATCAGACCCAATAAAAAGGACTACTATATACATCCAGGGACCCATAGGAAGGCTTTTAGTCTAGCTTTTTTCTAGGGCTAGACCAGCCCAGTAGTGGGACCTGTGCAGGAAGGGCTGCAGCAGCCATAGGGAAACAATAAAGAGGAGGCCCCAGTGTGTCAGATCCTGGCCAGGAAGTCCGCAAATCAACCATGTGGTTGGTTTTCAAAGAGGAATAGACTGAAGAGGGCTCCCATGCTAGACCTGAAGAATCCCATGGTTTTATAGGATGCCCCCCTGCAGAGGCAAGTTCAGGAAATACTATGCCACAGCTTGAAATATAACAGTGTAAGCCACCATGCCTCATGTATTGGCAATCACTCCTGTCTCTCAGCCTTGCTCATATCCCTTTGTTTTAGCCATGTTCTCAGGCTTATTGGGATCTCCCAATGCTAGTATCAATCGATCTAAGAGATGAGGCCTCTTCCACACTTTTCCTTCTGGGTTATGACTCATCTGGGATGCTACTGAACCTCTGATGTACTGCAACACTGAGCAGCTGAATTAGTTACAACATCTTCTCCTCTCTCATTGACCCCACTGTGTTTAAAGAGAGATTGGGTTTCAGGTAAGACTACAAGGTACAATTTTCAAAAGTACCAGGGTGATGCAGGCTCTGCAGACTTACCCATTAGGGAAAATGCCTTTAACTTGATTCAGATGAATCAGATGGTTAAGAATGCTGAAGCCTCTTTGATGGAAGGTAGGGTCAGCATCTTCAGGTCCTGGAGGCCAAAAGGGTGGGGGAGTGGATCCATGCTCCCGGAAGGGGTGGGGCCTTGAGCGAAAGGCATGAGGCTGGGGCAGTTGGCCCTCAATGCCAAATGGAGACACATTGCACCATGGCCCTCCTAGGCAGCCCTCAGAGCTACTCAGAGTTTGCCGCACGGTGTTCCAGAAAGAATTTATAGGTCTTGAAGCAGTTGAAGGGTGCATGTGCATAGTATGTTAATAGGTTTACAATGGTTAAAAGAGAGAATAAAGTATACTAAATTTAGGATTTAGTTATTAAAAGCCATTTTGCCTCTCTGCAGAGGTAAATTACATATTTGTAAAGGACACTGAACGATATAATTTGCTGGGGCAAATTCCTTCTCAGGTTTTACCACTCCTGCCTTCTTATTCTTTCTCCCTTTTCCCATCTTTTGATGTGCTCACCGGGTGTGTCTAAGCCAGTGGCACGATTTTGGAATAATTCTGGTATCCTGAAATAGCATTTTCTGCATCTTGACAAAACGTGCATTATTTTGAAATAGCTTTCAAAATAACAGGCACACTATTCTGACATCCCTGTGAACCTCATTCTACGTGGATTAAGGGATATTTTGGCATAGCTCTCTCTTTCGAAATTAACTCAAAATAAGCTATGCAATTTGAGCTATACAAATTGTGTAGCTTATTTTGAATTAATTTTTTTAAGTCAGTAAGAAGTAAAAAGCAAAGTGGTTAAAATATATCAATGACAAAAATAATTATTTTTGTCTTGTGCCTGTTTAAAAAGGAATCTTTGGAATCATTATTCCCTCTGGGACACCTGGCATTGGCCACGGTCAGAAGACAGGATACGGGCTAGATTGACCTTTGGTCTGACCCAGTATGGCCATTCTTATGTTCTCATGAATATATTGCAAGTTGAAATGAATCATATTAAAACAGATCATGTAAACTAAACCCCACTAATCATTCAGTTTTAAACATCAAAAAGATTTTGTGCATTCTGTTAAATCCTCAGATGTAGGTTGCCAAGCCATTTTTATATGATTGCATTTACTTTTGGTAAGTTTTAGGTGTATAAATTGCTGTCTTGAAATAAAACAGTACTGAAGTCTTGGCTTACTAATAGGAGAAAATCTGTTTCCTATTTGTTCACTCTACTGTTTGGAATTAAAAGTCAGTGGAAGAAAATCTGTTCCGTACATGAGAATTCGGGTGGCCCTGGCTATGTGCAACTAGTCACATGCAACAGGAAAAACATGTTGCGTTACTTCACTCCAGTGATAACTGGAAAAAGTTTATTTTCTGCAGAGCAGAGAGATATAATTACATTATGTAAGAGACTACATTTACAGTCTTCTGTCTCTAGTTTTGTCTTTACAGTCACTTGTGGGTTGAAACTACAGGAACAATCAATTGATAGAATTTAGACTTGTCACTACTTGGTGTTCAAAGCTCAGCACATTCTGAGTTCCGTCAGCTCCCACCTGAGGCAGATCGGATGAGAGCGCTCCTCACGTCAGTTACACATAATAAAATCAAATGTCATGATTGCCTAAGCTAGGAAGCTATTTGGCTACTGTTCAGCCTCCATGGAAATGTCATCTACTCTTAATGAAGCTCAAGAGAAATAAAGGAAATATCAATCTCTGCCAACACATCTATAAGTGAGATGCATCTTACATATTTATACTACTCATTATTGGCCATGCACTGGTTTCATTTACATTGGTTCAGCATTGTTGATTTTAGGGGATTCACAGCAGCAGAATTTAGTTCTGGCTGCTCCTACATTGATTTGCCATGTTGTTTGTAAAGGCAGCCATTAATAACACAGCACTCATTAATCTGGTCTTCTTGATCCCTGCGCAGTTTTATAGAAACTTTAAGTTGATGAAAATGAGGTGAAAGGTCATGACCCATCTTTAGACATTCCCATTCCATGTAGTGTGATGGAAACAAGGCTTGGTGGATTAGTGGTTTCCACTAACTTAATAGCTTGTAACAAAAAACAAAGCAGTTATCAAACATCTTTATTTATGACCATCCCAAGTTACCATTATTACAAAATCAGGCAAAATAATACAGATGAATGGTGACTATGATTAAAAAGAAAACCTTTAACTTCAAAGAGAAAGTTGGTGAAGGCTGAAGAACATAGTCAGATGGCAGCTCATACTGTGAAAGACCTTGGTTGCTTTTGTATGGTCATGGATCAGCAGAAACCAGAACACCTCAACGAAGTGAGACAAACATGGTATCATTTTGTGAAGGGCTTCACATGAGGTGTGGGACTATAATTCTGAAATTAAACTAACAAGGAAGAAGCCTGTATAAATTTCAAAACTTGTGGATTACCCTGTGTTTTTACCATCAGGTCACCAGAGTCATGGAATTTGCTGTTTGTGTGTTAATAAACAACCTTTTACATTTTTTCCAATTTGTCTAGGAATCCATCTCAGTAGACATGTAATATCTGGACAAATGTCTGAGATCCTTGAAAGCAGCACAACTCAAGGCTGAGCTAAGCAGATTAAGGTTAAAACAAGAGGTTAGCAACTCAAAACATCAGGCAAGTAAATTTTCAGAGGAAATCTTTAATTTGTCCAGGATTGGTGAGGTTTCTTTCCAAAGGTTAAGGCATATATCAACTTGGAAGTTTAGTTTATATTTATAAAGTGAGGATCTGGTATGGGTTCCTATTGGCCCAATCCTTCTGTGAGTTTCACGTGGCAGATCCTGGTAAGTATTTGGAAAACAGAGAATGGGATGAAGAGGAGTCACCTGGTGGTCATATGTGAAGCTTCATCCATTGAGAAGAACAGTTCTTAGATGCATCTTACCCACTTACTTCAACAGTTCCAAAAGTTCTGGATCTCTTGCCAGAATTGTGTAGACGTCTACAGAGACTGGAAATGGTACAAGAACTGACACAGAAATGTCTGAGCAATATGAATAACAGCAAATTGGACCCATTACAATCACTCGGACAAGTTTGTCTAATAGCAGTAAACTGCTGCTTTAATGCCTAGAAAGATCTGATTTCTTTTTTATAAAAATATGCCTTACATTTCTAGGTCCAATCTTGAAGCTTTACAGTTCTGTGTAGACAAACTGCAGGCAAAACATCCATTGATGTCAGTGTGATTAATAATAAAGTTAATTAAACAAAATCATTTAACTTTAAAAGGAAATTTGAATTAGAGTCAAGATTTTTTTATAAAATAGTCACATACGTTTATACAAAATTGTCAGTGATTTAATTTAGTTATAGTATCAGACTGAAATTCTATCCTCTGAGTTTCGCTTACAAGCTAAGCAAAGGAGTTGTGTTGAAGAGACTAAAAGCACAAACTGGTGTTTATTTAGGGATGTTCTGCTTTTCCCCAAAATATATCTTTTCATACCTGCACTCCTGTGCCTTTTTGTACTTGGAGTGGACCTAAAAACCACACCAAACAGAGAAACACAGTAATAAAGGACTAGCGTGTACTTTACAATGCTCCAAATTTGCTCCGTAAATTTGCAAACTTCGCCCCTAATATTTCTGAAAAACATTGAATGTGGTGTCTAATACACATGTACCTGATCAGCAGTCTACCCATTCGTAATGGACAGGAACTAGTGACTAAGGGGTTAAACTCAGGTAGCTAGGTGTTGGCCAGGGAGCCGGTAGAACCAATCGAGATAGATTGTTGACATTTGAATTGGATACAGATTCCTTGCCTGCTTTCTTTTTGTTGGAGAGATAAACCAGCAGTTGAGAGACACAGAGGCTGTGTCTAGACTGGCCAGTTTTTCTGGAAAATCAGCTGCTTTTCTGGAAAAACTTGCCAACTGTCTACACTGGCCGCTTGAATTTCCGCAAAAGCACTGACTTCCTACTGTAAGAAATCAGTGCTTCTTGCGGAAATACTATTCTGCTCCCGTTCAGACAAAAGTCCCTTTTGCGCAAAGCTTTTGCACAAAAGGGCCAGTGTAGACAGCTCAGATTTGTTTTCCGCTAAAAAGCCCCGACCACAAAAATGACAATCAGGGCTTTTTTGCGGAAAAGCGCGTCTAGATTGGCACGGAGGCTTTTCCACAAAAAGTGCTTTTGCTGAAAAGTGTCCGTGCCAATCTAGACGCTCTGTTCCAAAAATTCTTTTAACGGAAAACTTTTCCGTTAAAAGCATTTCCAGAAAATCATGCCAATCTAGACGCAGCCAGAATTATTTAAACCCAGACAGGACTACTATGTCTTCAAGAAATTTGGGGCATGAGAGTGGACCGAACAAAGAGAAAATTGGAAGTAAGTAAAAGGAAAGGTGAATCTAGTCGTGTTCAGGGTACTTTTTCTTTATTCTGTGATTTGGTTTGAACTGCTCTATGTGAATCTATGCCTCCCCTCCCCATTTACTACCTTACATTGTGCCCAGAAACTTTTCTGTGTGTTCTAATTTGTTTTCCTTAGTTGCTCTGTAACATCTAGCAACCAAGTATGCTTTATCAAGTTTATCTTTTGTAAGAAAAAAACACTTTTTTTAAGGTGATGATTTGATTCTTGTGTCCTTAAAGGTCTGTCTCTGTGCATCTGCATGCCTCAGACTGAGGGATCAGCTACCAGAGACTGCAGTTACTTGTTGGTTGCAGCAATTCTCCAAACTCTGTGTATTGTGATTCTGGGGGAAAGTGTTTGGTAACCAGTGCCTGTAGAGGTAGAGGCAATGTTCTTAAGTTCTCTTGTGGGCCCTCACCTTCTGCATTCAGAGTGGCAGAGCGGGGAATACCCCTGACACCAGTTGTTTCAGATAACTAGACAGGGATTCTTGCTCCCAGTATGCCAAAGGATATTTGCAGTCTATAGATGGCCATAAAAGATCAAATTAGCCCAAGTAGTAGAGGGCTCCTGCAAGGCCCTCTGCACCATTTAGGTCCTGCAGAAGGTGAGTATAGGAGGAGACATATAGACCTGGACACATGCTTGCGCATGTGTACACACACACTTTTCCAACCCCTCTATACCCTAGGAAAGATCTCCACATTAGCCCCATATTGTCTACTATGGAAGGTCACTATGCCACACCAGGAGAGATTCCAGTGAACTAAATTTACAAAGATCCAATGGCCTTGACACTCCATGCAACTAGCACAACGGAACTGCAACCACCATTCCAGCTCATTGCCTACAGCAGCAGCTCTAAAATGAAAGGTAGGGTTGGAGTAGTGTTCTCTCTAAGCTGTGCAGCAGCATAACCTCACAACTGCTTAATCAGCCCTGCCCAGCCAGCGGCTCAGGGCTTCTGCACAGAACTGCCTGGCGGGGGGGGGGAGGAGGGGAGAGACACTTCTCCCTCAGCGACAGCAGCAGCTCTCTGCTAAGGACAGAGCAACAAGTCTTTCTCAGCCTGTATAGACAAGTCCCCTCACAACTGCCTGCGAGAAACTCTCTGCTTTCTCCTCAACAGGAAGCTGCTGCTGTTGCTGAGGAAGAAGTGCCCCTTCCCCAGCCAAGCAGATCCATGCACAAGTCTTAAGTCCCTGACTGGGTGGAGCTCCCCATAATCTGGCTCCATTTTATATATATAGATATACCAAATTGAATGTTCACATTTGAAGAACACGTGGATAGAATGCCACACAGACTGTGAAGTCTGAGTCCACAGTCTGGATATTCCTCACAGTCATAGTACGTAGAGGTGGATAATAACTCATGTACCCTGCAATTTTCTTCATATTGGGTTACATACATATGCCCATCGGCACTTGAATTTTTAGCCAGCCCATCTCTTTCTCCAATGTATAGACCCAAAGATTCAACAGTGACTTGTCTGCACCAGCATAAAAATCTGTGTTGTATAACTGAGGGTCATCCACATTATCTAACAAGGTACACAGAAGGCAGGGTGAGAATTTCCATTTTTTCTGGCCTCCAGCTGTGAGGGGTAATTTTGTCTTTTCGAAGTCCAAATGTTGAAGAGCAACGCTGCCAGTGATTGATTTGTAAAAGTTAACAATATGCCAGTGAGGTACATTATCAGACTCTGTTGCTTTTTTAACAGTGGTAATTTTAACTGTCCTTGATATTTGAGAAGTGCAGCCTGTGATTTCCTCTTATTTTAAAGGCTGGTTTGATGTGCACTATGAAAATTCAATTAGGAAAAAATCATTTTTAGCATGTGGTTAGCACAGAGACTATTTTATATGGTAAAATCAAAGACAGAATCTAGGAGTAATATAGTTTAAAACCTCTGGATTTGATGGCGAGGGAACTGGAGATTTAGTAGCATATGCTTATTTGGAAAAAAGGAGTCTAATTAATGATTATGTACCAAGTCCTGTTCTTGCTCCATATAGACAGCAGTCTGCCAGTATGAAGCAGTTTTCGGGATCTTGGTGCTTCATCTGAATTGTTCAATGCCTACCTAATTCAGCAAAGCACAAACATTTTAGTGAAATCAGTGTCACTGCTTTCCTACATAAAGTTATACACATAATTAAGTGCTTAGATGGATTGTTTCCCTGGATCTTGTTTTGCAAAGTAGTTAAGCATTTCTCTCATTTCAAGCACTCAAGAAATCCCACAGTTTAAAATTAGGCAGCTGCTGAAGTCACATGCCAAATCAGGGTCCTTGGCCTCTGTTCAGGAAAGCACTGAAGGGGATGGAGGGGGCTTAGTGCTGCAGAAGTGAAGAGAGAGAGAGCTTTGAAAGATTGGAGTTGAGTCTGGTTCCTTTGGAAGTAACACACCTTGGCGATGTCTACACTACAATGATCTATGCAATTTGCATACCTTTTTTCTGATAGTTTTTCCGGAAGAGGCTTTTCTGAAATTTGGCCCATCTACACTAAGCCAAATTTCAGAAAAGCCTCCTCTTTCAGAAGAGCCCTTTTTCCTCGTGGGAGGAGGAAGACAGGGCTTCCTAAAGAGCGTGTCTGCTCTTCTGCACACACACACACAAAAAAGTGGAAGGGCAAATACGTTCCCTGGATGTGGTGGTGTTTTTCTGGGATACCTGACATAGCCCCAGAAAGATCTTCATGGCTATAAGGTACAATGAGGAAAATGAGCAAGTAAGAGATCGAGTTGCCCTCAGTAGCACAAAAATGGAGAGTTGATGAACACACACATACACGCATGCGCACACACTCCCACACCAAAGCCACCACAGAAAGAGTTGTGATATGACTCTAGCAATAGTGAACATCCTTTTGGCTTCAAAATAGAACTAACTTCTGATATATTCCTTTATTTGCAAGGGAGCACATTTTAGGAACTCTATGAGACAGGTTCTCAGCAGGCATGAATGGCCATACTCCCTTGACTTCAATGAAGAACTTTATTTTGACTTAAATTTGTGAGCCACATAACATCAACTGACCTAATGAGCTGGAAAATAATCTTTTCACAATTGGATGCTAAAGGTTTCATAAAACATCCTTTTGGATTCTCTCCATCTCAAATGCTATTTTTAAAATACTTAATAGTATCAGTATTAGTCAGTGCTGGAAATTCTCACTGTCATGAGGGAGATTAGTGCCTTGAATATATTCTACTCAACTTCTGAAACAGAAAAGTGGCCAAGCTTTAATAAGGAAAAGCTGCTCCAATATTAATATTGACTTCTTTTGGCCTTTCATTTCCAGCCAGACATGAACCTCAATATCCTATAAGCTTTTCTGCAAATCTTCTAATACATTTTACAAAGACAAATTGAAAAATATATGTACATGGGTCCAAGACAAAAACCTGTTTGTCGAGTTGAAAATGCACAGCTGATGTTTCTATTTGTATTGTGATCTGTTGTCTTTACTTTTATTATAATGGCTTCAACAGGTTCATTTTAAGTCCTCTTAACTGAATCCAAATGGATGGTATCAGAAAAAAATGGGTCTATTTACTGATGGGAGAAAGAGCTGATGTTTTTTCCTCCAAGGCTGTGTCTAGACTGCATGCTTCTTTCGAAAGAGCCTCTTTCAAAAGCATCTTTCGAAAGAGGCTCTTTCGAAAGAGCGCGTCTAGACTACAATGCGCTGGACGCTCTTTCGAAATTCAAAGCCACCCGGAACTGCTTCTGCCAGGGCATGGGGGCAGCATTTCCTTCCGGGTGCTGCCTGCCTGCCCTTTGCAGAGACGCGTGGTGAGAGGGACACTCCTGAACACCCGTTGCTCTGCTCCTGCAGCTGCCTTTGCTGTCCCTTGAGGAATTTTGCAAGGCATTGCAGTGCTGCTTTGGAGTGCTCAGCTTCCTGGGACACCCCAGCAGCTTTTTTCTTGTGAGGTTTTTCTGCTTGCAGACCCTTATTTTTGGCATGGAGCCAGAGCTGCCCCTGGGCAGGCGATGGCCCCACACCACCATACTGCAGCTGTTGCTGCATCTTCATGAGACAATCATGAGGCTCCTTCCTGAGCTGGACCCAGACCAGAGGGACGAGGGGTTCCTCCGTCCGGCAGCCACACTGCCCTTGCCTCCGAACTTTTTCGTGGACAGGCGTGTTTGGAGGTTTGACACCAGCTCTGACTGGTGGGACCGGCTCGTGATGGAGATCTGGGATGACCAAGACTGGCTACGGAACTTCCGCATGAGAAAGACCACTTTCCAGGAGCTGTGTACCTGGCTCGCCCCCTGCTCTGCAACGGCAAGACACCCACCTGCGGCCCGCCATCCCCCTGGAAAAGAGGGTCGCCATTGCCCTCTGGAAGCTGGCAACCCCCGACAGCTACCGCTCCGTGGGACACCAATTTGGCATGGGGAGATCTACTGTTGGGGCCATCTTGATGGAGGTAAGTCATTGTCTGGGGACAGTCACAGTTTGGGGTGGGGGGAAGGGAGACTGTCAGGAAGGGCCAAGTGGAGTGGGAGTGGGAGGGAGCTCCTCCACTCACCCTGAATTGTGGGGGGGGGGTTCTGAGGAGGGGATTCCCGGGCTGTTTGAGAGGGAAGGTGGGCGGTGGGTTCTCCTCCTAAGAGATAAGGCACCCCTTCTAACACTTTGTTGTCTGTCTCGTTCTGCAGGTGGTGAGGGCCATCAATTCGGAGCTGCTCAACAGGCTCATCTGTCTACTGGATCTGGACAGCGTCATGGCCGGCTTTGCTGCCCTCGGCTTCCCCAATTGCGGAGGAGCGCTCGATGGGACACACATTGCCATCCGTGCACCGCCCCATCGAGCAGCCCAATTCATCAACCGAAAGGGCTACTTTTCTATGGTCCTCCAGGCCCTGGTCGACCATCGTGGACAGTTTTCGGACATTTGTGTTGGGTGGTCAGGGCGGGCACACGATGCCCGCATCTTCAGAAACTCGTACCTGTACCGGAGGCTTCAGGCAGGAACATTTTTCCCCCATTGCCAGTTTGCGGTTGGGGATGTGCACATGCCGGTGTGCATAGTGGCTGATGCCGCCTATCCCCTGATGCTGTGGCTGATGAAGCCCTACACCGGCCAGCTGGATGCGAGCAAGGAGCAGTTTAATGCTCGCCTTAACCGGGCTCGCAACCAGGTGGAATGTGCGTTTGGCCGTTTAAAGGGCAGATTCCGGTGCTTGCTCACACGCCTCGACATGGGGGAGACCAACATCCCCGAGGTGGTGGCCGCGTGTTGCGTCCTCCATAACCTCGTGGAGAGGAAAGGGGAGGCCTTCCTACCAGGGTGGGGGAGAGCTGCTGATGCCCAGGAGAGGCTCTATGCCCAGCCCCGGACAGCTGCCATCCGCCAGGCTCACCGGTCTGCAGTTGGCATCCGGGAGGCCCTCCGGGAGCAATTCTCCAGTGGAGGCCACTGAGTGCACTGAGGGGCTTCTGCCTGGGGACTGGGCCCTGGCCCCCAATAGAAGCTTCCCTCCACAACCCATCTCCTGACCCAGTTTGGACACATCACTTACACCAGGGTGTGTTTCAAAATAAAATATTCTCTTTACTTATTTATAATTTTGTAAATATTATCAAACAATGTTGCAAACATAACAAAAAAAATTTTCATTTTTGTTGTTGCCAAACTATATACAATAAACAAACAGTTCGTTTAACCCTTTGTTTGTGCTTAATAACTGGGGTGATGGGGGTGATTGAAACCTGGAGGGGGGAAGGGGACTGGAAACCTGGAGGGGGGAAGGGGATCAGGTTGAACGGGGCTTGGCAGATTTCCCTTTCCTGGCTGGGCCTCGTGTTTGGGGTGCTCCCCGGCTACGGGATCGGGTGATGCACCTGTCGGTTGGCTGGCTGCTGGGGGGCTCTTGGGACGTGGAAGCCTGGGGGAGAGGAGGGCCAGGGGGAGAGAGGGGCTGGGGAGCTGGGGGGGCTGGGGGAGAGGGAGGTCCAAGGGGGGAAAGGGATGCTGTTGTGGAAGGGGGGTTTGGTGGGGTGGGGTCATGGGGTGCAGGAGGAGCAGGACCAGGCACAGCAGCAGGCAAGCCGCTGACCTCCCTCAGGGTGGCGTACAGCACCGTGCGCTGCAGGACCAGCTCATTCATGAGCCGATCACGCCACCGCTCCTCTGCCTCCGCCCTCTGTAGCAGGATGGCGTTCTGCTCCTGCACAGCCTCGACGTGCTGCCGGAGGATGTCGGCGTAGACACGCCTGTGTCTGCGGCTCCCATGTCTCCGAGATGGAGATGGAGATGGAGGTGGGGCTGAGGTGCTGCGGCCCTCTTCCACGGCTGGTCCGGCTGTGGAGGAAAAGAAGAAGACACAATCAGTCCTATAAACTGGACTCTGTAGCACTGAAAATACTAACAGGATGGTTTATTAGGGGATGAGCTTTCCAGGGCCAGACCCACTTCCTCAGATCAGAGTAACACGGCTACATTTCTATCACAATCAGTCATGTGTGCAACAGCTGTCCAAAAGGGCATGCCCTCTCCCTTGAGACAGGGGAAGCAGACATTCTGAAGGTCACACTGTGTGTGTGTGTGTGAGATCTGGGCATCAGCCTGAGCATGACAGGTTTCCCTTGTGCATCACCCACTGTGCACCCACCTACCTCCCCCCCCCCCGGGTGTGACACAAACTCACTGTACTCACCTGCTGCTTCCTCTCCCGCGCCAGATGACGCCTGGGAGGCCTCAGAGGTCTGGGTGACTGGCTCCAGGGTGAGGGTCGCCGTCTCCTCGCTGTCCTCCTCCTCTGGGACCATGTCCCCGTCTCCAGACTGCTGTAGCTCCCGCTCTGGAGCGTCCACCACCAGGTCTGCCAGTCCAGACTGCACGAACCGCCGTGGTGTGCGTGCTTCTGCACTGCCACCCAGGATCTGGTCCAGCTCTAGGTAGTAGGGGCAGTAGTGGGGGGCTGCCCCAGACCGGGAGCTCTCCTCCCTGGCTTTGGCGTAGCCCTGCCGCAGCTCCTTTACCTTGGAGCGCACCTGGTCCTGTGTGCGGGGGTAGTGGCCCTTCTGGGCCAGGGCTTCAGCCATGCGGCCATAAATTTCGGCGTTTCGCCGCCGGCTTTTGAGGGCCTGTAAGGCCTCCTCCTCTCCCCACAGCTCCAGCAGGCTCTTTATCTCTGCGCCGGACCAGGATGGTGCCCGGCGCTTGGAGCCCTTGGCTGGGTCCCCAGAAGGCTCTGTGGAAGGGCCAGGACGCTCTTGGGGCTGTGACATGCTGCAGCAAGGTCGCCGTGTGCTCTGGCTCCTTGTCTGCAACAAGTGGCTGTGAGGGTGCGCCTGTCCCTTTAAGGAATGGCTGCAGCCAGGAACCACAGACGTGCAACCCATGGCCCAGATTGTCCACCAGGGCTTCTTCCTGGAGGCCAATAATTTCGAAAGAAAGGGCTCCCCCCGTCCAGACTCACGTTCTTTCGACGGATCTCCCTCGAAAAAGGCGTTCTTCCTCGTGAAACGAGGTTTACCGCCGTCGAAAGAAAAGCCGCGTTCTTTCGATTTACTTTCGAAAGAACGCGGCTTGAGTCTGGACGCAGGGGAAGTTCTTTCGAAAAAAGGGTACTTTTTTCGAAAGAACCCCTGAGTGTGGACACGGCCCAAGACTATGATATTTGCTGTTGGATTGGTATATCTTCTATTTTACTAGGCAAGCTGAAGATTTATGAAAATTAACTGATAGACCATTCTGTATCTCTTGTTAAGCTAGACCCATCATAAATATTAATGGAAATCCCAGGTGTCCAAGGAAAGTAGGATAATGTCCCTAGCAACTGTACTTTTAATATTTTAACATTTACTCCAAATGGTGCTTTACTTTTATGACTGTCATCGCTATACTGTTATCAAAGAGCATTTAATACTGACTTTTCTAAGGTATAAAACTTGCTGACAGCATTCTGTAAAATCAGCTGATGTTGAAGTTCTGTCATAGGCAACAGATGCTTACAGAAGGAGGGGAGTGCAGGGAGGACCACTCAGAGGAACAGGGAGGGGGCCATAAATGCAGATGATTCAGGTCCTGACCCAAAATCCATAGGAACTGCCATGGATTTTCATGGACTTTGGTGTTAGAAAATGGAATCTCAGTTTACTTATAAACATTAAACACATGGTTATGTTTTTAGTTTCGGGGGGAGGGAGACTATTTAATCCTCCTTTACACTCTTTTTACCTTCCTCACACACATGTTCCTGGTACTTAGGACCAAAATTGGCCTCCCTTATTCACACTGGATAGCACTGAAACTACTGGGACCCTTCTTGGAAATAAGTTACTATCCTAAGTGAGTAAAACCCTTAAAATTTTATCTGTAAGATGGGAATTTCCCCCTTAGACTATATGGAAAAGCTATCTATAAGCATGACTCAGTGTGGTCAAAGGAATTCTACATTTTTTTATATACAACATTACATGCAAAAAAATACACTAAAATGTCTAGATAGCAAAGTCAAGCACTCAGCAGTTAGGAAATGCCAGAATTAAGCCTCTGCTTGCCCTAATAAGGGCATAAAATAGCCCCAGGACAAACTGCATGTGCTTCAAGGGATATAAGTTGCAGCTGCAGAATGACTCTTTCAAACACAGCTCACTAATGCATATGCATCTCAGACTGCCTAAGAGCAGCTAAAACTCTTATTGACTATGTTACCATAAGGGGAGGATTTGAAGGGGAGGAGCCAAATAGCTAGTTTCTTTGTGTCACTAATTTTCAAAAACAAGGTGCATCTTAGCAGGATGGGGGCTGTATGTGGAGGGTAGGGGGGGAAGGCTCCATGACTCAGACAGTGAATCAGTCTAGCTTCTCTTCCAAACCAATATCTGACATCCCTTGAATTACTACAGATCTTTTGATCTGATATCTTAAAAAGTCCTCGGGAGCAAGCTAATGGTTTTCAGTCCAACCTTGTATATAAATTGTTATCTAGAGCAAGGATCAATCTCAGGATTCATGGAAGGTATAGAATCAATCTTCACCATTTATTGTTCGGTCAAAGAGCACTAAATAAATTAGTTTGGAATGGGAGCATGGTGTGAGTTTAATGGGGGATGAGATTAAGTTTTGCAAAAGATGAGAAGCCTGAGCTAACTTTTCAAAAGCACCTAAGTGGCTGAGGAGCCCAAGATCCATTTTCATAAGTGACTTTGGAGGTTTCTAATTGCTTAGAAATGAGACTTGGGATCTTAAATCACACAGTGCCAAACTGATAGAGTTACCCCAGTTATCTTTGGTTAATAAGTGTAACATTTAGGCATCTGACTCTCAAAACCACCACTCAGCTGCCACATAAGCTAGTGGGAGCCTAAATTACTGGTGGTGGGCATGCATATAACTGCTTAAATCCTGACACTGACCCTTCTCAACGAACAATCTTCCCAGAGCCCAAACCAAGACAAATGTTCAGTGGGATTCTAAAACTGGGTATTCTCCTGCCTTCCATGCTAATGGGGCCTGATCCATGAGACATGCTCTGAACACGTCTAACCCACACAAAAGGCAGCAGTGGGCAAGAAAGAAGTAAGTGTTTCCACCAGAGCAACCACCAGAGAGACCCAGATTTGAATTTGTACACTGCCTGGTTTGGAGCTGGGAGTTCAAATCAGCTCTTCCACATGTAACTGAGTACCCTAACCACTACATTATTGGCTATCATTAATCTATGTAATTTTATGAGAGAAAGTGCTCACCAGGATTAGGTGCCTAACTCCAGCTCATGGTTCATAGCTGAGAATAGCAAGCAGAGGGAAGCATTTACCTACACTCTACCCTCTGAGGCTATGTCTACACTACAATGAACTATCAGAAATAGATAGTTCCGATAGCTTTTTCGGAAGAGGCTTTTCCGAAATTTGGCCTATTTACACCGGGCCAAATTTCGGAAAAGCCTCCTCTTTCGGATAAGCCCTTCTTCCTTGTGGGAGGAGGAAGACAGGGCTTCCAAAAGAGCACGTCTGCTCTTCCACACACAAACAAAAAGCGGGAGAGCAGACGCTTTCCCTGTATGTGGCAGAGTTTTTCAGGGATACCGGAGTATAGTGTAGACATAGGCTCCATCAGGTAACTATGGCCCAGGTTCAACAGGAGTTAGGTCCTGCCCTTCACCGATGCATTTCTCTCTTTGCTATCTTAGGTGGCTCCTTACTAAGCTTCCTGGCTTTGGAGAATTCCATTGTTAGGTGCCCAACCCTCCACTGGGAAGCATTATCCTTTTTAATCTTTGTTTCAGTAAAACTTTACTGAGATATTCCTGATGCATCATTCATTTTATCACCTTCCTCACTACTAGATCATCTGAAAAATTTGGAGGTTTTAAAAATTTGACAAAAACTCATTAGAGAAAAAGGACTGAGGATGCTTTCATGAATTATGTCCATCATTTTTATACCAATTATAAAACAGGACAAAAGCTGTAGAATTTAGAAATTTGGAAAAAATAATGACGTTGCATGGGGGCTGGTTCCCTCTATATTTATCATCTCTACTCTTATTAATTTATTTAAGATACGATTTCAAAAGAGCAGAAGAGACTCATGCCTTCCACCCTATGACATTGAAATTCAATGAGAATTGGATAGTTAAGAAAATCTTCAGGGTATTTATTTATGGTAGCACCTACTCTATGCTAGACAATTCCAAGTATTCAAGAAGGATGGCCCCTCTTCAGAAATCCTCGTGTTAATTAATAGGCTTTTTTTTTTATTTAGCCATTTCCAGCATGGTATATGTGTAAGAACTCTTATTACTGTTAACCATCTTGTCTAAATAAATTAAATAGATTGGGATCATTTATCAATTCTGTGTCTGTGTCAGTCCCACAGACAGTGGAAGGCAAAGGGAGCAATTACCCAGGGCTGTGTCTAAACTACATGGCTCCATCAATGAAGGCTGATCAGCAAAGGGAAATGAAGCCACAATTTAAATAATCACGGCTTCATTTAAATTTACATGGCTGCCGCGCTGAGCCGACAAACAGCCAATCAGCTGTTTGTCGGCTCAGCGTGCTAGACTGGACACTCCCGCGCCCACCTGAAAGCCCTTTATCGACCTCCCCATTATGCCTTGTACGATGAGGTTTACCGGAGAGGTCGATAAAAGGCTTTCATGTCAACAGGGGAGCGTCCAGACTAGCGCGCTGAGCCAAAAAACAGCTGATCAGCTGTTTGTTGGATCAGCGCGGCAGCCATGTAAATTTAAATGAAGCCGCGATTATTTAAATCGCGGTTTCATTTCCCTTTGCCAAGCAAACAAATCTACATGGCTCCGTCGACGGAGCCATGTAGTTTAGACGTACCCCAGGGGTCCAAATGATGTAAAAGACCCCAGGGTTCCTGGCCATTGCTTCAGTACCTCTTCCTGCTAGGGGAAAGCATCTCTTGATGCAAAGATGCTTTTGATATGCTCCATGCAGGTTCCGCTCTGGGGTTACTGGGCCCTAGAACATGTATGAGGCACATCAAAGCTTCCTTAAATTGAAATATGTCGCTGTGGCTTTCCCAAGACCAGGAAGTTTGGGTCTGGTGACATGGTAAGGCTGCTTTGGGGCTCATTCGAGCCCAGAGCTTCCCTGGCAGAGAGCTTCGGGCTCTTTCAGGCAGGGAGGCTTGTGACCCCAGCTGAGGGAGGGTTCAGGGGAGCCATTGATTTCTGCCCAAGGGCCCAGAATTACTGTCAGCGGGCTTGGTCTGTGTTCACACATTGCCCCCAGTAAAAAGGGGGAAATAACTCACTGCTTGAGACCAAAACTTCCTGATTGCACAGAATGCTCCCTCTCAAAACTCCCTGTTAGCTACAGGGGAGAGAGTAGAAGTAGAAGACGAGAGACATAGTTACAACAGCAGAGAGGAGCACAATGAGGACTCAGTGAAAACATAAACAAAGGTATAAATCACATAAAATGTCATGGAGTCAGCCAACACTTACTGTGATATCAGAAGAAGGAAGAAAATTATCTTGTGGCAACTTATTTCTTAATTTTCCAATGTGAAGTGTTTTACCAGCTACTCTAGAGAATAGTGTATTTCAGAATTGCATTGACAGAACCTCTTGTTCTATCATAAGCAAAGTTAAGCCTGACAAGAGATAATTAGCCCCTGAAGCTACATAGATCTCTGCATACTACAAAAAGAGGTGATCTCAGAATGCTTGTTTGGTTGTCACTCCTAACAAGTATGCTCATTTTCCAAGCACGTGCATTTATATCATTTGTCTTATTTCTTTTTACAGTCCTTATTGCAATGGGGTCAAGGTACTTTAATCCCTACCAGAAAAGAAGAAATAGACTGAAACTCAGGCTATGTCTACATTGCAGAGTTTTTACACAAAAACGACTGTTTTTGCGCACAAATTCACAGAGCATCCACACCTCAAGCACGTTTTTGCGCAAGAAAATGTACAGTGAATCGATAGAACAGAGGGGGATTTGCGGAGTAGGTATTCCCATTTCTACGAGGAATAACTCCTTTTTGCACAAGAGCTCTTACTAGTTCGGAAAAAAAAGCATGTTTTGTTAGAGATCAAAAATCAAGCTCTCTCTAGAAAAATTATTAAAATACAAATGCAAAATAAAATTAAAAATAAAAGATTTAAAGCAAGATTTTCTGCACACAGATTTTAATCATGATTAAAGCCTGTGATTTAAACTACTGATTTGAATCGATCCACTCTGTTCCACCGTAATTCATACCATTACTCACTAAGATTTATTGTATTAATACATCCCAAACAAGATTAAGAGACCATTGTACTAGGCATTTCATATATCTGTAGTAACAATTTAAAGTTTCACTTGAAAAGACCAACATATTATTGTGCCCATTTTACAGAACAGTATAAAGATTAATGTACTTAGAAGACAAGCTTTCATTTGATTTCCATGATTCCCACAGGACATACATGACAGAGCTTGAAATTGAACTCAGACTTTGTCAGCCCCAGTCTAGTGCCTTGCATACAAGATCATTCTTTTTCTCACTTGATTACTCCTCCTAGCACAGATATCTGCAGGGCCATCCTTACCCATAGACAGCTATGCAGAGTAAAACTTGGAGCACTGCTGGGTCTTAATATTCATCTACTTGCCTCTTCATATCCCTGTTCTGTGGCTCTGCTTTCTCTGGAGAGGATCTGGTTAACTCAAAAGTGAAAAAGCCTGCCAGAGCTATTAGCAGAACACAGAACCCGTAATTCAAGTGGTAATTAAACCATTTAACAGGTATTTACCCTGGGTATATACAGTCAATTTCTGAATTTACTTTTCAAAGGGGTACCCGTGTTAGTCTGTAACTTTAAAAACAATGAGTAGTCCAGTGGCACCTTAGAGACTTACCAGTATATATATATATATATATATATAGTATCACAAGCTTTCATAAGCAGAACCCATCTCATCTCATGCTCATCTGAAGAAGTGGGTTTTGCCAACAAAAGATCATGATACTATATACATTTTGGTTGGTCTCTAAAGTGCCACAAGACTAGGGATGTGAACAACTATTCAACTAGTCGACTATCCGATAAGCTTATGCTTATCAGATAGTCAACTGGCTAGTCGACTAGTCACTCGCACCCTCTTTCTGCCTCTACCAGAAAGAGTCAGCAAGGGGGAGGAAGAAGAGAGGGTCCTTCAAAATGGCAGCACCCTGTAAAGTCTGGGGCCAGACCCCCAGCTCCACATGGCGCTGCCACTTTGAAATGCCGCGTGCAGCCCAGGGCCAGCTGGGAGTTCCCAGCCAGCCCAGGTTGCATGCGGCATTTCAAAGCAGTAGAGCCATGTGGAGCCCGGGGTCAACTGGGGACTCCCCCACTGAACCCAGGCTCCATGTGGCACTGCTGCTTTGAAACATCATATGGAGCCTGACTCTGGGCTCCCCAGGGCATTTCAAAGCGGCAGTGCCGCATGGAGCCTGGGGTCAGCTGGGGACTCCCCTGATGACCCTGGGTTCCATGCAGGGCTCCTGCTTTGAAATGCTGTGAGGAGCACAGAGCTAGTGGAGGATTGATTCAGTCCCCCGCTGGCCCCGTAGTCCCCACCAGCGCTTTCACCTTTGAAGTGTAGCAACAGCTCTGGGGCTGTTGCTACACTTCAAAGGGAGAAGCGCCCTTATCGACTAATCAAATAGTTGATGCAAATTGCATCAACTATTCGATTAGCCAAATAATCAACATTTTACATCCCTACACAGGACTATTCATTTTTTGATTCACTGTCTTAGTCTATAGCAGGAGTGGGTAAATATGGTCTTTGGGAGAGATCCTGTCCACAGTGGCAGCCTGTCAATACAGGCAAACTAGGCGGTTGCCTAGGGCGCCAAGATAAACGACCGTTGAGGGCTTTGAAGGCGGGGGCGCCGATCGTGTGCTTTGCCTAGGGCGCCACTTGCCGGCAGCTCATCTAGGGCCGCTCCTGCCTGTCCACCAGAATTAACTCTTGGTGGGTTCTCACTGCTATATTTACCTTCACAGCTGCAAATACTGGTGATCGCAGCTCCCACTGGCCGTGAGGCTCCATTCCTGGCCAATAGGCACTGTGGGAAGTGGCGCAGACTGAGACACAGCTTCCTGCAGCTCCCATTGGCCGGGAACAGGAATCTGTGGCCAACAGGAGCTGCAATTGCCAGTATCTGAGGCTATGCATATAAATTTAGTGGCGGCAGCCCACCATGGGCTAACCCTGGCAAACTGCCACCATGTTATTGCCCAACCCTGGCCTACAGGACCTTAGTTTAAAATTTGCTTTAAAATATTTTATTACTGTGTTGCTGAAGGCTATAAAAACACATCTTTAAAAAATCATCAATATCCCCATTGCTGCCATTGGGCATAGTTTAATAGTATTGGATAGGGCCCCATAAACCCTAAGGACATCCCTTGACTTCTGTATTCTGAACAGACTCCACAAACTATTTTTTTCTCTTCCCTGAGAGCCCATCCTTTACTGATCCACGCACACTCTGCTACTTCTTTTGCTACTTCTTTTGCAAACATGTGGGGTTGGGTCCTGTGGATGAGGGGTAGTGCATGGAGCCACTGCTATCCAAGCCTGGTGCTTTCAAGAGTGGTGAGGGGCCAGGTCAGGAGTGAGTCTCCCTTAGCTACTTCTTTTGCAAATGTTCTTGCACTGGATTATCCTGCTCATCCATGAGCCATCAATAGCTCACAAACACCTATACTAGCTTCAGTTTCTTTTTGCTTTATTAAATGAAAATGGACCTTATTTTACAGGCATTCACACACGAAGGACTGTGAGCCTCATGTACATTAGAAATACATTTAAAACAAGTCCTGATTAATGCAAGGACCAGAATAGGTAAAAAAAAATCAAATTTTATAAGCTTTAGATATTTTTTTCTTTCCATAAAGGAAGGTTCTGAATTGTTTGTTTCATTTCTTTCATCAGCTTTAGCAGACATATTTTCCATTTCAGCATCCTAACTTTGAATAACATGAATGAAAAAAATGTGACTTTATTTGTTAGGATCCATTTTCATTAGTAGCAGATTGCAGAAGAATGCCATTCATGGAAAAAATTATCACTGTATATGAGGAATCTGGCTGAAGTACAATGAAAGCTTTGTTTGTTCTCTTGCTAAGAACAGCGAATATCCCATTAAACCGCAATTGTATACTTTTGGCTTTACTCTATAATATTTCTTTAGTCTTTTCTCTGAATAACTTTATAATTTCTGCAAACAAGAATCATGTAATCCATATCTGAAACACAGCCACATCTTGGAATATAGCTGCTGTTTAACTGTGAACAACAATGCAACAAAGAATTTAAGGCAACTACTTGAAGAATACAGCTGAAGCAGGAAGGAAGATATCTCATAATAGAAAAATTGTCCAAGGCAATCTAGGATTAAGTACCACTGTCTGTACAAAAAATGCCTAAAATGCTTTTCATCAGGTATACCCTGCGTGCTTTTTCAGGGTGTACTCAGGATCAGTGTGCTGCAGTGATTCATACCATCTCTACTAAGAGTTATTGCATTAAATCCTGGAGCCACTGATTTTAAAGGCAGAATATAAAAACATAAGAATGGCCATACTGGGTTAGACCAAAGGTCCGTCTAGCCCAATATCCTGTCTTCTGTCAGTGGCCAATGCCAGGTGCCCCAAAGGGAATGAACAGAACAAGTAACCATCAAATGATCCATTCTTTATTGTCCAACCAAGCTTCTGATAGATTGAGAGGTATGGAACAACTGCCATATGAGGGTATATTAATGAGACTGGGACTTTTCAGCTTAGAAAAGAAGATATGGGTGATAAGCGAGGATATGCTAGAGGTCTATTAAATCATGGCTGCTGTGGAGAAAGTAAATAAGGAAATGTTAATTTACTTGCTCCCACAAAACAAGAACTAGGGGTCACCAAATGAAATTAATAGGTAGCAGGTTTAAAACAAAGAAAAGGAAGTATTTCTTCACAGAACATACAGTCAATCTGTGGAACTCCTTGCTAGAGGACATTGTGACAGCCAGGACTTTAACAGAGTTAAAAAAAGAATAAGTCCATGAATGGCTATTAGCCAGGAAGGTCAGGAATATTGCCCCTAAACTCTGTCAGAGGCTGGAAATGGTTGATGGGAAAGGGATTGCTTAAAGATTCCATTTTGTTCACTCCTTTTGGAGCATCTGGCATTGGCCATTGTCAGAAGACAGGATACTGGGATAGACAGACCTTTGGTCTGGCCCAGTATAGTCATTCTTGTGTTCTTATGTTCTTCAAAGGAGGTTTTTCTCAAGGAGGCTGGAGCACCACCTGTCTTGGATGGCTGAGAAACAACAAATCCCACATCTTGTCACAAGGCAAGACTAGATGACTATTGTGTTCCCTGCTAACACTATCATTCTATATCTCACTTTACCTAGCATGTCTGAAAATGTTGATCTTTCAGAATGCTTAGTTTTTCTGTTTATAGTCCACTACTGTGTCTTTGATACACATGAAATAAAAATGGTTACATATTTTGGTAAAAAAGCTTATGGAGATGTTAGGGATAAAATATAACACATGGGAAGGAAAATCCATTCTGTTTCAGTTTCCCAATTTTCATTACAGGAGCAATCTTAAACAAGAGTTGATGTCTATGAAAAGTGCAGCTTGCAGACAGTTTCAGATGACAAATAGTATGATGAACACAGAAAGAATTTCTAGTAACAAACCACATGTCAGGCTGCAGCTAAGTTTCAGTCAGTTATCAACTAAAAAACAGGCTTTAGTTGTAGATCGTGGAGTAAACACCTCTCTGCTTTATTCAAAGTGATCAGTAGAGGAACAAACGGAAGTCTGACCCAAAGATGAGTGTGAGAATAAACAGAAGAACCTGCCAACTACAGATCTTAACATGACTCTGCTGTTGTATTGATGAAACGAAGAGATGTGCATCTTCTTGCATTGGACAGTGTTTAGTTAGCTTACATAAAGGTGAGCTGCAGGATTTAAAAGTAGGTTATCTGGCACATTCTGACCCCTTTGTACTGCTCAGACCTTTCCACTGCCACCGGATAAAGAAGCATGAGGAAGTCAGATGGTGCCTTGAACATGAGAGGCTCTGTCCCAGCCCAAGTACAACCAAACCACAACTGAGAAGATTTCACAAGGAGAGGTATCCACATATCCTCACCTCACTGCAAAAAATACATAATGAGATGGGAAAGAAAGGAATGCCAGCACTAGGAAAGAACCGACCATAGAAATCAACTTAAGATGGACTGTCACAACCCTTACTTACCTCTACAGACAGTCAAGTGGAGTCAGGTCTGTATTTCTCCCCTGTTCAGTCCTTCTGTAGGAAGGAGATCTGAGGCTACCTGACTTGCAAGCTCCCCCCACCTGAAAACAAGTGAGTTGGGTGGGGATGAAAAGAGTAACTAAAACAAGGAGCTGTGATTCCTTCCATCCTGCACCCCCCGAGATTTGTCCCAGTAGCTGGTAGCATAGTAGTCCATAAGTTGTTCCCTACAACTAGTTTGACCCCCCTAAACTCAGGGTGGTGCAAACACTCACTGCATCATACCCGTGGCAGATTGGATGGAGGAAATCACAATTTTTGAAGCCCAACCACAAAGCATCAAGCTTGCTCCAGAAACCAAAGAGTGAAATTCTAGGCCCTAGGGTTATTTATTCTGCAATATACAAGACAAGCTGACGATAGTAGTTCTCTCTCATCTTGAATTCTACAAAAGACTTGGTCACCAGGCAGTCTCTTTTTATGAGCTGGATCACCCACATCAGCCTTGTCACAGTGAAAAGACTTTTGGGGATGGAGCAAGAAAGGGACCCACCTACACTCTCCCGATTCCACCCATCAGTTTTTCTTAGCAAGAAAGATAAAATGGACACAGTTG
Organism: Pelodiscus sinensis; assembly: GCF_052426305.1. Classification (NCBI taxonomy): domain Eukaryota; kingdom Metazoa; phylum Chordata; order Testudines; family Trionychidae; genus Pelodiscus; species Pelodiscus sinensis. The sequence goes on along the minus strand of NC_143052.1, from coordinate 21,614,409 downwards.
CATCTCAGGGTAACAATAATGATATAGACTGCATCAAAACGAATGTCTTTAAAGACAGTTAAAGAAGTAATATGCTTGGCTATAAATGTATCTGTATATTACATGTGGCTGTTTGCAACAATTGTTAGGATGCTTTAGTTTAACTTTCTTTAAATTATTATTTTCATGAGTTTAGCTACCTCACATTCCTTTCACCCCAAAACACTTGCATTCTTAAATAAGGCTATAAATTAGTTTTAGCTTGGTTATACACTGAAATTTTAACTGTCTGCTTATAATTTGATACATTATGCTAGCTGTATTTTAAAGAGCACACACATTTTTCTTATTAGCTAGTGTTCATTATTCCTTTTTGGATCAAGAGTCACTGAATCTAAATATTTATAATTTGAATGAAACTGTGTAAAAATGGAATGTGCTTTGGGGATTTGTTATATTCCTCCTACATGGTGGGAGCGTCTCAGAGTTCTGTCTGCAGCCTGAACCCAAATGTCTACACAGCAATTAAACGGCCCCTTATCCTAAGTCCCGGGAGCCCAAGTTTGCTGGCATGTGTCTAATTGCAATGTAGACCTACTCTAAAAAAATTGGCATCACATTTGGGACCACAAAACTCAGATTTGCAAGTGAATTGTGGGAGTTAGAAGGCAGTTCACTCCTGTGCAAAGGGACCAGTACAAGTCCTATGTAACATATAAGCATTAATGGTGCTTATGTGATGCTCAAATCTCACATAGGCTCCTACGTTTGGGGTGAACTTCATCATTAAAGTATCATTTAATGCTCTTCTACATAGCATTAAAACCAAAAGGCCTTATTCTCATTTTTACTTTAAGGTCCTTTTTATACTTCCAGAGAAGTATAAAAGTGCCCCGTGTTAAATTATATGATAACTAAAGTTGACTGATTCTGCATTCATGAACCTTCTTGGTGCATATTCTTCACCTGTGTGTGTGTCACTCATTCACTGTTTGCAAATACTTGCATGAACAGGGGTTTTTGGGGGTTTTTTGCTCTAAAAAATGTTAGGAGAATGACTATTATTCATATGATTATCAATATTGCAATATAAATAAGGACATTCATGCATGCATTTCCCATTATTCTCTAGTTCTAAAAGTTTCAGTCATTAAATACGAAAGCAGAAAAAGGCCATATGACTTAACCTGTCACACCCCATTAGTTGTGAATAACTGAATTTGTAAACAGCCTATAGGTTGCAATTAATTTATGTAACTATTCATTGTTGTAACTATTCAATTACAAATATTGACTAGATTTATGAAAATCAGTTTGTTAGTGAAAAATGCCTAAAACAAAAGGGATAAATTTGCTGCGAACTATTTAAGATCCTTTAGTTACATCCTACACATGCAGGCATCATCACTGCAAATACAGATGAGTGATGTGATTTCTCCTTTCTTGGTATTCCTTTAGGAAAAAGCTCTCTTGAAAGACATGATGTAATGAAGACAGAAGTGATGAATGTGTTGACATATGGCTTCCTGTCATAAATGACTTTATGAACCTACAGCTGGTAGATGGTGACTAATGCAGGACAATTCAATTAGACATCAATGAGCCAGGAGGATCTAGTGACCACAACCAGGTCCAATGGCTACGATAAGATTAGAAGTTGCTATGTGTAAATCACAACCGGTTCTCATCAGATACAGAAACAAGATTTCAAGCAGGCCATGTTGGGGAGGATGTCAAAGAAGCTTAGAAAGAATGGAGAGGATAGAGAAAATGAAATACACTCTACATCACAATGTAAAGAACTGATGGAGGTCGGTAGATGTGGGCAAGGATGATTAATATGTATAATACACATAAGAATATGTAAGCCAAATAACAGCTTTTTCTGTCTATAAATTTTACCCAACCGATATTTTAAAATAAAGAACTTGTTTTAAATCACTCATTTGATAATTTCAGTGACTAATTCTAGGTCTGTAAATTGTGAGAGAACAGATTGGTGGTAGTATTTGACATTTGAAATTACAAATTCAACATGTAATGTAGTTTTAAATAGGACCCATCGATGAAACAGTGTGTTTCTGTTTCTATGAGGCCTGTCTACATTGCAATCTGAGGTGGAATTTATCCACATCTACATTGGTAAAGTAGCTGCAAAGATGCAATGGCATAAGTTTCACCATGGGCTTGCAAAGAAGTGCATATTAAGGGTCTCCAATGTTTGTACAGCCTATTCTACCACATCTACATGGCAAACAATCCTCAATTCGTGACTGGTTCAGCAAATTGACAATTGAGTACAGACTAATTTTACTAAATCAACTTATTTGCTCTTCTCAGTTCTTCAGCTAATCCTTTAGGAAGATAAATATCAGGCGGTGATTGATTGCTAGTTGTCCTGAATGTATCTGTGAATGTTATCCCTGCTTTGAGGTTGGCCAGATGAATCACATGGTACAGTTTCTTTTTCACCTCACAGATGTGCCTAGAGATTTAATAACTATGTGCACAAGGATTCCTAAGATTTACATTCACTTTTCAAAGATATTCTTGCAAATCAACAAACAAAACCTCAACCTACAAAATGAAATAGGGTGGGGGTATGAATATCCGCAAAGTGAACTTGGATTTTTATTTGAAAGGCTGTTCGTATTAAGGCCTCAAGTCACTAAAGCCTACATTTAATTTTAAGCCTGTGAATAAGTTCATCTGCGTTCATCAAATCACTAGCATGGTTTTTGGTGCAGAAGAATTTAGCATATTCTGAAAATTAAGCGTTCCTAAGTGTTTTGCATAACTGGGGTTCAGAGTAGGGTTGGCAACTGTCTAATGACCCAATCCTTAAGATAAACCTTAATCTCAATTGTTAACTTTCTTGCACTGAAGAATCAGAATGTACGTTATTTCATAATTATATTTTCCTTATAAGATGAATAAAATATGTATCATTCATCTACTGCTTCAGTTAGACACAAAAATATTCAGGACCTGATTCTGCACCTCTGAAATCAAATTCTCTCTCCCAGGAGCTTCAATATATACTAGGGACTATTTTAAAACTATTCAAAAAACCTAAACTCCCCCCACCCCCCAAAAAATGTATAAAATATCATTGTCGTCTAAAGGTGAAATCCTATCTCCATTGAATTCAACAGAGATTTTGCCACTGACTTCTGTGGGGCCAAGATTTCTGCCCCTCCCTTGCCCTACCCCAAACAGTGTATTTCCAGTCATAATATCTCTCCACATTTGGTGAATACTGAATTATTTTAATGTCTAATAAATAGTTTAACAATAAGTATCCATTAATCATATTTAACTTCATCAATGTTTTTTGAAAGATAGAGAACAGTATTTCTGCTTTTTTCCTTTATATAAAAGTGACTGGTAGATAATTACCAGTATAACTACACAAGCCAAAGCATATGTACAATTAACATGTCGCCCCTTATCAGCTTATGAATGCAAACACAGCCAGAAGAAGAGGAAATAACAAAGGTATTCTGATTATCTGCTGTATTGCAAATTACAGCGGAATGACGGGTAGAAATTTTTAAGCATGAAAAAATGTCTATGTCTGTTCTTTGATTGAACCATATATGTAATTTTAATGGAAAAGGACTATCCTGATACACACAGAAAAATATAATCAAACAAGATGCTTAAGTACCAGGATGAAGTAGCATGGCTCTGGGCCTCAGATTTATGCAGCAAGGTGGTCAGATTAGAGGGCAAACTTGTCCTTTCAGCCCTTAACATGTTTTACTGTAAGGCTACGTCTACACTGCAAAGTTTTTGTGCAAAAACGGCCATGTTTGTGCAAAACCCCATGGAGCATCCACACCTCAAGCATGCTTTTGCTCAAGTAAATCGGGAGTAAAACAGCAGAACAGATGGCTTTTTGCACTGTAGGTAAACCTCCTTCTACAAGGCATAACTCCTCTTTGCACAATAGCTCTTGTGCAAAAAGGCACCGGTGGATGTTCAAGATGGGCTTTTGTGCAAGAATTGGCCTCCAGGGAGAATAAATGATGGCCGCTTGGCCACTCCAGCCATGTCAATCAGAACTCTATAATTTCTGTCTGCTGGCCACCTTTAAAGCCGCAGACACCCTGCACAAGCCTTGTTGCTGGAAGTTTTCCCAGAGCTGGTGCCTTCGCCACATGGCTCTGCTTCAGCCACAAGTGGCCACCCAGCAAGCTCCCTGAGACTCCCCCTGGCCCTTCCAGGGACCAGAGACAGGGGTCACAGGATCTCCTGAGGGGGACCAAAAGGTGTGCCCCCACCTGGACCAGGCCTGAAATCACCACCCTCCTGGAGTTGTGGGACAAGGAGTCGTCCCTGCAGGAACCCCAGGCCAAGCACCGCAATACAGAGATTTACTCCTGCATGGCTGTATCCCTGGCAGATTGAGGACACCCTGCCTGGACCATGGAGCAAGTCCGGGCTAAGGTGAAGGAGCTCTGTCAGGGATACATTAAGGCCAGGTAGCAGAGGGAGTGCTCAGGGACAGGACCCCACACCTGCCCCTTCTACTCTGAGCTCCACCACATCCTTGGGGGAGGGGAACCCTCTTCCCCTCTATCCTGGTGGACTCCAGATGGGAGTAGTTGGTAGTCCAGCACCCGGAGCCTGTTCCCAACCTGGAGGAGATGGGGGGGGGGCAGATCCAGCCCCCAATGGAGGAGGAGGGGATGACCAGGACAGTGGGACCATCACCCTGTCCCTGGAGACAGTCCCTGCCAGCCTGGATGTCTCCCAGGCCTCTGAGGAGGCTTGAGCGGGATCTTCAGATACATTGGCACACACAAACACACACAGGGCAGAGGAGGTGGCCAAACAAGGGGTGGGGGGCACAGCGTCACACAGGCTGCTAGGCCAGCACGTGCTGTTGCAGTCTGGGCATGTGTAGCCATGTTCAGAGGGAGGGTGTAACATGTGGCTACAGCAGCCAGCCCTTCAACATGACTGGGAGCCTGCTGCCAGCCTCATATGTCGCCACACAAATGCTGTCCTCAGGGGGGAGGAAGGGTGCAGCTAGCTGCAAGCAGGCTAGTTGCAAGGGCGCAGGCACAGCTCCCTCACACACCCTGGAGTGCTGCCCACAGCACACGGGCATGCCTGCACACGAGAGGCACCAGCACGAGCCACAGCTGTATGTGCACCCCCCCAGGAGGGGCAGACTGCTTACGGCTCATCTGCTGCCCATGAGGGGATCCACTGTGGCCGGACACTTCCCTTGCCTGCCTGGCCGTGGTGTGTGTGTCCGTGGGGGAAAAGAGGGCAGCACGGTCCTCTGGCCACCTCGGAGCCCTTGAGACACAGGGCATGCTGTGCAGGCCACACATGACCTTGCATCCAGGACATCCCCCTCCTGCAGGCCACAGACTGGCGCTGTCACTGCTCACACAGGAGGGCCAGGCCTCAGGGAATGTGTGTGCAGGGAGGACTGATAGCATCTCCCTTTTCTCTCTTCTCACCAGCCAGACCAGCTGGGCCAGGGGCCCTGCCACGCCATCGCTGCAGCTACCAGCCAGAGTCCAGGGAAGCCACTGATGTGCCAGCACATTGGGGTGATGCGCGACATCCATGCCACCCTGTCGCACTGGCTGAACACCGACCTCAAGTGATGGCAGCAGGTGTGGAGTGATCTAATGGTGCTCTGTAACACCATGTGCAGCATCCTGTGCTACACAGAGGAAAAGGTGCCTGCTGCCACTGCTCCTGCCTTCCACCCTCCTGCTCCCCCTCCTATACCCATGGCCCACCCATCTCCCCATGGCCATGCCTCCAACCATTCCCCAGTCAAGCATACAGACACTCCTATGGCCCCTCCTTCTGCCCCCCAACTGACCCTGGCCCCGCTCCAGCCCAACCCCAACGACGTCCCCGCACCCAAGTGCACTCAGCAAGCTGCCCCAACACTCCTTCCAGTCATGAACCCCCCTCCCAGTGCAGACAGACCCCCTTCCCCACCACCCTCATTAATGTTTAATAAAAAAAGACTCATTTTGTTTGAAAACCAAGCAGGTGTGTTTATTGGGAAGTCAGGGGAGGGACAAGGGGAGGGGTGAGAGGGGGAAGGGAGAGAGAAGGAAGGGCAAAAGCCCTACTGTGGAGGCCTGGGGAGATTTACAGTGGTTCCTGCGAGAACCTCTCCCTCAGGGCCTCCCAGATGCACACCCCAGCCTGATAGGCTTGGCAGGTCACAGCTGTCTGGGGCTGCTCAAAGCCCCAGCCCTCACAGGTGGCCTCTGCCACCCATACCAGAAGGAAGGCCTCCCCCTTGCGCTCCACCAAGTTGCAGAACACACAGCAGGCTGCCACCACCTTGGGGATATTCTGCTCCCTGACATCCAGGCGGGTGAGGAGGCAGCAGAACCATCCCTTCAGACGCCCAAAGGCACACTCCACCTGCAGGGGGGCTCTGTTGAGGCAGCCATTAAAAATGTCCTTGGTTGGTGTAGGGGTGAATTAGCCAGGGCATTAATGGGTATACCGTGTCCCCGCACTATGCACACTGGCATAGTCTGATAGCCTACTGGAAACTCCCAGTGGGGGAAAAAGGTGCCCACCTCCGGCTGGGCACACAGGCTGGAGTTCCTAAAGACTTGGGCATCATAAGCTCTGCCCAGCCAACCCACGTAAATGTCTGCGAAGTGGCCACGGACAACCTGTAGAAGGAGAGACGGGAACACACAAAACAAAGAAATGAGAGAGGGGTTGTGTGCTCCCAATGGGACGTGGCCATTGGAGTGAGATGGCGGGCTGCAGGTGGGTATCGCGTCATGGGAGGGCGGGTGCGAGCCAGGCTCAGCCAGGTGGCCTTCCACATGCAGAAGTTCAGTACCCATTGCTGGTCATCCCACCACTCCACAGCCAGCTAGTTCCACCACTCCAAGCTGGTGTCCAGCCTCCAGAATCTTCTGGGTATGGTGGGCTGAGGAAGCCTGAGTGGAGCACCCGCAGCCAGACAGAGGCTGATGAGGAAGATCTTGGGGTCCACCTCCATCTGAAAGAGGACCCCAGGCACTGCAGGAAGTTCAGTATGGTCCTGGGGGTCTGTCGCAGGCCCGGGGCTGCTCCGGCTCCATAGCACAGGGAAGAGTAGTGGAAAGCTGTGTCGTTCCCAAAAAAGGACAGGGCACACACAGCGGGCACTGATGAAGCTTTGCTTTGCCAAAGAAACTAGCAAGCAGGCTACAGAAACAGAGAAGCAGCTGTCCAAGGGGTCCCTTTAAGAGTGAGTCTCTGGAGGGCTCCAGCAACAGCACTGGGGAGCAACTGATAACCTCTAACCCAGCTAGAACTGGTTCCGGGTTGCTTTATATGTGGTGAGCATCCAATAGTGTGGACGTTCTCTTTCACAAAAGCGATGCGCTTTGAGGTGTGAACGCGCTCTTGTGCAAGAAGTTTTTGCTTAAAAACTCTTGCTCAAAAGGCTTCTTGCACAAGAAGCCTGTAGTGTACATGTAGCCTAAGAGGCTCCATTTCATTCAATGGGGAATTCTCCTCTTGCATTGCCATGATAACTTGTTAGTAGTTTGACACCCATATGAGGAGGGGATTTACTCTTGTGCACACTTAAGTCTTCACCCATATGAAACAGGGCTCAATGATCTAACCTGTAGAATTTTACAAATGTCTTGGTTATTCAACGCTGACCTCTATTTTGTCTATTCCTTGCTATGCAGGTGATTCTACTTCCCTCAACACTGAAGTCCACTTTCTGTTCCCAGCTCTGTCACTGAGTTAGAAAGTAGCTCTGATCAAATCACACATGGCACTGTGGCTCATTTGATCTCTCTGAAATAGATTGGCATTGCAAGGCCTAATTAAATAAAGTTTGTACAGTGTTTTGGGATCCATGGAGGAAAGGCATGGAACTAGTTCAGAATACCAAGAGTTTGTATGTACAAGAGATTAACTGCAGTGATATCAGGAAGCACTCTTCCAGTCCTGGAGCAGATGACTAATTGTTTCTAACACATAACAAATTGAACACTCCGCCATTCAATCTAGATTGGTTGTCCTAATTATTGCAGTTAACCTAAAAAGAGTGGGTAGAAACAATGTCCTGCTTTGGTGAGAGGGTTGGACTCAATGCCCTCCTGAGGTTTCTTCCAGCCCTAGGCGTCTATAATAATGTATTCAAAAGGGAAGCCCAGTATGAAAAAGATAGCAATGTTGTTGGATTACATGATGTGACTAATAGGGTTTCACAGTGTCTGCTTGCTTATATTATTAATCCTGAATTTGGATGTGGCTCTGAAATGCTCTGAATCATTGACACCAGGGATGAAAATAGAGCTAGGGCAGGACAGTCTTGTTCTTTGGTGCTTTCTCCTGCTGTCTCTTAAAAGATGGGACTTCCATCACTTTCTTTTGGACACTTCCACATTTCAGTAGATCTCACCCCATGGAATGTAGCCTGAAATTTTTCTTCATTTCCTGATACCATCTCATCATACCTCATTATACTTCTCTTTCACCACACTACATAATTGTTCTCTTTCCTTAAGGACAAGTGATGACGGGCCCTTGCCCGGGTGTCTTGGATGGGGCAATCACAAGAGAAGCACCAGTCCCTGTGAACCAATTGCCTGCCAGAGGACAGAAGTGATGAGAGCTGACAGGAGGCAGTGACTGTCCCTCCCTGAGACCAACAGAAGAAGCAAAGCCAGCACACCAGAGGGGAGCAATCCAGTGTCCGATGCAGACTGTATACCCAGAATTTTTGCTGGAGAGAGGGTCAGACAGACTCCAGGACACAGTCTGCTCTAATTTATGGCAGCACCTCGTGGCTACATATGGCCTACACCGACCTTTAAAACTGAGCACTATGGACATACCCCATCCTGCTGCCACTATAGCCTTCCTGCCTCATCCTCCCCAAACATGTCCCCTTCAACACAACCTATGGAAGGGCAGTGTATGGGCACTTACATGAACCCCGTGTTGCTCCTTTGCTGAGGAAATTCACCCTTGACCTGGTCTTTATGGGCTTTATATGTACCCAGACCAGTGTTATAGGAGACAGCTCAGGACAGACTTGCTTTAAGGGCTTTTAGGCTTTCATGCTACAACCCTTATTGATCACAATGGGTCTAGTATGAGTAAATATAACTCATGGGAGCATATCAGTCTATACATTAATTTCTGCTAAGACTGTGCTAGCCATAGTTCCTATATTGGCAACAGTTTGTTTAGCAGAACTTTGTATTTCTGGAGAGCTAGAGTGTGACCTTAGTATTCCTGTGAATGAAGAGATTAACCTGACAATATTCCCAAGTATAATAAATGTACGTGTAGAAGGTTAGTGAGCTGCTCAGTGTCTTTCTGTACTTCATAGAAATCTAGACAAAATGCGATCCCTAGTAAATAGTAGTGATAAAAATGGAACTCAAGCTGTGCAGAAATCTGTATTGTAGCAGATTTGTACAATTCTCTTTAATAAACATGTTCTGGTGAAAGCAATCTGTAATTCCAAATGTATCACCATGGATTTAGAAAAGAAATCTTACATGCCTGTCTCAACATAGCGTGCAGATAGGAAATTCAACAGTTGGTTTACCCCAAAATGTTCCCTTGAAGATTGAAAAATTAAGTATGTTAAGTGGTATGAGGGAAAAAGAGCATATGGATACTGGAAACATGTCATCCTCAACATTCACTAAAGAAAGGTAAGGCCAGAGTCACACCCAGAGTGGAATTTGCTTTTGGGCCCAAACTTGAAAATATGTAGGTTTTATCCAGAATTCTATGGATGGAGCCATTCCAGCAGCAAAGACATAAATTATCACTGCAAGAAGTTTAGGTAAAAATGATACTTTCTTGCTCAACAAATCTGATACCTCTACCTATTGATTTTGTGTTAGAAAAGTATTTTTATTTTAGCTTTCAGTCCTGCTAATCCTGCAGAGTCAACAGAGCTAAGGAAATGCTAAGATCCAGTCTGGAGTGTCTATGCAAAATCCTCCCAGATAGCTGGCAGCCCATGTAAGGATGGCAGTTAGAAATGGCATTTTACCTGCTGTGTAAACCAGTGAGAAGCAAGTAAATGTGTGTAAGCAGGGGCTGAATTACTGCTTGCTATCAGCCAGTTAGAAGGAGAGAGCTGCCCTGGGCTATGGGTATGCTCATTCCAATTGTTTAGCTCTGCAAGATAATTCACTGTTAATTGTTGATATGTAAATACAGCTCATGCCAGGAGGGGGAAGGAATCCAAGGTGTGGTTATGTAAATCCAATTCAGCCAGGGCTGATGGAGGATCAGCGTTGGAATGAATGTGATGTATTGTAACTAATTTGAGCTGTTATGGGGGGTCACAAATCATGCTACCCCTAAATATGGGAACTGGAAAATATGGCACCAGTGCTTGTAGGAGAGACACCATCACTGTAAGAAGTCTCAGAGGAACAAGCCTCCCCCCTTCCAGAATTGAGTGAACTGAGTTGGGGGAGTCATCCTGCTTCACACCTGCCAGGTGTGAGCAATAAGACTCACCCTACCTCTTTTCCCCTTGTTTTAAGCATAGACCTAAACCAGACTCCATGAGAAGTCTTTTTGCTAGTCTAGTGGAAGCTGGAATCTTTTGCCAGTCTAGGTGGTAGCTAAAGAATTGAAATCACTAAGATCTGAAGTCACTGGTTTGGCCTGGAGCCAGACCAGACCCACTGCAACTAGCAGAGCGGCTGGCAAGAATGACCAGCAAGCAGCAGGGGCAGCACACAGGTGGCATCACATCATGCTCTATGAAGGAAGTCATTAGGGTGATGTGTCTGGAGCTGCACTGACTGGACAGAGCTGTATGTGGGGCATTTGGGTAGGTGAATGGAACCCTTACCTTGTTGGACTAGTGAGCCTGAGAGGCAAAAGACATTGCTCAATCCATTTGAGCTGGGACGGTTACTCGTGGGGAGTTATGAACTCTGTTCATGGTATTTTCCCAAGTTAATGCCATGTCACGTCTCTCTCTCTTTCACACTAAGGGTACGTCTAGACTATATGCCTCTGGCGACAGAGGTATGTAGATTAGACTACCAGGCATAGGAAAATGAAGTGGCAATTTAAATAATCGCCGCTTCATTTACATTTACATGGCTGCCGCGCTGAGCCGATCAGCTGTTTGTCGGCTCAGAGCGGTAGTCTGGACGCACGGGGGTCGACAGTAAAGGCATTTGTCGACCATCCAGGTACGCCTCCTGGGATGAGGCATACCTGGGTGGTCGACAAATGCCTTTGATGTTGACCCCCGCGCGTCCATTTTCCTATTCCTGGTAGTCTAATCTACATGCCTCTGTCGCCAGAGGCATGTAGTCTAGACGTACCCTAAAAGTTTATTTTCTACCCTCTGATTCTATGCTTGCGAGTGGGGAAGCATTGCCTCTCAGAGGCACCCAGGGGTGTGTGAATTTCCCAGGCTAGTGGGTGGGAGCTCGAGCCAGTTCTGTGTGAGATGGACCCCTAGATATTGAACCTGGCCCTAGTTGCTGACAGCCCTATCCAAGAGAAGGATTACATGTGGAACCCCAAAATTGCATTAGTAATTTAATTGCATTAGTAGAGTCTCTTTTCTAATTAGAACATACTTGAAGGAATCCTTAAAGTAGGATTAATATATACTTTATGAATAAAATAATTAATTTTCCCTATTCCCATATTCCTTCCCCTATTACCACCACCACCACCACCCATCCCTACATATCACATTGCACTATTGCTTAAATATATTATGGGGTTTGATCATCCTTTTGACCACTAGCAACTGGCTGCTGTTAGTGGGACTTGGCTGACTAATAGTTTGAACTGATATGGAAAATCCTAGTTCTATTATGTGTTTTGCCTTCTGGGGATGAGAAATTTCCATTCTTATCTTAAAGATACAGAATGAAATTGTCAGGCTCCTGATGAGGGCAGTTGGGACTGAGGGTACAACTACACTTTGAGGAAAGATCAAATCTAATATGGTTGATTGCTTGCCACCTAATTTTGTGAAGTCAAAGATCTGTGTTCTCACTGTGGGGAAGAATCAAATGTAGTCCAAAGTAGCGCGTCCCCATTAGGGAGCCTATTGGTGATTCAGACAGTGAAGCACTGTGGGTATCTTTGCACACTGGGCCATGCTCAGGGGTGCCTGGTGGCACCAAAACTGTGCAATGGATGGGTATGCCTCAGTGTCTTGATTTTGACTCGGCACTGTTAGGTGTTGTTGGAAAGGCATTGTTGGAATGGCCTTTAACCACCAGGAAGCTTGCATTCTTGCCATAAATGTCCGTGTTCCTCTGCTGGTTTGGAGCTTGGAGAGAATGGATTCACCACTCCATACCTACATGAGGTCCAAGATCTCATGGACACTCCAGATTGACGCTCTGCTGTGTCATTGGGAATTGAAGTGCATGGGAGCAGAAGTATTCAAACTCGTCACACTGTTATCAGAATGGGTTGAAGTCATGTCAACATGTGGCACAGTGTACTGCTCACTCTGGGATGTACTTGCAATGCTGGCCACACGGGAAATGCAATTCAATTTTTCCCAGGGCTTTTTGTGCTCACCTGGAGACCAGTAGAAGCACAAGTTCTGGCCAAAGCAGTCAGAGTAGAGAACTGTGGGAGGCCTCCCAGAGACCAATACAGGCTGTATTTCCTTTAACCAGGACTCCCTGGTCCAACAACATCTGTGGTCCAGCATGGACCACGGATATTCCTGGATCACAGAGCCCAGGGAGAGGGAGGTCTGGTGGTGGGGCAAGAGCTCTGTAAGGGACACCAGTGACTCAACTGAGACCCCAGAGTGAGTGGGGGGAGGATGGATGGGATGGCATGACAGGGAGTTCCGGCCCCAGCGGAGCTCCCTGGTCCCAACATGCTGGGGAGCTCTAGCCTGGCCACAGCCATGGACCTCTGGCCTCAGCCAGGGAGCTCCAGCCCCAGTGGCAGCAAATGAAGCCCAGGAAATTCAAATCCTGGGCTTCATTTGCAACTCCGGTTGACTACATTACCACCCTAATTCGACATACCCAAAGTCAATACAACAGGCTTAATAGTTTGGATGTACGGTTTAAAAAAATCGACCCTATGCGGCTAAATTCAATGTAAAGTCCCAGTGTAGACAGGCCTGAGTTTCAATCTCCAAAGTCAGGAGGTGAGGTCCAAATGAAGCCAGTGTCAGTGCCAGGAATTCAAGAACAGGGAGTAAGAATGGTCTTGGGAACTATGGGAGATCCATAGGGTGCGAAGTCAATCAGGGCCCGGAGGACCTGTCAAATGCCTTGAAGTGAGAACTCCCATGATCCACGGCAGGTTTTGGGTAATGAGAACAAGGTTTTGAGAACAAGCTGTTTTGGGTAGCCACTGGGTAGCAACATGATAGGTCTGTCTTCTGGCACCTTTGTAGGCCTAGGTTTGAGACCCAATAGGCTTTACATTACACCCATCCCCCAGGGTGCCCTTTGCTGGCCTGGGAGTGTTTATGTGCACCATGTGGAAGCTGCCATGAAATCAGGGATGTGGACTTGGGATACTGTCATCCTGAATTGCTCTTCTGGGCCTGAGCCTACAAAGTGCAATGTAATGACATTTTATATTGGTAAGAACATAGGAATGGCCATCTTGGGTCAGACCAAAGATCCATCCAGCCTAGTACCCTGTCTGCCAACAGTGGCCAATGCCAGGTGTCCCAGAGGGAGTGAATCGAACAGGTAATGATCAAACGATCTCTCTCCTGCCATCCATCTCCACCCTCTGACAAACAGAGGCTAGGGACCATTCCTTACCCATACTGGCTAATAGACATTATGGACTTAACCTCCATGAATTTATCTAGTTCTCTTTTAAACCCTGTTATAGTCCTATCCTTCACAACTTCCTCAGGCAAGGAGTTCCACAGATTGACTATGCACTGTGTGAAGAAGAACTTCGTTTTATTTGTTTTAAACCTGCTGCCCATTAGTTTCATTTGGTGGTATTTAACAAAATGTTCCCACCCATTGCACAGCACTCTAAAGCTATGTCTAGATTGCAAGCCTCTTTCGAAAGAGGCTTTTTTGAAAGTATCTTTCGAAAAAGCCTCTTTCAAAAAGGAGAGTCTAGACTACAAGAAGATTTTTCAAAAAAGCGGCTCGCTTTTTCAAAAGAGAGTCTAGACACTTTCTTTCAAAAAAGCCTTGTTTTCATGTAATAGCACCTTTTTCGAAAGATGACTTTCAAAAAAAGGCATTAGAATGAGGTTTACCACCATCGACAAAACCGCCGTGTTCTTTCAATTGACTGTCAGCAGAACCCGGTGGTAGTCTAGACGCAGGTACAGCTTTTTTTGAAAAAGGCTACTTTTTTTTAAAAAAACCCTGTAGTCTAGACATACCCTAAGATGCCTAAATCTACACTATTATAAAAGGAACATAATATAAGAACGGCCATACTAGATGAGACCAATGGTCCATCTAGCCCAGTGTCCTGTCCATCAACAGTGACCAATACCAGATGCCCCAGAGGGTTAGGGATCAGAACAGATAATCCTCACGTTCTCCCTACCCTGTCATCCATTTCCAGATAAACAGAGGATAGGGACACCATTCCTACCCATCCTGGCTATAGCCATTGATGGACTTAGCCTCCATAAATCTATCTAGATCTTTTTTGAACCCTGTTAAAGACATAGCCTTCACCACATCTTCTGGCAAGGAGTTCCACAGGTTGACTATGCTTGAGTGAAGAAAAACTTCCTTATGTTAGTTTTAAACATGCTGTCCATTAATTTCATTTGGTGACCCCTAATTCTTATATTGTGGGAATAAGTACATAACTTTTCCTTATTCACTTTTTCCACACAAGGCATGATTTTATAGACCTCTATCATATCCCCCCTTAGTCTCCTCTTTTCTAAGCAGAAAAGTCCAAGTCTTTTTAATGTCTCTTCATATGGGGCCCTGTTCCAACCCCTAATAATTTTGGTTGCCCTTTTCTGAACCTTTTCCAATGCCAATATATCTTTTTTGAGATGAGGAGACCACAGCTGTATGCAGTATTCAAAATGTGGGCGTACCATGGTTTTATATAGAGGCAATAATATATTTTCCGTCTTATTCTCTATCCTTTCTTTAATGATTCCAGATATTCTATTTGTTTTTTTGACTGCTGCTGCACTCTGAGTGGAGGTTTTCAGAATACTATCCACTATTACTCCAAGATCTCTCTCTTGAGTAATTGTATATAAATTAGTCCCCATCATATTGTAAGGAGGTTGGGATTATTTTTTCCAATGTGCATTACTTTACATTTATCAACATTAAATTTCATTTGTCATTTGGTTGTGCAATCACTTAGTTTGGTGAGATCTTTTGAAGCTCTTCATAGTCTGCTTTGGACTTAACTATCTTGAGCAGTTTGGTATCATCTGCAAATTTTGCCACTTCGCTGTTTACCCCTTTCTTTAGATCATTTATAAATAAATTGAATAGGGTTGGTCCGAGGACAGACCCATGGGGGACGCCAATAGTTACCTCTCTCCACTCTGGGTATGTCTACACTACCCTCCTAATTCGAACTAGGAGGGTAATGTAGGCATATCACACTTGCAAATGAAGCCCAGGATTTGAATTTCCCGGGCTTCATTTGCATAAGCCGGGTGCCGCCATTTTTAAATCCCGGCTAGTTCGAACCCCGTGCCGCGCGGCTACACGCAGCATGGAGTAGCTAGTTCGGATTAGGCTTCCTAATCCGAACTAGCTGTACTCCTCGTTCGAACTAGCTGTACTCCTAGTTCGAACTAGCGTGGTAGTGTAGACATACCCTCTGAAAGCTTACCATTTATTCCTACTCTTTGTTTCCTGTCTTTTAACCAGTTATCAATCCATGAAAGGACCTTCTATCTTATCCCATGACAACTTACTTTACTTAAGGAGAAGGATCCATCATGCCATCTGTCACAGAAAACATTTGAGTAGACTTGGGAAGTTTCCAGGGGGAGGCAAGCCCCTAAGCTCACCTTTAGCCCCACCCCTTCCGCTGAGGCTCCACCCCACCATAGGGAGAGGAGGAGCAAGAGCAGGAGCAGGAGCAGCACACTGAGTGCGCACACACCACTACCACCCACCACAGGGAGGGAAGAGCACACAGGCATGCTCCCCAGTATCCCTGGAGCAGCAGGGAGAGAGGAGACCCCATGGCCTGAGCCAGCCTAAGACTTCCCAGCCCCAGGGGAATTGGGAAGGGAGACAGCTGTGTGGCCTGAACCAGCCCAAACCTCCTCCACCCCAGGAACAGCAGAGGAGGCCACATGTACATTTCCCATCGCAATGAGACGGGCAATGCTAGTAACTTTAAAAAGTTTGTTTCTAGTGTAATTTACAAAGTATCTAAACAAGTTAGAGGCCAACACCTACTCACTTGGGGTATGTCTACACTACAAAGTTAATTTGAACTAACAGACATTAGTTCGAATTAACTTTGATAGGAGCTACACATGCGAACCGCTAGTTCGAACTTAAATCGAACTAGCAGAGCGCTTAATTCCAACCAGGTAAACCACATTCCACGAGGACTAACGCCTAGTTCGAATTAACTAGTTCGAATTAAGGGCTGTGTAGCCACTTAATTCGAACTAGTGGGAGGCTAGCCCTGGTGGCCACTCTGGGCACCACCAGGGAAACTCTTCTGCCCCCCTCCCAGCCCCGGAGCCCTTAAAGGGGCACAGGCTGGCTACTGTGCCCGTGCCAGGAGCAAGCCTGCCAGCACCCAGCCAGCAGACCCTGCACCTGGCACGGCTCGAGCCAGCCACCCACTGCCACCCAGCCCTCCGCCTCTTCCCGGGACCAGGCTGGCAGCTCCCGGGAGCCTGCCCAGGTCCACAATAGGCAGGCACCCGCCTGGTCTAGTGCAGACATCATGGACCTCCGCACTAGGCACAGGAAATTGGCCGTCTAGGGCAGGATAGATGCCAGCCTGGCCACCCAGGAGCAGGTTGGCATGAAAATCAAGGTGGTCCACTGAGCCCCCTGACCCTGAGCCCTGAGCTTAGAATGGCCATACTGGGTCAGACCAAAGGTCCATCTAGCCCAGTAGCCTGTCTCCCGACAGCGGCCAACACTAGGTACCCTGGAGGGGATGGACCGAAGACAATGACCAAGCCATTTGTCTCGTGCCATCCCTCTCCAGCCTTCCACAAACAGAGGCCAGGGACACCATTTCTGCCCCCTGGCTAATACCACTCCATGGACCCAACCTCCATGACTTTATCTCACTTCTCTTTAAACTCTGTTATAGTTCTAGCCTTCATAGCCTCCTGCAGCAAGGAGTTCCACAGGTTGACTATTTGCTTTGTGAAGAACAACTTTCTGTTGTTAGTTTGAAGCCTGCTACCCATTCATTTCATTTGGTGTCCTCTAGTCCTTCTATTCTGGGAACTAATGAAGAACTTTTCTTTATGCACCCTCTCCACACCACTCATGCTTTTATAGACCTCTATCATATCCCCCCTCCATCTCCTCTTTTCTAAGCTGAAAAGTCCCAATCTCTTTAGCCTCTCTTCATATGGGACCTGTTCCAAACCCCTGATCATTTTAGTTGACCTCCCCTCTCCCACCCTCTCTCTTCCCCTCTCCCACCTCCTTTTCCCAGTCTCCTCCAGTTTTGTTCAATAAAGAGAGTTTCCATTTTTGAACACACGTGTCCTTTATTTTGTACATCAGGAAGGGGTGCTAGGGAGGGGTAAGTGGAAGGAGGTGAAGGAGGAATGGGGTACGAGCCCCCGATGAGGAGGACTGGGGTGGCCCTGCGGGCTCCTCGGGGTGGAAGCTCTCCTGCAGCCCCCCGAATCACCCTTCCTCCCCCGGATGGCAGCCTGCGGCAAATGCAGCTGGGCTGATGGCCGAGTGCTGTGATGTGCCGAGTGTGGGCACTCAGGGCACTCCAAGCCAGGACTGCTTTGCAAGCGGGGAACCCCTGAGAACTGTCTGTCCGGGGTGGGGGTCGGGATCCTTTAAGCATAGCCCTCTGCTAGCCTGAGACAGCATCTCCACACTCTAAGTCCTAATCTGATGCCCTGCCGGCACTGCTTCCGGCCATCCTTAACCTCGGTTCAGGGTCCACTCAATGTGGACATGCTAGTTCGAATTAGCAAAATGCTAATTCAAACTAGTTTTTAGGTCTAGATGCACTAGTTCGAATTAGCTTAGTTCGAATTAACTAATTTGAACTAAATTAGTTCGAATTAGTGCTGTAGTGTAGACATACCCTTGCTTCCTTCATTTGTACTTTTCTCCTGTGTTAACATTTTCTGTTTTCTCCCTTTCTCATTTTTCTCATTAATATGTTTAACCTTAAAAACAAGATTGTCAAGAAGGGAAGCATTACTTCTTTGCTACAAATGGTTTAGGGAATCCCACAGATAGCTCATCATTCACAGAAAACAATTGTGTTGGCACTGCTACACAACTGTACAATGTGCAGGCTCTGAAGGGCTACTTAGAGGAGGCTAGCTCCAACCCTCCCCTTCTGCATGAGGCTCTGCCCTTTCCAGGGGTCCAGAACCACACTCCTTCCCTCCAACACACACACCTTGCTCGGGGCCTAGCAAAGTCTGTTGGCAGCTCTAATAATGTGTTAGGTCTACAAAATAAAATGTTCATGTTCAGGGAATGATGTAACCTCCAATTTACAGGGGTTGGAGAAAAGCTTCCCCCTCTTGGAATATTATTTAGTAATTGTCTACTAGTGACTTTTAACTTCTTATGAATTAGCTGCAGCTACCCACTGTTAGGGATTGGGTGTTAGAGGTAGGTAAACCAGTTGGTGTAAGTCAGTAACTACATTCCTATAGTTCTACTTCAAAAAGATCAAACACCAAATTGTCCAGTCTCGCTTGAAGCTCATTTTCCATTTATTTGAAATCTCTAGAGGGCTCTCAGAGGATTTAGCTTTATTGAAGCTATGCAAAACATCCATAGTGAATCCCCACAAAAAGCAACTGACTTCATCTTTTCTCTGGAAACCACAATAGTGAGCCAGTTTGATCAAAAACTTGGTGCGTCTAGTCTGAGAGTCAGTAAGAGTCTGGTCTGGTTTGCCAGTAATATTGGGCAAAATTCCAAGCAAACTTGAGTACATTTAGAGCACATAGGAGCCAAAATATGATTTTAGGTGGAAAACATGTAAAACTGCTCTCAAAGTCAGGTGAAGTATAGATTGTTTTAATTTGAAGGCAAGATCTTCATAGTTCTGAAGTCAATAAAATTGTGCTGCTTTATACCAGATGAAGATTTAGTCCTTTATTTGTTTTGTTTGCTACGGGAGAGGCTACAGAACTTTGCAAAACCAAACAGCATGATGTGTACAATTTCAGAGATCATTATTACACATGGCATAAACAGAAAGCCCCTCTTCTGAACTTTACTTTGCCAAACAGACCTAAGCTCACTTGTAATTTGCTAAATTTTGTTTTATAAATAAAATGAGAGTAAGTATATTGCACATTTAAGATATTTTTAAAATAGGATTAGCCAGCACATTTGCCTATATGCTATATTAACTCAAACATGGACTTAATTTTATAGCAGAAAATGACACCTTATTTAGACATAATTTGACCTAAGCACAATACAAAGTCAAAGAGGATATCAGAATCATTATATCATGTAATACAATGAAATACCTTTGCAGAGATTTTTAAAGTAGTACATAAATCTACGTATGTCTACACCATCTCATTCTGTATGAACATGAAGAACAGTCATACAGGGAAGCATCCAGGCATCATATGGAAATAATATTCCTGTATAGACAACAATAACATTTGTATAATGATAAGCATAATCTAGCTTCTCAATTGTTGGAACTAAACTATAGTCTTTTCAACACGACCATCTCCATGAGCTAGTCCCCAAGTGAACTTCTGTGTGAAAGCCAAACATTTTTGCTTTATACACACACACAATGTGTTTATGGAGCATGGATTTTTCTTAATTATCTCAGTTCAATAAAAGTCCTCATTCAATAATATTCCAGACAGCACAGAACATCTTACAGATACATTTTCTAACAGCTGCTTTCAGTTTAAGTAGTTTACTGTAGCTACATCTCTGACTGTCCAGAGACATTTTGCTATCAAGGTTTATCTCAAGTTGTTACAGCCTAGATAAGATGTGGCCAACTTTCCTGCTTCAAAAGAGACAAGAGTAATTGTAGCTATAAACTCCCTTATTTATCACCAAAATGCACAGTTTTATGGGACCAAGAGGAAAGCATCTGTATCTCAGCAAAGACAAAGTATGCATTGCACAGTTTTAAACTGAGGCTTCCCAGTATGACAAATAACTTCAAAGAAGGTTTTAGTGCATACTCACACATAGACCGATGAGAAAAAAACTAGCAAATGCCTAATCAGAATGGGTATGTCTACACTTGCTCCCTAGCTCAAGACAGGGATGCAAATGTAGTGTACTGAAATTGCTAATGAAGCACGGGATTTACATATCCTGCACTTCATTAGCATAATCGCATCCGGCTGCCACTTTGATATCACATTATTGTGAAATAAAATGCCCTGTGTAGCAGCATTATTTTGAGAGAACACACCTCTCTCAAAATAACTGTTAAACCTCATTGTATGAGGAGTAACAGTTATTTCGAGAGAAGAGTTTTCTCTCAAAATAATGCTGTTACATGGGGCATTTTATTTCACAATAATGTGATTTCAAAATGGTGGCCGGACACAATTATGCTAATGAAGTGCAGGATATGTAAATCCCGTGCTTCATTAGCAATTTCAGTACACTACATTTGCATCCCTGTCTCGAGCTAGGGAGCAAGTGCAGACGTACCCAATATTATTTGAAGGGATGTAAAAAGGACCTCCTCCTGTCAAGTACTCAAGAATCCTTGACTCTTCATTGACTTCAGAGGTAGCCAATGGCTCTCAGTACTTCCTAGCAAGCACTCAGAACATCACATGATCAGACCCTGAAACTTTGTCCAATATTGTTTCCCCCACTTGATCCTTGTTATGAAGAAAACGCAATGCTAGGCCTGTGCACCCATTTATGAACATTAAAACATTGGCCTAGTATTCATTTATTACAATATTTTTAACAGATTTTGAAAGAAAAGCGCTGAGAGAGTTTTGGAAGACTGATTAATTTGGGAGACTGTTATTCTCATCAGCAGCCAATTTATCATGTGCCTGCTGCACATTAACAAAAAAAATGAAGTCTACCTCATTCCTAAATAGGTAGGATTCATGCAAGATTACCATGATGACCTGTTGGAATGGCTCTTTCCAAAGAAAACAAACATTTCAAATAGCCCTGTGAAATCTGTCGAAGAGAGAAACAGCCCTAAAGAGACCTGGGTTTGTTCTTTATCACCAGAAAATAAGACTCCAAAGTTCAAATGAATGTGTTTTCCAGAGGCTGAACCCCAAACTAGCTTTCAACTTCCATTCTCATACGGTTTAAAAAAAATTCCTGACCCAATATAATTAGCCTCTTTTTCTTATTCTTACTGTACTATCGAGTGGAAGGTTACCTGATAAGATGCCATTAGTTTCCCAAGCACAAGATGTGGCAGTAGGTCTTTCAAATGTCACCTTTTGTAACCATAAGAAAGGATTTGTGTTGACATACCATTTACCTCGTAAAGATCTTGGGCCTTATGGAGCTAGAATTGGTTGAATTTCAGAGCACAGTGAGCTTACTTCATTTTGTGGAAGGATGTGGAAATTAGTCATGTAGTTGGCCATGCAAGGCTAAATGAGTTGAAGAAGATTATTGTTGATAGTGAGTCAATTAATATATTGGAACATATTTTTACATGGAAATGGACATAACATGAATTTAGAAAAAGAGATAGAATCATAGAATACCAGGACTGGAAGGGACCTCGAGAGGTCATCAAGTCTAATCCCCTGCCCTCATGGCAGGACCAAATACTGTCTAGACCATCCCTGATAGACATTTATCTAACCTACTCTTAAATATCTCCAGAAATGGAGATTCCACAACCTCCCTGGGCAATTTATTCCAGTGTTTGACTTTTAGGAACTTTTTCCTAATGTCCAGCCTAAACCTCCCCTGCTGCAGTTTAAGCCCATTGCTTCTTGTTCTATCCCCAGAGGCCAAGATGAACAAGTTTTCTCCCTCCTCCTTATGACACCCTTTTAGATACCTGAAAACAGCTATCATGTCCCCCCTCAATCTTCTCTTTTCTAAACTAAACAAACCCAGTTCTTTCAGCCTTCCTTCATAGGTCATGTTCTCTAGACCTTTAATCATTCTTGTTGCTCGTCTCTGGACCCTCTCCAATTTCTCCACATCTTTCTTGAAATGCAGTGTCCAGAACTGGAAACAATACTCCAACTGAGGCCTAACCAGCACAGAGTAGAGCACAGATGATGAAGCTCTGGGCCCATCCTACAATCTTGTAAATAAGGGCTTCAGGAATTTAATCAGGTTGAAGGGTGGAATTCTCACCAATACTCAGTGGGTTAGCTCAGCTTTCATTGTAGTCAATATTTTACCATTGACTTCAATGGGAACTTTTAAGGAGATATGTTTGCGAATCCCAAATAAAACGTATGTAGAAACTGAATAGGGTTCTAAAGACAGTACTGAAAATTATATGACATGGATACCATTATTAAATTTTAGAGGATTTTAAAGCACCCCAGGATGCAATATATCCTTGCAACAGAATTCTGTAAGTGGTAGTTAAAATTATATGGCAAGGTTACATGTGAAATTCCACAGTTTTACTGTAGTCAGTGCCTGGCCAGCAGCCCAAAGGAACCCAGGCTCCCTGTCTGCTGCAGCTCTCAAAGCATCTACCTGCTGGGGCCAGAGTGTGCCTCTCAGCACAGTGCACAACACAAGGAGAGGGGAGATCTGCGAGATTCCTTTGCCCACAAACACAGCTCATGTGTCTGACTTTTGGTCATTTGGAGTGGTGAGGATTATGTTGGGGGCTGGGACAGTGATCAGATATCTCCTTCCCCCCAAGGGGACACGTGCCACACAGAGATGCACATACTGACCCTGTCAGTGTTGGGCATCTGATAATCCTTAACCTTGTCTGGCAAAGAGTAAAGGAAAATAGGCAATACCCAGTAGTGGGCACATGCTAGCCCATGGTCCAGATGCAGTCTGCAAAGTTTAGTCTCTGGTGGACCCCCACCCTGCCATATTTACCTGCACCTCCACAGGTACAAGGGATCACAGTTCCTTCTGGCTGTGGATTGCTGTTCCTGGCCAATGGGAACTGTGATCACCTGTACCTGTGGAGATGCAGGTAAATATAGTGGCAACAGCCCACCTGAGGCTAACTCTTGTCAATCACCACCATTTTATTGCCCTTCCCTGCAATAACCTGCCAACATTCTTGATGTCATTCATTAGTTGTTCTTCCCTGCTAAGTTGGGGCCCTACATTTTCCTTCATCTGTCTCTTGCACCTAATATATTTAAAGAACCTCCTATTGTCTTGATGGTAGGTGTAACAATTTTAATATTTTAAAATTCCCTTTAAACTGTATTGACATATAATTTTGAAGCAAGATGAAATACACATGTGAAAATAGATGAATAAACCAAGATACAATAGTTTATACTTCAAAAAAGGTGTGGACATTTTGAAGAAAAGCCCAGAGGAGAGCAGCAAATATGTTTAGTTCTAGAAAACATGATCTACAAGGAAAGATTGAAAAACTGTGTTTATTTAATCTGGAGAAAAGACTACTGAAAGGGGACATGATAACGGTCTTCAGGTACATAAAAAGTTGTTTCAGTGGAGGAGGGTGATATATTGTTCTCCTTAACCACTGAGGACAGGACAAGATTAAATTGCAGCAAGGAAGATTTAGCTTAGACATTAGGAAAAGCTTTCTAAACATAAGTGTAGGAAGCCCTGGAACAAATTACCCAGGGAGGTGAGTCTATTTCAATGGAAGTTTTAAGACCAGCTCAGACAACACCTGTCAGGGATGGTATAGATAATATTTAGTCCTGCCTTTGTGTAAGGGACTTGATTGGATGACCTATCAAGGTCCCATCCAAACCTAACTTTCATTGACTGCTATGATTCTATTTAGTACTTTGTCACTATTTTTTAATGATTTGTCCTTTTAGATCCATTAAATGTAAATTTATGAAACTGTCACAAAGAAAATAATTCTTGCCTAATTGTTCTTGTCAAGCTGCACTTACAAAATGGTCTCTTGGCCAAAATTCCAGCTTGAATTCACCCCGCCTTTTCTAAATGTCTCTTTTAATCGAATGCTTCACTTTCAGTCTCAAGCTTTTGTGTGTAATCACCAGGCCCGCTGAGAGCAATTCCGGCACCCAGGACAAAAGAATCAATTGAACTCCTACCCTGAGCATCAGTCCCATTGGCCAGAAGATTGCCAGGTTGGTCACAGCCGAGTCCCACACCTGCCCAATGAGCCACACCCCCTCACCCACCTGTAGAACTCCCAGGCTGGTTGCAGCCCTATCCCCCACCTGCCCTGTCCTCCACTTGCTGTGGCTAATGTGGAACTCCTCTGGCTGCAGGGGAGGGAAGAGTATTCAGGGCTTCTCTGGGCAGACGCTGTGGCTCCAAAGAGTAGGGGGTAAAGGGTAGGGAGTCTCAGGCCATGACGGAAAGTTGTAGGTGGAAGGATTGGAACTGGGGGGCTAGTCTTCTACAAGGGCCCTTTTAAATAACCAGGACTGCTGGGCAATTGCACTTTTTTCCTCCCTCCCCTGCTCAGTAGGCCTGGTAGTCACCACACTGTATGAAACAATTGTTTTATTTTATTTCAGTGATAGGTTAAGTGATCCCTGTTTATAATAAATATGTCAATATATAAATCGCTATGACAAACACTCTAATAAAAATAATGAATGGTATAATAAAAGGATTGCAGTTTAATGTGCTGATTGGGTCCATTAGCTTCTAGATTTAGGTATTAAAGGTGTGAAGTTGTATTCACTTGCATGAAAGAAAAGTGATGCTCACTGTGTTTCAGTTCCTTATGGAAAATGTCATCATGCTTGACAATTAGTTATATGGATAAACGGCATGTAATCTATTTGTACTATGTATCTTGATTAACATTTCAACTCAGGCATAGGAATTTGATGGCACACTAGAGAGAAATAGGGAAGGCAACTTGTGACTATTTCCAACATTTATAGAGAGAGGAGGTGTACAGACAATGGGGAGCTAGTAACCCTTAGATCCAAACCCTGTCTCTGACAGTGGCCACCTCTGAATTACTCAGTCAAAACTTTCCAAGCATTGTAATTCACAGAGCAAAGTTGTAACTACAAATAGGGCAATCATCATGGTAGTTCAAGTGATAGTTTTGTGGATGTCTCTTAAAGGCTGCATCTCCATTTTTCCCTCTGTAAGCTAAGAAGAATACCTGCTATCCAGGGTTCTAATACTGTTGTGAGGACTAATTAGTTAAGATCGGTAAAGCACTTTAAAGGTATAAAGTGCTATATAATTTGTATGTATTAGAAATAAAACAGATTGTCATGGGTTTATGAATCAGGCATTCTGTTGATTTTAAAGGAATATTTAATAATTCATTACTGCGTGAAATGAGACTCCTCAAAACAAAGAATTAAAGTCCACGTGACTCTTATGCTTGTCTTCAGCAATTGGTTTTGTTCCAAAGAGATATTCCATATTTATCTCCAATTGACAGCCCTAATTGTAGAATCGCATTTTAGGTAATAAATTAGAAAAAATTATTTGACAAAATTCAGATGGTTTGATCAAATAATCAGGTGACTTTAGATTTTTGTCAATGATACTTTCCTCTGGAGAGTTGAGAGACTTTTAGAAAACAATTGTACCTTTGGTCTCGATTCCATCATTAGATATATAAAAGAAAGTTTTAAGAGCCAACGGTGTTGGATTGACTATAGCTTTTAATAGAATAATAAAGGGTTTCTGGCCTTCCCTCATGTAAAACTATTGAAACCTTAATCTGCTCTCTGATATATCATGTATTGAAGATGTTTATATTCATATGAAGAGATTGTATTGTAAAATCTGGGACTATGTTTATATGTTATATGTCATTTGTAATTTGTATGAACTGAAGATATTTATAATTAGTGTATAGTTATAATCATGCTAGGTAGTATTGATACAAAAAAAATCAGCTCATGAGCATATGTATAGCTAATTTTACAAGATATGCTCCAGAGATTACAAAATGAGTCTTAAGTCTGGCTCAGTTACGGCATCAGTCATTTTTGCAATGTCTTGGAGAGATTGCCTAACCTGGCTGGTGTAAGCAGCAACAAATCCATTAACATCATTGTAGCAACGCCTGCTGCACTTTAACCTAGAGGTAAGTTTAACTTCCTGTCCTCTTTTCACTAGCTCTTGGAGTTGGTGGGCGGGGGAAGAGGGACTTTTTTTTTTTCAAATTTAAAATGTTTGCAATTTCAGCCAGCTGTATTGCTGATATTTAAGGCCTCAATTCAGCTAACAACCTAGGCCCAGGACTTTAAAGGCATTTAGGCTCCTAATTCCTAAATCAGAGGAAGTTAGGAGCTTAACTATTTGTATGCATCTTGGTACGGGCACATAAATAATCACATTTATATTCAGCAAAGCCGTTAAAAATATCACAGTGAGGTCCAGGACCTTGACTGGGGCTCCTAGATGCTTATTATTGCTGTTGTTGCTATTCAGGTGTTTAAATTAAGTATGCACTTAAGACACAGGTTGAAAAAAAATGCACATATTCAGGAAGACACTTAAGTGCATGCTTAAGGTCCATTGTTTTAAATGAAACTTAAGTTTCTGTTTAAAATTAAGCACGTATTTAAGTGCTTTCCTGAACTGAGTCCTAGATGAATTTGCTAGACTTATCACAGGGATATACTAGGGTACAATCCATACTAATGAGTATCAGTGCCACTTCTGTCCTCTAAACGAGGTACTCTTCACAGTTTTTTTACTACTTTAGTCTCCAACATGGACTTCTCTCAAACAGCCACAAGCATGCTAGTCATTCCCAGCTACATCTCTGAGGGCATATCTACACTAGGAAATAATTTTGAAATAAATAAAATCGAAATAACTCCCGAAATAACAAAATCGAAATAGCATGTTCCCACTATGGGGAAGCAACAAAATTGCTCAGAATTATTTCAAAATAGCACGTTCACACTGATTGGAGCCTGCCTCAGATCTAGAGGCCCTGCAAGCCCTTCGGGGAGGGCACCCGGAGGGCAGATACTTCCTGTGGCTGCATGGTCAGGAAAGCTGTGCCATGTGTTTTCAAGGGCTCTTCTCTATGGCCACATCTCACATGCCTCTCCTCCACTTCTTCCCACTTTTCAGTACACCAAACAAACACAGTAGGCTCTGGTATCCCTTGTGGATACCATAGCACTCACAACATGGAACCGGAGGTGCTGCAAAACAGTGCCAGCTCATGGGCCTTGTGCTGTTCCTCATGGCCCAGTTCATCCTAACTGCCCACTTGTTCTTCCAGCAGGACTATGAGCCTCCCAAACTGGAGGACCTCTTCACCCAATGCCTTTCAATCCCCTGGACACCCTCGAATGCCGCTTCTGGCAGAGGGAAACCAGTTCAGACTGGTGGGACTGCATTATCCTGCCATGATGGGACAACCCGTAGTGGCTCCAGAACTTCTGCATGCAGAAGTCCACCTTCCTGGAGCTCTGCAAGTGGCAGGACACACGACTGCAAACCACTATCCCTGTGTAAAACCACATCACCACTACCCTGTGGAAACTCGCTATGCCGGACAGCTACCACTCTGTCAGCAACCAGTTCAGCATGGGGAAATCCACAATTGGGGCCGTGCTCCTGCAAGTATCCAAGGCCATCAACAATGTGCTGCTACTGAAGGTCATCACTCTGGGGAACATGGACACCATGCTGCCATGGGTTTCCCCAACGACCACCACTCCTCAGATTACATAAACAGAAAGGGTTACTTCTCCATTGTACTGCAAGCCCTCATGGACCAGAGGGGACATTTCACTGACATCAACATCAGGTGGTCGGGGAAGGTTCACAATGCCTGCATCTTCTGGAACTCCTGCCTGTTCCAAAAAAGCACCCCAGCACATTTTTCCCTGATGGCACTGTCAGGGTTGGGAACATGGACATGCCCATCTACATCCTGGATGGCACAGCCTACATCTTGCTCTCCTGGCTTAGGAAGTCCTGCATGGCCACCAAGGAGCATTTCAACACCAGGCCGAGCAGGTGACATGTAATCGTGGAGTGTGCATTTGGCTGCTTAAAGAGGGATTTCAGGAGTCTCCTCACCCACCTGGACCTCAGTGAGTGCAACATCCCCTTCATGGTGGCAGCCTGTTGTGTGCTCCACAATCTGTGTGAGAGCAAAGGGGAGATTTTCCTGCCAGAGTCGGGTGGGTAGAGGCAAAAGGGATGGCCAGGGCATATGAGCAGCCAGATACCAGTGCCATTAGATGAGCACATCAAGGGGCTGTGTTCATCAGGGAGGCCTTAAGGGAAAGTTTCAGAAAAAGCCAGCTGTAAGACTCTCCCCTGTGCCTCTCCACAAGGGGCCTCTACATTCCCTCCGTGTGCCTTCCTTTTCCCACTCCTCCCTTCCTATCTTCACCCCCCTTCCCTGCTGAGCAAATAAAACTCCTTTTTTGTTTGAAAAAACAAGACTGTTTATTTTGGGGGTATAGAACAGGGGAGGGACTGGGGAAAGAACCTGGAATAGGGGAGAGGATGGGGAAGAGGGACTCGTGGGGCTGGGACTGGTGCCTACCTCCATCAGCTGAAAAGGCTTTGGCTGCCCAAGAGGTCCCACAGCCCTATATTCTGGGGCCCCAGCTGCCCTTGGGGGGGCTACGAGGGAAAGTGACTGGTAGACAACTTTATTCATGAGGCCATGAGCTCCATCACCGAGGTGAGGGAGGAGCACGTGGCCTCACACTGGTGCACCAGCTGGCCTTCCTCTGCTTCTGGTCAGCGCAGCGCTCCTCCGAATCAGCAGCCTACTCCCACTGCTCCTCATCAAGCCTCCAGATGAGGGACAGGAGGTAGGCTATTTGCTCACACATCAGATCTTCCCAGGTGCTTTTCCTCCAGGAGATTTCTTTGCTTCTCCTTCCTGTTTGATGATTCCATTTACTGCTTAAATGCAAATTAAGCAGCACATTTATTCCTTTGCTTGAAATAGACATGCTTGCCAGCCTCAGTTTAGAACACACATTAATAATACCATCCAGTAAAAACTTATAACTGTATATAATGTTGCTATACATTTTTTTAGACAGTATTGAGCAGCAGGATATGAGTTTTCAAAAGAGACAACACACTTTTAACAAAGATTTCAATAGTGTGTTGACACAGATACCTTCTCTCATAATGATCTACCACTTTATATTGCTAATGTACTATTATATATGTCATAAGAACATAAGACTAGCCATACTGGGTCAGAGCAAAGATTTAGCTAGCTCAGTATCCTGTCTTCTGACAGTGTCCAACGCTGGATGCCACAGAAGGAGTGAACAGAAAATCAAGTGATCTCTCTGTCACCTATTTCCAGCATCTGACAAAGAGTGGCTATGGACACCATTCCTACCCATCCTGACTAATAGCCCTGACTAATAGCCTGACCCTGACTAATAGCCATTGATGGACTTAACCTCCATGAATCTATTTAGTTCTTTTTAAAAACCTGTTAAAGTCCTGGTCTTCACAACATCCTCTGGCAAGGAGTTCCACAGATTGTGCATTGCATGAAGAAGAATTTTCTTTTGTTTTATACCTGCTAACTATTAATTTCATTTGGTGACCCCTAGTTCTTTTGTTACAGGAATAAGTAAATAACTTTTCCTTATTCACTTTCTCCATAGTGGTCATGATTTTATAGACCTCTATCATATCCCCTCTTAGTCTCCTCTTTTCTAAGATGAAAAGT
Source organism: Pelodiscus sinensis (assembly GCF_052426305.1). Classification (NCBI taxonomy): domain Eukaryota; kingdom Metazoa; phylum Chordata; order Testudines; family Trionychidae; genus Pelodiscus; species Pelodiscus sinensis. The sequence continues at coordinate 21,584,499 of NC_143052.1, read as the reverse complement.
CCCAGTCTTTTTAATCTCTCTTCATATGACATCCATTCCAAACCCCTAATCATTTTTGTTGCCCTTTTCTGAACCTTTTCCAAGAACAGGAACCTTGTCAGAGGACAAGCACTCTGAATAACTTAGCATAGCAAGTATTTTATGTCATAGAATTAATTTAACAAAATCTCAACACTTAGGGTGTGTCTAGACGGCAGGCTTCTTTCGAAAGAGCCTCTTTCGAAAGCATCTTTCGAAAGAGGCTCTTTCGAAAGAGCGCGTCTAGACTACAATGCGCGGATCGAAAGATCGATCCGCTATTTCGAAAAAGAGCGTCCAGACTGCCGGACGCTCTTTCGAAATTGAAAGCCACCGCTTCTGCCAGGGCATGGGGGCAGCATTTCCTTCCGGGTGCTGCCTGCCTGCCCTTTGCAGAGACGCGTGGTGAGAGGGACACTCCTGAACACCCGTTGCTCTGCTCCTGCAGCTGCCTTTGCTGTCCCTTGAGGAATTTTGCAAGGCATCACAGTGCTGCTTTGGAGTGCTCAGCTTCCTGGGACACCCCAGCAGCTTTTTTCTTTTGAGGTTTTTCTGCTTGCAGACCCCTATTTGTGGCATGGAGCCAGAGCTGCCCCTGGGCAGGCGAGGGCCCCACACCACCATACTGCAGCTGTTGCTGCATCTTCGTGAGACAATCATGAGGCTCCTTCCCGAGCTGGACCCAGACCAGAGGGACGAGGGGTTCCCCCGTCCGGCAGCCACACTGCCCTTGCCTCCGAACTTTTTCGTGGACAGGCGTGTTTGGAGGTTTGACACCAGCTCTGACTGGTGGGACCGGCTCGTGATGGAGATCTGGGATGACCAAGACTGGCTACGGAACTTCCACATGAGAAAGACCACTTTCCAGGAGCTGTGTACCTGGCTCGCCCCTGCTCTGCAACGGCAAGACACCCACCTGCGGCCCGCCATCCCCCTGGAAAAGAGGGTCGCCATTGCCCTCTGGAAGCTGGCAACCCCCGACAGCTACCGCTCCGTGGGACACCAATTTGGCGTGGGGAGATCTACTGTCGGGGCCGTCTTGATGGAGGTAAGTCATTGTCTGGGGACAGTCACAGTTTGGGGTGGGGGAAGGGAGACTGTCAGGAAGGGCCGAGTGGAGTGGGAGTGGGAGGGAGCTCCTCCACTCACCCTGAATTGTGGAGGGGGGGGGGGTTCTGAGGAGGGGATTCCCGGGCTGTTTGTTTGAGAGGGAAGGTGGGCAGTGGGTTCTCCTCCTAAGACATAAGGCACCCCTTCTAACACTTTGTTGTCTGTCTCGTTCTGCAGGTGGTGAGGGCCATCAATTCGGAGCTGCTCAACAGGCTCATCTGTCTACCGGATCTGGACAGCGTCATGGCTGGCTTTGCTGCCCTCGGCTTCCCCAATTGCGGAGGAGCGCTCGATGGGACACACATTGCCATCCGTGCACCGCCCCATCGAGCAGCCCAATTCATAAACAGAAAGGGCTACTTTTCTATGGTCCTCCAGGCCCTGGTCGACCATCGTGGACAGTTTTCGGACATTTGTGTTGGGTGGTCAGGGCGGGCACACGATGCCCGCATCTTCAGGAACTCGTACCTGTACCGGAGGCTTCAGGCAGGAACTTTTTTCCCCCATCGCCAGTTTGCGGTTGGGGATGTGCACATGCCGGTGTGCATAGTGGCTGATGCCGCCTATCCCCTGATGCCGTGGCTGATGAAGCCCTACACCGGCCAGCTGGATGCGAGCAAGGAGCAGTTTAATGCTCGCCTTAACCGGGCTCGCAACCAGGTGGAATGTGCGTTTGGCCGTTTAAAGGGCAGATTCCGGTGCTTGCTCACACGCCTCGACATGGGGGAGACCAACATCCCCGAGGTGGTGGCCGCGTGTTGCGTCCTCCATAACCTCGTGGAGAGGAAAGGGGAGGCCTTCCTACCAGGGTGGGGGAGAGCTGCTGATGCCCAGGAGAGGCTCTTTGCCCAGCCCCGGACAGCTGCCATCCGCCAGGCTCACCGGTCTGCAGTTGGCATCCGGGAGGCCCTCCGGGAGCAATTCTCCAGTGGAGGCCACTGAGTGCACTGAGGGGCTTCTGCCTGGGGACTGGGCCCTGGCCCCCAATAGAAGCTTCCCTCCACAACCCATCTCCTGACCCAGTTTGGACACATCACTTACACCAGGGTGTCTTTCAAAATAAAATGTTCTCTTTACTTATTTATAATTTTGTACATATAATCAAACAATGTGGCAAAATAACAAAAATTTTCTTCATTTTTGTTGTTGCCAAACTATATACAATAAACAAACAGTTCCTTTAACCCTTTGTTTGTGCTTTAACTGGGGTGATGGGGGTGATTGAAACCTGGAGGGGGGAAGGGGACTGGAAACCTGGAGGGGGGAAGGGGATCAGGTTGAACGGGGCTTGGCAGATTTCCCTTTCCTGGCTGGGCCTCGTGTTTGGGGTGCTCCCCGGCTACGGGATCGGGTGATGCACCTGTCGGTTGGCTGGCTGCTGGGGGGCTCTTGGGACGTGGAAGCCTGGGGGAGAGGAGGGCCAGGGGGAGAGAGGGGCTGGGGAGCTGGGGGGGCTGGGGGAGAGGGAGGTCCAAGGGGGGAAAGGGATGCTGTTGTGGAAGGGGGGTTTGGTGGGGTGGGGTCATGGGGTGCTGGAGGAGCAGGACCAGGCACAGCAGCAGGCAAGCCGCTGACCTCCCTCAGGGTGGCGTACAGCACCGTGCGCTGCAGGACCAGCTCATTCATGAGCCGATCACACCACCTCTCCTCTGCCTCCGCCCTCTGGAGCAGGATGGCGTTCTGCTCCTGCACAGCCTCGACGTGCTGCCGGAGGATGTCGGCGTAGACACGCCTGTGTCTGCGGCTCCCATGTCTCCGAGGTGGAGATGGAGATGGAGGTGGGGCTGGGGTGCTGCGGCCCTCTTCCACGGCTGGTCCGGCTGTGGAGGAAAAGAAGAAGACACAATCAGTCCTATAAACTGGACTCTGTAGCACTGAAAATACTAACAGGATGGTTTATTAGGGGATGAGCTTTCCAGGGCCAGACCCACTTCCTCAGATCAGAGTAACACGGCTACATTTCTATCACAATCAGTCATGTGTGCAACAGCTGTCCAAAAGGGCATGCCCTCTCCCTTGAGACAGGGGAAGCAGACATTCTGAAGGTCACACTGTGTGTGTGTGTGTGACCTGGGCATCAGCCTGAGCATGACAGGTTTCCCTTGTGCATCACCCACTGTGCACCCACCCACCTACCTCCCCTCCCCCCCGGGTGTGACACAAACTCACTGTACTCACCTGCTGCTTCCTCTCCCGCGCCAGATGACGCCTGGGAGGCCTCAGAGGTCTGGGTGACTGGCTCCAGGGTGAGGGTCGCCGTCTCCTCGGTGTCCTCCTCCTCTGGGCCCATGTCCCCGTCTCCAGACTGCTGTAGCTCCCGCTCTGGAGCGTCCACCACCGGGTCTGCCAGTCCGGACTGCACGAACCTCCGTGGTGTGCGTGCTTCTGCACTGCCACCCAGGATCTGGTCCAGCTCTGAGTAGTAGGGGCAGTAGTGGGGGGCTGCCCCAGAACGGGAGCTCTCCTCCCTGGCTTTGGCGTAGCCCTGCCGCAGCTCCTTCACTTTGGAGCGCACCTGGTCCTGGGTGCGGGGGTAGTGGCCCTTCTGGGCCAGGGCTTCAGCCATGCAGCCATAAATGTCGGCGTTTCGCCGGCGGCTTTTGAGGGCCTGTAAGGCCTCCTCCTCTCCCCACAGCTCCAGCAGGCTCTTTATCTCTGCGCCGGACCAGGATGGTGCCCGGCGCTTGGAACCCTTGGCTGGGTCCCCAGAAGGCTCGGAGGAAGGGCCAGGACGCTCTTGGGGCTGTGACATGCTGCAGCAAGGTCGCCGTGTGCTCTGGCTCCTTGTCTGCAACAAGTGGCTGTGAGGGTGCGCCTGTCCCTTTAAGGAATGGCTGCAGCCAGGAACCACAGACGTACAACCCATGGCCCAGATTGTCCACCAGGGCTTGTTCCTGGAGGCCAATAATTTCGAAAGAAAGGGCTCCCCCCGTCCAGACTCACGTTCTTTCGACGGATCTCCCTCGAAAATGGCGTTCTTCCTCGTGAAACGAGGTTTACCGCCGTCGAAAGAAAAGCCGCGTTCTTTCGATTTAATTTCGAAAGAACGCGGCTTGAGTCTGGACGCAGGGGAAGTTCTTTCGAAAAAAGGCTACTTTTTTCGAAAGAACCCCTGAGTGTGGACACGGCCATAGGGTCCAATTTCTAATACTAGTGGTATTTGAATGGAATAAAAGTGCATAATGGGTGACCGAACCAAGTACAAATTCATTGGTCTCTGAAATATGGTCTTACCCAATTATTCAGTGTTTAATCAGATGGAACCAAATGTTTTAGTTGTCTGACTAGGTTATCTTGCTCATGATGAACTCACTGCCAAAGCTGCTCTCGCTCATGAGATGTTGCCATCCCCAAAGGCTTTTGTTACTCAAGATTTACATAAAGGATTTTCTGAAAGTATTTGAATTAGGAAGAAGTCATCTAATTCTTGCCATACTGCAAACTGCCAATATTTGTACAGCAAACTCATCTGGAAAAATACATTATACATTGTGACATTATAAGCAATGGATATGAGCCCATGTCTACACTAACCTCCGATCTAATAGCATAGCTGAAGTCTACGTACTGCACACACTCACTGCAGTGAGTAAGGTCTGCAGGGGTTGCTCTCCCATCACCAGCTACTCTTCTCATCCTGGTGGAGTACCAGCATCAGTGGCAGAGCAGTCAGATGGATTTATTGCATTTAAGCAACACAATAAATCAGTGGCCAGTTGATAGATCGCTGAAACATCGATCCCCAGCAGTGTAGGCAAGGTCCAAGTTCCTTACAGGGAAACACTCTGAGCCTTCTGCTGTAGCATTCACTGAGTTACGTGCCTTAGGTATCAGCCAAGGTTGTTTTAAGACTAGTCCGACACCTAATTACATATTTCAATATGAGAGCTAGATTCATGAAGGAGACTTATGTGCTGTAACACTAAACATTGCAAGGCATAATTCCTAGCAGCCCTGCTTCCTAGTAGAATTTACAACCCTATGTTGTGTCCAGGTCCCTTACACATGTATAGGCTTGTCTATATGACTTGTTATTGTGTAGCTAGCCAGACTGTGTATCTACAGTGCACTCAAAGGTCCAGAGTGTAACTTCCAGTGCACTGTAGTGGTGTCCACATGGGCTGTGTAGCATGCTGCTTTACTATACATGTGCACACTGGTTTTCCTACAGAGTAACATCCTGTGTAGACCTGCTCTGTGTCATGCTCCTTGTACCAGACATGGATTACAGAGCTTGCTTTTACAGATGCCAGGGGTACCTCTATACGGTGCCACGTAGCTCAAAATAAGACACTCAATGCGAGCTACACAAATTGCATAGATTATTTTGAGATAGTTTATTTCAATATTTAGTGCTGTCTACACAATGCCAGATTTCTAAATAAACCACTATGCTAAGTCATCCCTTAATCCTTGTGAAACAAGGTTTACTGGGACGTCAGAATAGCAATCACATTATTTTGAAATAACAGTCTTGTTGTTAAGAAGTGGAAAACGCTATATCAGGATATTAGATGTATCCAAAAATAGAGCCACTGTCTAGACATACCCCAGATGTGATCATAAGATCTTTTCATGCTTCACCAGGGTATGACTGAAGTTCCTTTAAATTAGAGAGTTTATGCACATTACTACCTTGTGATTGAATGGCATAATATAGTTTAACATCCATTATACATTGTAAGACCAGTTAGACACTAAAAGACTGATTCGTAGAAGAGCCAATACATTGAACAGGTTGCCGCCTGAATTAGCCAATGGGAGGTACTAGGGAAAATGGATGCTTAAGACTCACCACTCTAGGGGAATTAAGTGCTTAAGTCTGAGCCATAGAATGGTGCATCTCTCTGCTTGGGATGCAGAGTCTGCTGCTCATCTAGTTCATGTCAGCCCTCTTTGTCCGCCTCACCATAACAACTGCCAGCTCCAGGATTGAAGTCCTCACCTGGACTCTGGAGAACTCAGGTCATTCTCTCTATTCCACTTTGTATTGCTATTTAAATATTCATTGGGCGAGCTTCCATAGGAGAAACCGAGAGAAACCCATCCAGAGCCCAGTGATTGGAGAACTCTTGGGAGATAAGAAATCCAAGTGCAAATCCCTGCTCCAGTTCTGCCCTTTACCTGATGTGTAGTGAAAAAACCTAACCACTGATGGACAGAGGCCTAAAAAGATATAAAGGGGCACTAACCCTTTCTGTTGTGCAGGTTTCGGCATGCTGAAAACATATCTACCAGGCCTGGCCCACAGGTGAGGCAGGGAGGGCAACACATATTTTCTGAATCCCACTGTGACTATTCGAAAGACTCTAATAAGTATTTGCCAAGAAGCAAACATTAAAGTAAGACTCCACGTGCTTAATTCATCTCTAAGTGTGGCTGTTCTCTGGCCGTGTAAAGCAGCCATAAACCCCAGCTTAACAGCTAAACCAGCTGTAAGGCTGCTTTGTGTCACCAGAGCTGCATAAAACAGCCAGACTGCACCAAGTGAAACTGACATTTGGATTTTAAAGGTTCCCTCCCCCCTCACTCTACAATTCCATTTAGTTTTAGTTTTATTGGAGTGACAATCTTTTTTTTTTTAAACCAACAAGACAGCACTCCCACATTTCTGGAGCACAGATTCTGTGAAATAGCATGACGACTGACCTTCTGCTCCCAGTTACAGCAAGTGTTAACTGAGGTCATGACTTCATCTCTCATAGTATCAGTTAATCTCAATGTACCAGGAGCGAAACAAATGTTTGGGAAACTCTGGCATAAAAGCCTAAATTTTCTATTGCATGCTGAGTAGACTCTTCCAAGAGATAGAGGAGAATACATCTTCTATTTCTCACTCTGGCTATGTCTACACTGCACTGTTCTTCCGAAAAAAGAAGCGGAAAAAGCCATGCAAATTGCAAACCGCAATTTGTGTAGCTTTTTCTGGAAGAGGCTTTTCCAACATTTGGCCCATCTGCACCGAAAAAGTGCATCTAATCTTCTGAAAATTTTTTTGGAAGAGCAGTTGCCTTCCCTGGACATGGCAGTGTTTTTCCAGGATATCGCTCTGTGGTGTAAACATAGCATCTGTGCCAGAATATGCAATTCATTCTTACACATCATTTACATCACCCATTAAAAAGTCCTGATAACATAACTCAGGGCTTCCATTGCTTTGAAGAGACTGCAGACAATGAAGGAATTTGAATCTTGATATGACATGATGCATGTTTAAAATCCTTTTTGAGTGAGCTCTACTGCTACTAGATCTCCACTGAGTTAAATGGTAACTTTCCATCAGAGCCAAATGTTTTACTTGCTTTGAACATGAGTTTAATAGAATAATCAGGACAAGCCTTTGAGAAGCCCAATATGTAATTTGCTAAATACCTAGCCCTGTACTGTTGAAAAGGGGAATGTTTTGGTTTGTTTTTATTTTTTTTTTCCCCAGGAGGCAGTCAAATGATTAGATAGATTGCCCCAGGAGTTTTGCTTTGCAAGTCAGCAGTGCATTGCCAAGGAATCCAGCCAGACATTACATTGGTTTGACTCTGCATATTGTACATTGGCCATTGTAAATGACTATATGCCTTGGGAAGGCAACAAAGGGAAAGGCAAGGTTCCCGGGGTCAGGGCTAAAAGTGGGAGCCAGGCATTATTAAATTCTCCTTTCCATTTTGCATTAGCTCTTGCCACCTAACACTTATCTCATCATGAGGACACAGGAATTATTTCAGGGAAAGTTCCAACTTCATTCAATGAATTCGGTTCCCATTGAATTCAATGGGCAGATTTTTTTTAACCTTTACTAGTCTCTTGTTCACTTTCAAGGAAGATCCTGTAGGAAGGTGGAAACTCCATGGACTAAATCCTCATCCTAGCAAGGACCATGGCAAAAAGGTAGACTTGACTACAGTGCAGCCAAGGTTTCCCCCCATGACCTGAATCTATCCTCCTGGGGCAGGGATTCAGAGGAGGCATAGAAAAGGGATAGGTGCCAAGCTCTCTCAGACAGCCCAGCTCTATCATGCTACATTTCCATTGACTAGCAATCCCTGTGCAACACCACCCCCATCCAGGGGTAATATACAGTACAGCAGTGGTCCCAGCTTGTCTACACTACAGGGAAGAACGAAGCTGCTGCAGATGATCTTCCAAGGTTCGAATTAGTGGGTCTAGTGAGGATACACTAATTTGAACTGAGAAGATGCTCCCATCAGCACTGGTAGTCCTGCTCTTACAAGGAGTAAGGGGAGTTGAAGGGAGTGTGTGCGTCCATCAAGCTCCCGCTCTGTGAATGGTGCCAAAATGTAACTTTAGATAATTGTGCAGCTGGAATTGAAGTAACGTAGCTGGAGTTGCATATCTTAAGTGGACTTTCTACTTTAGTGTAGACCAGGCCATGGAGAGTGACCATTCCATGGCTCTGCTTCCTCTCATGCCAAAGTCATGGACTCTGGACCCTCCAGAGGTGATCTCTGGAGGAATGTGTAGCTGAGCATAGGCACTTGTCATATATTGGGCATTTATGTGAATTGAGCATATGTCATCTGCTGAACTTACTTAGGAGTGGCACTCATTGCCGGCTCTGTGGCAGGATGTAAGTGTCCCGCTGTGTAAATGCTCAGCATTATTTTTATATTCAAGTTGGAAAAATTGAATGGAAAATGGGAAGAGAGTTCCACAGTCAGGCCAGCAAAGCAGAAAGGGGGAAAGACTGAGGTCATTCAGTATTTCCACCCTGAAAAGAATGTGGAAAGTACTTTCCAACAAAAGAAAAATAAAGTGTCTTCACACAGTCAAATAGACTTCCATGAAAGGAGAGAAAGGATAACCTGATCAAGAAGTTGTCATCCATGAACCATCTTACCCTTAGACTAGTTAAATTGCATGAATATTGCTGTTTCCCTGTTGATTTCCCTTGTCAGCATTCAAATGGAATAAGGTGTACCAGAATAAAACCATTAAAGGAAAGAGCAGGAGGAATATTTTTGTTACAGCACTGACTAGAGGCCCAAACAGCATGGGCCCACATGTGAAAGGTGCTGTACAAATATATAGTGAGAAATGGCACCTTCCCCAAAGAGCTTACAATCAAAATAGCCAACAAGAAAGTCACAGGATTGCAGGGAAGACGAGAAGCACACATAAGCAGTGTCATTTGCCCAGGGTGAGACAGAAGGTCATGGCAGACTCCGGATTAGATGGCAGCTTCCTGTGTTTGGCAACTTGTAATCTACTCACTAGACCAAGCTGCCCTCTAATTAAATTACTCCCAGTGAAAGCCACGGAGTGTTACTTCTATCTTCTTAGAAAAGCTAGACTTTGATGCACATCGGTATGTGTATTTTATTTGCATTTGAATTTCTCTTGTGATTCCCATGTCACCCCACCAGGTTTGGGTTTCCCATCCGGAAATGAAGATAAAATATGTATCTTTATATATTGGAAGCATAATCAATGTTTCCAAAACAAACACTTTTCATAGAAGGGTCTTAAAGAGCTCTATAGAAACACAAAGGCTACATCTACACTACATGTTTGTTGCACAAGAAGCCTTTTGCGCAAGAGTTTTTGCATAAAAAGTCTTGCACAAGAGCACATCCACACCTCAAAGCACATCGCAAAAGCGATGTGCTTTTGTGCAAGAGAACATCCACACTGCATGGATGCTCTTGCACAAGAAAGCTCTGATGGCCAAGAGCACCTGTGCTTTTTCCCATAGGGGTTTCTTGCACAAGAAATCCCTTTGGAGCATCCACACTTGTTTTCTTGCATGATAGCTGTAGCACTAAAAGCAGTTATGCCTCAGAAAAGGTGGTTTACCTACAGTGGAAAAATCCCTCTGTTTGGCCGTTTAACTGCCCATTAATTGTGCAAGATCTCATCTGCGGTGTGGATGCTTCACATGTTTTAGCTGTTTTTGCGCAAAAACCTTGTAGTGTAGATGTAGCCAAAGTTGGTAGTATTTCTCATTCACCTCCATATTCTTTACATGGGCTCAGGTGTGACAGGTTGAAGTCAGACGAACCCTTATGGGGAGCTTCCCAGAGAGCTGATGTGGCCACTGCCATCCTCCTTCTTGCTTTCTGGGGCTTCTCATTGCTCGGTCCTCATGGGCCAGGTCCACTGGTCTTCCCCAAGCAAGGCACCAAGCTGAAATTACTGGTCCTCCAAGAACCAGTACAAATACTGAACTGGTCCTCCAAAAAGCAGTGCAGATACTGAACTTCACTTCCAAGGAGAGTGCAGCATAGGGCCCAGCTTCCTGAGATCACTTCCCTATGGGGATCAAACCCCAAAAAATTAGTTAGGTAAGCCCCCTTTAACAATGAAAGGGGGTATGTGTACACTGACTGTTCCCCCAGGTAATAATTGTTTACACTGGGCTTATAGTAAGTAAGTGATTTTATTAAGTACAAGCATTAGGATTTAAGTAGTAATTAGTGGAAAAAAGGCAAAGCAAATCAATTACAAATCAAAAGTGACAAAAAACCACTTAACTAATTCTAAAATCCTCAGCACAAACTCATTAAACTCACCCTAAAACTGTTTGTTCCAAATACCTTCCAAACCAGGGTCATTTTCCACTGTGGTCTCTGGTTTACCCTACTTGGATGTGTCCAGCCTGCCAAAGACAAAAGATTCCTACCTTCTTATTCTTTTTAAATAACTCCCTTATTGCATGGGGAGTCACCTGGCCACTCCCTACCTACCACAACTAAAATTTATGCCAGTAGTCCTCCCTTGATGACATTTAAAACCCACAAACTATTCCCTACTCCATATGTCTAATTTCACACACAAGAATGATACAGTCACCAAAATAAGATAAACAGAACCAGTGGATTATGACATGAAGATTGATAGATTACATGAAGTAATTTGGTCAAAACACCTTTGAGTTACATACATTTATGTCCATAAATCCATTTCATCAAGCTGGTGGAAGGTGTCCATCACAATAGGTTTAATATCTCATACCTTAACTCCATTAGGAAACAGATTAAAAATGCAAACTCAGTTGAGAGTAATGCAAGAGTGATATTTTTGTATTACTTATGCAATCACATAGATGTGCATGATGCCTTAAAGAAATAAATAATAATAATAGATTTACTAAAAGTTCTCTCATCTCTGATTTCTGTGGTCTAAATTTGGCTTTAGATGGATTAGTTAATTACAGAGTACCCAAAATGAAATAATCAGAAGAGTTTAAATTAAGCAACGGTGCTGGAACTATTTTTATGGTGGGGGTGCTGCTGAGTGGTGTTCGCCCCACCAATCTGCATACCTCATTGCCCCAGGCTAGGGTCACACCTAGGCTTGCCAACTCCCCTAGACTGGTTACCATTATAGCAAATAGCTATATCCATCTGCTCCAGGAGAGTTGGTAACTTAGCCACAGCTGGAGGCGGCTTCAGAACTCTGGACTGGCAGTAGGATCCTGAGCAACAATTCTGTCTCTAGGGCCAGTAGCCTGGACCCTAGGGACAGCAGGCTGCAGAGTCCATGGGGAGGGTAGGCAGTAAGATTCCAGGGGTGGGGGTCAGTGCCTAAACAAGCAGTACCTGGAGGCTGGGACATTGGGTTGGAAGGACCATTGGTTGAGCCAGCCCCTGGGTGTGAGAAACTCAGGTGGAAGCCCTGGAGCTGCCTATGGGTATGTCTACACTACCCCCCTAGTTCGAACTAGGGGGGGTAATGTAGTCATACGGAGTTGCAAATGAAGCCCGGGATTTGAATTTCCCGGGCTTCATTTGCATGAAGCCGGCCGGCACCATTTTTAAATGCTGGCTAGTTCGGACTGCGTGCCGCGTGGCTACACGCGGCACGAACTAGCTAGTTCGGATTAGGCTTCCTAATCCGAACTAGCTGTACACCTCGTTCCACGTTCCACGAGGCATACAGCTAATTCGGATAGGAAGCCTAATCCAAACTAGCTAGTTCGTGCCGCGTGTAGCCGCACGGCACGCACTCCGAACTAGCCGGCATTTAAAAATGGCACCGGCAGGCTTCATGCAAATGAAGCCCGGGAAATTCAAATCCCAGGCTTCATTTGCAACTCCGTATGACTACATTACCCCCCCTAGTTCGAACTAGGGGGGTAGTGTAGACATACCCTTCGAAACTAAGGCTCAGTAGTACAAAAACGTACAAGCAATCCTTAAGTTAGAGCCACTGGACTGGCTTAATGACATGCTAAAAAATTAGATATAGAAAAAGCCTTTGCTGGATAGGGTCTAGTTATAAATGTGATGCAATGAACAAGAGTAACAGCTACTAAGGGAGAGATGTTGTGGTAAGGGAGGTTAAAGGTCAACTGGTCACAATGTTTTTTGTGCATTTCTTGAACATTTCATTTGTTCTGGCCATCTGCATGGTAAGATCAACACTCGCTACTTGTGGCTGACAAGAAAGATGTGGATTAAGAGGGATTTAAGCGGGAAGAGGTTGCTGGCTTGGGCCCAGAACCTCAGAGGTACTTGAATGCCTAGCTGCCAATTTATGCATGCAAGTCCCCTAAGTTGGTGTGTCACTGCCAGACTAAAAACTAGTCAGCTGCCGTCAAACCCTATAGATATCTAAGTTCCCCAAAGCTACTAACTGCCTGATGTCACCACATAGTTAACAAGCATCTTGGGGCCCAAGCAAAAGCTTGTGAGACCTCCTCCCTCACCAACCAGAAGTCTCCAGTTATACAGGTGCATATATTCGTGCCAGGGAGATCCTGTTCTGGTGGGCATGCTCTGAGCATGCCTAAACGCCTATTCCTGTCAGACTACGATAGGAGGGCTGGATACATTTGACCAATAAGTGGAGGAGTACAGCATCCACACGGCCAGGGCTCATCAAGCAGTGGCGAGCCCCACTCTCCAGTCGTGTGGTTTGGCGTGCTGTGCATGCGCTTACCACGCTGCATGGCTGTTCTGGTTTGTAATCAGCTCGCCACAGGCGAGTAGATTACACTAATTGTTGAGCCCTGTACACAACTGGAGGAGGGGCACAAAAACGGGATGTGTGAGAGAATCATAGAATACTAGAACTGGAAGGGACCGCAAGAGATCATCAAGAGAGCACACTGGAAGCATTACGCCAGAGAGAGTCAGAGGCTGGCTGGACAGACCATTGTGAGCAGCTCATTGCCAGGGAAAGGGAACAAGCCTGTGAATCTGAGAAACCCAGGACCCACTGCAGGCTGATGGCTGCATTGAAGCAGGTGGCTGAGCTAGCAGGAAACCAGGCAATTTTCTGTCAGACACCTGATGGGGAAAAAAAAAAGTACGTCAAAAAAGTTCCAACCAGCTCTAATGAGAAGCACATTGGAAGAAGGGTTGTAATGACTCCCTCAACCAGGGCACAAAAAACTGCCAGGAAGATATGACTAAAAGCAAAGCCTCCGCAGAAAATTAAAAAACCTAACGGATTAGTGCTGGTCTGTTGTAACAACTGAGGAGTCATTAGCTTTAAGTGGGAACAGACCAGATTAAAGAATTAGATGTTTACAACAAAAGCAAGCCCTCACTCTTACAATAAAAGGGAAGGGCAGAATGGAAAACCCAGCCCATGTTTGAGAAGGAAAGTTCATAATGAAAGCTGGTGAGAGGGGAGCCCAGAAAGAACTTTAGAGGGGTTTCCTGTAGTGGAAAAGCTGTGAATCATATGTAGAAACAGCAGGCTAGATTCCTGGACATGTACGCCTGCACTCTCAAACCAGCCTCAATGCACACTGGGGCTAGCAACTGACAAACAGTAATTGATGTAGCACAAAAGTGAAAAACAAGAATCCAGTGTTACGAGTGGCAGCGCCCTCAAAACTGGTATGTAAGTCAATTGTTATGGTCCTGTGGCGTCACATGCACAGCTTATAGGTGAAATCATTTTGGCATCCCTATTGTCCCACAAGTTAATTGGTCCAAATGCCACTCAGTTCACTCAAAAAAGCAAACATTTGATACTAAGCTGCTTCGATACATAGAGGCCATGCAAATAAGCCACCCGCCAAAATAAGATTTAAAACAAGTTTATAATGCAAAGCCTCTTTTTTATTTACTGAGGTAGACTACATGCAGAGGGTTGCTTCCACTGAGCTGAGCAGCAGCTGTTCCAAATCTTCCTTTAATCCGAAGAAAAGAGTAGAAGTGAAAGCATTTTAGCTACTCCATGAAGTAACGCTCTTGTGAAACTCGTGAATGTGCAGCAGATGGCACATTGACGCACCAGGTCTGATGAGCCCATGAGGACACAGTCTATATTACAAAGCTTATGTGATACATTAAACACCCTCTACACTCCCCATATATCCCCCACCCCCACCCCAGTTGTATTACATGACCTCAGCCCTCCAGGAAACAAAACCAGATGGGGAACTTTTCAACTAATGTAATATAAACCATATTAGCCATTTAAAGTAAACTCTTATCACCAGTGACGAAAACCTCACCCACTTGCCACCGCACCCCCTCCCCAAAATCACTGAAAAATCTCTGGAGCTTCATTCTTTCTTTTAAAAGCCCCCATACAGTTGCTAACACTTCAAAGTTCATGTTTCTTGGCTTAACCACCTGCATCTATGGCTTTATAAAACTTTCCTCCAGAAAGGCACTATCCCAATCCACTCAACTAAGTGCACTACAGAGGTAGCTCCTCCTCTATCACAGAGACTCCCTCAAGTTTAGACACTTTCTCTAGAGCAATGCCTTGCTGCTTATTTGAGCCACTTTGATCATTGGATAGCACGGGAAAGAGATGGGAGACAAAACTCCTTAATCTCTGTTGCCCCTCCAAGGGGTACAGAGCAGGACAGACCCCTTTACTAAAGTTAGTGTTTTCTAGTGCTGAAATGGGGAGTGGTGGTACCCAGGGCCGCACTCTGTACCAGGTTCCTGCTCAGGGACCCTACAGTAGCAGTTGCCTGTAATGTGTCTAGTATCAGCTGTGTGACAGCTACAGAACCTTAAGCCACTTCCCCGTGGCATTTCCCAGCACCTTTCTTACTGGGGGCTCTGCCTCATGGTACCTGCTTGCTCTTTCTTTTCCCACCCTCTCCACAGCACCATTCCTCCTCAGCTCCTAGCTTGCACCTGAGCTAACAGAAGGGAAGCCTTTTTAAACCAGTCTCAACTGGTTCGTAATTGCTTCCCTCCCTCCTCCCAAAGGTGTTCTGATTAGTCTGACACACTTGATTCTGGAAATCTCCTAATTGGCTCCAGGTTTTTTAATTGACTTGATTGCCCTGATTAATTCTAGCAGGTTCCCGCTGCTTCTAGATTAGCTCTAGTTAGTGTACCTTGGGAACAGGGATCTAATTTAATCTAAGCTAATCTATTTCTGTTCTATCTCTTTCCTGTAGCTTCTGGCCTGACCCTGCCACTATGCACACACACCCACAAACACTGCACACTTTGCCCTCATTCCCAGATGAAGGGGAACAGCCAGAAATGTTCCCTTACAAATCGGGGTAGGGGGTGGAGCTTCAGCCTGTCCTACTCCCCTAAAGGGCACTGTAGTGGGGATGGTGTGTGGGAGGCTCAGGTCTGGAGCATTCCTTGACGGCAGGGGGGTGGAGGGGATGCCTAAAGCCAGCTCCTTTCACCTGTTTTATGATTCTGTCTCTTTTCTGTATGGTTTTACAGGAAGTCATCCCATTTCAGGTGCATCTCATTTTCCTTGCAGAACTAAACCCTGAACTTCTTTTCAGTTACGGTAAAAAGCAGCTGTATGCTGAATTTAGCCATCCTCACTCAGGCTACGTCTAGACTGGCATGATTTTCTGCAAATGCTTTTAACGGAAAAGTTTTCAGTTAAAAGCATTTGCAGAAAAGAGCGTCTAGATTGGCACAGACGCTTTTCCGCAAAAGCACTTTTTACAGAAAAGCATCCGTGCCAATCTAGACATGGTTTTGTGCAAGAAAGCCCCAATCGCCATTTTCGCGATCGGGGCTTTTTTTGCGCAAAACAATACTGCGTTGTCTACACTGGCCCTCTTGTGCAAAAGCATTTGTGCAAGAGGGCTTTTGCTCGAATGGGAGCAGTATAGTATTTCCGCAAGAACACTGACAATCTTACATGAGATCATCAGTGTTCTTGCGCAAATTCAAGCAGCCAGTGTAGACAGCTGGGAAGTTTTTCCGCAAAAGCAAGTGCTTTTGCGGAAAAACTTGCCAGTCTAGATGCAGCCTGTATTGGTTAGGAGGAGGCCTTGAACAAACAGACAGACTCTCGCAAATTCATAGTAGATATATATTGAGAGAGACTTTTTGTTGGTGAGCAAACAAATCGATCTGTCCATCCATTGGTTTGCTCAAGAATTCCTCCTAAACAATAAGAGCTCAGACCATCAAATTTGGAATGCAGCTCCCTCTTATCATAACATAAAGCAAGACAAGTGTTTGGTTGTGCCAGGACAATGGGATGTGCCTGGAATGCTATTGTTTTTCATAACATAAACATTGAGGAGCTGCTACCAGGGAGAATTAGACTGTGTAAGGATGACAGAGGAGCAGCAAGGAGCCAGAGATGGGGACTAGCACAGCTATAACCTTACTGGAGCAGCAGGGGTCAGAGGTGGAATTAAACTTCCTGCCCACACTCTGGAAAGCACAGCCACCACCGTGGCCAGCCCTGGGGATATGTCGCTCAGGAAACACAGCCCACACTGCAGACAGCCCTAGGGAGCCACCACCTGACAGGAACTTTTTCCTAGTGTCCAACCTAAACCTCCATTTAAGCCCATTGTTTTTATCTTATCCTCAGAGGCCAGGGAGAACAATTTTTTCCCTCCTCCTTGGAGCACCCTTTTAGATACTTGAAAACTGTTATCATATCCCCTCTCAGTCTTCTCTTTTCTAAACAAAACAAGCCCAGTTCTTCCACTCTTCCCTCATAGCTCACTTTTTCCAGACCCTGAATCATTTTTGATGTTCTTCTCTGGACATTCTCCAATTTCTCCATATCTTTCTTGAAATGTGGTGCCCAGTACTGGACACAATACTCCAACTGGGGACTAATCAGCATAGAGTAGAGCGGAACAATGACTTCTCGTATCTTGCTCACAACACTCCTGTCAATGCATCCAAGAATCATGTTTTCTTTTTTTGCAACAGCATCACACTGTTGACTCATATTTAGCTTGTGGTCCACTATGACTCCTAAATCCCTTACTGCAGTGCTCCTTCCTAGACAGTAACTTCTCATTCTGTATGTGTGAAACTGACTGTTCCTTGTTAAGTGGAGTATTTTACATTTGCCCTTATTAAACTTCATCCTAATTACCTCAGACCATTTATCTAGTTTGTCCATATCATTTGAATTATGACCCTATCCTCCAAAGCGCACTCAGCGCCTCACAGCTTGGTATCGTCTGAATCACCGATTAAGATATTAAACAGAATCAGTCCCAAAACAGATCCTTGTGGAACCCTAATTTTTATGCCTTCCAACATAACTGTGAACCATTAATAACTACTTTCTGAGAATGGTTATCCAGCCAATTGTGCATCCACTTTACAGTAACCCCATGTAGGTTGTATTTCCCTAGTTTACAGATAAGAAGGTCATGAGAGACGACACCAAGTGCTTTACTAAAGTCTAGGTATAACATGTCCACCACTTCTCCCTTATCCACAAGTCTTGTTATCTTATCAAAAAAAGCTATCAGATTGGTTTGACATAATTTGTTTTTTAAAAATCCATGCTGGCTATTATCTATTGCCTTATTATCTTCCAATCTTCCAGATGTTTGCAGTTTAATTCCTTAATTACTTGCTCCATTATCTTCCCTGGCACAGAAGTTAAGCTGAGGCTATGTCTACACTTTTTTTTTTGAAAAAGCTATGCAAAATGTGCAGCGCATTTTGTGTACCTTTTTCAGCTTTTTTTTTTTCCAGAAGAGGCTTTTCTGAAATTTGGCCCATCTACACTGGGCCAAATTTCAGAAAAAAAACCTCTTTTGGAATGAGAAAGATTGGGCTTCCCAAAGAGAAAAAAAAAGCAGAAGAGCAAATGTATTCCCTGGACACCGCAGAGTTTTTTCAGGATACCTCAGGTCTAGACCAGAGGTGACCAACCCGTTACAGGCAAAGAGCCAAAATCGCACTGGATATAGTACAAAGAGCCAAGAGCAGAGGGAAAAAAGTTGTTGAGAAAAAAAAAGAAAGAAGCCCAGCCGCCAAGTTTGGTTGAGCAAAAAAAAAAAAATTGCCCCTTTAAAAAAGCCTCCAGTTTGGCCACATCAGGCTCCTGTCGGGTGGCGCCATTTTGCTTCACCACATCGGATGGCGCCCCTAAACCCGGTGAGCACAGGGAACTGAAAGCCATTTGTAGGGGGTGCAAGGAAGGCTTCTCAAGCCGTGGCGGAGGCTTCACGAGCTGCACTTTAAGGGGAGAAGAGCCGCGGGTTGGCCTCCTCTGGTCTAGACGTACCCTGACTGTAATTTCCTGGGTTGCTCTTATTTCCCTTTTTATAGATAGGCATCATATTTGCCCTTTTCCAGTCTTTTGGGATCTCTCCCGACTTTAATGACTTTTCAAAGTCTCAGATACCTCTTCTATCAGCTCCTTGAGTGTTCTAGGATGCATTTCATCAGGCCCTGATGACTTGAAAATATCTAACTTTTCTAAGTGATTTTTAACTTGTTCTTTTTTTAACTTCCAAACCTACCCCATTTCCACTAGCATTCTCTATGTTAGGCATCCCATCAAACTTGTTGGTGAAAACCAAAACAATGAAGTCATTAAGCACCTCTGCCTTTTCCAAGTTTCATGTAATTTGCTGAATCAGGTCCTAAAATAATTATACTGTACTTTATCAAAATGTTCATGTGAAGAAAGGGAGAGAGGCTGGGGTTTAACCAATACACTCAGCTTGGCTATGCCATTGACTTCTGTGGCCCTTACCCCTAAGTACAGTGTGCATGACAGTCTTTAGGTGCATCTGGAGAAGTCATTGCACTTCAAGTTTTTTAAACAGTATGGATCATTTTAAATCAAACTGAGGCTATTAGCCTATGCTAGGGATGCTTTTCACACCATATATTCCACGTTATTAAAAGCAAGACCACTTAAAAACATTTTATTTGTTCATTTTAGAGCTTATTTGGTATTAACCTTTTTATGGTTTGCCATTTTTCCTTCCAGATGTTTCCTTTATGATTTATTGCAGCTGTCCAGAGATTAGTGCTTTTGAAGGTTGGGGTGACTTAAGGGAACTGCTTAATGGCCTGCAGTGTTTACATGAGGATTTGGGAAAACAAACACTACACATCTCCTTTGTCATTTACAGAGTGCAGTATTCTTGCTGCTCCTGAAGAGGACAAAGCAATAACCACTGAATTTAATATAATGGCAATAACACTTAGCAAGGATTTACCTCTTCAAACTACTATGCAAACATTAGCTAATTCTGACAACATTTCTGTGAAGTTATGTAAGCATTAATATTGCTGTCACTCAGGGTACGTCTACACTGCAACACTATTTTGGAATACCGGAGTATACCGAAATAGCTATCCTGTGTCTACACAGCAAGCCCGTTATTTTGGGCTCGCTATTCCAATATCCCTGGAAATCTCATTCTACGAGGAGTAAGGGACATTTTGGAATAGCGCTTTATTTCAAAATTTGGCATTGTGTAGACATTCCCAAATAACTAAATAAGCTATTTAAAAAATAGCATTGAAATAAGATACGCAATTTCCATAGCTCAAAACATGTATCTTATTTTGAGTTATGGTTCTGTGTAGACGCATCCTTATGGTGCATCTACACAGCAGGGCTCAACTTGAAATAAGCTATGCAAACTGAGCTACCTCAATTGCGCTGCTTATTTCAAAATAGCTTATTTTGAAATTGGGAGCATCTACACAGCACTTATTTCGAAAGAGTACTCTTCCTCTGACTTCCCTTATTCCTCGTACAATGAGGATTACAGGAGTCGGCATAAGAAATCCTCTAGCTTGACAGTATTCGAACATTATTTCAAAATAACTGCCTGCTGTGTATACACAGATTAAGCTATTTCAAAATAACGCTAGTAATTTTGAAATAATATTGCTGTGGGGTTACAGGAGTTGGAGAAAGAAATCCTCCAGCTTGACAGTATTTCAAGATTATTTTGAAATACTGCCTGCTGTGTAGATGCGGACTAAGTTATTTTGAAATAACGCTAGTTATTTTGAAATAATTTTGCTATGAGGACGTACCCTAAGAGTATGGTAACAAATCATTTTCGTATCATTTGTATTCCTAATTTTTTAAAAGAGGCAAATATTGAATGCATTCCTGTACCTGGATTCCTGGAGTTAGTACCAAAATTCCTATTGACTTCGGTAGTCATAGACAAGGAAAGACTAAATTAGGAGCCGCATTTCATACTTCAGAACAAGACTTTTTGAAGTGACACAGATATTAACAGGACAACAATTCCATGTCCTAAACTAGAATGAAGTAAACAAAAATGAATTCTGAACATTCCAAGTCTCTGCTATCAGAGCCAGCATGATTATTTGCGGGGCCTAATTCAAATGGAGCACTGCGGCCCAGGCCGCCGCTAACTGCACACCAGGCCCAGGCCTCCAGCTTTGCCCATGTGGGGACTATTGTGGCTATTCCCCCAGTGGCACAAAGAGCTGCTAGGCCAGCAGTGGAAGACACCAGGCTGCCTAGTGAGCCCTTTCCACTGGCACCCATGCAGCCTCCTCTTCTTCTCCCACAGAGTGGGGATCCTGCTAGGTGTGGGGGAGGCTCTGCCCGCAGTTTTGGAATGCGCGTTAGGTAGGACATGTCTCCTGGACTGACAGGACCAAATACAAAGCGCAGGGACATGTGCAGGGGAAAGAACTTCACACACCTCAGCCAGTCCTGCCTGCTCTTCATGTATTCATTTTGTAAGGAAACACCATCATGCAGAACGCTTAGTGTAATTTCATACTTTTCTATTGGTTCCTTTTTTTAAAAAACACTTCAATCTTTTGGGATCCATTCCCTCATTCCAAATGCAAAATTCCTATTGGGACTTCTGAGGGTGGATTGGTGGGATCTGATCCTGAATTTGGGATCAATTCCCCTTTTTATATACAAACAGCATTACTTGTAGCATTAAATATGCATCAAGGCAAGAATGTCTGTGTGATCCCACTCATGCCTTCTTTGCACATCCAATACTGCCACTAAAGTCAGGACTGGGCTTCTTGTTTTCTCAAAGGCACTGTTACCTCTGCCAACAATACAATTTCCAAACCCCAAATAAGAAATATGATACTGATTAGATTGGGGATTTTCTATAAAATATTTTATTAAGAATAATAAGGATAAACAAGGCTACAAAAATACCAACTTTATTAACTAACAATGCCATTAATTACAGAATTTTTGTAATAGAAATTATAACCACAGTGCTCCCTTTTTGATAGGTATTCAACTAGTCTCATTGAACAGGCAACATTAATATGTTCCTATCTAAACACAAGAAAAAGAATCAAACATCCACAGCATTTCACTGAAAGTTCCCTGAAGTCAGATTCTAAGTTAGGAAATTCCAAATGCATATGTCCATGAGCCTGTTTATAAAAAGACACTGTAAAGGTCGGGTGAAAATCTGTTAGTTCTTGCCAGCAGACCCGATGCTTGTAACACAGTATTACACCAGTATATGTGGGGGAAAAAAGCAGTCCATTAGACCGCATGCTGCCAAAACTCCCACTAACTTCCATTGGGGTCAGCTGGTTCATGCTCAGGCTTTTGGGGGGATATGATTTATCATGCCTTTTGATATTTGGGGATTATGTAAATGGGGGGGTAACCATCTTCAACAGTATAGAGCAAACTTCAAGCACAGTGCTGCAGTCTTTTGGCAACAAATATCCACCAATTTCAAAATGTTTGCCTGTGTAGATTGTGTCCCTTACAAAAATGTTGGTTCTTATTCTGAAAACCCCAAATTGCATGAGTAGCCCCATGAAATTCCATGGTACTACACACAGGAGTAAGGGTTTCCAGGATGCTCCATAAGAGCTCTCATCTTAAACCCTGGAAAAGGATTTCAGAAGCAAGTAGACTGATCAAAGCTCTAATTCCTTGGAAAGTCACAATGTTCTCCCCTTGAGCTTAATCCTAGGGTAGTAAAAGGAAAACAAAGTTTAGAGAGGAGTTTGTGGTCACAAAAAGGTAAGAACTCGCAGCTGCATTCAGTGCCCCCCCACACCCTCAAAATCAGTAATAAAGCTTCCATTGACTTTAGGGACAAAAGCAGCCCCTACATTTTTTTAAAGTCCCATGCCAAATATTAATTATACTTTTGTCTGTTATCACAGCCCAGGGACTAGTTATTCTTGCCTGAATCAAAAATTTGACAAACTAAACTGAGTTTGGCTTAAGACAATGTCAGCAACTTGAGATTCTCTTTCCTAATTACTTGTTTCATACCCTTTTCACCATGACTACCAATTATCTTCTCTTAAATATGGCCATAGCCAAAATGAATCCACAAAGCCTAGGCAAATGCCCTTTTCAGTTAATAGGAGGCTTTCCCATGATTTCGATGAGCACTGGACCCTTCTTGTTATAAAAGAGACAATTGTTAAAACAATGAAAAATCCCTTAACAGTGTCTTTTTCAAGGAGAATGCTGTAGCTATAACATTTGCTGGGTACAGTACCATTGGTACCAACAAGAAATATTCACAGGAATAAATGAAGCACAAAGTCATTACCACATGTCATTATTCTTCTCTTTCCTTGCTTTTCAGAGTCTCAGGTTCCCTCCACACTGAGAGAGAGAATGCACACCTGATAAGCAAGTGCTTACAAACACATTAAGTTCTAGAGCATCGACTCCGCATTTTACTGAGACGCTGCCAAGAACAAACAGGTAAAAATCCTTACATGTTGTCTAACAAAAAACAGTACATTCATCATACATATAAAAACCATATTGTCTTCTGCACAGCAGAAGAATATAACTAAAATACATTAGGATCTGATTTATTTTATTTTGGTTTTAGACATAACAAAATACCTGCAGATATAACACAGTGAGCACGTAACAAGTCTTAGAATAGGAAAAGTGAATATATCATTGTATACTTTATCCATGCTCGTCTCAATGTGGCAGAAAATAAAAACTCACGTGGCGTTCCTTATCTCTCCTTAAAAGTTCATTTTTTTCATTAAGATATAGTCAGTGCCTATTTAATGAGGACACATATTTTACATAAATGGCAATAATTTATTGTAATTGCTACAAGCTAAATCCTGCCCTCTGCTAGACTAGAAAATAAGAAGAGCTAAGGGAAAGAGATTGTGTGAACAGTATTCCCTGCAAAGTGGCAGATATTCCAGCTACCATCCAAGCATGAAAGCCAGGAGCCAGAAACTGAAAGCCTTTACAAGTAGTCCTTCTCATGGAAGCAGTGAGTGGGACGACTCACATGAGGAAGGATTTTCAGAAACATGCCTATTTATCTGCTTGCTGCACGACCTCTTGCTTTGTGCTGGTGGACTGTTTAGGGTGCAATTCAGCAAAGCAGTAAACCTATGCTAAAGTCCATCCCTGTTCAGCAAAGCATTTAACTATATAGTTAATTCCCATTAAAGTCAAAATACTTTGCTAATTAAAGAGAGACTGAGGGTATGTGTACACTTGCCCCCTACTTCGAAGTAGGGAGGCAAATGAAGCATACTGAAATTGCAAATCAAGCCCAGGATTTAAATATCCCGCGCTTGATTTGCATGTTCCCGGCCAGTCGCCATTTTAGAAATTCACTAGCCCAGAGTAACTGCCCTTGTCTACACGCGGCAGTGAAACGGAGTCCGATTTAAAACCCTAACTCGAATTAGCTGGTATTCCTCCTGCAATGAGGTTTACCAGCTAATTCAAATTAGAGGCTTGAAATCAGACTCTTGTTTCACTGACACGTGTAGACCTGGGCAGTTACTCCAGGCTAGTGAATTTCTAAAATGGCGACCGGCCAGGAACATGCAAATCAAGCATGGGATATTTAAATCCTGGGCTTGATTTGCAACTTCGGTATGCTTCATTTGCCTCCCTACTTTGAAGTAGGGGGCAAGTGTAGACATACCCTGAGGGACTTGGGTTTGTTTAGTCTGCAGAAGAGAAGAGTGAGAGGGGATTTGATAGCAGCCTTTAACTTCCTGAAGGGAGGTTCCAAAGAGGATGGAGAGAGGCTGTTCTCAGTGGTGACAGATGGCAGATAGTCCTAATTACAGTGGGCGAGGTCTAGGTTGGACATTAGGAAAAACTATTTCACTGGGAGGGTGGTGAAGTACTGGCATGTGTTACCTAGGGAAGTAGTGGAGTCTCCATCCCTAGAGGTGTTTAAGTCTCAGCTTGACAAAGCTCTGGCTGGGTTGATTTAGTTGGGATTGGTCCTGCCTTGTTCAGGGGCTGGACCTGATGGCCTCCTGAGGTCTCTTCCAGCTCTATGATTCTAAGATTTGGGGAATTATCACCTTGCCCACCTCCCAAGGTTATTTTTGCCAAGGTAGGATTCAGTCCTGTGCCACTTAAAGGTAATTATATTAAAATGTTATTTACTTTTATGAATCTACACCATGTTGTCTGTTTAGGAGCTATATTGTTAGATATGGAACATACTTTACAATCTTCTGTCTGAAGATAGCCTTTGCATAGTGCATGAATACAGCAACAATGAAGTTCCTTATGCATTTTAATGTACAGTAGTAGTAAGTACAGTGAGATTATATAGTGTATCATTTTTCCAGCAGACACATGATAATGAGTGCCATCTAACATACAATATTGCCATTTGCTAATTGTTTAGTATTTCAGCTATATATTTTCGAAAGGAGCACAAGGAAACCTCATAGATGATGACTATTTACTCTCTTGCTCCACCTCTAGTATGGAACATTATGGCCATAGTTGTGCAAGTAGACATGAAAAACAAGCAATTAAACCATTAGTAACATTTTCAATACTTTACATCAAGTCAGATTCATCTCTGCAATAATTCCATTTGTCCCCAAGATGTATTGTTTAACCAAATGTTTAGGTTTTTATTAAAGACAACATAATGTCTATAAATAAAATATATGTAATGTTACTAAAAGCAAAAGATGTTCTCCACTCTATTTTAAATATTGGTTATTTAGTAGTCCTATTTGTTAAATATGATGGTTTGAAATTCTGCCTCCAGAAAAGTATGTAGTTTCCAATGGTTAGTTTTAAATGCATTAATGACAACAGTATTCTTTTCCTCCCTGATTGATTCTATAAAATCAGGGGCAGATTGATTCTACACCTAGGGTACGTCTAAACTACATGCCTCCGTCGACGGAGGCATGTAGATTAGCCAGATCGGCAGAGGGAAATGAAGCTGCGATTAAAATAATCGCGGCTTCATTTAAATTTAAATGGCTGCCCCACTCTGCCGATCAGCTGTTTGTCGGCAGATCGGGGCAGTCTGGACGCGCCGCGCCGACAAAGAAGCCTTTCTTGATCGGCACAGGTATGCCTCGTGAAACCAGGTTTACCTGTGCCGATCAAGAAAGGCTTCTTTGTCGGCACGGCGCGTCCAGACTGCCCCGATCTGCCGACAAACAGCTGATCGGCAGAGCGGGGCAGCCATTTAAATTTAAATGAAGCCGCGATTATTTTAATCGCGGCTTCATTTCCCTCTGCCGATCTGGCTAATCTACATGCCTCCGTCGACGGAGGCATGTAGTCTAGACACACCCCTACACTGCTGTATATCCACAGTTACTTCCATGAGTCACTGAGAAATCTGGGCCTAACTCTCTATTTGAATGGAATTCATTTTAACCGTAAAAAAATGGTCTGTCTTTAGCTCATCAGGATAAATTTCTGGGACTCTATGGGTGCATCTACACAGCAGGGCTTAACTCAAAATAAGCTACGCAACTTGAGTTATGTCAATTGTGTAGCTTATTTTGAAATAGCTTATTTCAAAATTGGGAGTGTCAACACAACACTTATTTCAAAACAGAGCACTCTTCCTCTGACTTCCCTTACTCCTTGTACAATAAGGGTTACAGGAGTCAGCGTAAGAAGTCCTCCAGCTTGACGATATTTCGACATTAATTCTAAATAACTGTCTGCTGTATAGATGCAGACTAAGTTATTTCGGAATAGTGTTGCAGTGTAGACATATCCTTAGATATGTTGTTTTAATCTAGGGGTTAATCTACTCTGCAGCTGGAGGGGCAGTTTCCAGATAGCGGTGTGACCATGACAGCACAGGCAACTAGATGGACTGGCCTTCTGACTGCAATTCTATCAGAGTCACTAGGTAAATACTGAGAGAGCTAGACCATGCCATTTCCGGCACCACCACAGCTACAGGGCTATTTTAACATGCTAGCTCAATCAAATCTAGCATGTGTATATCTGCCTGAATTACATCTCCAGCTGCAGAGCACACACTCTGGGACAATTAAAAACAAAGTCTGATAAGCTGCTAATCAACCTACCCTTATACATAGGGTTGATTTGGACAATAAGTACACAGCCAGATCCTACATATCCTATGTAGAAGGAACTCCCATTGACTTCAATGAGAGCTCCGCTCATAGAGGGCTTGCAGAATTGAGCCCACAATGAAATGAGCAAATAAAGAGATTATTTTAAAAATATAGTATTAATTATATTTAAATTCTTCAGATGGGGACAGAGAATTAAGTCCATATAGGCTGTTCTTGAGCAATGCACAGCTCTCAGTAGAACTTTTGCCACAAACTGAAAGTAGTGTACATAGCAAGAGTAAGAGGTATTAAAGAAAACAAGCTTTCTTTTTTCTCATGGACAAGCCGAGCTGGAGAAGCAGCCTAAAGAGACCACATGAGCTTCCACAAAACACTTCTGCATCCAGCAATCATATCTTTGCAATTTGTTTACCCATTCAAGTATTTTCAGGAGATATGTCACCATACTTGCATATGCTGTAGCTCACTTCAACATTTATAAAACAACACTGATAGACAAAATCTTCAGAAAACACCCATAAATATCAATAGAAGATCAAGAAACTTGACTATCAAGTAGTTTTTAAGAAAATCATGGATCTTTACATTACACATTAATTTCATGCTCTCTGAAATCTTCATGTGAATAAAATTGGTGGGTTTGTGTGGAATATTCAGCTATAGCTCAGATTAGTACGTTAACAAGATTTTGCGTATCCACTTGGAGTAATATGCCACTCTTACAAAAATCCCAGGACGATTTGGAATGGCACATCCACGGCCAGGAACAATAACACCCACTATTATTTTCATCCTGTTTTGTTCACAGACCAGGGGGCCACCATAATCTCTCTAGGAAAAGAGAAATAAAGAACATTAATTTTGAAACAGCTAAAAGACACATTCCCCACTTGTTTTCTCTGAGCTCTTGGGAAGCACATTACTGTAGGAACCTTCAGTATGACAATCCATGGAGTATGGTGATATATTTATTTGTGCAGAGCATCACAAACAGGGCTTGTATCAACAAACAGCATGATGGGCCCTAGGTTTTGTCGGGTCTCTATGCAACTTGAACCATGAGAGGCCCCGAATTTCCCTTCACCTCCAAATTTCTACATACCAACCATATTGCTTCCTTCTCTCAGCCACCTGGCAAGTATAGCCAGCTGGCAAACAGTGCAGATGATTGGAAAATCTCTGGTGCAATGCCAGGCTATTGATAAAAGGATACAAAAAAAAAGCCAGCAGTGCTATCCCTGTGTCACATATTGAACAACAAAGCATCGGGGTATATACAGCCTCATATGTTTACATAGATAACAAAGGCCACCTCTAAGGGTATGTCTAGACTACAGGGTTTTGTTGACAAAAGTGGACTTTTGTCAACAAAACTATACCTGCGTCTACACTACTGCTGAGTTCTGTCGACATAATGTCGACAGAACTCAGCAGTTTTGTCGACGGTGGTAAACCTCATTTTACGAGGAATAACGCCTTTTGTTGACAGAGTTCTGTCGACAGAAGGCGTTATTGCTACACTGTCCTTTACATCTACACTCTCATGTCGACAAAGCGGCTTGCTTTGTTAACAGAACTGGATGTAGTCTAGACAAGCCCTTAGATAGCACTGATATTCTTTAAGTTTTGATTAGCTAATGAACAATAACATCATGCAGTCTTCTTTCACTGACACCAGCAAGAAAGAGCATCAGATCTGGAGATACTGCCCTACAACATAAACGACAACAACTATCCTATCTTCTCCAGATCACTTGAGAATTAACAGTGACTGATATTTTCCAAATACAGCTGGTTTTCTTAGTTCTTGCTGATTTCAGGTTAATTCACAGATGATGCATGTGCCATTATAGCAACACAAAACCTGCTACGGAAATATTTTCAGCTAGGGTTTCAGTTGCCATTCTGATTTAATTTCTCATTATCTTAAAGTTCTATTTTTCTGCTCCATACTGATAGAGGTTGCTCTAAGGAGAACACAGGAAGAGGGAAAACATCCATAGGTTATAATCATAATATCATATATAATAACATTTCTTCTTACAGGGGAAATGAAGGGATGGATTTCAAGAGCACTTCTATGCAGGTGTGTCATTTATATCATCTTAGCACCCACAGAAACTCATTTATAATTAACTAAATGTTTGATTTTGAAGAACATACTTTGTTATAACCAAATGATCCCATGAAAGATTTGCACCCCCCTACTATGCTTCTACTTAATCAGGATCTGCCTGCACCAAGTCTTGGTGCTGTCCTCGGATAGGGAAAAGCCCAATGTTTTATTTATATTGAACCACTTAGCACATTTTTTATCCATGTATACCAAATGTGTACTAATAACAATCACTGTTGCGTTCTCTACCCATCATCTTGTCTGGCAGATTGTTAATTCAAAAATGTTGTAGCTCTACAATACGAGGATTTTAAACAATTCTGCTCATCTTTTCCTCCACATCTTACCAATTCCCATTCTGAGGGACTGACTCGAACCCCAATGAAGTCAGTGAAAATTCTTTCCCTGATTTGCTTGAGTTTTGGCTCAGTCTGCAATTGAAGGATAATATCTTCTCTAATAAAGCTCCACTTTTCTTCTAGAAACAAAGATATCATCTGATATGTCTTTTCCACCCAATAAGATCCCCGTCACAATTTAGGCTGAATGCCAATATGTCCCAAAAGTGTATATAACAATTCAAACTGTCCCAAATCCTGAATTTAATATATTTAATAAAGCTGAAGCTATTCTAAATCCCAGAAAGGGTTGCACAGATTTTAAGGCTTCTACGCTGTGTATGTTGGAACTCAAAGGCCTAGGGCTTCAACTCAGTTCAGAGTGCTCTTTCAACATCACAATGCACTTGCCTATTTTGTTAATTTCTTGGGCAAAACTGTACTTGACTAAGCAGCTTGACAAAGCATCAGCACTGACTGCAACCCTACCAGCAATCTAAATAAAGTGCTGCTGCACAAAGGGGGCCTGATGTTGCCACCTTAGTCACACAGTATAGTATTTACACCACAAACAGATCTCAGTCCACCAATGCATATGATTTAGTCATGCTGAGTAAACTTCACATATGTTCTGGAGTTCTAATGGGTTGAGATCATAGTCCCATTGATTTCAGATAAACTAAACTTGCAGAATAAAGGGTCAGGGGGCAGAAAAGGGTCTTCCAGAAAAAGACCTTTGTTGGCAATGTGTCTTGAAAGGAAATAACATCCATGTTTTCTTTTCACTGACAAATTAAATGGAGAGAATAATTAGGCAAACACCAGGAAAATATTACTAATAACGAAAGCGACAACCCTGAGTAGATGTTTGTCGATTCTTGCACTCTAGTCATAGCCATACTGTTTTACCTCACATGGTCCAGTGCCAGCGCTCTCAGCCCCAGCGCAGATTTCTGACTCATTCACTGTAATCTTTCCTTTGAGATATTGGTTGCACTTTTCATTTCCCACAATAAATAGGTTTGCTACTCGGAGCAGGCCATCAAAGTGAATCACTAACATAGAAAACAAGAGCAGCAATGAATTGTGTACATTACATTTTAATGAAAAGGAACACCAAGTAAAACAACTGTTTATGCTGTTACATGCTGCTTTATCAGCTCCAGATTCTCCTAACTTCCCCGGTAGTATGCATGAATGTTTTAGATTTAGTACAACAAAAAGAGCAATGGTAAGAGTAATGGACAGAGTATGGATTTCTGGGTTCTATTCCCTAATCGATGAATGACTTGCTGTATGACTTCGTGGGAAATCACTAAAGGTAAGATTGAGACTTTGAGTGAAATTCTGGTTCCACAAAAATTCGGAGGGAGCTATTTTGGAATAAAGAATTCTTGTATAGCTGCCTATTTGGACACTTATTTCAGAACAACAGGGCCTCTTTCTGGATTATAATGAACCAGAAAAAGGTACTATTCCTCTAGAATAAGGGAATTATTCTGGAATAGACAAAATACGTCAAATTCACATCCTAATTTTAAACCAGAATAATTCCCCGTGTAGATAAAACCGAAGAGAACATAAGAATGACCATATTGGGTCAGATCAATGGTCTATCTAGCCCAGGGGTGGGAAATAATTTTTGATCGCGTGCCACTCCAAGAATGTATTAAGTGGTCAAGGGTCTCACTCTTCCATGATATTAATGAAGGAGGTGCATGTTCTGGGATGGAGATTGGGTGCAGAAGGTGCTTATGGTAAGGGACTGGGTTACGGGGAAGGGGGGAGAGGGAGGGTGCAGGGTCCATGAGGAGATACGGGTGCAGGAAAGGAATCTGACAGAGAGGAGAGGTATAAAAGGAAGTGCAGGGTCTAGGAGGGGGTTATGCCCTGGGACATGAGTGCACAGGGTTTGGGTGATATGGGTGTAGGAGTGCAGGATGGTTGGAGGGAGAAGAGGCTGGGGTGCTAGAGGGAGGCTCTGGCTGGGAGGCGCTTACATGGGTGGCTCCTGGACAGTAGTCCAGCTGGTTCCTGCCTTCCATGTCCTTGCACCAACTGCAGGGGCCACGTATGGCTGAATCTGAACATGGTGAGTGGCTAATAGGAGTTTCAAGATTGTGCTGGGGATAGAGGCAGCACACAAAGCCTCTTCCCCTTTCCCCCAGGCTTGCAGCATTCAAAGAGCTGCCCTGAGCAAGTGTGTGGTGGCAGAGAAGGCAGGCAGACAGATGCTTCAAAGGGAATGAAAAGCACAGACCATTTATCAAGTGATCCATTACCAGTTGTCTAGCCAGAGGTTCTGATACTCAGACATTTAGGGACTCTCAGAACAATGTGTTGTGTCCCTGACCATCTTGGCAAATAGCCCTTTATGGACCTATCCTCCTGGATCTTACATAGCTCTCTTTGGAATCCATTTGTACTTTTGGCCTTTTCAGCATCCCCTGGCAACAAGTTCTACAAGTTGACTGTGTGTTGTGAAAAGTATTCTCTTATGTTTGTTTTAAACCAGCTGCCTATTAATTTCACTGGGGGACTTGTGAATCATTTGTTACATGATGGGATAAATAGCACTTCCCCATTCACTTTCTCCATACCACTTACAATTTTACAGACCTCTATTGTATTCCCTCTAGTCATCTCTTTACTAAGATGAACAGTCCCAGTCTTTTTAATCTGTCCTCATATAGAAACTAGTACATAACCCTAATATTTTTAGTTGCCTTTCTGTGTACCTTTTCCAATTATAATAGATCTTTTTGGCATGGCGTGATCAGAGCTGCATACGGTATTCAAAGTGTGGCTGTATCATAGGTTTATACAGTGGCATTAGGATATTTTTTGTTTTTTATCTATTCCTTTCCTAATGTTTCTTAATATTCTGTGGGCCTTTTAACTGCCCCTGAATGTTTGCAAAGAACTATCTGAAATGACTCTAAGATCTCTTTCCTGAGAGCTAACAGCCAGTTCAGACCCCATCATTTTGTACATATAAATGGGATTGTTTTTCCACTGTGCATTAATGCACTCTTATCAACACTGAATTTCATCTGTCCTTTTGTTTCCCATTCACCCACGTCAGTGAGATCCCTTTATAGATTTTCAGAGTTAGCCTTGGACTAATTACCCTGAGTAATTTTGAAATGTCTGCCAATTTTGCCACCGCATTGTTCACCCTTTTCCCAGATCATTTTTTAATCTGTTGAACAGCACTCGTTCCAGTACAGATCCGGCGGGGGGTGCTATCTACCTATCAGAGATAGAGCTTCTTCTTAGAAACCCATCAATTACCCTTTGGCTAGCAGATTGCAAGGAAGGGTTCTCATCCTCTATGTTCACCAACACTCCAGTGAGACAGTACATGGCCAGTGGCTTTCACAGCCATTTTCTCAAAGCAGAGGAAACATGGATTCCACTACAAGCTCAAAGGTGGAGGGGGAGAGCATGTTCTAGTAGGCATAGACTCTTCTGCTCATTTCCCCATAAGATGAACCCACTGTCTCCCATCCTCTCCAACATGTTCCTGTCCCAGTCCTGTTTCCCCTGCCCTTTTCCCAACTGGCCTAGCCTCCTTGGCCAGCAAGTCCTAGTGCCACACCTAGTTTCCTTGCTCAGCCCATTCCACTCCCTCCTGGCTCCTTATCTAATCTCTCTCTGTCATACACACCCAGATTCCAGTCATGCAACCCCCCCATTGGCTTCCAGGCCAGGTATCTTTGCCCAGCCAGCCCCAGTGCCCACTGAAAACACAGGAGAGATAGGTTCCTTGATCTCAGTTTAGTGCCCAGCCCTCATCCTTAGTGATCCAGACCAGCAATCGCAGGGAATGTCTTGTTCAGCCCTCGGCTGGAGTATGCACTGCAGAAACGTCACTGATTTTATGAGTTAAACTGTAAGCAAAGTCCACTGAACATGTGTTAACTGTGATTTTTAAAAAAGTTTATAGCGTGGCCAAATTTGAGCAGATTTTCACAGGGATGACAAAAGGAGCGTGTCTAAGGGTGTGTCTATACTAGCCCCCTAGTTCAATCTAGGGAGGCTAATGAGGGTGACCGAAATTGCAAATGAAGCACAGATTTAAATATCCCACGCTTCATTAGCATGTTCCCAGCCGGTTGCCATTTTGGAAATTGACTAGCCCGAAGTAACTGCCCCCGTCTACATGCGGCGGTGAAATGGGATTCCAAACTAAAGCCCTAAATTGAATTAGCTGATAAACCTCATTGCAGGAGGAATAACAGCTAATTCGATTTAGGGCTTTAATTCGGAATTCCGTTTCACCGCCGCATATAGATGCGGGCAGTTACTTCGGGCTAGTCAATTTCTAAAATGGCGACCGGCCGGGAACATGCTAATGAAGTGCGGGATATTTAAATCCCACGCTTCATTTGCAATTTTGGTCGCCCACATTAGCCTTCCTAGATCGAACTAGGGGGCTAGTGTAGACATGCCCTAATACAAAACCCCCTGCCTGCTCCAAAACATGGGCTGCTACAGCTTTCATAAGGGAAATGTCAAACAAAATGTTAACATATACAGAACAATGCAATTTCCTCTAGCCTCATTCTCAGACATAGCTGAATCATTTTTTAATTTTCCAAAAATATTCTGCTTGATGAAGCTATCAAGCGTCACAAATTTCACCTGAAAGAGTTAACATTTAGCAATATTATAAGCAATGGAATACAAAATCTTATAATAGGACATTTTAGAGAACTTATATCAGGCCTGCCAATGGGCCCAGCAATTCTAAAGGGCTCCAGGCACAGCATGCTCTGGGCAGGTCTAAGAGCTAGGATGTGCCATGTTCCAGGCAGTACTGAAGGCTGTGAGGGAGCAGGTGTGGCACACTTGCTTCCCCTGGCTCCACCTCTTTCACCAGAATCCTGCGCCTGCCAGGAGCATGAAGCTGGCCTACCCCACCTTGTGCAGGGGCCTGGCATGCTGTCAGCCCCCCTGAATTAAATTCTAGGCAACACTACTAGCCTTTATGTTAGGAATGGGAACTGAGTAGGCACTCAACACACATTGTCTCTTTTGGTTTAAAAAAATTAATTTCTTACATCCTGTGTATCCCCATCCATAAACACTACAAGTGGTCCTCTCTGGAATGGTGCATCCAGAAGTGGGCAGTCTGATTATATCCACAAAATTATTTAATACTGCCGCTCTGCAAAGAGAAAACAGAGTAGATATGATGGATCATATGTGATATTTTAAACTGCTTTTTAAAAATTATACTATCTATTATAACTCACAGTAGTAATTAACAATTGTGACAATTTTTCTGCTTTATTTTTCTTCGTATGAAAATCTGGGAGTTCCTTTTAATTGTTTTTTGCATTGCAGCTGTTAGTTCTCAAGCAGCTTTCCTGAAAAGCTGTTACCACATTTATTCTGTTTAATTTGGGTTTTCTGTACAAAGATAAACAATGAAGGCATAAAGGGAATATCCTTAATTTGAATAAACATTTATTATAATATGACAGTACATATGAAGGGTCATATGTACAAAAGGCACTCACAATCTATTGTTTATTTTATGCTATAAATTAAAACCATGCACCATTCTCTTCACTGTTTTTAACAAGCCCTCATTATCAAGAAAAAAAGATACATGGAATGGCATTTATTATTCAGAAATGGCATTTATTTTTGTTGGTGCAGACGGGGAACTTGCTTTTTCAACACATGTCCAATAATTCAGGCTTTATGCTGCTGGAGTGCTCATTAACTTGAGAAGTGAACTATATGTACAACTAGCCCTTCTGGCGACTGCTGTTCTAGCTGCTGATCCACACCAGTTATTGGAACTACTGGATCAGTATAAATATCGAGCTGTGTGACCCCTCTTGGCTATCACAACTATTGCTTCTTATTCCAGATTTCATGGAACCAATATAGCAGCTGTGTCTTTAATACAGAGTGAGTTCACAACCATGACTTTTCAGCTTTTCTGTGGCAGACACCAGAATAATCCCCAAACAGAGACCTGGCACCAGATACTAAGAACCACTACTCAACTGAATTCTTGGCAAAGATATAATATAACCACTATCCTTTCAATCAAAAACACAGGACATCCGAAAAATTAGGGACGTACTGTGAAGAATATTAAGCCAATCCCCAAAACAGAAAAAAAAACAAATATTAGCAACTAATCAATATGCCACAGTGAGCAGAATTGGTCAACATTTCTGTAAATTATCAGAGGGGTAGCCATGTTAGTCTGGATCTGCAAAAGCGACAAGGAGTCCTGTAGCACCTTATAGACTATCAGATGTATTGGAGCATAAGCTTTTGTGGGCAAAGACTAACTTCGTCAGATGCATGTAGTGGAAACATTCAGAAGCAGGTATAAATATGCAGGCCAGAATCAGGCTAGAGATAATGCGGTTAATCAATCAGGGAGGATGAGGCCCACTTTTAGCAGCTGATCTGGAGATGTTAATACCGAGAGAGGAGAAGCTGCTTTTGTAGTTAGCTAGCCATTCACGGTCTTTGTTTAATCCTGAGCTGATGGTGCCACAGGACTTCTCATTGTTCATGTGGATTCAGACAAACACAGCTACCCCTCTGATACTTGGTCCTACAAGACTCCTTGTCATTTCTGTCAATGTTTTTCAATGGAAATGGCTTTTCAACCACCAAAAAGGAAATCCACAAAAATTTTGTTTTAATTGACATTGTTTTCCGTTTTTGAAGGGTTTACACCCCCCCCCCCGTTTTATTTGGATGGGGAAAATTCTCCTCTGTTATTCTTTTATTTTAACAAACCCTTTTCCAGTAGGGTGGAGGAAGCTAAATATTGTAAGGATTTTATTATTTCTACTCCCAAAATGATTATTTTTGTTGAAAATAAATGAAGAATGTCAAACAAAGTGAAAACATTTCTTTTGAATGGTTTCATAACCTATAGCTGCTTTGCCTTTCTACAACCAGCTTTAACTGTGAATTTAATCTATATGGACATAACCTGTATTGCTACTATCTAGGTCTGAGCCTGTATTTCTTTCTTAGTCAAAACATTCAATATCCTGGAGTTAGCCATATTAAGAACTGACCTGGTAAGTTTCAATAACACCAAATCAGACCCTTCAGGTCCATACACCAACTGGGAGATATTCAGAACTTGTTTATGTTTCTCTTCTCTTCCTTTGATATTATGAACTCCAAGCCAAACTTCATAGTCTTTCAAATCTTTGTACCTGAATAAGTCAAAATTGGTATGATAGAGTGGCATTTTCCTTGGATTAGTCTCAACACTACTTATTTTGTACAGTATCATTCCCATATGCATTGAGAGATATTATCTGACTCTGATAGAGATGGACCCACACTGCCATTTCAAAGTCAAATCAGAACTTTTCCAAATTTTGTCCTGTTCAGATGTAGGGTTTTGGTTTGGAAGCACTACATAAATAGAGGGAAGCTATAAAGTTTACATCCAGTTCCAAAACTTTCCAAAATCTAAAGGCATTTTAGCTAGTGTCAGTCACCATTATTTCTGTATTCTCTCTTTGTTTGGTTGGGTTTTTTTTTTACATTTTATATCAATTCCACCAATTGTAAGAGTTTATTTCACTTTGCAAGTACTGCAGCTTGATAGAGAATCTGTTTACTGGTTATTGAAATTGCAGCTTCAAAGACAAGAGCTACTGAAGTATTATGTTAAAAATGGAAGTGATGTTGTAGCAGATTACCATTTTTCTCCACTTGTATATTAGGAACATTTATCATAGAAATATGCACCCACTTCTACATATATTCATGGCAAACCTGTTAGTCTATACCCTGGAAGTTGCTAGGTCAATAAATTGGAACACCTAGAACAGCAGTGTATAGAGAGGGGAAAACAAGTATGAAAAAATAAGAACCAAAATACACTTGCAGCCAAAACTCAAACTGAACCTTTTGGAAGACCCAAAGGTCACACTTTTAAAAATATTTATTTTCATTTGCATGGTGAAGTTGTACTTCTTGAATTCAGACAGTATCTAAGCAGGGTAATGGAAAGTTTGTTCTGTTAGTATTTCTAAGGCAGAATAAGAAAGCTCCAGAAATTTCATAACCTATCAAAGTTCTTGTGAATATTCAGATACTATGGAGCATTAATGATTAAGTAGTAAGGCCTATGAACACAAAAGAAGTTAAGTGTTAAAATGCTGAGCGTAACGGCACCTTACTTTTAGATGCCTAGGAAAATCCAGCAATTCACTAAGTCTGAGATAGGCACCTTGGCTCCTATGCAATGAATGGAGACATATAAACTAGTTAGATGGATTCACAGAAGCTAGCATTCTAGGCAAGGAGCTTACTAAACTAGCCAATGGGAGATGCTGACCAAAGGGGAGTGTTAAGTACGACCATTGAAGATAGGTGTTTAATTCCAGGCTGCAGGAAAAGAGCTTTGTCTGTTAGTAATTCCCAGCTCTGACACCTTACACCATTTACAGCAGTAGCATGAGATGAAATTTTATAAAGAGGAAATTGTCTAACCATTACACTTCAAAGACATGGTCATATGTCATGCTTGTGTGTAAAATCTTCAGTGCTCTTTTCTAATGAATAAATAAAGAAATGATCCATAAAACACTGATTATCAAGAAAGAAAGACTGAAGATAAAGCAAAGGGAAAAACTTCATGTTTTAAATGGAAGAGGCATTGTACCATAGGCTTAAAGGAAAGAAATACATTTCAACTATACAAAGCTACAAAGTACTTTACCTCGAAGGGAAACATTGTCTTGCTGTTAGAACCCAGTTTTCCTTTATCAAAGTACCTCCACAGATATGTTTATTCCTGAAAAAACAAGATAAATGTACTCTTTACATTTTACCAAGCCAATAGTTCTAAGATAACTTCTAAGGCTACCATTCAGTTACATGTGTTATACTATTTAACTAGATTTAATGTCACTAAAGGGTAGATTGATAACCCCCAAAAATGAAGATCTCTCTAAAGTAGTTTCCTGCTGAATAATAATAATGCAGGCTTCCCTCAGACTGCCCTACTAACTTATGTCTAGAGATGAGAGGGATGTTCATTTCTCTGTTCATTCATTTTTGGCTTCATTGCTGAGACTAAAATAAGAGAGCCAAATGTAAAACTGTGATGTGGCTATCTGCATAGTAGGAACTAGACTGAAACTATCAGCTCATTTCACACAGGCTCCTAAAGGCTGTGTCTAGACTACAACTCTCTGTCGACAGAGAGATGTAGATTAGGCACATCAAAATTGCTAATGAAGCAGGGATTTAAATATCTTGTACTTCATTAGCATAAACATAGCCGCCGCTTTTTTCGACACAGAGCTTTTTTGAAAAAAAATGGCAGTCTAGATGGGGATCTGTCGAAAAATAAGCCCTTTTTCGACAGATCCTGTAAACCTCATTTTTTGAGGAATTAAGGATCTATCGAAAAAGGGTTTATTTTTTGACAGATCCTCATCTAGACTGCCAGGTTTTGTTTTTTGTTTTTTTTTGTTTTCGAAAAAGCTCCATGTCTGAAAAAAGCAGCAGCCATCTTTATGCTAATGAAGGGCAGGCTATTTAAATCCCTGCTTCGTTAGTAATTTTGACATGCCTAATCTACATCTCTGCCGACAGAGAGGTGTAGTCTAGACACAGCCAAACTGCCGCCAGATGGTAACAACATTTGATCATTACTCAACTAGATCATATTCCGAATATTGACTTAAAGGTGGAAAGTTCCTATTTGATTACCAATCCCTTGAGTTATCTAGTCCCCACATATTTCAGTTGGAAATAATCTGCAATATGTAATGATGACCTATGTGAGATTATAAAGACTGTGGCACACTATATCATGTAAAATTTAAAGGATTTAACATGACAGATACTCCTGGAATAAAGATAATTTGGAATGCAGATTAGTTTGCTTCTTTAGTATTTCCAAAATCGTTATATTTATTTACTGCATCTGTTTGGACAGAAGATATGAAACTTCAGTACTTTGGGAAAAGCTTAAATTCTTGCATTTTATAAATTCAAATCATGCAGCTGTCCAAAGCTTTAGCAAGAAAGAGCCCAAATTCACTTATGCTTATTCTATGTTGCAGTTCAAAGATAGCAGACTTAACACAGATGTTTGCCTTCTACTTCTCTTTGGACTGTATTTCGTCTGGGGAACAAGTTGTATTCTTTTTAAAAGAAAGATTTTGGCCATGTTCCTTGTAACTGCATCACAAGTTAGAGAACATGTAAACTTTTTCTCAATGTCATTTGGCCAGATTGGCATTGTCTCATTTACAAATTATGACTGGTGTATTTACAGTGGCGTTCACAGAGATCAAAATTCTGCTTTCACAGTGGCACAAATCCAGAATAACTTCTCTGCAGATGGAGTTACTCCAGATTTACTTAAGTGTCACTAGTAATAGAATCTGGCGCAGACTTCAGGATGTTCAGGGTAATTAATTTTCTTTACATTTCTGAGATGGGCCCCTAGCTGCACACTGTGGAGCCAGATATAGGTTTCAAACACCCCAAAGGATAGAGATGTTCAGCTCTGATTTTTGGTATTGCCCATTTTAAAGCTTTCTAAATTATGGTTAGGAGACAGTTTTGAAACTTTCTCCCTTCAGACACACACAAACACACACAATCTGGAGCAATCTGAGGTTTTGTTTCAAATCTCTATTTTAATTATTGGGTTTGTTTCTGATAATACAAATGTTGAATAATAAAACCATATTCGTATTCACCAACAAAATTTTTGGTCATCCCCCCAGGCACTGGTAATTCTGTATCTCTTAATATATATTGTGGTATGGCATGGGATACAGTGTCCAAAGTAACATTCCAGTTAGCCAGTGGCTGGGTTTTTTCAGTTATGTCACCTGTGTAGCAACACCTGAGGATACAGATATGAAGCTTCATAACAAAAAGAAAAAAAACCACAAAACAAAGCTGCTATGTCCATTATGGGTAGAGAACAGGGAAGAGTTAGCAGGGGAAGGAAAACAAATACAGGTAGGGTCACAAGCGAGGTAGCAATGGCAGGCAAGCAGAGGGAAGTACTGAGGACAAACAAATCATAGATTTATACAGCCTATTCTTCTGCAGCTGTTTGTGGCCTGCAAGCTACTGAAGAAGTGGGCTGTGTCCACAAAAGCTCATGATACTATCAACATATTTTGTTAGTCTTTAAGGTGCTGCAAAACTATTTGTTGTTTTTTAAGTTTTTCCAGTTACAGACTAACTTAGCGATCCCTCTGAAGCTTTTTAACCAACCAGTTAGAGTAAAAGCTAAACTGGGAGTCACTGTTGATGACCAAATATTCAAAGTGGAGAATATCTACCATAGTAGGCAGGTAGAAGATACTTTTGGAAAGGATCAGAAATTGCTTATATGGAAGGGTTTGGGTCATGGTGGTGCAAAACAAAAATCTATGCCCACTCATTCCTTTTCCTTTCCTCGGTCATATTGCATACCTCCGTTTTCCTTTTTTGCTTGTATGTGCTGAACACGCTAGCCTGGTACAACATGGAACGTATGCACCTGCTCTGTTTTGTCAGTAGTTCAGCTGAAGTCAAGGCTTCACATGTTAAGCATGCACTCAAGAATTTTGCTGGATCATACCAGTCTTGCTGGGCCAAGCCAACAGCCAGCTGCTCAGCAGCTTATTCAAGAGGACGAAAATACTGTTTTTGTAAAACCAACCAGGACCTTGAGACAGACCCTGAAAACATCCTAAATGAACATTATTTTGAGAAGTGCCTAAGAACCCCAGTTGTGGACCAGAACCTTTCAGGTATCTAAAAGGGTGTCACAAGGAGGAGGGAGAAAACTTGTTCTTCTTGGCCTCTGAGGGTAGAACAAGAAGCAATGGGCTTAAACTGCAGCAAGGGAGGTTTAGGTTGGACATTAGAAAAAGCTCCTAACTGGCAGGGCAGTCAAACACTGGAATAAATTGCTTAGACTGGTTGTGGAATCTCCATCTCTGGAGATATTTAAAAGTAGTTTAGATAAATGTCTGTCTGGGATGGTCTAGACAGTATTGGGTCCTGCCATGAGGGCAGGTGATTGGACTTGGTGACCTCTCAAGGTCCCTTCCAGTCCTAGTATTCTACGATTCTAAGTGCTGTACATATACAGAAAACAAAGTTGATGCAACACTCCTGATATTCAGGGAAAACAGAACAGTTTGAACATCCAAAATTAACTTTCCTAATAGAAAGCAAGTTGGAGATGGCTTTTAAGCACACAGACACAGAGAGCACAACGGGTACAAATAGTCCACAGATATTTAAAAAGACCAATACCACAATCAAATAGTTCAGAAATACAACATACAGGTACTTAGGAAAAGGCAAACAAATGGGTTAAGAACTGCATTTATGGAGGCGCAGAATAATGAATTGAAGAAGCATTCATTTTTATGTTGGTAGCTCTTCATAAGGTACCGAGCAGAAAAATGCATCTACAATAGCTAATCTGGAAAGCAGAAGTTTAAGCATGTTTTTTAAAGAGCAGTTCTTATAAACAGGACGGAAATAATGAGCTTAAAATTAGTTGATTGACATAAAGGATACAGATTTGAATTGAATAGTTTATACTTATATTTATACTTTCTTAGGCAGTTTTTAACCGCTATGTACTTGTGTTTTTACTAAGGTCTACATTTTAATGTAAACACAGACCTCTTTTTTTTTAATAGGGTCATCTTTCTATGCAAAATAATAGTTACCTGTATGCCAAACTAACCATCCATCCTTTATTAGTTTGTGTAGGGATTCCGTTTACAACTCTCAAATGTTTTGTTGAGGCACAAGAAATGACAGTATCTGAAAGCAGGTGCAGAGGTCACATTTTACTAAAAACAGTGGTAGGAAATCTGTACAGTTTCACATAAGGACCACAGAAAAGTCAATTTTAAATAAACATTTTTTCTCACTGCTACTACAAGAAATCATAATTACTTCAATTGAAGTGGTATCAGGCCATTAAACATTTAGGCAGGCTGTTGGCATTAATATAATTAAATTGTGTTATTATTCAGATTGTTATAATTATATGCTAATACTGAAAAATAGAATCATACACTAGTTGGAAAGGTGAGTTTTCTGTTACACATACACAGATACACTCAAAAGAAAATGGAACTATCATAATGAAACACACAGTATATATGTAACAATTACTTACGGTCTAAATTGGTTGTGGTAGGAGTTGTATCACCTTCACCTAGCAGACACACAAGACGTCCATAACAGTGAAAAATAAAAGAAAGTCTAAAATTAAGAGGAGTCATAACAGAAAAATAAATGGTAGGCTGTTGCTGATTTTAATAGCTCTCACAGATTAAGTCTTAAATAGATTTTGGAAAAGGCCTCAAAGGCACAGAGGCAAATGAAGGGGTAGAATTTTATTTCAGAAAAAAAAATATCAACATTTTAAAATGTTTATTTCACACTTTTCCTCTTGGATTAATTTTGAATACATTTGAACTACATGGACATTTACCAGTGCACACATATGGTTTCACATATGCATCGGCCAATACTAACAAATAAGGAGGATGCTATTAAATGGAGCTACTTGCCCAAATTCAAATTACTTTTAAAGGAAATCGAGCTGTCTTCCTAACTTAGACCTTTGGAAAATCTGAACCTTATTTATATGTTGATACTAGGAAACATTTATCTGAAGTCAAATTTGTTATTTGGAGATCAATTCTATAATCCAATTGCATTTATTAAAACTGCTTAAACTTTGTCTAAGTTAGAAGAATTTTCACCTCTATCTCTGAGAGAATAATTAATTAATTGATAATTAATTAAAATAAATTACTATTAGCACATAGCCCACCAGTGCTTGCTGTAAACAGTCCAAAATTACTGATAATATCATCACACACAAAATAGATTTGACATTTGCTGAACTATTTATTTTTGGCTACACTGTCAAAACAAAACAAAACAAAGGTTTTGTTTACTTTCAACAGATACAAAACAAGGTTTGTTTACTTTCAACAGATACAAAAATACCTGAATCAGAGGATCTCTATCTGAGAGTTGGTCAACACCTAAAACTTAGGTCAACTTAGCTGTATCTCTTGAGGGTAATGTACATCCCTGAGAGACAAAGCTGAGTCAATCTTAGCTCCAGTAGATACCATAAGGTCAATGGAAGAATTCTTCCATCATAGAATCATAGGGTTGGAAGAGACCTCAAGAGGTCATCGAGTCCAAACTCCAACCTAAAACAGGATCAACCCAAACTAAATCATCCCAGACAGGGCTTTGTCAAACCAGGACTTAAAAACCTATAGGGATAGAGATTCCACCACCTGCCTAGGTAACCCATTCCAGTGCTTCACCACCCTCCTAGTAAAAAACAGATTTTCCTAATATCCAACCTACACCTCTCCCATTGCAACTGGAATATCAAGCCAAACACTGCCTCTCAAGGCACCAAAACAATGGAAAACCCTTTTTCCTTTGCTGTAGCAAGTATCTATACTACAAATGTGTAGCTGTATAGATACAGCTATATTTCAGTAGCACTTGTAGCATGTACATAGCCTGAACATGCTTACAGTTTTAGGGTCTCACAAATTTGCTGCCAATTACTCTTCTGACTTTATTCCTAAATCCTAGAGAGCATAGGAACACAACAGCCTATTTTACTGTTTAAATGTTCTCCCAGGTTCTGAAACATTTTTGGTTTTAAGATACAAATAGAAAATAAATATCTTTCAAACTTAAATGTGAATTCCAAATATCTCATCATTAACTCTCTCCCCCACTAAACCTCCATTCATTTTTTAAAATCCCTTTTGTTTACGTTTATTTACTCCATTTTAACATATGATTTTATTTATATATATTATGTAGTGTTATCACACATATATTGTGGTTTTAGATGTAAAAATTCATTCATAGAAAAACACACAGAAATAAAAGGCAATGAATTTATACTTTCTTCCTTCATATTGAAAATTATCTACTGTAACAATTAAGTATAATGGTGAAGAACCTCTTTGTACACTGAAACAAATATTTCTTTAAGATTTGTTTCCTTAGAGCACTTGAGTTATTTAAACAACACTGTAGAAATATGGGGAAATTATGATATCAAGGTACTTTATGAACCTCCTTTCTCCCAGCATCTGGACTCAATGCATTTATCCACCCAACACCCTTTGAGTTAGTCAAATGCTATTAACCCTTTACAGAAGGGTAACTGAAGCACTGACAGGCTAAGGGTACGACTACACTGCATGGCTATTTTGGGATACCTCTTGTGTCCTGAAATAGTTACCCCCATGTCTTAACAAACTACATACTATTTTGAAATATTTTTCAAAATAATGGGATGCTATTTCAGCATCCCTGTAACCCTCGTTCCATGAGGGTTAAGGGATGTCTTGAAATAGTGTGTTATTTCGAAATTTGGTAGTATGTAGACATGCCAAATTTCAAAATAAACTATTTTGAAATAGAATAAAAATAAAATACACAATTTGAGTATCTTATTTCGAGTTTAGAGTGCTATGTAGACTTAGAGTACTAGTTTAGAGTGCTGTGTAGAGTGCTGTGCACCCTTAGGCTACGTCTAGACTACAAGCCTCATTTGAAAGATAGCATCTAGACTATAAGCAGATTTTTCAAAAAAGTGAGCCACTTTTTTGAAAGATAGTGTAGACACTCTTTTGAAAAAGCAGTTTGCATTCAATAGAATCTTTTTTTGAAAGAGTACTT
Source organism: Pelodiscus sinensis (assembly GCF_052426305.1). Classification (NCBI taxonomy): domain Eukaryota; kingdom Metazoa; phylum Chordata; order Testudines; family Trionychidae; genus Pelodiscus; species Pelodiscus sinensis. The sequence continues at coordinate 21,539,722 of NC_143052.1, read as the reverse complement.
CCGAAAAAAGGCATCATTCCTCGTAAAATGAGGTTTACCACGATCCCAAAAACTGCCGTGTTGTTTCGATTTACTTTTGAAAGAACGCAGCTGCAGTCTAGACGCAAGTGAAGTTTTTTTTTAAAAGAAGGCAACTTTTTTTGAAAAAATCCTGTAGTCTAGACGCACCCTCAGTGATTTGCCCAACATCACGTGGGAAGTGTGAGGCAGACAAAAAAGGTAACTAAACCTGGGTCCCATGAGTCCCAGACTAATATCCTTCACCCTGAATCATCACTCTTCCTTTCCTTGCCTCACTATCACCAGTAACCATACCGAGCAGGATTCTTTGTCTGCTATAGCCCTGTTATCCTGCTGTGGCAGCATAAATAAGCCTCAGAGCCAGTTAAGAGAGAATGTCCCTGGGACAAGCTTTGCACAAGGCTGTTCTCCTCCCCATTGCCCCCCAAGTTATGAACAAATTATTCATGATAAGAGTTTAAGTTTTGTGGTGCCACATGTAGCAGCTGGAGCATAGACAAATGTATATGACAACAAAATATAGCAAATATTATACAGCTGACAGTAATTCCGAAGTTGCAAGGCATCTTAAGTGCTTACATCGAGAAATTGGGCAGTAGTCCCAGGGAACGAGAGGATTGCTCGTGTAGCACCAAGGACCATGAACATCATCATCGGGATTGCGGCAGTAGTTTTTCTTCAGTTTGCTAATGTCTAGTTCCATGAATACTGGTATGTGCCTACAGGAAAAAAAACAGCATGCTACTAATAAGTGTGTTCATGCTACCAATAAACATGTTCCTATGAACATTCATTCCTCATTTTAAATGAATTCACATTGACTATATTCAAGCATATGGATGTAGGAAAGCCTATGGAGTTACTCTGTAGATTTCAAGGGCTGGCAGGAAAATTAATTTCCTCAGCTTGACATGAAGAAACTTAGCACAAATCCCTGTGTTCAGGCCATGTGCTCAATGGGAGGACTGGGGTCATATTAAAGAGCAAATCCTAGTTCCTTTCAATTGGGGGAGAGTGGCTGATGAATCTGGATTCCACGTTCCACACCAGGGATCAGAAAGTAGCCCAAGAATCCACCCAGATGTCTATAAGACTCATTCAGAGTATGCAGGTGTAACTCACATGTGTACTAGGTGTCCGTCTGCTATGTACATTGGACAAACATCTCAGACACTTCGTCAAAGGATTAATGCCCACAAAACAGATATTAGACAAGATCACAAAGAGAAAACAGTTTCTTGCCACTTTAACCAGAAAGGACACTCTCTAAATGACTTAGCCACCTGCATTCTGCTACAAAGACCTTTTACATCTGCACTTGAAAGGGAATCCTCTGAACTGTCATTCATGTTAAAATTCGACACTTACCACCAGGGACTTAACAAGTCTTTGAACTTTCTCACCCATTATCAAGACAGTTTCCCCAATTATCACCTGTAATACCATTAACTCACAAACATCCCACTCTCCCTACCTTTAATATCAGCAATTCACAGACACTTACCTTCCTTCCTCCCCCTTCCCACCCCCCCGCATCCTCCTTCTGTTCTGCAATGTGATTTGTCCTTTTCATATTTGTTCATTTTTTTAAATTGTATCCTTTGGTATATATGGTTGTGACTACTTTCTTCCACTATTTGATCTGAGGAAGTGGGTCTGGCCCACGAAAGCTCATCATCTAATAAACCATCTTGTTAGTCTTTAAAGTGCTACATTGTCCTGCATTTTGCTTCAACTACCCCAGACTAACACGGCTACATTTCTATCACCAGTGTACTAGGTATGGTATTGCCTCACCTAGTGGCACTTAGACCACTTACAGGGAGGAAAAATGAGTGCACTCTATAGCCATCGCTGAGAGCCAGCTAGCTTTTAGCTCAGGCTATAGAGGCTCATGCCCTAAGCTCCACAGGTCTCAGATTTGATTCCGCCTGTTGGCCTTACACAGGCACACACACACAAACACATGTATAACAACAGGACTGCTCCTCCATCTAACCTGCAGAGATTTTCTATTTATGAGGATGAGAGTGGGAAGCACAAGCATACTAAGTTCATTAGCCAATCCAAGCAGACAGTTTATAAATTCTAATTAGAATAGTGGTAGAGATGTAGCCGTGTTAGTCTGGGGTAGCTGAGGACACTACTGCCAACCTGATAGCAGACCTATGTAACTTTGTTCTCACCCACAATTATTTCCAGTTTGAGAACAACTTATACCTCCAGATCAGCGGCACAGCCATGGGTACACGCATGGCCCCACAGTATGCTAACATCTTTATGGCTGACCTAGAACAACGTTTCCTCAACTCCCGTCCCCTTTCACCCCTCCTCTACCTACGGTACATCGATGACATCTTTATGATCTGGACGCATGGCCAAGAAACACTGGAGATATTCCACAGAGATTTCAACAACCTACACCCCACCATCAACCTCAGCCTGGACCATTCTACACGAGAGATCCACTTCCTGGACACCACCGTACAAATCAACAATGGAAAATTAGACACCACTCTCTACAGAAAACCCACCGACTCATACAGTTACCTACATGCATCCAGCTCCCATCCAGAACACACCACACGATCCATCGTCTATAGCCAAGCCCTTCGATACAACCGCATCTGCTCTAATCCCACTGACAGAGACCAGAAGCTTCAGGATCTCTACCAAGCATTTATAAACCTCAACTACCCACCCAGAGAAATAAAAAAGCAAATTGAAAGAGCCAGACGAATACCTAGAAACCATCTACTTCAAGACAGACCCAAGAAAACCAACAATAGAACACCACTTGTCATCACCTACAACCCCCAACTTAAACCTGTCCAACACATTATCAATAAACTACAACCTATATTGGAACAGGATACCATACTCAAAGAGGCTCTGGGAGACAGACCCATAGTCTCCTATAGACAACCACCTAACCTCAAGACGATTCTTACCAACCACCACAGGACATACCACACTAATACCAACCCTGGTACCTTCCCTTGCAACAAACCCCATTGCCAGCTTTATCCACATATTCATTCTGCTGATACCATTAATGGACCTAACCAAGTGAGTTATAAGATCAAGAACACATATTCCTGCGCATCCAGAAATATAATCTATGCTATCATGTGCCGAAAGTGTCCGTCTGCTATGTACATTGGACAAACATCTCAGACACTTCGCCAAAGGATTAATGCCCACAAAACAGATATCAGACAAGATCACAAAGAGAAAACAGTTTCTTGTCATTTCAACCAGAAAGGACACAGTCTTAATGACCTGCTAACCTGCATCCTACTTCAGAAGACATTCAAATCTGCACTTGAAAGGGAATCCTCTGAACTGGCATTCATGCTAAAATTCGACACCCTCCACACCGGACTTAATAAAGACCCCAACTATCTTACACATTACAAAGATAGCTTCCCCAATTATCACCTCTAATACTATTAACTCACAGACATTTCCCCTTCCCCACCTCTAATATCATTAACTCACTGGCATTCACCTTCCTTCCCCCCCCCCCCCACATCCCCCTTCTGTTCTGTAATGTGATTTATCCTTTTCATGTGTGTTCATTTTTTTTTTAATTTGTATTCTTTGGTATATATGGTTATGACTGTTTTCTTCCATTATTTGATCTGAGGAAGTGGGTCTGGCCCACGAAAGCTCATCATCTAATAAACCATCTTGTTAGTCTTTAAAGTGCTACATTGTCCTGCATTTTAATTAGAATAGACACATTTATACATTCAGAGCATGACAATTCCCTTCACTATAATTGGTTAATAATGGCAGTTGGCAAAAGTATATAGCAATTCATGTCATGGACAGTGAGAAATCACCAGACAGTGACTACACAAACTAAACACACAGTACATATCAGAGAGCAGTGACTTGCATAGCTGAGGTAGAACAGTTTCATTAGGGGCCAGGTCCTAAACTGCAGCAAGGGAGGTTTAGGTTGGACATTAGGAAAAACTTCTTAACTGCCAGGGTAGTTAAACACAGGAATAAGTTGCCTGGGAAGGTTATGTAACCTCCATCTCTGGAGATATTTAAGAACAGGTTAGACAGATATCTATCAGGGATGGTCTAGAGATGGTGCTTGGTTCTGTCATGTGGCAGGGAACTGTACTCGATGACCTCTCGAGGTCCTTCCAGCTCTAGTGTTCTACGATTCTGTCCTTGCACTCTGCATGGCTGAGTTTCATTTGAGTGGGCTTACCAACAGCCATTCTGAGTCCCAAGGCAGAACAGTAAATGCCTCCCCCCCCCCCCAAGCATGCACAAGCTACGCCTACACGGACATAGTCCACCTGACATTTAGGTGGTGCTGCACTTGCACTGGCTGGTGCCCAGTGAGCTGCCAGCTGCACTGCTGGGTACTCTCTTCTGGCACAGGAAGGGCCTCCACATGCCCACCCAGCTGCCTTGACGCCACCTGCACTAGCCCATGCGTGCATAGAAGCCCTGTGGCCCACTTGCCTCCTTTGCCCTCGCCTGTCGGCAGGCTTGCATTTGCAATTAACTTCGTAAGGAGGACGTGGCATCTTTAAGGCATCTGCCCTTTCTGCGGAGGGAGCTATCTGGTGCTCCTTTCAGAGCAAACTGAGTTGGTGCTGAGAATACAGTTGAGATATGGAGAGCCCAGAGAGCTCTTCTTGCTTGGAACCTTTCTTGGGTTGTTTATCAATTTTCAGCTTAAAATCCAACTGAAACTATGTTGAACTGAGTTGCAATTTCTCCCAGCTTCCCATTGAAGTCAATGGGACTTGAGGATGTTGAGCAGAGAGCACTCAACTAGTCACAATGTGTCATCCATAGGGAGCAATTATGCTGCATTCCTCACTCTCCTCCCCCACAACTTTAAAGGGCAGAGATGGGAAAATCCCTAGCATTTAGTGTGCTAAGAAATCCCAAAGTCTATAATTAGTGCCTGAACAAAGACACATTGTATAATGTACTTAAATGTAGAAGGAAATTATACTGGGAACTCAAGGATGTTTTGAAGTGTTTGCAAAAGAAAAAGAGGTGACAATTATAGGTGCTGTTTGTGCAGGACTCACTGTACATCCTCTTTGTGTCTTGTATCTACATACCTCCTTAAATCCTCAATATTCTCATTCCACATGGAGCAAGTTAGTCCAGATCTTGTCTTAGCCAAATTTCCCATGTAATTTTTGCCATTACCACGATAGCAATCTGGAGAAAGAATATTGAGAAAAAGAAATGTTGTTGGAACTTGTGCAATAATGAAAGAAAAATTGTTCTTTTACAGCAAGCATCCAAATAATTAAAGATAATCAAGTGCTATATTTAGCAGACACTATCCCAGATATAGCAAACATAACTGAAACCAGACAACAAATTAATGAGAGAAAGTGAACCTTTCTGAATTTAAATGGATATATCCCCTTCTCAGGGCCTAAAGACTTAACTACAACATGCAATAACTTGCTTTTACTGCGCCTTTCCTAGATAAACTGAGACCTTTTCAGTTTAAATATAATTTGCTTACAGTTAACAGGGTCACTGCAAATTATTCTACTTCTAAAAGCCGCCAGGATATGTTATGCTCTTTTTAAAAACATCCAGATGTCCTCAACTGAATGGAGAACAAAACTTTCTGAACTCATTAACAGAGGTTCTGGATTTTGGCAGCAATAGATAACACTGAAGTTTTTCTGTACTCTGGTATGAACAAGGAGTAGCACACCTTCAACTTAAATACAATTTAGAAACATGGCTTGATAATGCATCATACATTAAGATCATTTCATGATGTGCTGTCAAACATTTAGGAGTAAAAATAAGAAAGACTTTATATATTAAATGATTAATTTAAATGGTCAACAATGGGGCTGCGCCCCCATCTCACTATAATTGCCAACCCCCTTCTCTAGGGATCCCTCACCAGGCCTTGTGCTTCCCTCCCCCACCCCAGTTGCCGGGGAGAAGAGGCCTGCTCCAAGGCCTTGTCGGGCCCTGCACTTCCCCCCCTCACCACCGAGGGGGGCACTTCCAGGCTGCTGGTGGGAGAGTGAAGAGGGAGGCTGTGGTGTGGCAGCCAATCAATGGGGAAAAAGGAGAGTGAAGGAGGTGCTGCAGGATGCAGAGTAATATGATGACATCATTCTGTCATTACACAGGAAAAGTTTTTTTATATATAAAGAGAGATGTTCTAATTCTAGACAGCCCCCCCGCCCCCCCCCCACACACACACTCCATGGAGATACACACACACACATCTTTATTTTTAACAAACACAAAAAGAGAAGGCTAAATTTAATCCTCATAATGCAAAAAATTGTCAAGCCCCTTAACCCAGCTAAAATAAATGGAATAAATCCGAAATCTTTTCTGATGAGTTAATATTACCTGGATGTAGGTACTAAAATAGAGTCAAAGCCTGAGCATTCTCTATAAGATGCTGAATATAGTCAACTCCCTTTGATAACAATGCACACCTTGCAAGATCAAATTCACGTACAACAGAGCTACTGTGAAAATATTTATAAAACTCCATGAAGCGCTAAACATCCAGTTTAGAATACTTTTCTGATTCTGTATAAAATTCAGGCTGTTTGCAATGAGTTGCATATAATTGTCTAAGTCCATTTGTCAGTGGTCAGGATTCCACATTAGAACAGCCAGCCAAACTTACATAACATTTGGTAGTTTTGACAATTTCAGTAGAGAGATCAAAACAGAGAATGATCTAGAGATGATCCCTCCATCTCAAAGGAGGAAACACAATGAGCTAGATCTTCAACTGGTGTAAAATACACAGTTCCTTGCTTGCAATAGAACTGTACTGAGTTAGTTAAGTAGAGGACATGATGCAATAGGGCATCAGGTGAGGGAACACTTGTTATTGCTTTCTTTTACCTGAATAGAGGGACCAAGATAGATTCAGATTCCATTTACACCACTATAAATCCAATGAATTTTAAATGAAGCCCGTGGAGTCACTCTGGATTGCATAGGTGTAACAAATCAGAATCTGTTATTTCAGTCTCCACGAAAGTCAGTCTGGCACCTTGAACTTAAAATATTTTATCTCCTTGATATTAGTTACCTTGTTCACTTAACACATCACATTTAGGTATTTGGGAGCAATAACCAATCCGGATGTTTGGGTCAGTAGTAAAACACCAAGGTGACTCGGATCCATCTGGATTTCGGCAGTAGTTCTCTCTTAAATCCCTGTAAAAATAAATATGCTATTTTACATTAGGCATAACCTAAAACTGCTGTGTTCTACTGCTTTTCTATTACAAGTTAACAATAATAGAGGCTCTTTGAGGTCTATATGTTATTGATCAATATTTAGTGCAGAGAGATCCGTCTGAGACAATAAGAAAATAGGGACTAATAAAGTAAGTTAATTGTAAATGGAGTGTGGTAATAAGGGAATCATCTCCAGTAGATCTTTGTTTTGGCTAGCTATAGGATTTCACTTCAAGTATAATAATATTTTAAATATAGTATATTTCCATATGGGAACCTCCACCATTTTTTTCAAAGCTTTCTCTGATTACAAAATTCTTGCATGGCATCAGATACACCTGAAACCTATTAAAAGCACTTTTAAAAAATGCAAACCATACTATAGCATTAAAAATTCTCAATACTGTGAATGGCTCTGTAGAGCATACAGAAATGGTGTCCTGTAGTTTCTCAGTGATTTAATTAGGAAACTGAATATGAGTATATGAAAAAATTGTGTTGAAATCTTACACAGGTGTTACCTTTTGAATAAAAGTTTAACCACAAGGGACTCTCTCTTTAAAAATCTCTCACACTTGAATTAAATAGCCAAACTCCTCAAATGTAAGTTTTATTCTCCATTCTCCTGAAAGATGTCCTCATGTTCTTTGAAATTTTACATTCCACTGTATTTTTCAATTTGCCACAGTCATTGATAACTTACAGTAGAATAAAATAGGCATGATCCCATAACCATTATTCACATGGGTTTTCCTCAGTCATACAAGCAGTTTAATGGACTTTATTAGGGCTACTAGCATAATTAATATTTACTCATATGAGGAAAGACTGCACATCAGATCCTTTATTGTTTTCAGGGTGAGCTGTTCCAAAGCTACATTTTTACAAGAGATTGAAAGAACTGTACATGGAGCCTGCTTTTAATATATTAGTGACTCAAAGACTCAATCCTTGTTTGGCTAAGAAAACACTGCAGGAACAGCCCCCAAGACTGTCTTTCAGGTAGACTCAGGTAGGTCCTGCTCAACCATCTCTGAGATTTGTACAGGCGATTCAGGGACAATACTAATTCTGAAGTCAACAGGAATGCAAAAGGTTAACATGTGAGTGATTTTAACCCAATATTCTTACCCAGGGAGCAAATACTTTTCAGCTCTGCAGCTATGTCCAAGTGACTCTAAAGTAACATAACATGCATTATTAGACAAACTTGATAATGCTCCAGGTCAATGAAGGGACTGACGCAGGAAAGGTAAGTGTCTTGCCCAAAATCACAGAGCAAGTGCCTCTCAGAGCCAAGGTTAGAACTCGGGCTAATGAGGGGAAAACAGAATTTACAAGAAGGCAAAATAAAAAAAAGCTAACTCCATAAAAATATTATAAGTGTCAACTATCCACAATGAGATTGTTTAGATAAAAAAGGGGGAAAACACATTAGGACTTAGTTATATCTGAATATCAAAACTACAGATAAACAATGTTCTCCCTCCAAAAAACAGTGATGGCATAATAATGGGATTTAGGCCACAGTATTATAAACACACATGTGTCTGACTTTGAAGTCAATCAGTCTATTTCATGTGGCCAAAATTAAGCTCATGGGAGTTTTCAGAATAAGGGTCTTCAGTGTGTAAAAACAAAGACAACCTTGAACCAATTCATCAAGTGACCCATAATAACCCATAATTTTTGTTTTCAAAGAGAAATAATTATTTATAGCGCACACTTGCAATATTTGAATGTTCCTATGGCAGAAATAACAATGAACATGTCAGTATTGGAGTAATGATGGTGATAACTGTATTAAAAAAAGTAACAACCGGTCATTTAATACCCTTTGGTGATAGGAATGTCTAAATTGCAGGAACTGATCTCTGCCCTGTAATCTGTGACACCTGCATGTGCTACTCACTTGCACTTGAAATTTTCTGGAATGATGTTGTGCTGGTGAGGAAACTGGGAGTCCCAGTGCTGGCACTGGACTCCACTCCATATTGTGTTCACGGTGCCTCGGTAGCCCTCGCCTTGCCCCTTGACACACTCTGTTGTTTCCACTGCAGTATCAGTGATGTTCACAATGGTCTGAGCTATAAATGAAAAGAAAAGGAGCTGGTTTGCTTTCCTAAGAGTGAGTCAGGGCTAAGTGCACTGAAATTCATACCTTATAGCTATTCAAATCTGGGCCCTCTGCCTATATTGTCAGTGATGGTCAAGTCTAGCAACTCTAAAACAAATTAACTGTTCATTTAAACTTTTACAAGACCAGTGAGATTCTCTGCAACTGCAGGAACCATGCTAGCACATTTGCCGTCAGGAACAGAGCATAACATCTCTGAAATATATATGCTTTCCTATGTAAATCTTGCTGCATAGAGAGATGCCAAGCTTCTTCCTACACCAGTCAATGTCAGAGCGATATTCTTAGCTATTATAATCCCAATCCAGAAAGTATTTACACACATTCTTAATTTTACACAATTCAGTAGCCCACATGTTTAAGTGAAGCATATGCATAAATGTTGGCAGGATTCAGACTCTAATTATTTTTTTCAAAGCACCCAAAAGATCAGTGTTGGTTAAGTAAGCATTCACTTTAAAGCCTCTTTTTATTTTTTGTAATTGAAAAGTTTATGGGACAGATGTGGACAGCACACATTTACTAAGTAATGAAATCTAAACACACTACAGTACTATCAGTGTCTTCTAAATGCCCCAAAACCACCTTTGAATAATTTTTCAAGAGTCATTTTGGATCTGTTGCTAATTGGTATTTTTTCATAGTCTGGTGAGTAATTTTATAAATTAATTTATCAGCTATAGTTATCAACTGTAAATAAATTAATAAACAGTCTCTAAATTGACTCTGCCATTTTCCACCAATTACAATAATATAGATGTGTTTTATTGATACTGTAATTATCTCTTAGTGCTTCAGTAATTCAAGCTAGCTTGGCTAATTTGTGAAGGGAACAGATCTTAGGAAAACTAAATGTTATAACATAGGGTTTCTGTAGGATTTATTTTCAAATCCCTCATTGCAAAGATCCCATTAACTTCAATCAATAACATCAAGATGAAAAGTGGTATTATATATATCTCTATCTCCATCTCTATCTCTATCAATATACCTATTCTAGAACTCTAAATTTATTTTATTCGTGTTGGATGCTTTTACCTACAGCTAGCCAAAAGAGTTGGCTGTCTTCCCTTCTCAAGGCAGTCCATCTGCAAAAGTTGCTCCTCTGCTGTTAGGTTGTGATTTCCAAACTCATTTCAAAGTCAAAAAGCCATAGTCATAACTCCCACAAATAGGGGTTCTGCAAGCTGGTAAAGGCACTCTTTAGGATGGATTCACTAAAGCAAATTACAGCACTAGTTGTTTTTAACTTTTCAATTAAAAAAATACTTGTATTGATTTACCTCTATTCCCAGACTAAGCTCAACAGGCCACCCAGCTAGTCTGGACTGGGAGGAGAACACAACCAAAGAGAGGGCCACTCAGCTCAGAGGGTACGTCTAAACTACAGGCTTTTGTCGACAGAAGTTTCGTTGACAGATACTGTCGACAAAGCTTCTGTCGACAAGAGCATCTAGACTACATCCAGTTCTGTCGACAAAGCAAGCCGCTTTGTCAACATTACATTGTGGACTCAAAGGACAGTGTAGATGCAATAGCACCTTCTGTCGATAGAACTCTGTCGACAAAAGGCGTTATTCCTTGTAGAATGAGATTTACAGCTGTCGACAAAACTGCTGAGTTCTGTCGATGTTATGTCGACAGAACTCAGCAGCAGTGTAGACGCAGGTATAGTTTTGTTGACAAAAGTCAACTTTTGTCGACATAACCCTATAGTCTAGACATACCCAGAAAGTTTTGAAAAAGTTCACCCCCTGACTGTTACTCTGCACCCCCCTATGAGGGCACTCCCCACAGTTTGAAAACTTCTAATTTGCAGTCACACAGCAGAAACGAATCATACACCAATGCTGCTGCACTTTTAATTGAAAGGAGATGAAACTTGATTTGATTGTTAAATCTTTCTAAATGAAACACATTGTTGGCCATTATAAGATTGTTCTCCTCTACGCCCGATGACAGCTCACGTACCCCAAAGAGTATGCATTTCCCTGTTTGAAACCATTGCACTAAAGCGTCCGTCAGCATTTAATGAAAAAAAAACCTCATAGATACCTGATTTTTTTCAGGTTTCAAAGATTAAAAAAAAGTAGAGATTTTTTGTTGTAAAATTATACAGATTAGAACATTGTTTGATAGTGTCATCACAGCTGTCAGATTAGTAATGTGAAATAGAATCAGGCAATTTATCACAAGAACTTTTGTATTGTGGATGCATCTTTTATATATCCACATTATAGTTTACTTAAGGAAAATTTAGTTTCAAATGTGGAACTCCCACTGATGTCAGAGGAAGATCAAAGGAAGACTGTGTACCCAATGCAGAGAGCCCAGCTTCATCACAACATCAAGAGCAAAGTGGTTGGGCTCATTAATGGAGATCACTTGTTTTTAAAAGGGCTGGTACTGGGATTGCATTTCATCAAGACTCTAACATAATCTTGACTGTTGGGGAGGAGGCGTCATTCCTTGTGTTTGGAAAAGTTCCTCTAGAATAGGTCTTTAGGGATCAGACTGTTAAGAGTTACAGTGATGGTACGTTTACGTGACTACCAAAACCAGATGTGACTCTTCAGAGCACTGACATATCAGCTTGGGAAATGCCAAAGGATAAACATTTATAAATGTTGCATTTATAAAAATGGTCAGATATGATAACTTACACAATTTTTAGTAATAAAATCTCCACTAGTAGAAAAAGTATATGAATGTGTTACAACAGAGACTGACCATGTATATTTTATTGAATACTGAAAGTCAATGTGGGCAGAGGCAGGTTAGGGGTTTGTGGGGCCCTGGATCAGAACAAGGGAGGCCTCCTTCCCACTCCTTTGGCCTGTAGTCCCCCTTTGCTTCCCTCATGGCATTCTTTCCAGGAATTGGGGTCAAGGCACAGGGACTTGCCCTGATCTACCTGCCTGGTGCTTTTGCTGGAGAGCAAGGTTAGGGCAGGTGGGGCTTCCCCCACTTCCCAACAGGAGTGCAGGTGGACCAAGCCCCTGTACCCTGACCTCGCTACCTGGAAGGAGTCAGTGGGAGAAGCAGGTGGACCAGGTCAGGGCACAGGGGCATACATTTTTTTGGAAGCTCCAAATTGCCCATGGCACCTGGACATGGACCTTGATGCCCAGAGGTTAATCCGCCAGTGGTTGTTGACATCACTACTGAGTAAAAAATAAATATTAAAGGAACAAGAGAGTCAATTGCTTTTTGCAATCTTCAATATAGGGTATAGACTCAATTTTTAATATTTCAGACAAAAACTAGGTACAAACTAGATGAAGTCTTTTGGATTGATAGCTTCCCAGTTGATCTGAGAGACCAAAGTTGGATGCTCAGGTAGCAAAAAGTTCAGATACCAACGTGTACAAGAAGGTGCTTAAGTTTGTAAGAGAGAACTTTTGGCAACAGGTCACACATTAACTGGTGCATTGATTTTTGAAGCCACTATTTTTTATCACAAAAGAGAGCAGCATTACTTCTAAGTTAGTTACCACTGCTCTGGATAACACCATTGCAGACATCATACAACATGGCAATTTTTTTTCTCTTTTACACCAATTTTACAATAAGCTAAGTTCTCTGACTTTAATGGAATTACAGGCAGTCCCCGGGTTATGTACAAGATAGGGACTGTAGGTTTGTTCTTAAGTTGAATCTGTATGTAAGTCGGAACTGGCGTCCAGATACAGCCGCTGCTGAAACTAACCAGCAGCTGACTACAGGAAGCCCAAGGCAGAGTTGCTCTGCCCCGGGCTTCCTGGAATCAGCCTCTGATCAGTTTCAACAGACTGAATCTGGACACCAGTTCCGACTTACATACAGATTCAACTTAACAACCCCAGGCGTCCCCAAGTCAGCTGCTGCTGAAACTGATCAGCGGCTGATTCCAGGAATCCCGGAGCAGAGCAACTCTGCCTCGGGCTTCCTGTAGTCAGCACAGGTCAGTTTCAGCAGCGGCCAACTTGGGGACGCCTGGGGCAGAGCAGCTGGGGTGCTGCTGGGTTGCTCCAGTAGCGCCACTCCTCAGCGCTACTGGACCAACCCACCAGCATCCCAGCTGCTCTGCCCCAGGCGTCCTGATTCAGCCGCTGCTGAAACTGACCAGCAGCGGCTGAATCAGGACGCCTGGGGCAGAGCAGCTGGGGTGCTGCCGGGTTGGTCCAGTAGCGCCCAGAGCAGCGCTGCGGGACCAGCCGGCAGCACCCCAGCTGCTCTACCACAGGCGTCCGGAGAAACGCCTGGTCTGCTGGGGGGGGGGGAGGGGAACGTACTAGCTGCGCCCCTCCCCAGCAGACCAGGGAGACGCGGGCTGCGGACCGAGCTGCACTGTGGTCCCGCCGCCCGGGTCCTCCGTGGCTTTGCTCCCCGTCTCCCTGGTCTGCTGGAGACCTGCAGACCAGGGAGACGGGGAGCAAAGCCGGGGAGCACGCGGGCAGCGGACAGCCCAGACGTTCCGCGGCTGTCCCACTGCCGGCGTCCTCAGAGGCTTTGCTCCCCGTCTCAGCAGACCAGGGAGACGGGCAGCAAACCCCGTTCGTAACTGCGGATCCGACATAAGTCGGATCCACGTAACTCTGGGACTGCCTGTATTCTAAACTGGCACTGATATATGTGAAAGCAAAACTAGGTTCAAAGTGAGGTTCTACATCAAGGAGTGAATCAGGAGTGACACCACTGAAGTCAACAGAATTATACCAGTATAAACACAGGAAAAAATGAGAAGTGAGTCATTCCCAAAAGGTTACAGTTGCACAAAACTAGTGCAGACTATAGACTGTTCAGAAGTATGGATGGAAAAACTTGAAAATACTGAGAAGTTTAAACTGGATAATAACCAAAAGTTAAGGAGCCATATTCGGCTTTTAGAATCAACACACCTTCTGGGGGAGGTGTACTGTCCCATCAAGCGGCACTCAGACCACTTAGGCTACATCTAGATTACATAGCCTCTGTCGAAAGAGGGATGTAAATGAGGCACTTCGAAAGTGAAAATGAAGCGGAGATTTAAATATCCTGTGCTTCATTTGCATAATCACATCCTGTGCCATTTTGAAAGTAAAATCGCAGTCTAGACGCAGTTCTTTCGAAAACAGCAAACTTTTTCGAAAGATACCGTAAACCACAAAAAATGAGGGTTACAGGATCTTACAAAATGGGCCAATTCTGTCAAAAGATCCCCGTCTTGACCACGATTTTTTTTTTGTAAAGTGGCTTTTCGAAAAAAAGCCACGGCCGCTATTATGTAAATGAAGTGCAGGAAATTCAAATCCCGCCTTCATTTACAATTTTGATATGTCTAATTTACATCCCTTTATCAAAAAAGGGATGTAGTTTAGACATACCCATAGAGAGAATAATGAGCCTGCTCTAAAGCCTAAGTTAATGAAGAGCTGGCTTTTAGCTCATGCAATAGAGGCTCACGCACTAAGCTCCAGAGGTTTTAAAGGTCCTGTTCCACCTGCTGGTGTTACACATTTTTATGCTTTCAATATGACTTACTAAAAATATTAAATTTGATTGGTGGCCATGAAGACTGAAAAGCCTAAAGAATGGCACCCAAAATGTGTATTGAACCACTCTGGGCAAAACTTAATTATGAGCTGGGAGGATACCTGCAATAATCCAGCTTGATGGTGTTTGGATTCTTTGCGGTAAAAGAGCTTTCTGAGACCTG
This sequence comes from Pelodiscus sinensis, assembly GCF_052426305.1. Lineage (NCBI taxonomy): Eukaryota > Metazoa > Chordata > Testudines > Trionychidae > Pelodiscus > Pelodiscus sinensis. The sequence goes on along the minus strand of NC_143052.1, from coordinate 21,524,651 downwards.
CACGAAGCGCTGCTTAACCATCCCACTTTCAGTTCACAAACAATGAAATTCCAGCAGGAAGCTTGGCTTTTAAAGTGGTGACCTGAATCAATGGTTTCCAGACAGTTGTACCAAAACCTGGACAAGGGATTGTGTGTTTTAAAGCAGCACCCCAGTCAAGATGAGGATGCCTAAATTATTTGTAATCCAAAATAGTCTAGTAAAAGTTTTGTTAAACCCATTGTTAGTAGAAGGAAAAATTGGTATGGATTGGACGTCGTTAAAGGCATCTAAAATGGGATATATTGCTAGTGGGCATGGTAGGAGTTCACACTGCATGGTCTCATTCCTTTTTGGTTTGCTTGTGGGCAAAGTAGGAGTTTACACTGCATGCTCTCATGTCCCTTTGCTGTTTTCCCCTCTCCCAGCACAGCAGATGTTAACCCTGCACATTGCTATTACTTTCTCCCTTTAACCGCTTTGCTGTTTTGAGTTATTAGATAGCACAGCAGTTCAGCTTGTATGCTACTGTCTTTCTCTCAGCACACAAGGAATTAACCCTGTATGCTGCTATCCCTGTGTGGAGTTTCTATGAGGCAGGGCAGGAATTCATAATGTCTGCTGTTAGATCCCTCACTGCTCTGATTGTTTGTGAAGCACTGCAAGAGTTCGCCCTGTGTGTGGTTATTCCTCTTGCTGGTCTGCTTCATATATATGTTGTCTTTTTAAAATAAGGGTCCATTTTGTGTAAAAAAAAAAAAAACCTACAGAAAAGTGGATGCTACATGTGAAGTTTTCATGTGACCTGTCTCAGGAATTTTGTAATAGTCAAAAATATTTGGAGAAATTGGTTTTAAAGCAGGAATTCAAATACTATCAATGTAGAGATAATAAAAAAATAAGCTAAACTCCCTAACAGAATTGCAAGACAGAGTCATTCAGAAGCAGGTACGTGCCAATGTGGATTTGGTCTAGATGAGTTGGGAAAACCTGAAAGTTACATAGAATATGTGGCAGTGGCTAAACATTTCCACCTGGCTGCTATATAGGATACAGATGGAATTAGGAGTAAAACTGCAATGAACTGAAATGCAAATCTCAGCTTAACAACACTGGAACATAAAATGTATTAAATAATATCTGGAAATATTTTATTAGCACATATATTAAAACAAGAACAAAATAATTGTTTAACACATATAGATATGTTTGGATGCAATATGTCTTTAGCTTGGTTACGCTGGATTTATTAATAGGGGTGCATCTATACCACAGGGCTTAACTCAAAATAAGCTACAAAAATTCAACTACGTCAATTGCATAGCTTATTTCAAAACAGCTTATTTCTAAATAGAGCACTCTTCCTCCAACTTCCCTTACTCCTTGTACAATGAGGGTTACAGGAGTCGGAGTAAGAAGTCCTCCAGCTTGACAGTATTTCAACATTATGTCGAAATAATTGCCTGCTATGTGGACGCAGATTAAGTTATTTCAAAATAATGTTGCTGTGTAGAAGTACCCTAGGTGATATTGTTGTTAAAATTGCTCACCAGCAGTCTGTGAAGACAGAGCTATGGAAGATAAGCCCATTCCCATATTGACCATTAGATCTTTTTGGCTCTTCTCTATCAGAGAGAAGAAACACTTAGGGTGGTTAACCAAGCAAGACAATGAAAGCATTCTTCATTGGTATGATGTGTTTAAGGAGTGGTCACCTACTTGGTCCACAGATCTAAATATAGCTTTCCATCCTAACATTGTTTTATTAGTAATCTTAACTGTTATGTTTGCTCCAACACTCTGTATGTGCTATTGGATGAAAAGGATGTATTCCAAACTGAAACCACAAACTGAAATTATGACTCAATACATAGCTATGAAGCAAATACAGAAAATTTTAAATAGTGACCACTCAACAATTGTTCTTGAGAGGTCAAAAGGGGGACAATGTAGCTAAATCTTTGTATGAGTTATTTTATAATGTCTCAAGGTTTTTTTTAATCTTTGTATTAAGTCCTTTCATAACATAGAAATTTTGTAGTAAGTCTTTTTATAATATTATAGACTTTAGGAATAATCAAAGTAAAGCAAATGTTTTTGTACTAGAAGTAGAATAGATCTTACCCCTTTGACTTGAAAGTGGTTTTGTTCTTGATGAATAAAATGTGAATGGATAAGGCTTGGAAGACAAGCACCTCCGAGGATTAACAGTTGCAACAGTTGAAAAGTGGAAGAATAGGAGTCAAACCCAAAGAACCCAAGAAACTGTCAAATGGGCTCATTGTGAAATGATCAGACATATGGACAGCAAGCAGCCTCTTTGAAGTTAAATGTGGTAGCATTGGGGATAACACCCAGAAGACGGTACCACAGATTTAATTAAGAACTAACTGGCACAGCTAACGTGCATAGATTTGTATGAGAGGGAAGCCCCACCTATAAATGTGTCTAGCATTGGACCCTGGGTCTTGTCTTGTCAACATTGGAGCACTGGTCCAGACCAACAGAGGCCCAGCTTCTTCCCCTCCCCCATCTAACTCACCTGGCCAGTGAAGTTAAGCAGAGCAACAAGTTGGTAATTAAGCAACAACAAAATGGTGTGGGTGTATGTGTCTGTGTGGCTACGTCTAGACTGGCATGATTTTCCGGAAATGCTTTTAATGGAAAAGTTTTTCGTTAAAAGCATTTTCGGAACAGAGCATCTAGATTGGCACGGATGCTTTTCCGCAAAAGCACTTTTTGCGGAAAAGCTTCCGTGCCAATCTAGACGCACTTTTCCGCAAAAAAGCCCCGATCACCGTTTTCGTGATCGGGGCTTTTTTGTGGAAGACAAATCTGAGCTGTCTACGCTGGCCCTTTTGTGCAAAAGTTTTGCGCAAAAGGACTTTTGCCCGAACGGGAGCAGCATAGTATTTCCGCAAGAATACTGACAATCTTACATGAGATTGTCAGTACTTTTGCAGAAATTCAAGTGGCCAGTGTAGACAGCTGGCAAGTTTTTCCAGAAAAGCGGCTGGTTTTCTGGAAAAACTGGCCAGTCTAGACACAGCCTGTGTGTCTGTGTGTGTACGAGTGCATGAGTATAGTATATTGTATGCATATGATACAGTATTGTATAAATATAATTACCAATAAATGTGGCATTTTGCCTTTTCCCCCAAAAAAAGATCCCATGCAGTTCTTTATGTACAACATGGTGTGGGTATTTTAATAGGATCAGTTAGCCTTTGCAACTAGCTGTGCAAGATTCTGAGCTCATTTATATCTATGAAACTTTATCAAAACCACATTCTCACTGAAGAACAGTGCTGCACATAAAGAACTTTCAAGACATAAATACATATATTCTTCCACAGGAAAAAACCAACAAACCTAAATTAAAAGGACATCAAGGTAGCAAAAAAATACCAAAACCTTAATTTAATCCCTTGTGCATGTGCATTATGGCACAGCTTTTAGCTATGTGATTCTATTTTTTACAAAAGACCCCATCTCATTCCGTACTCAGGATGGACCTGCTATGGGATGCATCGGAGTTTTGTAGTGAAAAAAGAGCATCATCTGGGGGTTCCCTGCTTCATTTTCTGCTGCTGTTGAAAGGTATATAGTGAAGGAAGAAAATAAAGGATTGTCTTATGGTTAGGCAGTTGAATGCTGCCCTGGAGATCTGGATTCTATCTCTGCATCTGCCATAGAGTTCTTACATGATGGAAAGCAAATCAGACCACCCTTTACATAGGCGGCCACTAAGGCTATGTCTATACTACCTGGTTATTTTGAAATAAATTATTTTGAAATAAATTATTTTGAAATAACTATTTCAAAATAAGCTTATTTCTCTTCACAAGCAGAAGTTACTGTTTCAAAATAACAAGTCCATTATTTCAAAATAATAGGCTTGGTAGTGTAGACGCGCACCTTGTTATTTTAAAATAAGGGAAGTTATTTCAAAATAACTGCCCAGTGTAGACTTGCCCTCAGTGTGCAGTCTATATTCTCCGGATGCCTAACTTGAGACTCCCAATTTGCAGAAGCGTTTAGTACTCATGACTGCGACACAAGTGTGTGGGAGCTGTGCTTTGAACATGTAAAGTACTATATAATACCAAGGACACTGCAAAAATCAGTTCAATCTGCTGATTGAGCTGGTTAGAATTTTTCATTTATATTGGAGTGGGAAACCTCTGGCACACCAGCCAGCCATGGTTCATCAGGGCTAGACACTGGTGAGCAGCCAGACACTTTGTTTACCTGAGCACCCATAGGCATAGCCTCTCGCAATTCATCATTCCTGGCCAATGGGAGCTGTATGGAAAGTGGCAATGGTAAACTGCAGCTTTGTATCAGTGTCTGAGGCTGCTCAAGTAAACAAAGTGTCTGGTCCATGTCAAGTCAAGTGTGGCCCACGCGCTGGAAGTTACACGCCTTGATCTAAATCTCTCTGTGCCTCAGATTCCTATCAGTGAACTGGGAATAATACCACCCTTTTTTCACAAGCGTGTTGTGAACATAAATTTATTCATGTTCAAAAAGCACTCAAATACAATACTGATGAGTACTTTAGAAAAATCTCACAAGGAAATGAACATTTCTGTCTTCAGAGGACGTTTGAATAGTGTCCAGTAAGTAAGCCATGGGAATCACATAGGGTATGTCTACACTACCCAGCTAGTTCAAACTAGTGGGGTAATGTATGCATACCGAACTTGCTAATGAAGCCCGGGATTTGAATTTCCCGGGCTTCATTAGCATAAAGCTGGCGCCGCCATTTTTAAAAGCCGGCTTGTTCGAACCCCGTGCCGCGTGGCTACACGCGGCACGGGCTAGATAGTTCGAACTAGCTAGCTATTCCGAACTATCTGTACGCCTCGTACGAGGCGTACAGATAGTTCGGAATAGCTAGCTAGTTCGAACTATCTAGCCCGTGCCGCGTGTAGCCACGCGGCACGGGGTTCGAACAAGCCGGCTTTTAAAAATGGCGGCGCCAGCTTTATGCTAATGAAGCCCGGGAAATTCAAATCCCGGGCTTCATTAGCAAGTTCGGTATGCATACATTACCTCGCTAGTTCGAACTAGCGGGGTAGTGTAGACATACCCATATTGAATAAGGATGAGAATATTGACCAGCTGCCCATTCAGTGATCTATCCTGTACACTGAATGAGGAAAGAACCTTTTTTAGAAAATTGTCTGTGATGATGTAATTGAAGTCTCTCTCCTAATAACTACACCTAAAGGGGCTGCGTTCAGATTGCATAGTCAACCTTAGTTTGGGCATTTCCTAATTACTCTGTGCTTGACTGTGAAACCTGAATGTTCTTTTAACTTTGGTTTCATTATGAGCATAGCCTAACAGACTGCCCTTGGTGTGACAGTCAGCAGGTAAAGACAGAATTACGGTGACAATCCTTACCTATCAAATATGATATTGTGGGTAGAAAATGCATGAGCCCTATAGAATCCAAGACAAACTCCCTAAGAGTAAGGAGAGACAGAGACCTACTAGTGCCTCTAGAAAAGGAGGGAGAGTGAGGAAGAAGAAATATCTTTGGGTTGGAAAAGGGAAGGAGGTATGTGACAGACTGACCAGGGCTAGCACTTGAGCCAGCACTCTTTGTGTTATTATTAATAATAATTAGGTTCTACTGCAGAAGGATTAATTAGACAGAGGTGTACCTGACGACTGGGTCAGACTGGGATACAGGAATGCATGATCCAATTAGTAGGGAAGCTGAATAAAAGGGCAAATGAAGCCATCCTCAAGGTGAAAAAGAGGAAAGAAACCAAAAACTAGGGGAGCTGGATCAAAGAAATTCTTTGACTAGAGACATCTTACCACTCTCCTCTATTTTAGAGAAGAGGGTAGAAAGTTAAGATACAGTATGTAAAGATATGAAGATACTACAATGTATTGGTGGAAGGATTAAAATACTGTAAATAACCTACAAAGTGCTATTTACAAGGAAGAAAGTCTCAACGCAGTCTGCATTTGTGGAAGAGGCTGCAGTATGGCATGTGGCCTGGTTACATGAGAATGACAGAATAACTATAAAAAGCACTAAATAATGCATTGCTGATTATGCCTTATACTGATCCTTGATGAGATTGTAAGAGCTTTGCTTACTATTCAGTTACAGAACCAATATAGTGCCATCGTCACTAAACAACAAAGTAAAAGAAGCAGTGAAAGGCAAAAAGGCATCCTTTAAAAAATGGAAGTTAAATGCGTCCAGACTCAAGGGTTTTTTCGAAAAAAGTAGCCTTTTTTCAAAAAAAGTCACCTGAGTCTAGACTACAGCCGTGTTCTTTCGAAATTAAATTGAAAGAACGCGGCTTTTCTTTCGACGGCGGTAAACCTCATTTGACGAGGAAGAACGCCTTTTTTTTGAAAGTGCTCTTTCGAAAAAAGGCATTCTTGAATGCAAACAGGGCTTCTTCGAAAAAGAGCATCCAGACTGTCTGGGTGCTTTCTTTCGAAAAAGCGGCCTGCTTTTTCGAAAGTACAACTTGCAGTCTAGACGCTCTTTTTCGAAAGAGGCTTTTTCGAAAGTATCTTTCGAAAAAGCCTCTTTTGAAAGAGGCTTGCAGTCTAGACATAGCCCCAGTGAGGAAAATAGGAAAGACTTTGGAAAAGGAAGTGTAAAAATATAATTAGGAAGGCCAAAAAAGAATTTTAAGAACAGCTAAACAAAGACTCAAAAAGGAATTAAAATGTGAAACTGCAGAACTAACAACTAAATCAGTTTCTATACCAAATGACTGTGATGCCAATTTTTGAAAGGGTTCCAAACGTGATCCTGTCAATTACAGGCTGATATGTCCAATTCCAGTAGCAAGCAAACTGGCAGAAATTTTAGTAAAGAAGAATATTGTCAGACATACGGATGAATGTAATTTGCTGGTGGAAGAGTCAATGTGTTTTTTATAAAAGGGAAATCATAGAATCATAGAGCTGGAAGAGACCTCAGGAGGTCATCAAGTCCAGCTCCCTGCCCAAGGCAGGACCAATCCCAACTAAATCAACCCAGCCAGGGCTTTGTCAAGCCGAGACTTAAAAACACTAGGGATGGAGATTCCACCACCTCCCTAGGTAACCCATTCCAGTGCTTCACCACCCTCCTAGTGAAATAGTTTTTCCTAATATCCAACCTAGACCTCTCCCACTGTAACTTGAGACCATTGCTCCTTGTTCTGCCATCTGTCACTACTGTGAACAGCCTTTCTCCATTCTCTTTGGAACCTCCCTTCAGGAAGTTGAAGGCTGCTATTGTGCCTCACAAATCTACAAGAATTGTTTAATGGGGGTCAAAAAGCATGCAGACAGGGGCATCTGGTGGATATAGAGTACTTAGCTATTCAGAAAGCCTTTGATAAGGTTTCTTACCAAAGACACTTAAGCAAAGTAAGCTGTCATGGGATAAGAGGACAGGTCCTCTAATGCAATAACAAATGGTTAAAAGATAAGAAATAAAGGATACAAATAGTTCTCAGAATGGAAAGAGATAACTAGTTGTATTTCTCCAGGGGCTGTTCTGGGACCAATCCTAGTCAACATATTAATAAATTATCTGGAAAATGGGGTAATCAGTGAGATGCCAAAATTGCAGACAATACAAAACTACTCAAGATAGTTAAGTCCCAGGCAGACTACAAAGAGTTTCAAAAGGACCTCACAAAACTGGGTGACCGGGAAACAAAATTCAAAATAATGCTCATTGGAAAACATAATCCCAACTATATATATACATATATAATGATGGATTCTACATTTCTAAGATTTCTTGGGGGTAATTATGGATAATTCTCTGAAAACATCAACTCACTGTGCAGTCATAGTCAAAAACATGAACAGAATGTTGGAATCATTCAGAACAGGATATATAATAAAATATAAAATACTATAATGCCTCTATATAAACCCATGGTACACCAACTCCTTAAATACTGCATTCAGGCATGGGTGCCTCATCTAAAAAAAAAAGGTTTGAGGTTTAAAACAACTAAAGAAAGTATTTTTCCCCATACATTGCTCAGTCAACCTGTACAACTCCTTACAGAGGCTGTTGTGAAGGCCAAGGCTCAAACAGGGTCTGAAAAAGAACTAGATAAGTTCATGGAGGACAGATCCATCAATGGCTATTAGCCAGGGTGGACAGGGATAGTATCCATAACCTGTGTTTGCTAGAACCTGGGAATGGGTGACAGGGGATGGATCACTTGATGATTACCTGTTCTGTTCATTCCCTCTGGGGCACTTGACATTGGCCACTGCCAGAAGACTGGATACTGGGTTAGATGGACCTTTGATTTAACCCAGTATATATGTTATGTTCTTATTTTAAAACTAAGCAAAAACACAACTGGACAAAAACAGTTATATTCCCCACCCACTGAAAACAGACTATGTTAGTCCAGATTTGGGAAAGGAAAAGGAAGCAATAAATTTTGCTTTAACTCACCACATGTTTTAATTGCACAGAACTCCCACGGGGTGTTAGGGTCAAGAGTGTAGCACCATGGTCTCGGCTTGCCATCAGGATTGCGGCAGTAATTATCATCAAAGCCTTTGTCAGGATATCTATAAACCACACCAACAAATGCGTTCAGCACGTCTGGCTGGCAACACTGCAGTCGTGCACAAGATGTGTAAGGAACCAATTCCGCAGAGACTATTTTGGGATAGTGTCTGCTGGCTTGGGACCTTATTCTGGGGACTACCCTCTATTGTCATAGAGGGAAATGAGACTGAAACCAGCTAGGCAGCACTGAGCAAAATAAAGCTCTTTGGGGAAGGGGACTTTCAGCAATGGTAGGATACCAGCTGGGGTAACTCATCCAATTACTTCACTCCAATAGAGTGTGACCATCGGTCGACAGACACACCAGCCTGATATTTCTTTTCCAAACAGCCCAATTAAGTATGGATTATATAAGCAATGCCTGGCATGCCAGACTCATTAAGAAAACAGGTTCTCTAGTACAACAACCCTGGGTTCAAACTGGAAGCTATTTTCAATTGCTTTGTTACTAATGATAGCTCCATTTTGGTAACACAGCTTGTTTTAGGTCATGCCCTCATTTCCAGCATTGCAAAACATATTTAAAACTTCCCTTTCCTTTTATCTTGTCATGGTTTGAGACTGTTGCATTATTTTAATTGTTTCCATATTTGTCTTGCCACTATTAATCAGATGAGTGGGGGGACATAATAAGGAGACTTACTTTATCTAAATGGTTATACTAGCAGCCAGAAATCAATACAGAGATACAATTAAACAAATGTGGGGATAAAAAATAAAGAGAGAGAGAGGGAGAGGGAGATGAGGATAATAAGTAAAATGTATTGATTATCAATAAAGGCAAAATGCTTTGTTTTTGCCAATTTTTTTGCTACATGTGGAAAAGAGAACAAAAAGTTAGGCTTGCCCAGGGGACAACTGTGAAAATTTATTAAAGAAGACAAAAATGTTAACTACCTATGAACCCAAGACCTTCTGGAACTGCAAGCAGATGTGCTTTTCATGGGCAGAGGAATGTGTGATTTTTAAAAAGTGTGCTGATTGGGGTTTTCTACCTACCCTACACTCATCCCAAGGTCTGTTTGTACATTTGGAGTTCAATCCTGCCTCCCTGGGACAAGGTACCTTCCCTCTGTTACAGCAAGGTTTGAAAGGTGGGGTAGGTGGACAGTCAAAGGACTGTTCAACCTTTACTATCATTGTGCCTTCATGAATGGGGAGCAGAAAGGGCTGTGGCAGCATGAGAGCCCTTAATCAGTACAGTAAAACTCCAGTGATCCGGCATCCAATGGTCCAGCACTCCCGATGGTCCGGCACCATCTGGAACCCGGAAGTGCTCTGGGCAGCCGGACAATTGGAGCTGTTCTGCCCCCGGCTTTCCCAATTCAGCTGCTGATGAAACGGACCAGTGGCTGACTCGGGGAAGCCGGGGGCAGAGCAGCTGGGGTGCTGCTGGGTTGGTCCCATAGCGTCGCACCTCGGCGCTGCGGGACCAACCCGTTAGCACCCCAGCTGCTCTGCCCCAGACTTCCTCAAGTCAGTCACTGCTGAAACTGACCAGCGGCTGACTCCGGGAAGCCCACGGCAGAGCGTGCTGTGTCCCGGGCTTCCCAGAGTCAGCCGCTGGTCAGTTTCAGCAGCGGCTGACTTGGGGATGCCTGGGGCAGAGCAGCTGGAGTGCAGGGGTGCTTCCGGGTTTGTTCCACAGTGCCGAGGGGTGATGATACGGGACCAACCCGGCAGCACCCCAGCTGCTCTGCCGCGGGCTTCCCGGAGTCAGCCGCTGGTCAGTTTCAACAGCAGCTGACTCGGGGACGCCTGGGGCAGAGCAGCTGGGGTGCTAATGGGTTGGTCCCGCAGTGCCAAGAGGCACATCCCCCTCACTCCACCCCAGACACCTCATAGGCCCCCCTTCCTATAGTCCTGCATATCTGATAATCAGGCACCCCCTGGGTCCTAAAGGTACCGTATTATCGGAAGTTTATTGTACTAACTGCTGTGCTTCACAATGATCATTACTGCTTCAAGACAATTACTTAGTTCTAAACTGGGAGGGGGTGAAGTTTAAAAGGACGCTGGTATCGCCAACGCCCTTTCCCTGATCCCCACAACCAATCAGTTCCTGAGATGGGGACAGGGTAAGATACCAGCTGGGTTATGATCATCAGAACCATTTCCCTTAAATGCCATCAGGTAACTGTACACTAAGGGTTCTATCCTGCAAGGTTCTGAGCACTCTGGTCCCAATCCAGCAAGACACTTAGGCACAGGCTTAACTTCAACTGAATCACTTATGCATTTAATCATTGTCAAAGTGCTCAGCATTTTGCAGGATCAAGCTATATAGACAGAAAAGCAGGAAAACGTCCAGCATAATCCACTGACTGTATTCTCAGCATTACACCCAGAACATTACAGGATCCTTAGGGATGCAAGGACTACAAATGGTTTGGGTTGCAGGAGGGTATTAGTGTACAAAAGCTAGCCCTTTTTTACTTCCTTTGCCTCTAGAAACCATAAGAGCTCCAGTTTATTGCCCTCATTTGCTCATGTGCAGAGAGAGTAGGCAAGAAAGAAGTTGTCCTGTTCAGTTACAGATTTTGCAGACAGTGTTCTCAGATCTGCTTGCTCCTTTCCATGTCCCTTGGGTACGTCTACACTGGCAGCTACTTGCGCAAGAACTCTTTTGAGGAAGAGTTCTTGTGCAAAAAACTCTTCCAGAAGAGAGTGTCTACACTGGCATGTGCTTTTGTGCAAGCGATGTGCTTTTGCGTAAGCGCATCCATGCTAGGCTGTGTCTACATTGGCAAGATTTTGCGCAAAAGCATATGCTTTTGCGCAATATCTTGACGGCTGTCTACACTGGACACGAGCATTTGTGCAAGAACACTGACGTAATGTATAAAATCAGTGCTTCTTGCACAAATACTCTGATGCTCCCGCTCAGGTATAAGTCCTCTTGTGCAAGTGTTCTTGCGCAAGAGGCCAGTGTAAACAGGTAACATCAATTTCTTGCGCAAGAAAGCCCGATGGCTAAAATGACCATCGGAGCTTTCTTGCACAAGAGAGCTTCTACACTGGCATGGATGCTTTTGCGCAAAAGCAAATCTTTTGCACAAAGGCACATGCCAGTATAGACGCTCTCTTGCGCAAATATTTTTAATGGAAAAACTCTTCCGTTAAAAGTATTTGCGCAAAATCGTGCGAGTGTAGATACAGCCCCAGTGTAGACGCTCTCTTGTGCAAGAAAGCTTTGATGGTCATTTTAACCATAGTGCTTTCTTGTGCAAGAAATTCATGTTGCCTGTCTACACTGGCCTCTTGAGGAAGAACAGTTGTGCAAGAGGGCTTATTCCTGAGTGGGAGCATCTTAGTCCTTGCGCAAGAAGCCCTGATTTTATACAGTAGAATGTCAGTTTACTTGCGCAAGAACACATGGACAGTGTAGACAGGTAGCAAGTTTTTGTGCAAGAGTGGCCCCTTTGGCGCAAGATTGTGCCAGTGTAGACACAGCCTTGGAGTTACTCAGTAGCTATTTTATTCCTTACAGCAGACCATTTAATGTCCCTTCCCTCACAGGGAGCCAGAACTAGCAGGGATAAGCTGGATGATGGGGCTGCAATCTGGCTCATGCAACCTCATATTTTTGTCACTGAGAATTATGTAATGTCCCTATAGCAGTTGGTTTGATTTCAAGGTCTCTTTTCCGCAACACACAGGCAGAGCCAAAGCTGCCTGCTTGGATCAGATCAGGATCTGCGGGGTTACTGAAATCTTTTAGATTCCCTGGTACACCTGCTCAGTGATTTTTGTTAAATTTGGTTGCCTTGGGGGTTTTTTCTTCCATCATCCACTAAATTGGCAATAGGAACCTAGGAAAGCAACAAGACACTCCTCCAAGTGTCAGAGATAGGGCTGTCTGAAGAGAGTTAGCAACTGAAGATGTGAATATTACGTATTTTTTCTGACAGACCAACATTATTCTTTAATACTGGTGGATGATCCTTATTTATTTCTTCATACTGAAATTTACATCCAAAATACATCCCTGATGTAAGTAAATTACACCAGTGATTAATTGGCCTTCTGATTTGTCACACTTAAAATTAAATAGTGTTTTGTAGCAGCTAAAGCCATTCAAAAATAGTCCAAATTTTTGCTCTAGAGGAAACAACACCAAGTTGCTGTATAAAGGGCATTTTCATATCAGTGATACAAATTAGGGAGTTGTATTGAAAAGACAGAGACTTTAAAGTGCAGTAGCACATCTCAGTATTTCTCTGCCATACATAGATATAAGCCACATTCCTGCATTGTGCTTCATACAGAGGGACTGCTGCCCCAAACCATCTTAATCTCAATGGGATTCCATGAATGTGCCGCAGTGTGTCTGTGCAGATAAAAAGCCCTAGAATGAAATCCTGGCTCCACTGAAATCAATGAGAAAATTTCCATGGTGATGCCAAGGTGTCCCCCTTAGGGCAAATCTATACTACAGAATTAGGTTGACCTATGTTACGTTGGCATACAGCCACTGCAGTAAATAAACTGCTTTTGCCTTTCCATGCTATACTGCTTGGCCTCACCAAGTTACATCAATGGGAGCAACATTTTAATGCCTTATTTTGACTTAACAATAGTGTAAAACAGATCTCAGACTTCTTTTTCCCTGGTAGTTTTGATTTATTCACATTCCTGAGCCACATAAATTATATCAAAGCATTAGTGTAGACATAGCCTAAAACTACCAGTGCTTTATTCTAAAGCCTAAGTAAATACATTTCACTATTTGCACTTGGTGTTTATATGGACACATTCAGAAGATCACAGATATTTTCAAATATTAATTAAGCTTTACAACTTTATTGTGAGGTAGGTTAGCATTATTTTACTAATGGGTTTAGTTAAAATCAAAATTTTCAGATACTCCTTTTTCAGTATGAGACCATGCAAGATTTTCCCACCCTAATGCAATAAAGGATCAAAGGCCTTTATGTGTGGCCTAAATCCACCCACATAGCTTCTCCAGAAGGAAGTGTAAATGTTGCAGATGGCCGTCTGCACTTTGGTAATTTTACCCACTAGAATAAAATCTTTCTTGACTGCATTTATATTGCTATTTCTGACTCACTTTTTTGGCTTTATATCTACATCTCATCAAACTATTGTCCAAACATAAATCTATGATCATAAAATTCTGAATGTAACCATGTACAATTGCTTTCCCAGGCTGAAAATCAGTGCTGATTTTTTTAACACCTCACACAACATAAACTGGATAGCTAAGCCTGATAATTATATAGACTCTAGCTATTCATTATTGAAGTAAATAGATATATTGTAAATTATTAATTTTGTGTTGATATCTTTGGTAAGTGTAAAGAATTACTGTTATTGGTAATTAATATTATTTATTTAGTTATGCTATGTTTTCTAAAGTGAGACACTAGCTCTCAGTATATAGACATATATCTCTCCTCAGACCACGTAAATTCACACAGCTGCATTGCACTTTATGAAGGCTTGCTGATTTAAACCAGCTGAGGTTAGGTCTAACAAGTATCAGAGTATGTGTAATTTTAGAAAAACAACAGTAAGAAGTATTTTACCTCTCTGGTCTGAATTTGTGCCTGTGTGGTCTCTGAAGGTCCCAGCGCTGGCATTCCTTGCCTGATTCAGTGTGATCCATTGGCCCTCTATAACTTTCTCCATTGCAGGTCATACATTCAACTGAAAACAAAAAAATAAGTCTGTTAGTAGCTCATAAAAGTAGTAGAAAGAAATTTCTGTCATAAACTGCTGTCCTGCACAGAGAATTATAAAAATATTAATTCCTTGATCATCGCTTTCACACAAGTATAAGAAATGCATTTCAAAATAATGTATCGCATAATATTTAGATTCGGTGCCAAATTAGCTCAAATTACTTTTGGATACATCTCGATGAAAGTGCTTGAGGCATTTATATACCGAGCATCTTTTATGAGCCCTTTATAGAAATTAGTTGTGAGTATTGAATGGAGATCTAGATTTAGTTTTGATGAACTGCACACCAACCAAGCAATGTTATTGTTGATTAAATAAGTGAAACTTGCTTGTGTGTCTGTCTGTCTAGCTATCTATACATACTAGCTGTGATGTAACCTGGTCATAGATAAAGTTAAAATCTCACTGAAATTAATAGGTGTGAATGCACTCATGTATTGGCATAAATTAATCACAATCACTCACTTAAGGCAAAAGGGTCATGTGACCTGAACCAGGAGTTTTGGATTGTGTGGATAGAAAGTTTGTGTTGATGTTTTGGGTAAATCTGTGGGTGAGCAAGCAGGAACATAACACAGAGCCAGGGAGCAACTGAGACAGCCTGAAGAAAACAGAGCTAAAACTTGTCGAAACACAGAGACCCTAAGAGAAACTCAGAAAAGTTCTGGATTGGAGTGCTGGTCCAAAAGACTGCTGGGCCTGTATGCTAAGAAACCACTCTTCATAATTCATAGACTTTAAGGCTTTGAAGGGACTATCATGATTATCTATTCTGACCTTCTTCATATTGCAGGCCATAGAACCTCACCCATCCACTGCTGTAGTAGACCCCTAGCCTCTGGCTGAGTTACTGAAATCTTCAAATCATGATTTCAAGATGTGATATTACAGAGAATCCACTTTTACACCAGTTTAAACATGCAAGTGACCTATACTCCATGCTGCAAAGGAAGACAAAATAATCCCAGAGTCTCTACCAGTCTGACCCAGGAAAAAATTTCCTCCCAATCCCCAATACAGTAACCAGTTGGACCTTGAGCATGTGGTCCTATTGCCTTTGGTTACTTCAAAGGAGCAGGATAATACACACTCCTTGTAAATAAACAAGATTGTATCGAAGAATGTACCAGACTCCATCATCAGCAATTCCTGCTCCCAACTGAAATATCCCCAGGCCCTGAAGAGTGTGTGTAGTGTGTGTGGGTGTATACAAACGTTTAAATATAAAAATCACTTAGGACTTGTCTATCCCTGACCTGTTGCACTGCTTCAATGTAGACTCTACCTCCTTCAAACAGGAGGGATACTCCCACTGGTGTAGGTAATCCACTTATCAAAGAGGCAGCAGCCACATTAATAGGTCAGTTTAAGTATACCTCTCACCCTGGAAAATCCACTCCCCCGAGTAATTTAGCTAGATGAACCTAATTTTCTAGTGTGAAACAAGCTATGGAAAATGATAATTTAGGCAGTCAGAAAATGAATTCTTCAGTCAAATCATCAGTCAAGGCCTTCATCCCACATTCAGCTGCAGTTCTAATTCTAGCTGCAGCAGAGACAGGCTGTAAATTTTGGTTCTTAGTCTTCCAGAGACTGGATCTCGTAGCCTTCCAAGCATACTGCAAAGCTTACTTCAAATGCCAGCAGAGTAGAAGGGCTTAGAGTTGAGGTAAATAAATCAGTCCGATTAATATAGTCCTGAACTGTAGAACTGCTGATCCCAACTCTTAGAATCAATATATTGAATATAACTGATCACATTTTGTGAAGTGCCAAAAGATTTAATTATATAAAAATCAAAACCAGTAAGTTGCTATAAGAGGAATGGGACAGATTCATTATGAGGAGAGATTAAAAAGATCGGGACTGTTCATCTCAGAAAAAAGACAATCAATGGGGGCTATGATAGAGGACTCTAAGGAAAATCATGTATGGTGTGAGGAAAGTGAATGGGTAAATGTTATTTACCCTTTCAGAGAACACAAGAATTAGGAGCTACCAAATGAAATTAATAGGCAACAGGTTTACTGGAAGTATTTCTTCACACAATGCACATTCAGCCTGTGGAATTTGTTGCCAGAGGATGTTGTGAAGGCCAAAAGTTAACTAGATTTAAAAAAGAATTAGATAAGCTAATGAAGGATAGGTTCATCAAAGACTGTTAGCCAAGACAATCAGGAATGCAGCACCACACCTGGGGGAGTCCCTAAAACTATAACTACTGGAAGTTGGGACTGGAAAACTAGGAATGGATCACTTGAAATTTCCTTGTTTTGTTAATTCCTTCTGAAGTATCTGTCAAAGGCCACAGTCAGATGACAGGATAAACCATTAATAACTATTCTTATGTTCTTATTTATAAATATCAGCTGATGGAAGGCACCCTGTCCGAATGCTCTACAGCAATCACATGGACCAATGTTCCTTACAGATTGAGCATTATTTGGAAGGTAAAACAAAAATGAACTTTTACCATTCATCTTCTAATCCATTATTTAGATAACATATAAAGTGCAAAACTCTACTCAACATTAACTATAGATCTGCAGTGGGTGCTTCCATAATGTACGTAACACAACTGAGATTGTTTGCTGATCTGTAGTGGACTAGAGAGCTGTTCATAGGATCTAATATGTGTGATAAGCACATCATTAGTCAAACACCACTTGCTAAATAGGTCATTCTTACTAAGAATTGATTGTTCTTTGTTTAAAGCCCATAGGTAAATACTAATAGCTAATGAGAGTTATACACTTGATTCCAGGGCACAAGAGACTTTTCTATGGTATCAATTGTGTCATGTTACCTTCTGAACAGAGAGGAATGTCACAGACTTCATGGCGTATCTCTGGATTGCTTGTGAAACACCAAGGCCCTCCTTCTTCCCCTCGGGGATTCCGACAGTAGTTTTCCTGAAGGTCTTTACCCCGATAGCTCGAAGGCAAAAAGCTAGTTTTAAAATGACAATCATTACAGTATAAGAGCATGCAAACTTTATTGTAAATCTTACTATATTCATGTACAGTTAAAACGTATCAAATTCTTGTGTCCTTCCTCCCCTTCCCCCACAGACAGAGTTAAGGTAATGTAATGAAGATTCATCACATAAATGAGGTCATTTAACAGTAATTTAATCCACTAAATTTCTATTGTGTTCAGTAAAAATATAGACATCTCTAGATCTATTCCAATGGGACAACTTGCATGATAAAGTGCTATGCAACCTGAGTACAGGTAGCAGATATTTCCCTTAGATTTTGTATTCTCAGTTCAGGTAGATCATCCTTGTTTGAAGGTCCCCATCAGTGAGAATTGGGGCACTGGACAAATCCAACTACGACTGTAATACTAAGTGTGATGTACCAGAGATGGTCATGTCCTGAGATGTATATTGGCAATAACAAAGGGTACTCAGAAATTAGGAAGAAGATGTGCTATTTGTCTGAAATGATTAAACCTAGAAAAAAATTGGAGTTTGGGTTCCAGTTCTTTTGTAATCTGGAGTGATATTTGAGCCATTTTTTAAGCTTCCAGAATCTGCTTCCCAGCTCGAATTCTTGTTTTATTCCCATTTGCAGTGAAAAAAAATGAGGTTCTGTGAAAAGTCAAAGAATAATTTTTGGAATCAAATCACTGGAAAGTTCCTAGCAAATGTACCATTACCCTGGGATTACCTGAATACAAAGAGGATATTTTACAATATTCTATGCAAACCAGATCCTTTCACCTGTAGGTCACTGATATATACCTAGGGCTGGTAAAGAGCAATGTCAGGATAGGTCTTTGGTAATATAAATATAAATAGTTGGCTGTGTCGCCATATAGTAACACCAAACACCCTTTGATTAGTACTAATTGTCACAGTTGGTGGAAGTCTTATTAGAGAGCCAAAGACTGAGTGGACATGGAGTCTAAATGTTAAAGCCAAAGACTGAGTGTACATGGAGATAACAGAATTAAAGCACAATGAATCAGCAACATGAATTGGAAGTGTTCCTGCTCTGTGAATAAGTGACCATATCCATGATTCTCAGTCTTGCACTTTTCACACCACTATACTCATTCATTTAAAAAAAAAACCCCTAATATAACTGCTTTCCTGCACATCCTCAGAGTAAAAACTTTTATACAGGGAGAGAAACAAAGGCATAAGATATGATCCACACCTAATGCAGTCAGTAGAAAGATTCCCATTGATATCAATGGATTTTGGATCATTGCCATTAGGATGTAGGATTGCAGTAAAGTAAAAATATATACATTTCCCGTGTTTTATGATGAGCCCTTAGGACCAAGTAAAGTAAAGTAAAAATATATACAAGTTTGTATCTTAGGATTTGTCAACACTAGTGATTTGCCCTAATTAAAACTATTGGTGTAGCTGGGCTGGTGAAACTCACAGGCTATGTCTACACTGGGCCACTTATTCTGGAAAACCAGCTGCTTTTCCAGAATAAGCTGCGAGCTGTCTACACTGGCCTCTTGCTTTTCCGGAAAAGCAATGATGATCTAATGTAAAATCATCATTGTTATTCCGGAAAAACTATGCTGCTCCCATTCGGGCAAAAGTCCTTTTCTGGGAAAACTGTTCCGGAAAAGGGCCAGTGTAGATAGCACAGTAGTCTTTTCCACAAAAAAGCACCGATCGCAAAAATGACGATCGGAACTTTTTTGAGGAAAAGCGCGTCTACATTGGCACGGACGCTTTTCTGGAAAAAGTGCTTTTTCGGAAAAGCATCCTGCCAATGTAGACGCGCTTTTCCAGAAATACTTAGAACGGAAAAACTGTTCTGTTTTAAGCATTTCCGGAAAAGGGTGCCAATGTAGACGTAGCCACAGTGTAGACTGCTCTGCTTACTGTTCCTTGAAACTGGGGTAAGATCTTCAGCGCTAATAGCCACTCTGCTTGTCTGTGCTGGGGGTTACTGTAGTGCTAGGGCTATCAAAAGGACAGATAGCTAATATAGAACTATACACTGTGGCTACATCTACACTGGCATGATTTTCCGAAAATGCTTTTAACGGAAAAGCACTTTTTGTGGAAAAGCATCCATGGCCAATCTAGATGCGGTTTTCCGTAAAAAAAGCCCCGATCGCCATTTTTGCGATCGGGGCTTTTTTGCGGAAAACAGTACTGTGCTGTCTACACTGGCCCTTTTGCACAAAAGTCTTTTGGAAAAAGACTTTTGCCCGAACGGGAGCAGCATAGTATTTCCAGAAAAGCACTGATGATCTTACATAAGATCGTCAGTGCTTTTCCAGCAATTCAAGTGGCCAGTGTAGACAGCTGGCAAGTTTTTCCAGAAAAGCTGCTGATTTTCTGGAAAAATTTGCCAGTCCAGACACAGCCTTGCAGTTTATTCTTTAAACCGAATTACCCAGTTGTCGCACTCCTATAGCAGAATTGATCCAATTCATACAAGATGTACAAGAGCAGCTTACAGTTGCTGCCTTACTAGGCTTACTGCATGGTATGAATATAGAAGAAAAGGAAAAAAGGCAAAATAGCTCCCCACCCCACTGCTCCCCACCAAAAATGTATTTTTTGTCCTTCTCTCCCTTTGATTAATTAAGTCTTGGGACATACTGAGGTGGAAAATATCCATTACACACATTCTGGTTGCAATCAATATAATGTAGCATTATTGAATGAGATGTTTTTCCTTTTTCTGTTCTTGTTCTTTGCTGAGAGTAATTTTCCTCACTTTATCGTTGCCTATTGCATATTTGTTCTTTTTTTCTCTTCTGCATTCTCATCATATGACTCTCACAAAACATCGTTGACATCTACACTTGAGGTGTTGTGCAGGGTTTGTGAAGCTGTGTGTTGCAGTAAAAAGCAAGATAAAGGCAGCCCTAGGCAAACTTTTCTGATGGAGAATTATATCTCATGTATGTGTTACATGATGTGACATTCCAGGTTAAGAATATTTCATTTTATTTTTTTACTATCAGAGAGTCTGTTAGTTCAGAAATGATAACCACTGCAAAGGACTGGCAACAGTCAATCCATATTGCCCTAGATATGCTGTCTGGGTCAAAATCATTTATGAAATTATTCGTACTGAGCAGCATTATGCAGAGACTCATGATGGCAGAACAATATACACAAATAGCTTTAGCAGGCACCATCAT
Source organism: Pelodiscus sinensis (assembly GCF_052426305.1). NCBI lineage: Eukaryota > Metazoa > Chordata > Testudines > Trionychidae > Pelodiscus > Pelodiscus sinensis. The sequence goes on along the minus strand of NC_143052.1, from coordinate 21,504,253 downwards.
GGTAGAAAGAGAGAAAGATAAGAACCAGTCATGACAAGCCCTCTTGAGAGACAGAACGATTCACTAGGACAAGTCATGTGTGCTCAGGAAAGAAAAAATCTTCAGAGTGCAAGCCAGAAACTGAAGCCAGCAGCAACTAAAGAAGCAATTTCAGCCACTGATGAAGTTATTGCGGAACAAACAAGACGCTTGCAAGCCGTCACTCCATTCATATTTATCTTATATTCCTTGGAAACTGTGTCTGCCTTGTCTATTTAATGTGTAATCTCTTCAGAACAAGAAATATCACTTATTCTATATTTATATAGGGGCAGGCAAAATAAGGACCATGGGCCACCTCAACCCACCAAGCCACCAGATACAGCCCATGGGAGCCTTTGCCAGGCTTCCTGCCTGCCCCACTCTCACACACTGCTTAGAGCAACTCTCTGAATATTGCAAGTCCAGGGCGAAGAATGGGAGAGGCTTTGCACGCTGCCTCTGCCTCCTGTAAAACCTGCTTGCAGGATAGGCAGCGTGCGAAGTACCCATTCCCCTCCCAGCTCGCAGCATTCAGACTCAGCTACACATCACCCCTGCCACTACTGAAGGGGAATGGAAGGCAGGTACCCTGGCTGAGGAACCAGCTGGGCTGCTTGCTGGGAGAGCCTGACCAGAGCCTGCCTCTGACATGTCAGCCCCTTCCTTCCTCCAATTCCCTGCCCACCTCCTGTACTTCTAACCCATGTAATTTAAACCCCCTGCATCCCTGCTCCTGACAGACCCTGCACCCCCCGTCCTTGATGCCTCTTCCAGGTCACAAACACCTTCCAGACTTTGCATCCCTATCTCTTACTCCAGGTCACAATTCAAATCCCTGCACACCATCCTGTACTCCTGCCCCAGGTCACAAGTCCCTCCCAGATCCTGCACCCCCTCTTTTATCCCAGTCTCCTTCCTCAGGTGACAACAATCTCCTTCACCCAAACTCCCTCCCAGATCCCACACTCCCTTGTACATCTCAATCCCTTACTCCAAGCTCCCTTCTACACACAGCCTCCATCCCAGATCCTGTGTCTTCTCCATTATGGAAGAGTGTGGCCCTTGATCTCTTACCAAATTCTTGGAGTAGCCATCCATCAAAAATCACTGCTCACCCCTGACCTAGAACAATGGAGTCTAGAACAATGGGGTCCATGGTTTTGTTGGGTCTCTAAGCACAACAGGGCTCTAAAATAATAACAGTAGCATAATCATTTTAACATCAGAGCACAACCTTCCAGATTCTGGAATAAGTACCAGTTATGAGGAAAATTTGTAAAGCTAATTGCTTTCCATGATTATGGAAATAGGATTCTCTCCCAACCCCCAAAGGCCACCTTGTGGTAACTAGATGTTGTGACAAAACTGACTTAAGAACTCCCATCCTGCATGTTAGTAAATTCAAAACACTGCACTTTTTACTTCCAGCCCATCTCACTCAAGCCTCCAATGATAAAATCAAATGTTCTGATGTTGAGAAACAAAAGTAGTATGCAACCATCTTGTTTATTAAAGTGACCTTTGGACACAAAATATATTGTGCAAGACAGGAAAAAGTCAGCTTCACAGCATGCTTTTCAGATGAGTGGCCATCTAACTTCATTTCTACAATGTAAAAGTAATACTGCTAAAGATATTTACCAACTACCCCTACAGCAAACCAAGAGCCTCTATCCTGCTACTACTGACTCCTAAGAAAGTAGTATCTGAGAATGATTTTGCAAAGTAAGGACAATCAGTTATTTGCAGGATCAGTCCCTAAATCCAGGAATTTAAGTCCTACAGATACTGTACCATTCCAGATAGATAGATAGAATCCTAAACTTGAAAGAAGATATAAACCAAAACAATTCTACATGTATTTATTATGACTAGTTCTCAAAATAATAGTTTGTACTCTCCAATCCTCTACAAACTGCACATAATGATACTTTAAGGCCAACTTAAACCTTACTTAAAAGGATAGAGGAGCAATAATCTTCTGGAAATGAATGGGAAGTCATTCATTTATTTATTGTTATTTCAAATATCTAGCCCAGGTTCAAGGTGCGTTGACAAAGCTTACAATCCACAGGATTTGTAACATTAGCCAAACTATATAGACAGTTGTGAAACTGATAAACTAATATCTCCCAAATCTTCCACCCTTGAAACTATCCCTTTATAGATCGTTCTAAAACTATGATACACTGGCTTTAAAAATATATTATTTTGATGGTTTCTAGGTTTGGTATTATGACTGCAGTGTGATTAGCCCGATTTTTAAAAAGAAATAGCTTAATTGATTAGATGGACTGGTTGGATTTGGATGCTAGGGTCATCAAAAGAAAGGAAGGAAGAGGACTGTTCTATAATCCTCCTGATCAGCTCTAATATAGCTCCTTGCCCCTATACTCTGTACGCCTCCCATCATTTGTCACTCTCCTTAGTTACAAGACAAAGCACTGCTTAAAACAGTTGTGGAGCCAACAGCTTGGACCATATCACTCAGCTGGCTGGACGCAGCTTTAATCAACATTTTCCTTCAGAGCAAAGTGTGGTGCACATTAGAAACCCTACATTCATCATCATCACTCTCCATGCTTCCAATCAGTACATTCCAGAAGCAGCATCCTCCACTGAGTAATAGTCACTCACTTGTCTCTAACTCCAGAAACACACTTGAGTTGTCTCTATCCAACTCCAGAAACACATCCAGCACTACCCATCAGCAGCCAGAAGCACTCAGTAGCCACCCCTCAAATGCTGTTTCTGAAATATACACCATCACCCTACCTTGGGTTATTTATGATTCTTAAAAGTAATCTTGATATTAAAATTTGAATATATAAAAGATAATGAACTTGGGGGCATTGGCAGAAGAAATCTTGCTGCATTAGATCATATTTTATTTGAGCTGAGATATTAATTAGGTCATATATAGATTACAGAATTCAGTGGAGTTACTCAGTTACTCCATGGCAAAACTGAACTTAGAATCTGGTCTACCATCTGTCCCCCAAATCCTTTATTTTAAATATAGGTTGCTAACTGAAAAAGTCCCAACTAGAAAATACCTAAAATTTCTGAATCTAGTCATGTCAAAGACTGCAGGGTGAAATGCCTGAAATTCTGGAAGAGGAGGAGGGTCAAAGGCCCTTTACTCATTTGTAAAATTAAAAATGAAACAGAAGCTACTCTTCATCATACACATTTGTATTCCATAATGTCTAGACTATTAGCAGAGTTCCAACAGAGTCTGCCTTTCTTATGTTCAGACTACACTTACCTGTGCTCATGGGGTATCATAGAATTCCATGCCTGACACTGGATGCCACTTTTTGTAACAGACATTGTTCCCTTGTAGTTTGCACCTTTACCAATAATACAGTTTCTAATGTAGTCTGTTGGAAGAAAACAGAGGGAAAATAAGATCCTAGAGGAAAGTCTTGTTGAAAATTACACCTGATCAACATTTTATGAATAAAAAGGATTTGTGTCAAAAGTAGCCTTTTTTCAGAAAAGCTTTTTTTGTTTTGTTTTTCAATAAAGTTGTGCAGCTTTTTCTGCAAAAGCTTTAAAAAATTACAATGTCATATCATAATTTTTAGCTTTTTCACCAAAAAAGTGGGTTTTTTTCAAAATATAGGTTGAGCCACCTAAATCCGGGACTCTGTTGCTAGACCAGAGAGCCCCAGCGCCTTGGAATGCAAGCTGGTCGGGAGTCCAGCAGTAGGGAGCCCCACCATCAGGACTAATGAGCCCTGTCTTGGGGGATCCCAACTGGGCACAGCACAGCAGGGCAGCCACGGAGTCCTGACCATAGGAAGGCCCAGTCGGCTGCGACAGCAGTGGGGCACTCATGGAGTTCTGACCCAGCAAGGCAGCTACTGAGCCCAACCCTGGAAAGCCCCAGGTGGATGGGATAGAAGCAGGGCACCGACGGAGCCCCATCCCTGGAAAGTCCCAACCAGGCAGGACAGAAGCAGGGCAGCAGCGGCAGGGGAGCTCCATTCCCAGAAAGCCCCAGCCAGCTGGTAGAAGCGGACCAGTGCCAAGCCTAAGCCCTGTAGCAGCAGGGCTGGAGCTGAGCCAAGCTGGGTGGAGGGGCAGATCCTGCGGGTGTTGGACCGGAGAAGTCCAACCTGTATCTAATCCTAAACTCTATTCAAAATGCTACTGAAAAATAAATGAAATGTTTCATTTACCAAAAATACAAGTGAGTACTCTCAACTCACACTGACATCAACGAACTCATTAGATTAGACCCTTAAGTAGTAAAGTAAGCAGCAGTAGAAACCAGCACATAATCTGGTACACAAATACCAAAGGTCACACAACTGAGGCTCTTATATGTACAATCCATCACTGTGTTGTGTATCTCAGCAAAGATAAAGGGCATCTTGTAAACATAGTTTTAAGGCACAACAGATCAGCTCCACAAACCATCCTTCCCTTAGGCAAGAAACAGTTATAAATGTCATTTGCTGACTCCCTTCTCTGTAGCACTGTGTTAGGAAAATAAATCAGTTACCTTTCTTTTCATATAGATCAAACGCATGGTCTTGCTTCTTCCTCACTCCATTCGTCATGCTGTTGAAAGAGAACCAATGGCATCGTTTTGTAGCTCTGTCAAAAGCAAAGGCTCTGAAAGAGAAAATTTCAATGAGGAAAGGAATCCTACATGGTTAGAGCAATGATAGATGGCATACCAGCGAGCAGACTATGACAATAGATCTATTTTTTACTGGGAAAGGCATAGAAGCAGACCAAATTGGTATTCAAAACCACAACTGTACTGACATGCATAAAAAAAACAAATAAATTAAGTGGTTGTGGTTGTAGCATTAAATATCAGTTTTGTTGCTTATTGCTTGCACTAATTTCAGATTTGACTTGTCATTAAAACATCTCTTATTTTAAAAAAATAAGTCAGGCAGTACATTAAGCCCCAGTTACGCTCTTTTCTAAATATGGCATTCCCTTTTGTTATAAGGAGGGGGATATACTGTATTGAACCACATGGGCCAAATTCATTCCTCATGTAATCAGATACAACTCAGTTGACTTAAATTCAGTAGATTTACACTGGAGATGAATGTAGTGAATAAGCAAGAAAATAATGACAATACCTTGCATCTGTAAGAAATCTTCTACCCCTGGATCTCCAAGATTAAGCGAAACTTACTACATCCCTATGAAGCATGCAAGCATTTCATCCATGTTGCTTAGAGATAAATGGGAGTTCAAAGTGGAATCATGAAAATTATTTTTAATAATTGCAATTATGATAATTCCCTCTCCTCCCATCCCTGTTGTTTGCTGTTGTTTCACTCCATTCCAGTCTTGATTTCTTTGCCCCATCTTGCAACACCACAAAGTATGTCCCTCTAACCACATCCACTCTCTTCTCCATCATCTACTTTCTCCACTCTGCTCTGGTGCAGCATTACTGAGTATCTCATGACCAACTCTAGACTTCCTACGCTACAGGGCTGCCCACTCCTCCTTCAATTCTGCTTTATTCCTTCCCAGATTAGCCCAATTTCTCCAGTTTTACTGATTCTCACTATTTCTGCAGCCTTGTTAATAGACATTTTAAAAATCTTTGACTCATTCCTAAAATCCCGCATTTCCTAATGTCACACACCTCTGTCTCTTTGCAAGATTTTATTGCCTTTTACAATGAAAAAAAATTACATGATAATTTGCAACCTCCCTCCCTTTCATCTTTTTCCCCATCACTATCAACAAAGTTTCTCATCCTGTCTCTAATCATTTTACCTGTTCTTTGATCTCCCACCTCTCCAAATTGCAAACCTTCATCCTTCTACCCCTTCTTCAGCCTCTCTTCTGCCCAGTTCTCCAAATGATGCCATATCTGGTCTCCTCTTTTCTCACAAATATAAACCATTGTCTCCTGTTGACCTCTAAATCTATTCTCATTTCCTTCTTCCCTACACTGAATGCATCATTTACAACCATTTCTTTGAGTCCATCCTCCAGCTCCATCATGGATATCTTCCACTCTAGCTTTTTTCTCTCCACAAAAAGATTTCTAACAATCTTGTCTTGACCACATATATGGGATCATTACACTTCCCCAAATCATTATTAATTATATTATTTTTATTTTTATTATTGGCAGACACTGGACCAAAAGTAAATTAGTCTCATAGCTTGACTTGTCAGTTTCATCTTATATTTACCATCAGTTTCATTTTCTGATTGTCACACACAAGCAAAATGGCATGGAAGAAATCTTGTCACCCCATGTGGCTTATCCTGCCTTTGTGTTAGTGTTTAGTGCCAATTTTTGTTATAACAATTGTCTTACGGCCAAAACTAAGACATACCATTAGAGGAGTCTGGTTACAAGAAATCAGTTCATTTAATGTTGTTTAAGAAGGCTTTTTTCTGGGAGCCTAGGCAAGAGCTGTGCATCTTCCCATAGTGCATGGAGCTGCACATGATGGAAATCTGACACTGTGGGATGGGAGTTTGGTAGCAGCCTAGGGAAGCAGCAGATATAGTGCCTGTGGATCCATGATGAGGCAGATTTGTCATTCATTCTAACTCATGAAGCAAGTAAAAATCAATAGTGGAACATTATTGCCACTCTGCCAACTAGATTCGAGATCCTTCCACTGTGCCCAAGTCCTTGTATATCTCCGCAGTATACAGCCTTTTTACTCAGGCTATGCACAGAGGAAAGAGTTTGCTCCTGAATAAATGCAATGGCCACAGTCCTGGGGGGCAATCCTTCACAAATGAGAAAGTAAATGAAAAAATATGAGCAATTCTAGATTATTTTTCATAATGGATTAAAATAACTCCTATGTATTAACCTACTTTTCATGAAACAACAGCCAGAGCAGCCACTAGTGAAAGCTTGAAGCAATTTCTCTGAGCAGATGTAGGAATTTAGCTTTGTTCAAAGTCTGGCAGAGTTCAGAAATAATGTTTATATTATGAAACCTAAGTAATTTTACTGTGAGCCCTTTCCTGTACACTTACACCTCAACTTACCAGGCATGATCCCATGCTGTTTTGAACCTTATGTATGATCCGAGTCAGCTAGCAGTAAAGACAATGCAAGTTATAACTATTACTGCAGTGGGAATGAGATTAAGTCCACAGTCATTAACACCATATGAAAAGTGAGTCAGATGGGTGCAGTATGCTACCTACCATTCTTAACATCCACCTTGTACTCCTTTTTCACAAGTGTACACAAGGGGCAAGGCAGTTGGGGAATCAGACCTAATGGAGCCAAATATAAAAGAGTGGTGCCAGCAGGCACCTTGGGATAGTTATGGCTATGTTTAGACTGCAGTGTAATATCAGAAAAAAAATATGCAAATTGCAAACCGCAAATTTTTCCCCTTTTTTTTCGGAAGAGGCTTTTCCGAAATTTGGCCTGTCTACACAGGGCCAAATTTTGGAAAAACCTCCTTTTTCGGAACATCCCTTATTCCTCATACAATGAGGAATACATGGATGCCGACAGAACACGTCCGCTTTTTCGGAAATTGTTCCAAAAAAGCAGACGCATCCTTGAATGCAGCATAGCTTTTCCAGGATACCTCCGATATCCCAGAAAAGCTCTGCAATGTAGACATAGCCTAAAGCTCACAGTCTCCATTATGTAATTATTATTCAGCCCAAAAATGTTTGATCACATTGTATCAGAGATTCTAGGAACATAACAATGATCTTTAGCCATTCAACCATGTTCCATGTGTGGAATTCCCATTGAAATCAACAGGAGTAATATGCAAAGGATGTGGCTTAAAGTGGTGCTGCATCACTGCAGATGTAATGTATAAAAATAGCCATTTTATAAGAAAGAAAGAAAGAAAGAAAGAAAGAAAGAAAGAAAGAAAGAAAGAAAGAAAGAAAGAAAGAAAGAAAGAAAGAAAGAAAGAAAGAAAGAAAGAAATAACTACTTCAATTTCAGTTTAAGGATTGGAGAAGACCAGAAAATCTCTGACCCCAAAGTGTAATATCAAAGCTGTCAAAACACAAACATTAGTCTGTACCAGGAGTGGACAAAATATAGCCCATGGGACAGATACAGCTTGCCAAACTAACAGATCCATCACACCACCATCCTGCGGCCCAGTGGGAGCTTCAGGTAGGCTCTCTGCTGCCATGCCCTTGCACATCGCTCAGAGATGCCAGCTGCGGGGACCATGTTCACTTCTGTGCATTACATGGTCGGGAGGGGGGACACTTCATGTGGTGTCCCAGTCCCCAGTAGAATGTTGCAGCTCCCATTGACTAGAAACCTGAACTATGAGGCGCAGACAGCATATGGAGAGTCCCTACGGGGTGCGTGATATGTACATATTCACATGACTCAAGCAGCTGGCCGGGAACCATCTATTGTAAATGCTTCCCAGCCTGAACCTGCACCTGGCACCACAACCCCTCCCACATCCCCACTCCCTACCCCAGGTCACAAATCTTCTGTAATCCCTCCACTCCTGCATTCATACCCCCAACCAGACCCTGTATACCTACACCCCAATCTTCTGCCCCCAGCTGCAACCCCCTCCTATCCTAGATCACAATCCAAACACTCTGCACCCCTCCAGCATCCCTGCTCAAGCTCACAACATTCTCCCAGGACCTACACCCATCCTCCAGATCAGCATCCTCTCCTGCACCCATACTCCTGCCCAGACCCTGTATCCCCTCCACCACCTCAATCCCCTGTCCCACCATGCCTTCCTTCACCCAGACTTCCTCCCAGAATTCCTCCCAGACCCCATGTCACTCCTGTACCACAATCCCCTATCTTTAGCTCCTTTCTATACCCAACCTCCTTCCCAGACCCTATATCTCCTCCATTAATATCGGAGAAGAGTATGGCCCTTCATCACTTATCAAATTTTTGGAGTGGTTCCCCCATTAAAAATTATTGCCCATCCCTGGTTTATACACTGCCCTCTATCCATAGTGGTAGTCTCACTGATGTAAATGCAAGTGACGTGCTTGGCTAAAGTGTAGTATATGGGTCACTTTTCTAATGAAACAAAAATATCAGAGATGTAATAACTTACTTGCAAGGGAATGAAAAACTTTTATTCCTGCTGCATCTCTTGGCACATTGCTCTGTAGTGTTTAACAGCTTGGTTTTTCTCACTAGTGATAGGTCTGACCTAATTAGCATAGTCTCTCCTGTCTTTTTGAAGTCATGAAGAGCATTTCTCCTTTTCCCTTTGCCCTCTGTGGAAAAACCAAATAAGATAAAAAAACAGGCTGTTAGGGAGAGCAGTGAAGATAATTATTTCAGTAGACAATATGTAAAGTTTATTAAGAACCAAAACCACATCAGCCCCCACAGTAGCAAGGAAAAACATGTCACTTGAAGTCATTAATCTGTATTCACTCAAACACAGAGATTTATTAAAAATACAGAAGGTAATTTCCGATAAACAATTGCATAAAATACTAGTTTACAAAACTAGTCAAGAGTCAGTGCTCAGAGTACAGAGTACACCTAATTTTTCATGCTTTAGTTTCCTATTTCTCCTTTCATAATCTTTTTGCTCTCCTGTCTACAAGTTGCATCAATGCATGTTGAAAAACAAAAAAGATGTTGCGTAGCAATTAAGTTACAAAAGAGGTTCACCACAGCCTGTTACTTTTTGCAAATACAAACCACAAGCCTGATTCTTCATTACCTTGTACCATGTGTCGTTATCTTTGCAGAGTGCAAAATGAGTTTAAAATGCTACCAGGTCAGAATGGTATTGTTTTACATTCCTTTTGCAATGATAACTGCACAAGAAGCAGGGCAGCAGAGAATCAGGCCTCAAGTCTCAGAACAGACTACAGGAGAGTTTCCAGAATCTCCAGATTAAAATTCCACCAACTCGTTATATGGAAGGCTGTGATCTCTTTCACTGGACACAGCACAATCATAGACTCATAGACTTTAAGGTCAGAAGGGACCACTATGATCATCCAGTCCACCCTCCTGCACAACACAGGCCACAGAATCTCACCCATTCACTCCTGGAATAATCCTCTCACCTATATCTCAGATATTGAAGCCTTCAAATAGTTTAAAGACCCCAAGATGCAGAGAATCCTCCAGCTGTGATCTGTGCCCCATGCTACAGAGGAAGGCAAAAAACCATCCAAGAGATAACTTATCCCGTGAGCTTCTCAAAATAGTTTGAAGAGGGTTGGGTTCATTCGGTTTTCTTCTTGCTCTTAGATCAGATTGCAGCAAGCTTCAGATATTAAAAATAGAATTTTCAGAGAGAGGATATCACCCCTGTAACAAATCCCTACAAAATCTTCCCCTCGCCTCTCCCCCTCACTCCAAACCGTAAAAGCTGAAAAATAGGATAGAGCAACATGTATTCATTTATTTTTCAAGGACAAATTGTAATAATTGCCCATAAGGGGCTGGTTAATAGAGACTCCTTTTACAATGGTGCTGATTACGCTCCTAGCTTGTTGTTATGTGAAAAAAAATATTTTGTTTACAATGAAAATACTAATAGATTCCCTAGTTTCTCACTTTTTTTTTCTGCAGCTCCTGTATTCAGTGGACACAGAACTAATCACATGCTAAGAGGAGAAAATTATGGAGAGCCCCTTGTTAAAATATCAACAGCACATCACTGGTACCCATTTTCCTTTAATATGTAAAACCAAGCATCTTTGAAGTTGTCTTTTCCACAATACATATGGCAAAATCAATGTTCCACAACACACATTTCAATCTCATGTTCCAGGACTACCACAGTAAAGAGATTCTTTTAAACAAAGGTTTTAAAATGCTGAAAACTCTTACGGGATTTCTTTATTACTGCTGAATTAGTTTTATAGAGCCTCCCTAAGCCAAGAGTTCTTTGACAAATTAAGGTGAGAATCTATTCAGTTATATCAAAGTATTTCTTTGCAGTTTCTGCTGATAACATTTCCTATGCACTGATAAGTGTCATTATCATAAATCCTTATGATAATGGGTTCTTAAACTGTCACTAGCTAGAATAAGAGAGCTAGATAAAAAACTGAAGTAGCTGAGCTCAGCCTGAAAGTAATGGGACATAGGGTTGTCTTTGTGGGTTTTTTTTTCCTTTTTAATGAACAGTTGCCCAAAGAAGATTAAGAGTTTGATCCTGCATTTAGCAATATTCAACAACCTGATTTACTTTAGATCTGAAGCAACTACATTCTGTGGCCATGATTGCAATACAAGAGGAAAGAGTCAAATTAATCCTTTGTGTAATTCCATTTGAGCCAAGAGAGCTATACCAGAGATAAATTTTAACCATAAATACTTATAATTCTAGTAATAACCCTCCCCCACAGAAATAGTTGAACAACAGCATGAACTGTTACTTTAAAAATAATAAAACAGATTTATTGCATCATCTTAAACAATTTTCAGTAAATGTTTGTTAGATTAAGACCCCTCAGATTCTGAGCAATATTCAGTAAATGATGAAGGGTGACCCCTGATGCATCTCCAGAAAACAGGACAAACCCTAATTTGTCCCCATCCACACCTGCTAGAATGGCATAGCTTCAGTCTTCTACAGCTTTTCCTCACTAGTGAACAAGATGTTGAGTTTTTTGTTTGTTCTTGATTATTCATTTGTTAAACAAGATATCTACTGTATCTTGTTGTGAAATCCAGGCATAAACAAGGCAATCTCAACATAGCAGTAGTTTTACTTCAGTGTAGTTTGTGAAGGTAATCCCAGGAGGCAGAGGAGAACCTACAGATTACCTGGACCATCTACATGAAGATAAGCCTGCAATAAAATAGCTATATCTTTATTAAAAATCCACCCTTTTTTTTACTATAAACACATCCATACAAAACACAGCATAGAGTAACTTCAGACTTGTGAAATAGAACTAAAGCTCTTCAGCTGTTCCATTTAGTCTAATCTCCAATTTTACTGAGTTTTCAGAGATCCCCTGATGTTTCTATAACATTAGGGTTCTAATATATTCTACCTGAACTCAAAGTGCTTCTAATTCTTATGACTTTATCTCTTCCAAGTTGTAAAGAAGAGAAGATACATAGGGTAAGCACCTCCACACTGCTATATCTGCCAAGGCCATAGGTACTGGAGAGCCACAAGGCATTTCCACAAATAACAAATTAGTAGAGAAAGGCACTCAAAAATGTCAAGAACATGTTGCTTCACACAAGAATATCACTTGGGAAAGATATTCTCAACACAAGGCACAGGCTGCCAAGTGATTCCACTGATGATTACTGATGATAGTGATCAGTGACACAAGTAATCAAACTAAGTCACCTGGCTGAACAGGTAACAGACTAATTAGAGAGCAAATTACTTGTAGTATAACCGATAACCTGTTCAAAGTAAGATTAAGAAAAGCACTTCACTTTGCAAAGAACAGCTACTAAGTACAGTGCTAATGTAAAATGTGCTTTCCAAATGAATTGAGCAAGCAAGCAAAGAAAGGACTGAACTGCATCTAATTAAAAATATTTACTGAGGCACAGAGGCAGAATGAACAAATAGCAAAGATTATGTGTGTTAGGAATACATGTGAAAATCAACCAAAGGAGAGATCATTCTGCAAGAGAATGCCATACTCACTCCAAACTGCAAAAAGAAATACAAAAGCAAAACATGTTAACAAATACACAGCTGAAGGAGAAAGCTGAATAGTGATGATGAAGAAACAGACGTTTCCTGACAAAGGAAATAATGACCATAGAGACTGCAAATAGACACTGGAGCTAAGTTCAGTATATACAGTGATAGCACACTATTAAAATCAAAATTATGCATGTTGGATAAAGCACACAAAATGAGCATATGTAGCAAAGCAACACTGGCATATATATAAGAAAAGATAGCAGCCACTAGAGTTTGAAACAAAGCAAGATGAGAACCATACTTGCCCTGAAGAACAGTCTGCAAATACAGATAATCAAATGGGGGTAGAGCTAGTCTTCAAAACAGGATGAAAAAGGATAGTCTTAAGGAATTCAATTAAGTTTTTAATGAACTAGAATCTACTAGTATATTATACGTCCTGGATATATCAAATATTGATACAGATTTCAGCATCACCACCGCAAATGTATATAGAAGGTAAAAGTTAAATCTGACCAGACAGCAAAATTAGGCATTAATGAAATAATTCTGACACCTGCCAACTGGGTTAACAACATGGGCACAATTATAAAATCAAAGATGTTAAAGATTATGTTGAATCAAAAGTTTTTAAAAATGCCATCAAACATTTTTGTGATCAACATAATAATTTCTGTGAGCAACACAATAGCAAACATAGTTTGAGGAGGTCATGCCTGGACTACTAAATTCAGGATTGTTTTCAGTTTTGGATGAAAGCCACAGTTTTTGGCAGATCCATATCAACAGAGAAAGTATAATACATACCTTTTCTTCATCCCTTTTGGTAGAATATATTTAAGTATCTTCCCATTAGGATTGCTTCAGCACTAGAGATGTCCCAAAGCTTTGCGTATAGGGATTAAATGAATAACTGCCCATGACTCCTGATTTGGGGCATAAATGATCAGCACAAACAGAAATTGCATAGAGTTCTGCAATGTGCCAAAGGGGGAAGGCACTAAAAAAATGCTAAATCAGGTTCAGTGAAATTAGTTCTTTAGGACACCCATCTTGATGAAAAAAGAGTTTGCCCAAACTCAAGACATTTTTTTAGGAAGAAGGGTCCTTTCAAAAAAGGGTGGGGTTTTTTCCACAAAACGCATTTAGACTGCTTTTTTTCCCCAAAAAACTCTTCCGAAAACAGGCACGGAAGAAGACATGCAAATTTGCATCAAATTTGCATATCTTCTTTCAAAAGCCGCAGGCAGTCTAGACGTGCCCTAAGTGAAACAAGGCTGGCCATATGGATCTCTAGCTTGTCACAGTTAAGTGCTTCCTTCAAAATGCTACTTGAAGGCAATACCGAATAGCACTTCGTAATCTTAACTTTCAAAAGTTTTCTCGTTGTAAAAAAAGTTGCTGAAAATGCTTGGTTGCTTCTGTAACAACAATCTGGAAAAAATAACCAAACACGTATCCTTTTATTTGTGCCTTACAGTTGCTTTTGAGGACAGTTGTCAAGAAGGTGGGAGAAAGGAGAGAGGTTGTTTTCTTTGTTCACTGTTCATTGCTTCATTGATACTGTTTATTTTAACAGTGACTCCTTCCTACAACAGGCATGCCAGGAGCAGGATCCAGGGTTAACCTTTTATTAGAAACCTGACTCTCAACTTTAGTAAATCCTGTCTTCACAACTCATCTGTACACAGCACCAAAGCCCAGAAGATGGAAGATAATGGTAACAGCCTACAATGTGTTCTAAAGTCTATAGTCAAACATATATAATGACAGGCCTTCTAATTCCAGGAAAAGGTATCTGCTCAGTATGATGCTGGGACAGAGCAGAAGAACTGACTGCTTTGAGGTGTGTGTACTCTGACCTGATGGATCTAACATCTGGCTATAAAATGAACCTTTGCTTTAGAGGTCTGTAGTCCTTCAAAATGCTGGATTAACCACAGAAATAAATCCCCAACATTTCAAGCTACTGTCCACTGCAAAAGTAACACTCTTGAAAGTATTTGATGTCTCTTTCACCTCCAACAGTGTGTTATGTACAACCTGCTGCAAAAGGAGCTTGATGGTTGCTGGGTATGCAAGGCAATGGGGAAACGTGCAAGGACTCCCACCTCCACCATCCTAGTATCCCTGCATACTGGGCAGCCACAGAGAGGTTGGACAGCAGAGCCATAGCTCCACACTAGCACTGGTGGGGGTGAAAAGAGGAAATGTGACCCATCCCTTTCATTTCCATGCTTTCTAGAAGACTTGCATATGGGTCTGCAGACAATTTGTATGGCTCCCATTTAGAAGATGGTAAAGCTGCCATTGTAATGTGTTCTTGAGTAACACAGGAGGAATGCTAGTTATGTTGGTCCTCTTGATGTTGCTACTGCAGGGTGGCCCTCAACATGGATGCTGGGGGACAAGTACAAGTCTCTAAACCTACCCTAACATACTAAATTGTAAAATTCCTCTGCAGGGCCCAGGTTGAGTGCAGTTGAATTGACTGCCATCCAACCATGGCAGGATAGGCCGAGATCTCCTGATTTCCAGTCCTATATCATCCCTAGAGAGCCATCCTTCCTCTCCTTCATAAGGTTTAAAAGGACATAAACTGCATGTAATACTCAGCAAAAAAGCACTCTGAGGAAAGATGTCATCCCCTGTAAAAAAAGAATACCCATTTCCCTCCCAACTCTGGCCTCAGTTAAAGTATTATCTTAATGAGAGATAAGCTTTTCTACTAAGAGGCTTTTCTTTCTTTGACTTCAGAGTACATTTTTCTAGTTTTTATGCAACATCCTAATTTCAAGACTTTCTATTCTATTTTTCTCTGGTTATGTTGCTCACAAAAACAGTATTAATGAAAACAGAAAATCTGCTAAGAAGGGTAAATGCTCTGCTGCATAGGAGAGCAAAACAAGCAGCCATTGGCACTCTGCACTGAATGGAGTCTCTTAATCAGAAGGAATACAGTCGTCAAACTGGCAGAGTACCATTTTGCATTGCTAATGGCATATAATATGATGATTATTTACAACTAGGGAGTGAGGAAAATAAATCACATTAGACATGTAAAATGCACACATTTATGCAAGTCACAACACTCCTATTACTATGAATATTTGTATAAAGCATTTTTTGTTAAAAATAATACCTGCCCTTCATATTCTTTTCATCCCATGTGACCAACAGAAAATGCTGTAAAACTTGGTTTTAAGAAAAATTGTAGAGACGAGACTTCTTCATGTGAAAATTTGATACCTTTTTATAAATCTTTCATTCCCTCTTCGTCATGTGCTAATGTGCATTCCTGGCTCATAAAAATATCAGTCATTTTAGTTACATGGCTTTTATTGAGCTAAGCAGTCTGTTTTTAACAGAATAAAAAATATACTGACTGGGAATATTTGGAAGTCATTAAGAATATCTAAGTAGGCCTGAATATCATGAAAAAAACCTTCCTGAGGAAAGTTATTAGCTTACAGACTAGTTGCTCAGTGTAAGTGATAGGTATCTACAGAATATTACCAATGGGTAATAGCTAGCTAGTAAGAAGAACTTTACATGTTTATCTCGTTCATCTATTCTTATTTTATTATTTATATATCAATAAAGAATAAGACCTCTCACAATGGACATAGTTGGTTCACATCAACACATCAATATATGTTCCCATTAATGCATTCTTCCCTTTCTATCTTTCCCTGTGTCTATTGACATATTGCGACTTCTCAGTGCTGTAAGTCAAAGATTACATCCATGCAGAACCTAATACATTCAGCCACTAAACCTTGGTAGGGGCCTGTAGGTACTACCATAATACAATTAATACAAAGTAAAAAAATAAACCTCATAGATTCATTTATCATCAACAGAATTGGGACATTTTTACATTAGCAGAGAGATGGATCTGAAAATATAAGAAGTCAGTCTTCTGTCTCTAAGTTCTAATACACGGGTCAAATAGCTTCATTTCTTATTGCATTTATATAATATTTTTCAGTGTGTACAGGGCCACTAAAATAAAATAAAATAAAATAAAATAAAATAAAATAAAATAAATAATATCAATGGGGAAATTATTCAAGGAGAAATCTTAGCATATGAAAAAATATATTTGTATAGGTTAATGACACCATTTTCTCTAATGTATATTGTTTTTGTGGGAATTTTTAAAGTTTGGCATTTTTTATCAAACTCACGCTGTGATGAAAATAGGAATAAAAAAGCAGGACAAACAGAGTCAAGGCTCTGAGCTGTCCAATGGTAGTGTGTGGCAAGACTCATCTTCTTTGCCCAATAGGATAGAAGAAAAATTTAAAGTGATGGCAGAGGAAATTAGAATGTTGGGTGAAATCGGAGAAGTGTTGCTGAGAAATGGAAAGGTCATCATTTTTTCTAAAAGTTTGCAGCTCAAGGGCATGAAAACAAGGAGGCACATTCAGGATGAAAATAACACAAAAATGTATACTGAAATGGGCATATACCAGAACACTGAAATCAACAGGAGATGAAGGCATACTTCACTTTTCATAAAATATTCAGCACCTTGCAGAATTAGGCTCGTATCTTAGAAGTATATGACAGGATTAATTAAAGATGTTACTGTCAATATATTTGTGGCTTGCATGTTCTAAATACAAAATAATGTTATTTCAAAGTACTGTGCAACTCATTGTCTCTCCTTGTATTTAAGAATAAATTGGATGCTTCCTGGAGATATATCCCAAGATCTCAAAATCTGGGCAGCCAGATAGTTCTTGTGATTATCTGCATATAGGCAGGGGTCTCCCTTTCTCAACTCTGCTTAACCACCACAATTCTTGAGAAAACTGCAGTTGCTTCTTCCAAGCCAGTACAGTGAAAGTGCAGTCTACAAAGTACTATTTGCACATTATGCCTTCCAAACGTGTCCCACAACTCCATGATCTGTGTGTGTGTGTGCTGGACCCCTGCATTGTTTATCTTCTCTCCTGCTTTCTGCAGGTATATTGCCCATTGCTGGTAGACCTTCTCCAGGAGCTGCATGTTATCTTTTCTTTCTGTCTGTCTAGCAGTGTGTCCTTCACTGCTATAGGAAAGAAAAGGAAGGAAGGGAAAGGTTTGTGGAAATCTCTGTAAAACATTTTTCCTGGAGTGCCTCGACAAAGAACCAATAGGAATGCACAGCCAGTCTGTCTTCACTATCAAATGGAGCACTTCAGGAAATAAATTCAACTAGACAGCTTCCAAGAGTTGATTACTTAATACTGTTCACTCCTTGCACCTTTCACACCACGATTTCATCAGGGACCCAACAGAGACACACATGAAATTAGAATGAATTGAGACTTAGAAATAGCTTATTCCTGTTGATGAATATGCACACAGAGACATGCCTGCTATTTGGACAGAGACTCCACACCACATACTGTCAGATGTTTTAGATGTTCATTGTCATCTCACAATTATTTAATCTATTACAGTGCAATAAAGTACAGATGTTTCCTCTTACCCTAACAGCTGAGATTTCCAAGAAACAAGGATAAAATACCCTGTGCCATTTTTAGTTCATCCAGCTCCCTGTCAGCCTTGAGCCACCCCTCAACGAGGGGCTGAGTGAGAAGGTAACGGTAGATCAGAAGCCCAGAGCTAACCCACAAAATTCACGCTGTTTGTGAAAAGCACGTACACAGAAGCATGCAAACAGAATGAAAAAATCATTGGCACAGATAATATATTTGAGATCCCTGATGTTCAGAAATTACCCCCCAGGAGAAAGGATAAGATTCCTTCTCCCTCCTCCGGTGCAATCTGCCAGAGCAGAAGGGTTGTTCAACTCACAGTGACACTTGGTTTGTTGGCGCTCTGCAGCCATCTGGCAGGGAGTAGGTAGGTGTGTTTGTTTTTACTGAGGTAAGGATGCTGTGGGTGGAGATTTTTCGACTTTGTCTGTATCCTTTCCCAAAGGTTTGTAAATAGTGCACATATCCACCCACCATAATACACGGGGAAAGGGAAAAGAAACGGATGCCGAAAAGAGAGAGCGGGAAGAGAGATCGCTGGGGAAGCGAAAAGGGGGGAAACTAACCTGCCAAGGGGATGGTGATGGGAAGCAGCAGCATCAGATGGAGCAGCAGGGCCGGCAGGAGTTCCTTGGCCCACATGGTGCCGCTGGGCTGCCCCAGCAGCTCGCAGGGACAAGAGGAGGCTCGTGGAAGGATCCCAGCGCCCAGCCGGTCACTAGAGGAGGCTGAGCGCGCCGCGCGGCTTTTTATTGCGATGATCTAAGTTTGTTGTGTGATTAACTGGAAAGCTCTGGGTCCCAACTCCCTCTTACGGTAAGAGCCTGTTTAACAACATCCCCTCTGCCTGCTCCCCCTCCCCTGCGCTGCCTCCTTCCCTCCCTCAGCCCGCCCGGCAGGCAGGGGCCCGCCAGCTGCGGGGGCAGCACGCGCGGGGCAGGAGGGTGCATCCCAGGGCGGGGCGTGGAGCCGGGGGCAGCGCCGCGCACAAGGGCCCCGAGCCTGAGCAAGTCCCTGGGCGCTTTGCCTGGTGTTAGCGCCTGCCAGACCCGCCGGTAGCGCGGGGCAGAGGCCGGAGAGCGAGCTTCGTGTGGCGCTCCAGTGGGGGCGGCATGGACGGCAGCCGGACACCCCCCTGCCAGCCTCTGCCTCCCCAGCGCCGGGATACCCCCTCCCCAGGTCCATGCCTCAATAGCAGCTGCCCCCCCGCCCGTCTCCACCCATCCTCTGCCTCACCAGCGGCCTGGATACCCCCTCCCCAGGTCCATGCCTCAATAGCATCTCCCCCCCCCCCCACCTCCATACCCTGCCTCACCAGCAGCTGGGGTCCCTCTCCACCCACTTCCTCACCAGCAGCTGGACCCCCTCCCATTCCCTGCCTCACCAGCAGCCAGACCCCGCTCTCTTGCATCCAGACCCCTCCTCTATATCTTGCCTCACCTGCAGCTGAACCCTCTTGCTTCACCTGAAGCAACGTTTCCTGTCTCAGCTGGGCTGTACTTTCTCAGCCAGAGGCCCACCTCCAGCCTCACCTACCACCAGCCCCCCTCACCTGTAGTTAGACCTTCCTGGCTCACCTGGTGCCAGACCTCTAACTCACCCCTCTGTTTCCTGCAGCCAAACTTCTCCCTTATTCTACAGCCAAACTACCCCTGCTCCTTCCCATATCTTCAGGCAGACCCCTGACCCAACTCCCCCTTCACTTGCAGACAAATCTTCTCCCCTCCAGGCTCCCACCAGACACCCCCACTTTCCTTCTCTCACCTGCAGCCAAATTTGCTCTCTCCCTCAGCTTCAGTTAGACCCACACAGTCTCCTTCCTAACAAGCAGTCTTGTCACTTATTTCAAATTCTCCCACTGTCCCCAGACCTGTTACAGCAGCAAGGTAGATGGAAACACATCCTTACCCTCCTCATCCACCATAATTAGCCAATTTCTTCTTCCACACTTCACCCCTGCTCTTCCCATGCCATGCAGTCTGACCTCATCATCCCCACTCTCACTCCAGCAGCCAAGTTCCAGTTCCCTAAAATGGTAGGAACTCAAAAGGGCAAATTAAAAAAAAAGGCAAACACAAACTGGTCCGGTGCAATTAGAATAGACAAACAGCAAAATCCAAAGCCACATTTATCTTCATATCTTTCATAGGCAAATGTCAACTATGTTTTTTCTATCACACGTCTACTGTTATTGACACTGAAGCAATGTCATTAATACTCATTTTAGGTTGTAGATAATTTTAGCACATAAAATTCTAGAGTTCAGAATAAAGGGACATTTTCTGTTCAGGCTCTTGCACTGACTTTAACTCTGCTCCACTTATCCCTGGAACCCAATCCTCTCTCTCAGGCTATGTCTACACTACAGAGGGTTTTTTTTTCGGAAAAACGGACATTTTTCTGAAAAAACCTGAATTACATCCACACTGCGTTCTTGTCCTTTTGAAAGAGAATTGAAACAGAGGGTTTTTTTCTGACATTGGTAAACCTCTTTCTATATGAGGAAGAAGCCTTTTTCTGAAAGAGCTCTTTCGGAAAAAGGCGTGTGTACATCGAAAAAGTTATCTAGCCTTTAGATTAGGCTAGATAACTTTTTTGATGCACTTTTGCTAGGTAGATGCTCTCTTTCAGAAGAAGTTTTTTCCGAAGATCTCTTCCAGAAAAGCTTCTTCTGAAAGAAGCCTGCAGTCTAGACATAGCCTCAGGGGGCCATGTTTGGCTAACATGTGTGGGGCACAGACAAAACAAATAGGCAGGACACCATAATCCCCTTAATTTCCCACAAATCATCCAGAGACCTCCACTGTTGCCATGCCAACTTTAACAACAGCCATATGCAATCTCCTTGTATTACTCAGAGACACCTTCCCCTCCCCTTTGCCTGCTCCTACTATCTGCATCAATACTGCTCATCATTTTTATTCCTATCTTTTCCCCACTTACCAAATGCAAGCAAAAAGTGTGAGTTGAGGTTATAGTAGCATGTAACAACAAAAACAAAAACACAAAAGTCATGCATATTTGGGAGTTTTGTGTGAAGATGCTGGGAGTGTTGGAGGACTGATATATATAACTATTTTTTTGGTTACAAGCTATTATCACCTCAGTTCACTGTCCTTACCTGCATTTGATAGGTGGGCCTTAAACCTTATGAATGTATGGCTCTTTTAAAATGACCTTTTTTCTTAAAATAGATACTTTGGAGAAAAATTATTTTCCATTTTTGTATCCCCCAAGCATTCTGTTTTTAGTTCTTCCTTCTATTTTATTTTTCTCCGTGATTGAATGGAAAAAGTAGGAGAGGGCTGGGAGGTAAGGAAAGTGAAATGAAAGAAGAAAGGGGAGAAAGAGGCCTGAGCAACTAAATTTTTTTCTAAAAGGAACATTTTTGTAAACCATTTCAAAAATTTTAAAAAATGTTCTTTTTCAAAACTTGCAAGATGAAAGTGATTTCTATTTTTTTTGTACAAAAACTACAGTTTTTCAACCAAGTTCAATCCCTACTCAAGACTGGAAGCATTTAGAATCACCACCACCTAATCTCCACCTAAGGGCCTGACACACTTCTTACCACCACCAAATCTCCCATCAAATCTATATTTGGATTAAAACCTCTGTAGTCTCATCCACCCTCCCAACATGAGCTAAACACTCCACCTTTCCCACCTATACCATCTCAGTCAAGGCTACAGACCTTGTCTCTGTCCCACCTATCAAATGCAGGTAAGGAGGGTGAATTGAGGTGATATTAGCTTATAACCAAAAAAAAAAAAAAAATCTAATACATAGTGCATGTTGTCTTGGATGGCTATACTATAATAAGTAATCATTGATTTCTGGTCCCTCTCTCCAATAAGTGGTAAGAGCACAGATGGTGCTGGAAAAACAAAACCTCAAACCACACATCTGCTAAGACTCACCACTTTATTGCATTCTGGTCCCCATCCTAGATTGTCCATTTAGGTGGGCCTGATTTTTAATACCCACTTTCTCTCTTTTGTGCCTGCCCTGCCCGGCAGATGCAAATCGTGGAATGTAAACATCTACCTACTTGTTTCGTTTATTCAGACAACTAGCTTTCAAACTCACCTTACATTTCAATGGGATTTGAACACCTAAATTCCATTCACATCTTTTGAAAATTCCTACCTTCATATTTTTTCAGTCTAAAACAGAAGTATTTCCTAAATAATTTTTACATATTGTTTAAAGAAAAAAAATTCAAGAAGCAAAACAAAATATTAATTTTACTTGGGTAAAATTTTGAAAAATGCTCAAGTGATATAGGTCCTGAAAACCCATTTTTAAAAATTACTTAGGCATTTAAGTACTGCTGAGGATCTGTGTCTAGGAGCCTGATTACCACTGACTTTCAATGAGACTTAGGCTTTAAAGCTAATATCCTCAAATATATTTAGGTCCTTCTCTGACTCTTTAAAAAGTACAGGATGAACCTCTCTGGTTTGGCAATGTCCGTGGTCCGCAAATGTTGCCAGACCAGAGAGCACCAGCTTGGGGCAGCCTAGTCCTGGTGCCCAATGGAGTGCCCTGTGGAGTGCCAGCAACCCTGAGGTTGGCCATGGAGCTCCAGCAGCCCCAGATCAAGCCCTGGCAGTGCAGGGACAGTGGAGCCCTGGCAACTCCAGGGCAGCAGAGCCCCAGCACCCTAGAGCAGTGGAGTCCCATTACCCTGGAACATAAGAACATAAGATAAAAATAGCCGTACTGGGTCAGACCAAAGGTCCATCTAGCCCAGTATCCTGTCTACTGACAGTGGCCAGCACCAGGTGCCCCAGAGAGGGTGGACCGAAGACAATGATCAAGCGATTTGTCTCCTGCCATCCCTCTCCAGCCTCTGACAAACAGAGGCCAAAGACACCATTTTATCCCCTGGCTAATAGCGTTTTATGGACCTAACCTGCATGAAATTATCTAGCTTCTCTTTAAACTCTATTATAGTCCTAGCCTTCACTGCCTCCTCTGGCAAGAAGTTCCACAGGTTGACTACACGCTGTGTGAAGAAGAACTTTCTTTTATTAGTTTAAAACCTGCTCCCCATTAATTTCATTTGGTGTCCTCTAGTTCTTCTATTTAGGGAACAAATAAATAACTTTTCTTTATCGGCCCTCTCCACACCACTCATGATTTTATATACCTCTATCATATCCCCCCTCAGTCTCCTTTTTTCTAAACTGAAAAGTCCCACTCACTTTAACCTCTCCTCATATGGGACCCGTTCCAAACCCCTAATCATTTTAGTTGCCCTTTCTGAACCCTTTCCAAGGCCAAAATATCTTTTTTGAGGTGAGGAGACCACATCTGTACACAGTATTCAAGATGTGGGCGTACCATAGTTTTATACAGGGGCAGTAAGATATTCTGGGTCTTATTTTCTATCCCTTTCCTAATAATTCCTAGCATCCTATTTGCCTTTTTGACCGCCGCTGCACACTGCGTGGAAGTTCTCAGAGAACTGTCCACGATAACTCCAAGATCTCTTTCCTGATTTGTCGTAGCCAAATTAGCCCCCATCATACTGTACGTATAGTTGGGGTTATTTTTCCCAATGTGCATTACTTTACACTTATCCACATTAAATTTCATTTGCCATTTTGTTGCCCAATCACTCAGTTTGGTGAGATCTTCTTGGAGTCCCTCACAGTCTGCTTCTGTCTTGACTATCCTAAACCGTTTTGTATCATCTGCAAACTTTACTACCTCACTGCTTACCCCTTTCTCCAGATCATTTATGAATAAGTTGAAAAGGATTGGTCCCAGACTGACCCTTGGGGGACACCACTAGTTACCCCTCTCCAATCTGAAAATTTACCATTTATTCCTACCCTTTGTTTCCTGTCTCTTAACCAGTTCTCAATCCAAGAAAGGACCTTCCCTGTTATCCCTCTTATCCCATGGCCGTGTAATTTACACAAGAGCCTTTGGTGAGGGACCTTGTCAAAGGCTTTCTGAAAATCCAAGTATACTATATCTACTGGATTCCCCTTGTCCGCATGTTTGTTAACCCCTTCAAAGAACTCTAATAGATTAGTAAGACAGGATTTCCCTTTATAGAAACCATGTTGACTTTTGTCCAACAAATCATGTTCTTCTACATGCTTCACAATTTTATTCTTTACTATTGTTTCAACTAATTTGCCCGGTACTGAAGTTAGACTTACCGGTCTGTAATTGCCAGGATCGCCTCTAGAGCCCTTTTTAAATATTGGTGTCACGTTGGCTACCATCCAGTCATTAGGTACGGAAGCCGATTTAAAGGATAGGTTACAAACGACAGATAATAGCTCAGCAATTTCCCATTTGAGTTCTTTTAGAACCCTTGGATGAATGCCATCCGGTCCCGGAGATTTGTTAACATTAAGTTTTTCTATTTGTTCCAAAACCTCCTCTAATGATACTTCAATCCGGGACAGTTCCTCAGATTCATCACCCACAAAGGACGGTGCAGATTCAGGAATCTCCCCAACGTCCTCTGCCGTGAAGACTGAAGCAAAGAAATTATTTAGTTTCTCCACAATGGCTTTATTGTCCTTGATTGCTCCTTTTATAGCTCGATCATCTAGGGGACCCACAGGTTTTTTAGCAGGCTTCCTGCTTCTAATGTACTTAAAAAACATTTTGTTATTTCTTTTTGAGTTTTTGGCTAGCTGTTCCTCAAAATCTTTTTTTGCTTTTCTTATTACATTTTTACACTTGATTTGACAGTGTTTATGTTGCTTTCTATTTATCTCACTAGGATTGGACTTCCACTTCTTAAAAGATATCGTTTTGTCCCTCACTGCTTCTTTTACATGGTGGTTAAGCCATCGTGATTCTTTTTTAGGTCTCTTGCTATGTTTTTTAATTTGGGTTATACATTTAAGTTGGACCTCTATTATGGTGTCTTTAAAAAGTTTAAATTAAATGCCAGGGTCCTGGACTGCTGAGGTGTTCTTCCCACCACAGGAATGTTGAATGTTATTATATTATGGTCACTATTCCCAAGCCGTCCTGTAACGGTTATATCCTGGACCTGATCCTGCGCTCCACTCAGGACTAAATCAAGAATTTCCTCTCTCCTTGTGGGTTCCTGCACCAGCTGCTCCAAGAAGCAGTCATTTAAGCCATTGAGAAATTTTATCTCCGCTTCTCTTCCTGAGGTGACATATATCCAGTCAATATGGGGGTAATTAAAATCCCCCATTATTATAGAGTTCTTTATTTTGGTAGCTTCTCTAATCTCCCTTAGCATTTCATTGTCAGTATCGCTGTCCTGGTCAGGTGGTCGGTAATATATCTCTACTGCTAATTTCTTATTATTGGAGCATGGAATTACTATCCATAGTGATTCTATTGAACATGTTGAGCAGCAGAGTTCCAATGGCTCTGGAGTACCTGATCTCTGGTGGTCCCGGGGATGTGGGGCCTGGTAGCTTTGGGGCAGTGAAGCCCCAGTCACTGTGAGACTGACCAAGGATCTGAGAGCCCAGTAGCCCAGGAGCAGGGGAGCCTGGCAGAGCGACTGACCTCCCTTGTTCTGGCAAACTCCCTCTTTCGGGACTGCTCAGGTCCCGAGGATGCCAGACCAGAAAGGTCCAACTTGTATGTAGGTCCACCCATTTAGGCTCCACTGTCATGTTCAGATCATCACTTGGGTGTCACCTTACCATCCTGGAGGTGACTAAAGGCAGGTCTACACTCCAGAGTTAAGTCAACCTAAGTTATGCAATTCACGTAGCTGGCATCAACGTAGCTTAAGTAGTTGTTGCTTACTGCTGTGTCTTTACTGCACTGGATCAACAGAAGAAACTCTCCCATCAACTTACCTTACCCTTCTTGTTCTGGTGGAGTAATGGAGTCGAGAGGAAAGTGATCTACAGTTGATTTAATGGGTCTTCACTAGACCCACTCAGTCAACCCCCAGTGAATTGATCACTACAGTGTCCATTATCCAGTAGTGGGACAAGTCCCATAGGTGCGTACATTTCCTGTGGTCAGCATTTTAATTTTCTAAAGCACATCATCCCGACATCATCCCTAAGCTTTTTGAACAACTCAGAATCCTGGTTTAAATTAAGTCCCAGAGGCCCCTATGCAAGATTTTTGAATTAGTACCAGCTTGGTCCAATCTTGTGTGCCATGTATTTATTGTATGCACTCCATGAGGAAAAGATTGCAACAGCTCGTCCAGGAAGTGAAAACAGTAGAAGACGACTATGTCAAATCACTCAGGATATAACTCTTCTCGAGAAGTACCACCTCCTAGGAAAGGACTCACATATATGGTTCAGTCTGATAATTGGAGAATTGATAAGGCACTGGTTAAAGGGGAGACTACAACAGGTCTTACTGAATAGTGAGCTGTCAGGCTAGAGAGAGGTTATCAGTGGAGTTCTTCAGGGATCATTTTTGGGACCACTCATTCAATATTTTCTTTAATGAGTTTGGCACAAAAAGTAAATGAAATCAAATCTGCAGATGACACAATGTTGAGAGGTATTGCCAATGCAGAGAAGGACCAGAATTTCATGAGAGAAGATCCAAATGACTTGAAAACAGGAGTAATAGAAATGGGATGAAATTTAATGGTGAAAAGTACAAGGTCATGCACGTGGATTAGCAAGAATTTTTGCCACAAACTGTGAACTTATTGTTTGGAAGAACTGGAGAAGGATAAAGACCAGAGTGTATTGGCAGATGACAGGATGACTCTGAGTCACAATGTGAGTCAGCTGTACAAAAGGCTAATACAGTCCTAGGATACAGCAGGTATTTCCAGTAGAAATAAGGAATCGTTAGTATCATTATACAGGGCACTATGGAAACCTCATCTGGAACACTATGTGCAGATCTGGTCTCCCATGTTTAAGAAACTTGAATTCCAACTGAAACACATGCAGAGAAGGGATTATCAGAGGAATGGAAAACCTACAGTGTGTGCTGAGACTGTAAGAGATTGACTTGTTTAGCCTAATCAAAAGAAGGCTAATTGCTGTCTATATAAACACCAGAGGGATAAATATCACGGAGGGAGAGGAGTTAGTTCAATTAAGTATCAATGTTGACACAAGAATTAATGGATATAAACTGTCCATCAGCAAACTCATTGACAGAAGCAGGGAGTGAATGAGAGGAGATGGATCATTCAATGATTACCTGTTCTGATAATTCCCTCTGAAGAACCTAGCATTGGCCACTATCAGAAGACAGGATACGAGGCTAGATGGACCACTGGTCTGACTCAATGTGGACATTCTTATATTATTTTCTTCTAAGTTAGACTTGAAATTGGATCGCGGTTTCTAATCATCAGAGGAGTAAAATTGTGGAACAGCCTTCTGAGGGGAGTAGTGCGGGCTAAAAACCTAACTAGCTTCAAAACTTGGTAAGTTTATGGAGGAGATGGCATGATGAGACTGCCTATAAAGGCACGTAGCCAGTCTGCAACTGCTATTAGTGAATATCCCCAATGGCTGGTGATAGGACTTTAGGCCCTGGTCTACACTAAGAAGTTATTTCAAAATAACTCCCCTTCTTTCTAAATAACAAGCAGAGCATCCACACTACTAAGCCCATTATTTCAAAATAAGGGGCTGGTTATTTTGAAATAATAACTCCTGCTTTCCATGAGGAATAACACTTATTTTGAAATAGTGGTAGTGTGGACACTCCTCTGCTGCTATTTTGAAATAACTACTCTTCAGAGTAATTCAAACTAATTACTCCCCAGTGCTTCATGGGGCTCTAAGTCGAGGTAGTGCATCCACATTAAGGGAACCTGCATCAAACAAATTTTGAGGCTTCCCTGTAGTATAGACACACTACGTCAAAATAGTTATTTCGGGAGTCATTATTTCCAAATTATTTCCAAATATTTTCAAAATTATTTCCTAATGTAGACATGCCCTAAGCAGGGGGTGGAGAGCGAAGTTTGAGTAAATGGAAATAATTCTTTCACAGGCTTCTGGTTGTTGGATCTTCCTATAATGTTCAGAGTCCATCTGATCACCATATTTGGGATTGAGAAGGAATTTCCCCCCAGGTCAGACTAGCAAAGACCTTGGGATTTTTTGCCTTCATCTGCAGCATGGGGCATAGGTCCATTTTAAATGATGGATTCTCTGTACAGGCAGTCCCCGACTTACGCGGATCCGACTTACGTCGGATCCGCAGTTACGAACGCAGCTTTTCTCACCCCGGAGGACACGGACTGCGGGACCTCGCGGTCCTGCCACCCGTGTACTCCGGGGCGAGAAAAGCTGCTCCGCGTCTCCCTGGTCTGCAGACCAGGAAGATGTGGAGCAAAGCCGCAGAGGGGCTCGGGCAGCCGGGCAGCCCAGGCGCACCTGGGCTGCCCTGCAGCCCCAGCCCCTCCGCGGCTTTGCAAAGCAGACCAGGGAGACGGGGAGCAAAGCCGGGGAGCACGCCCACAGGGGGACAGCTCAAGCGCGCCCGGGCTGTCCCGCTGCGGGCGTGCTCAAAGGTTTTGCTCCCCATCTCCCTGCAGACCAGAGAGACGGGGAGCAAAGCCGTGGAGCAGATTCAGCTGCGGTTGAAACTGATCAGTTTCAGCAGCGGCTGACGCCAGTTCCGACTTACATACAGATTCAACTTAAGAACAAACCTACAGTCCCTATCTTGTACATAACCCAGGGACTGCCTGTACTTCTTTAAAACATGGTTTGAGAACTGTGGGTCTATTATAGGAGTAGGGTGGGTAAGCTTCAGTGGCCTGCAACATATAGGAGTTCAAACTATATGAGCTCCTTATTGCCTTAAAATCTAAGAGTCTATTTTTACTGTCTTTTTTAAAACAGGGCAACATAAGACAGGGAAAAGAAAATTCCAGTGCATAGACTGGAATAACTGCATGCCACAAAATCTCATTTAGATATTTAACTGGATTCTATCAAGATCAAAGGCAATTCTAATTATTTACAACACTTCTTTACTTCTTCATTCCTTTGTTTTTACATGAAATTCCATATATTCATGCCAGTGGATGGCAATATGGAGACTCCAGGCCCCAAATGGCCACTCTTTTCCCAGTGCGGCCGCTCCCCTGTGGTCACCTGCCTCCACACTCACTGCCCCCAGTTGTCAATAAAAAGCATAATAGTCCCTGCTTCAAGACCCCTCCCTTTCTGTGTTATGAAAAACAATCCCATTCTAGGCTCGTCCCATTTTCCTGGCACAACCAAACCCTCACCTTTCTTTAAGTTAGGATAAGAGGAAGTTGAATGCCAAATTTGGTGGTTCTAGCTCTTACCACTTAGGAAGAGTTCTTGAATAAACGGAATCCACAATTATGCTATGTGAGTCACACAAGCAGCATACATTGTGCTGGAAATATGTTAAAATTGTTCTATAAGCAAGGACAAGACAGATTTTAAGGACATCATCAAAGACTAGACAGGTAATAAGCCCTTATAACAGTTACAAGATTGTAAAAACTAACAGGGTACAGATATGCTAAAGCCTTTGGCAATAGGTACAAATTGCATAGGAAAAGAAAATTAGGGTACATCATGTCATAAGGAAATTTAGGGAGTTTCCTTTCTATGGTAACATGATAATGTACAAAATGGTAATAGTGAGATACAGGCAGTCCCCGAGTTATGCGGATCCGACTTATGTTGGATCCGCAGTTATAAATGGGTTTTTTCTCACCCCGGAGGACGGGAGCGGCAGGACGCCCAGATGCGTCGCGGTCCCGCCCCCCGTGTCCTCCGGGGCGAGAAAAGCTGCTCCGTGTCTCCCTGGTCTGCTGGGAGGGAGGGAGTCCCCACCCCCCCAGCAGACCAGGGAGACGCTGAGCAAAGCCGCGGAGCACATGGTCAGCAGGACAGCCCAGACGCGCCGCGGCTGTCTTTGCTCCGAATCTCCCTGGTCTGCTGCCTCCAGCAGACCAGGGAGATGGGGAGCAAAGCCTCAGAGGACGCTAGCAGCAGGACAGCCGAGGCGCATCTGGGCTGTCCCACTGCCTGCGCGCTCCACGGCTTTGCTTCCCGTCTCCCTGGTCTGCTGGTCTCCAGCAGACCAGGGAGATGTGAAGCAAAGCCGTGGACGACCAGGGCGGCGGGACCGCGGTGCATCTCGGTCCGCCGCCCGCGTCTCCCTGGTCTGCTGGGGGGTGGGCACAGCTAGTGTGCGCCCCCCCCCAGCAGACCATGCTTTTCTCCAGACGCCTGTGGTAGAGCAGCTGGGGCGCTGCTGGTTGGTCCTGCAGCGCTGCTCTGGGCGCTATTGGACCAACCCGCAACACCCCAGCTGCTCTGCCCCAAGCGTCCTGATTCAGCTGCTGCTGGTCAGTTTCAGCAGCGGCTGAATCAGGACACCTGGGGCAGAGCAGCTGGGGTGCTGCTGGGTTGCTCCAGTAGCGCCGCTCCTCGGCGCTACTGGACCAACCCAGCAGCACCCCAGCTGCTCTGCCCCAGGCGTCCCCAAGTCAGCCGCTGCTGAAACTGACCAGCGTTGACTATAGGAAACCCGAGGCAGAGTTGCTATGCCCCGGGGCTTCCTGGAATCAGCTGCTGATCAGTTTCAGCAGCAGCTGACTTGGGGATGCCTGGGGTTCTTAAGTTGAATCTGTATTTAAGTCGGAACTAGCATCCAGATTCAGCCCGTTGAAACTGATCAGCGGCTGATTCCAGGAAGCCCGGGCCTCGGGCTTCCTGTAGTCAGCCACTGGTCAGTTTCAGCAGCGGCTGAATCTGGATGCCAGTTCCAACTTACATACAGATTCAACTTAAGAACAAACCTACAGTCCCTACCTTGTACGTAACTCAGGGACTGCCTGTATTATTTTTTGGAGCAGACTTCATTATGACTGCAGCCCCAGTTTAGGTCAGTTTAATCTTTACCTGTCTGTATGTGATGTTATATGGTTCTTTATTAAACCTGATTAAGTTATCTGAAAACTTCTCAATGAAGAAATCTTAACATAGTCAATCTTAACATACTGTTCACGCTGCTTCCCTTTTAATACATGGGCTCTAGCATAAGGTCCAGACCAGAGTTTTGTCACACTTACTGAATGTGTCTTTTTCTTTGAAATATAAACTAAAAGCAATAGGCTACCTGGTCTTTTCTCTCTGTGTTTATTGCCCACTGCCTCTGGAAACTTAGTCTTTTTCCAGAGTGATTTAATTTTGTAGGTAAATTAATTCACATGTAGTAATGTTGGTGCATGAATTCTGAGGATTATTTATTGCCAGAGAATCCCACCTTCCATTTTAAATATATTACTTTAGCCATTGTAGTTGTGTAGCTTGAAAATGGGAACCTAAAGTGCTCCAATGCCAATAGTCAAATACAAAGAATCTAAAATGGGTGCCTTACTCATGACGCTTGAGCTGCTAAGGCCGATAATACTGCTACCCTTATTCTGAGGCTACAGTTGGTGTAAATAGTACATTCATTATCATAAAGAAGAAAAGCATTGAAAGCCAGAAAAAAAATCTTTAAAAACAACACAGAAACTTGGTCCAGCAGCTGGCAAAGAACCAAGGGGCCTCTTCTTCCCATCTGATTCCTTCACAGAAGACCCATCAATCTGAGAAAACCTCACACATAAAAAATAATACTGGAAGAAAAGTTACACATATTACATCATAGAGACATTAATAATGAATATTAATGCAATGGATACTAAAGTAGAGGAGCACATTTGCTGTCCTTTTTACAAAGATTCTGCCAGTTGTGACAGACTTCCTAAACATAAAGGCCATGATTAAAAGGCCCATAGACTTTTCTCATTCATTTCATTGGGTTTTGAATCAGGCTCAAGATGCAAAATTCTGCCTCTACTGTTAATATCTGTCGGACAGAAACTTTTGAAGTGTGCCAACTTCATGAAGAGAAAACGAATTAAATGCACAAGGAAGAGTGAGGTTTAAAAGTTAATGAATTATGGGATGAGTGGAGATACTTGAAAAACCAGACACACGCAAAAACATTAGACCTGGAAATTCCAGAGGATGAAGACTTCCAGGATCAGCTTGTCAAAAGTAAACTAACTAAGCTTTGATATCAAAGAAGATCCTTTGTACCTACAGTCCTGTTACACCACTCAGCATATATATATATATATATATATACAGTATATTACTAAGATGGAGATGTAGTAGCTGTCATGCAATCCTGAGACATGAAGGAATATTAATAGCACAGTGGTGGAAAAAAATAAAAACAACAACAAAAGGAACTCACAACTGAAGGCCATAAAATGCTGATCTTTCATGATTTAAGCCTGGTAATTGAAGGGCTACACACTCACAAAGACATCAGAAAAAGATGTTATCAGTGAAGGAATCTCAGACTGAATTCTTTTCAAGAACAGGTCATGGGTACGTCAATTGAATCAGAGTCCTGGTTTGTCAATGTGATCTTTGCAATGCAGCTACTGGAAATTAGGGAGGAATAGAAACATTTGGCTGTGTAATTAGACAGGAACTCTCAGAAGAACTCTAAAGAAAAATTTAATTTTTTAGCTGTTAATTGCAACTACAATTACTGAACAATACTGAACATGGTGTAACCTTGGGTATAGTTATGCAATTATTGCGTGAAACTTTTGCAAGATGTGTTGCTTTTGTTTTCCATTAAGGTTTTTATTCTGCACCCATCATCAGAGTCTCCACGTGTACTGTGTATCTGTACATCTCTGATTTATTGTCCTAATATCTGTTCATTGTGCTTATATCTGTTGTCAGGTGCAGCATGTTGGGAGTACTACAGACTGGACATGATTTGGGCGTGTATGAGACCCAGCCTGCTGAGGCTTAGTCCAGGCAATAAAGAAATTACAGCAACAGAAGGGAGAGAGCAACTGGAAGATGCATTTTAATTTTTGTACAGCTTCTATTGGTCTCAACTTAATATAATTTCCACAAAACTATTCATCACTTCAACTCTCTCGTTTGCCATCTAAAGTGATTTAATCTCTAAACATAGTTTAACAAAAATTAGAAGTGGCAATTCAATTTCAAATACTACCAGGCATTTGTGGGTTGTTGTAGAGGGCTATACATTTTAACTGTGTAAAATATTCTTGGGACACAGTGAACTGACAAACTATAGGGTTTCCCCTGTTTTGAGACAGAAAATGTGATGTGGATCGATTTAACTACTTTTTATTAACAAATAAAACAGTTTAAAATCCAGATCTTTAATTGATTTTTTTACCAATCAGGTTATAGAACTCCATTTATGAAGAGAATGATCTCCTTCCCACAAACACCTGGATTTCCATGCATTAGGGTGATTAGCAAATCTGTGTACTGGGCAAATCAGTCTATAATGAACAGCGTGTCTTTGTGGTATCATGAGCATTTGTGGGCACAACCCACTTCTTCAGACACCAAATATAACATTCCAAAGGGGAATGAAGGGTCATCTGACAGACAAAAATTCCCATGCATGAGCTGTAGCTGAAAACATACACCAAGAAACTGTCTAACATTAGGTAAAATATGCTGTAAATGTAGTAGTGAGGACAGAGGAGTAGTGAGGGTGTTATGCACCTGGGGGAAAAGGCAAAATTTGCTGTTTCCCCTCTGCCTCTACCATGCATGGCTGAGCCCAACCCTGGGAGGAGGGGGGTGAGCTTGTACCGCATCTTCCCCATACCCCTCCAGTTTGGGGTTGGGTCCCTGCACACACTAACCTGCCAGTGCAGATGGCCGAGGGTTGGGTTGGAGGCAGAGAGGAGGCTCCAGCTGGTGGCGAGCAGAGGAGGAGCAGGTGAGCCAAGGGATGACAGTGGGAATGGATGGGTACTACATTCCAACTCTAAATTCCCCCTCTCTCTACGCCACTGAGTGAGGAAAAGAAACGTTCAAAAAGTAAGTCATATTGTTAAAGCCATTGAGTGACCACATGCTTAAAATATAGCAAAGAAATGACACAGCTTTCAAGGTAGGTAAACTACTTCAGAAGGTAAAATGAAGCAAAGTGTTAATGACAACATATTTTTTTAAAACTGAATACTAGAATAGAAATGAACAGTTATTTTAAAAAATACATAATACTGTAGTTAAGGAAATGGTACAGAAATCTAGAGCAAAGCTGTATCATATTCTCGATTTAAAAGTGTGAAAAACTAAGAAGAGCTACAACTTCTTGCAAAAACCAGTATCACTTAAAATAGGAAGAATAACTGCAGATGTACCTTCTGTGTTAGAAATGGAATCTGCATACTTACCTAGTCAGTTAAAAGAGCATTTGTTGCAAATGTCATAGAATGACAAATGCTAACAGGGAACATGGGAAAATTATCAGATATCTTCTATGATGTTTGGACGGATAATATAATAAGAAATACAAAATGACTAACTATAATGATCCAATCACCCTGAAAAAAATCCACTTC
Organism: Pelodiscus sinensis; assembly: GCF_052426305.1. NCBI lineage: Eukaryota > Metazoa > Chordata > Testudines > Trionychidae > Pelodiscus > Pelodiscus sinensis. Next base: position 21,469,781 of record NC_143052.1, on the reverse strand, counting down.
TCCTAACACATGCATGAGAAAACTTGAACTTTGTAACAGAGAAAATCTGTGAAATAATAGAATCCCCTACCCAAAAACTCCCCACTAAGAATACATGTACATTCACACAATTAAAACAAAGTAATAAAATGTGAACACTGGGAACATATCTACATGAGGACATTATTCTGAAATAACATATTTCAGAATGATTACTCCCAAAATAACAATTTTTAAATAGTGTGTCCACATTACAGGGAAGCCTTGAAATTAGTCCAAGTCAGGCTCCCTTAATGTGGACACGCTACCTTGACTTAGAACCTCTTGAGGCACTAGGGAATAATTATTTTGAATGTTCTGGGGCATAGGTTCCCAAGCAATTCCACCCTCTCCCCCATCAATTCCCACCTCCTCTCTCCCCTCCCCGCCAAAAGAGCCCGGTCCATCCAGTAAAAAAAACAGAAAATACTGGTGAAATGTCCAGTATTTTCTGTTTTTGCTGGCTCGGGCATCCATCGGAACACACGTAGTTCAGGCTGGCTGAGGTGGGGGGAGGATGGTACATCCTGGGCAGACTTCAAAATAGCTGTCCTAAAATGGCAATGCCTGTTCTTTTAAGGCAACTTTTTTTTTTTTGGTCAACAACTTTTCCCCTGGAGTAACTGGCACATTTTGTTCACACTGGTCCTGGGAATTAAAAGGGTCATGACTGTTTTGTTTGTTTCTTTGTTTGTTTTGTTTGCTCAAAAACTTTTGCTGCTATTTGGGGGGGGGGGGATCATAAGGGTTTTCTCAAAAATCAAAAAGGGGGAATGTCATGATTTTGAGGGATGGCCAGCAGCCTGGGGACTAAGGAGTTAACTGTACCTAAGCCGGGTAGCAGTTAGCCAATAAAAATACAGATAGGGATTTCAAACTGGAAAAAAGAAATTTTTGGTTTTTCCCTCCTTTGTCCCTGTGCAATTTCTCTCCAAATATTGAGGAAGACAGACATGTCTCTCTCTCCAACAAAAGACTCTTCACTATCTGTAAGTAGGGTAAAGTTTAGTTAAATCCATTAGGTTTTATTGTTTTATGGTTTGGGAATGGGAATCTGATGTCTGTGCATTTAAAAATGGGGTTTCCTCTCCTTTGTTACTAAACTCTTGGCCCATGGGGGTCCCCCATGAGTATATTAATTGGCTGACTTTTCCATCTAGTCATTATGCTTGTAACAGGAGTATTGTGGGGATGCAATCATGGAATCATGGAATACTAGGACTGGAAGGGACCTCGAGAGGTCATCGAGTCCAGTCCCCTGCCCCCATGGCAGGACCAAATACTGTTTAGACCATCCCTGATAGACATTTATCTAACCTACTCTTAAATATCTCCAGAGATGGGGATTCCACAACCTCCCTGGGCAATTTATACCAGTGTTTGACTACCCTGACAGTTAGGAACTTTTTCCTAATGTCCAACCTAAACCTCCCTTGCTTCAGTTTAAGCCCATTGTGTCTTGTTCTATCCTCAGAAGCCAAGATGAACAAGTTTTCTCCCTCCTCCTTATGACACCCTTTTAGATACCTGAAAACAGCTATCATGTCCCCCCTCAATCTTCTCTTTTCTAAACTAAACAAACCCCATTCTTTCAGTCTTCCTTCATAGGTCATATTCTCTAGGGCTGCGTCTAGATTGGCATGATTTTCCAGAAATTCTTTTAACGGAAAAGTTTTCAGTTAAAAGCATTTTCAGAACAGAGCGTCTAGATTGGCATGGACGCTTTTCCACAAAGCACTTTTTGTGGAAAAGCATCCGTGCCAATCTAAACACACTTTTCCGCAAAAATCCCCGATCGCCATTTTCGCAATCGGGGCTTTTTTGCAGAAAACAAATCTGAGCTGTCTACACTGGCCCTTTTGCGCTAAAGCTTTGCGCAAAAGGGACTTTTGCCTGAACAGGAGCAGAACAGTATTTCCGCAAGAAGCACTGATTTCTTACAGTAGGAAGTCAGTGCTTTTGCAGAAATTCAAGCGGCCAGTGTAGACAGCTGGCAAGTTTTTCCGGAAAAGCAGCTGATTTTCCGGAAAAACTGGCCAGTCTAGACACATCCTAGACCTTTAATCATTCTTGTTGCTCTTCTCTGGACCCTCTCCAATTTCTCCACATCTTTCTTGAAATGCGGTGCCCAGAACTAGACACAATACTTCAAGGCTGTGTCTACATTGGCATCCCTTTCCGGAAAAGAGATGCTAATGAGACACTTCGGAATTGCAAATCCGTGGGGGATTTAAATATCCCCCGCGGCATTTGCATTTACATGGCTGCCGCTTTTTTCCGGCTTGGGGTTTTTGCCGGAGAAAAGCGCCAGTGTAGACGCGATTTTCCGGAAAATAAGCCCTTTTCCGGAAGATCCCTTATTCCTTGAAAGTAGTTTAGTCCTTTGGACGATGCAATTGGCATAGTTAAATTACAAGATTTTAAAAGTGTCAGACTGCACAGATGCATATTTATGTCATTTCCCCAATTTCCCCATTGACCATGGATTAGTTATTGATTCTATCAAAGAGTTTATCGTCTCTATAAATCTGTTGGTCTGTTTTACATTGTGGAGTATGTAGTTCAATTGTTGCTTTTATTTTGTCTGAATCATCAAGTCATTTTTGCTTAACTTGTGTCCAATATAAAGAATTTCCTCTAGTCCCTCTCCTCCTTTTAACTGTTCCAAGTTCATTGTTCCATGTCCTTCACTTGCTCTCTGTAAAACTTGCCTGACTCTTGCATTGTGTTTTTAAGGTCCCAAGTCTAAATTTAAACATCATCTGTTATAAACTTCAACACCTTGTAATTGCTCAATGTTCTGTGCAATTACTGTGAAATGCCTTGGGAACAGAACTAATACCAAATGTTATTTGCTTAAATGTACAGGGGCAGCTCCTCTGATGGTGTAAATTATCATCACTCTATTGACTTCAATGGAGCCATGAAAATTCACACTTACTGAAGATCCCATTCATAATATCTATATGGAAAGTAACCAGCTTAGACTTGGACTTATCTTAGTTTATTTCACAGACTATTTATTTTGTATCTAAACCAGAGACTGCTTTTATTTCTGGGAGCTTTTCTGCCACTTCTTTTCATCAGACAGTCCTGGTCTACACTAGAGAGTTATTTCAAAATAACTCCCCTTATTTCAGAATTACAAGCAGAGGGGCCACACTACCAAGCCTGTTATTTCGAAATAACAGGCTAGTTATTTTGAAATAATAACTCCTGCTTTCCTTGAGGAATAATGCTTATTTCACAATAGTTATTCCAAAATAGTGGTAGTGTGGATGATCCCATGCTGTTATTTCAAAATAACTACTCCCTAGAGCAGTGGTTCCCAAACTTTTTGGCATCACTCCCTGTCAAGGCCTTATCCCCACTCTGGCATGATGAATGCAGAAGTGGGGGCCTGAAAAAGTACCCCAAAACCTTCTCTTTCCAGGCTTTGGTATAAAGCTTTCCCCCAAAACCTTAAAAATCTAGATTTTGGGGATAAAAATCCACTGCCACCACCCAAGTAATGATAAGAAACCCAGGGAAGAGATCACTTGGGAAATCTCAGCCCTAAAGTACAACTAGGACTCAAAAAAATAACCAATACCAGGTTAATAAAAAAAAAGAGAAAGAACCTTTATTATCAAAAATAAACAACTGAGGAGAGTTGGCAGTTTTTCAAAGGGACATTGTTAAGGGCCCAAAAGCAAGCTATTCTGATGTGTCAGAAAGATAGAAAATATGGCAAAAGACTGCCTTGGCTTAACCATGAGTTCTTGCATGAGCTAAAAATAAAAAAGGAGTCGTATAAAAAATGGAAAGTAGGACAAATTACAAAGAATGAATATAGACAAACACCACAGGAATGCAGGGGCAAGATTAGAAAGGCAAAGGCACAAAATGAGCTCAAACTAGCTACTGGAATAAAGGGAAACAAGAAGACCTTTTATAAATACATTAGAAGCAAGAGGAAGCCCAAGGACAGGGTAGGCCCATAGGTCAGTGAGGAGGGAGAAACAGTAACAGGACTTTTAGAAATGGAAGAGATGCTTTATGACTTCTTTATTTCGGTCTTCACCGAGAAGTCTGAAGGAATGCCTAACATAGTGAATGCTAGTGGGAAGAGGGGAGGTTTAGAAGATAAAATTAAAAAATAACAAGTTAAAAATCACCTAGAAAAGTTATATGCCTGCAAGTCACCAGGGCATGATGAAATGCATCCTAGAATACTCAAGGAGCTGATAGAGGAGATATCTGAGCCGCTTGCTATCATCTTTGGAAAATCATGGGAGACAGGAGAGATTCCAGAAGTCTGGAAAAGGGAAAATATAGTGCCCATTTATAAAATGGAAATAAGAATAACCCAGGAAACTACAGACCAGTTAGTTTAACTTCTGTGCCAGGGAAGATAATGAAGCAAGTAATTAAGGAAATCATCTGTAAACACTTGGAGGGTGGCAAGGTGATAGGGAACAGCCAGCATTGATTTGTAAAGAACAAATCATGTCAAACTAATGTGATAGCTTTCTTTGATAGGATAACGAGTCTTGTGGATAAGGGAAAAGTGGTGGATGTGGTATACCTAGACTTTAGAAAGGCGCTTGATACGGTCTCGCATGATATTCTTATCAATAAACTAGGCAAATACAACTTAGATGGGACTACTATAAGGTGGGTGCATAACTGGCTAGATAACCGTACTCAGAGAGTAGTTATTAATGGTTCACAATCCTGCTGGAAAGACATAACAAGTGGGGTTCCGCGGGGTCTGTTCTGGGACCGGCTCTGTTCAATATCTTCATCAACGATTTAGATAATGACATAGAAAGTACGTTTATTAAGTTTGCAGATGATACCAAGTTGGGAGGGTTTCAACTAATCTGGAGGATAGGGTCATAATTCAAAATGATCTGGACAAATTGGAGAAATAGTCTGAGGTAAACAGGATGAAGTTTAATAAAGACAAATGCAAAGTGCTCCACTTAGGAAGGAAAGAACAATCAGTTTCACACATACAGAATGGGAAACAACTGTCTAGAAAGGAGTACGGTAGAAAGGGATCTAGGGTTTATAGTGGACCACAAGCACAATACGAGTCAGCAGTGTGATGCTGTTGCAAAAAAAGCAAACATGATTCTGGGATGCATTAATAGGTATGTTGTGAGCAGGACACGAGAAGTCATTCTTCCGCTCTATTCTGCACTGGTTAGGCCTCAGTTGGAGTATTGTGTCCAGTTCTGGGCACTGCATTTCAAGAAGGATGTGGAGAAATTGGAGAGGGTCCAGGGAAGAGGAACAAGAATGATTAAAGTTCTAGAGAACATGACTTATGAAAGAAGACTGAAAGAATGGGGTTTGTTTAGTTTAGAAAAGAGAAGATTGAGAGGGGACATGTGAATTGGAGCCCAAGTGGGCTAGGTCCTCAGGCTGGTGTTGTTTGGCATCACTCAATTGAAGTCTACAGAGCAATGCCCATTTACACCATCTGAGGAATTGACTCCCACTCTGTTTATCTCTGCCTTTGATGGTATGGTCCAGTCTCTCTACAGAATCCAAGAGTTGTTCTGCCTTCATCTCCTTCAGGGTACTGGATTGACATGGTGCTTTCATGTCATAGGTGTGCAATGCACTCTTGGAACATCTGCAATGGGAAAGCCCCAGACTATGTGAAAAAAACAAGCCATCCTCACTCACGTAACCAACAATCTGATGGGCTCTACAATCAGGCCACCAAAGCTATAGGGAAACAAAAAGGATGTAGAGTGAGGCAAGAGGATTGTAGTAAGGCCATGAAGAGAGATTGCTTGTCTAGCCTACTATGGGCTTAATAAAAGTTTAATGAAATGGCTGAAATCATACAGTTTTCCAAACATAATCATGTTTTTAAATTCATTTTTGTGGCTGGTATATTGCTATGAAGACCCAGGTGTTGCATTTATTACTTGGTGTAGTGTCCATGGCTAGCCAAGGACATTTAGGGCTCTGGATAGGCATCTTTTTAATGTTTTCAACAAATCTACATCAATGAATGCGTTAGACACCCAAATATTTTGCTCTGTTTTCATTCTTCAACCCCTTTTCGGCTCTTGATGAAAGACACTGGGAGGCCCATTTCAAATAACAATTAGTGTAGAGTCTTAAAAAATTCTGAACATTTACTGACATTCTACTAGTGTTTATAAATTGTGTCTATTATGAAAGGATTTTCTTCCCCTTTTTTCCACTCCTGTTTTCTTAATTACATTATTTTTTATTTCCCTGTGATAGTTTATGTTCTCAGACCCTTTCTTTTGCATTATAATTATTCAGTGACATTCACAAATGATTAATGACTTGATAGTGTGCTGCTTTTTAGCATGAAAGCCGCTGATATACCTTTCCCTTGGGGTCAATTATCCCATAGAACAATTTCCTTTACCTGAAGCATCAAGGTCCTGAAGCTTGGCTGTAAAAGCTGGAGTTGTAGTACTTGAAGAAATCCAAAATGTCTATATTAGAACTATAGGATTCTTTCTGTTCTAGTTTCTGTTTTCTGGAATAACTTCATTTAAATTGCTGAAAGGTAAAAGGAAAGAGTACCACTTAGTGTTATATATATTTGATTGTTATAGCATAACAATTGGGTCGGATACATGCCTCTGTGCTGTTTTGTTTAATTTGGTTCAGTAGTGCCCTATTAAATGCATATTATAAAAGCTGCATGTGTTTTTTTCCAAATGTGTAATTTTGTGCTCTTACAGAAAATGTAGAAACAAGCAACAAGCATATTTTGAATTTCTTGTTAGATCTGTAACCACAGGATTGTAGAAGAACACAAGGGACAATAGAAGTTGTTAATAGTAATTACACAGCAAATGAAATGTTCAACCCACAAGTCTTGACACTTTGGCTTTATAGTGATGATACTTTGTACTTCTATAGGATCTGAATCTGCTCTACAAACCGTAGGTTAACTTAAAATGCATTGTGAGTTGGGTAATCTGGCTCCCATTTTTACTTGAGGAAACTGAACACAGATGGGTTAAGAGACTGAGAGCTGAGGGCATTCATCTCAGGATCTCACAGAACTCAGTACCTCAGTATCATGAGTTAGACTGACTTCTGTGGAATTGCTCATATTTATAAGGGCCCCTTTCATGAGGACATGGCAAAGGAGATTTGGCCAAGTTCACCCAGTTCATTTGTTGCAGAGATGGAAACAGAATCCACATCAGTCTTCTTAGAGCTTAATCTCATTCTTCCCAACCTTGAACTCTGCTCATCTGTGAAACAAGTTATCAACACAAATGATGAATGTACCCTCGCAAGCCTTCCCATGACAGGCTCCCAATCAGCTCTCTTCTCATTGACTAGGGCATTGGTGTAGCATCTCTTAAACTGCTTCATACTATACCCTGTCTGTATCCTTTGCCCTTATGCCATCTGTATTCACCATTACCTTGCTCGTCCATGTCAACTTCCTATATTGTGAATGGTGGAATGGAGAAGAGCATCCCTTTCCCGAACATTTGTCAGTAGGAAGAGACACCACATAGGCAGAAGCTATATCCCTGCCACACAAGATTGCATACGTCACAAGCTGTATACTGTGTCAGCTATAGGGTTGGTGCAGGATATTTTTCCTCCAGACCAGGTGGAAACCACGAAACAGATTATGAATCTCTGGGTTACAGTTTAGTTCCCAATCTGTTCATTAGGTAGCTCAGCTACACGCTGTCCCAGAAATGGAGTTTGTCTGGGAAAGCTACCATTCAGGCCTGAAGTACCATTAATTTCATGTGACAGTCCTTCATGCCACGCTAAATAATTATCTTCCTTTACAGGGGTTTTACACTGCTTTTGCCCCCTAATCACTCATTGCTTAGCCAAGCTGCAAATATTGAATTCTTTTCCTTTCTTGGTCATTCAGCCCCTTTAGGAATCAATTTTTTTATCATCTCCAAATTCCCTTAATCTTGTCAGAATTCTGCTAGGGAGAGTGCCCAGACAGAATGCCCTATTATTCAGTTTCCAGTAATGCTTCATCTTAACATAGAATACAGATTAAAAGAGCTGTGACATTGTCTTTTCCTAGGATTGATGGTGCTGAAATGTTCAATTACCTTTCTAGATATATTTCTAGGGCTTGGGGAGAGAAGAGGTTACCTCTCTCCCCTCTTTCTAACAAGAATAGAAAAATCCATTTTAGAATAATTTATCAAAATACACAGGGAGTTTTATATAAGGATTCCAACTAATGAATGACAATGAAAAGGATTCCTTTCTTCTCTCTGAGGAAGGAGAGGTCTGGATTAAGCAGCAGTGGAAGGATTTCCTTTATATCATTAATCTGAAAAACCCAAGGGTTTACAAAATCTGAGCTGGAGAAAAAGGGACAGGTCTGGTAGAACTTAATGACCATCAGCCTCAGAGAAAGTATGTGTTATTGCTAGTCCCAAGTGAGCTCAGGAAAATTTTGGTCATCTTTCAGCCAATGTGTAGGGGAATGAGCCTAGACAGGTAATGTTCACCACTGTTTGCAAACTGATTTATACCAGCCAAGTCAAAATGGGAGCTTTTCTGTTGACATTGTGTTTAACGGGGCACAATAATGACTAAGGGCTTTTAAAGGTCACACTGGCCAGATGTTCAGCTATTAGTCACCATCATCCAACCAACTTTCTACAGTAAATAAAGATAAAATAAGGAAACATTGCAACCTTCAACAAGATTTGTCCTCAGGGCTAGAAGGTTCATGTATTTCTGCTTTTTTAGCTTTGCTAAAATTAACTCTTCCAGAGCAGAGACTTCTACTGGAAGTTAGTTTTACTTTAAAAAGAAATAGGAAAAACTTAAAAAACAGTGAATAGTCCTGCAGCACCTCAGAGACTAACAAAAAAATGTAGATGGCATCATGAGTTTTTGTGGCCGCAACCCACTTCTTCAGATAACTAGTTCTTGCTTTTCTCAGACAAGAAGACCTCACTTCCATGAGCAGTCCCATTGCTGGATATGGTGCAAGTGCCTATTTTATTCTTCCTAGGCCTGCTGACAGACGGAGAAAGGGGGGCAATTGGCCCAGGGCTCAGCCATTGAAAGGGGCCTGGAGCTGTTGGCTGCCATTGCAGTTACTGTGGATTGCCCTATTGAACTACCGCAGGAGCCAGAGCAGCACTCTACATGGTTTTGAGGGATGGGAGGGGCTAGCGCTGCAGTCTGCTGACTGCTCTTAGCCCTATCCCTTCCAACCATGGTCCTGTCCCTTGTGGGGACACAGAACGCCACCACCAACATGCCCTGGAGCCCACACTGGCTGCTGGCCCCACTGATTCTTTCCAAATTCTTTATTGGAGTGCTGGTTGAGTCCCAGAACAGTTTTGTAAAAGCTGTGTCATGTTCATATAAATGGTTTTAATTTGATCCCATCTCTCCTATATACCTTTAATATTAGTACCTTGTATTAATTCTACAACAGTATCATCTGTATTGTTGTGCCAATTTGCTTTTAGTAAAGTTTTGAATATTTATATTCAATGTGTCACATTGTATAATAAAAACTCACTAATTTGCACTTCGGTGAACAACCACAATTAATACACATACAAGCATCCATATCTTCCCTTGTCTCAAAGATTTAATAATCAAGTCTTGTACCGAGTGGTGGCATTAATGACATTTCTTAGCCAGTACAAAACACGCTATAGAACCTGTATAGCACACAACAGAATATTCTCACAAATAATTCAAACTAAACTAGCTATCAAAAATAAATGCCAAATGCACATTTTACTGAAGTATTCTGGGATTTTATTGCATATGTAGTATAAGCTGAAGAAGTTCAGGACCGCCTAGAAAGTGCTTAGCTCCTTGCAGGATTTGATACAATATATTATTTATGAAGTAGGTGAAATTACCACAGCAGCATGAAGTGTACTGAAAAAAAAGCCATGAAAAGTTTAGGGATTGTGAGTCATGTATTTTTTTTTTAAGTAGCTCTAGTGATTTCGTAGAATATACAGGTCTTTTACAAATTTCCATCATGTCAAACTTTTTTAAATGGTTGTTTTTTCTGCCCCTTTCAAACAAAACATGGATCTCAAAAACCTCTGAAATGTCATTTATTATGGCATTTAGGATTCTTCTGATTTATAGACTTGTTTGTAATTCATCATCACTAAAAGCACATGGTCTGTTGAGAACTGTTGTGTTAGCCAGAGTGAATACAGTTGATGGCATTGTACCAGACATCACAGAGTCAATTTTCCAGATTTAACTCAATCCTGCAACTTCATGAACATATGGGGTGATTCTGTGGGTGATGCCCAGTAGGGTCAGGGTATACACTCCTTCCCACATCAATGAAGTATTTGAGAGCACAGTGTGCTGGGGTATTTTAATCCATCCCGGTGAAATGGCCAAAGAGCATGCAATGCTGTTTTTAAACAAAGTAAGTAATTGGAGGAAGGCCAGACCTCTGGAAGATAATGGCATGCCACATGAAATTGAACGACTTTATGGTTAGGGTTTTGTGCTCATAACATATGCCTCTAGCCACTCCTAATCTGTCTGTAAGAACACCAACATCCTGATGGATATAGCTGTAGACAGGTTTCATATATTTTGAACTTTGTCTTACTGCAGAGATGTTATTGCATCTATAGGCAAGACATAGACTTCATGCACTAGACAGCAAGACAGAATCATTGCAGTGCATCCATTTTGCAACTGACATTCATAATCTTGTAATTAAACAATTCAACCCTGCTGCCCGTAAAAGTCAATGGCAAAACTCCCATTGACATGCATGAGATCAAAACTGAGCCTTTTAATTGCAATTTTTCTTGTTACACTATGACTCAGTCTTTGAAAAACTACAAAGAAATTCTCCTCACTTAACTGGCTGCTACAGGCATTACATAAAATCATAAGAACAGCCATACTGGGTTGGACCAAAGGTCCATATAGCTCAGTATCCTGTCTTCTGACAACAGCCAATGTGAGGTGCCCCAGAGGGAATGAACAGAACAGGTAATCATCAAGTGATCCATCCCCTGTTGCTCATTCCAGCTTTTGACAAACAGAGGTTAGGGACACCATTCCTGCCCATTCTGGCTAACAGCCATTGATTGATCTCTCCTCCATGAATTTTTCTAGTTCTTTTTGAACCCTGTTGAAGACCTCGCCTTCACAATATCTTCTGGCGGGGAGTTCCACAGGTTGACTCTGTGTTGTGTGAAGAAATACTTTCTTTTGTTTGTTTAAAACTTGCTAACTATTAATTTATTTTGGTTACCCCTAGTTCTTGTGTTATAGGAGCAGTTAAATGACTTTTCTTTATTTACTTTCTCCAACCAGCCATGATTTCATATACACATCTCTCCTTAGTCTTCTCTTTTCTAAGCTAAAAAGTCCCAGTCCTATTAATCTCTCCTTAAATGGCAGCTTTTCCATATCCCTAATCATTTTTGTAACATTGCACCCAAATATCTTAGAAACCAAAGATAATTTATTTTAGACTATTTATAATTTACTTTTAGAGGGGAATTGAATGAAATGAATCCACTATGCCACTATAATTTGTACCTCAAACCCTCTTTTAAACATAAATTGATTACATTTACGTGCTCAGAGTGAATGCTTTCTAGCAGAATGGTAATCAGTAACTTAAGATACAGAAGCACAGTTGTTTGTAATTAAAATCTGTACAATTGCTTCTTTGCAAAGAATTAACTTTACCATAGTATATGGAATACTAGTAACACCACAATCATTTTAATTACGCAGAGTGTAATTCCCCAAATATTGTTTACTACTGCACCCTCACAAAAGTGGTAAGACATTATTTTTAATGGACTATCTACAGTGTAACACTTTCTCCTCACCAAAGGAAACTGATGCTACTGAATCATCTTGTCCATCCATTTTTTTTTTTTGGTGGTTAATTCATGTCCCTTATTTATCAGCACTCAAGTTCCCAAATGAGATAAACAGCATTCTTTAAAAGATGTATTGCCAGACTTTACAGTAAAATTCATTTGCTGGAGTGATAAATCTAAAAGTGAGCTCCATGATGCCTAATACAGTTCCATTTAATCTGGGAACTTTGTCACAATTTATGTAATGTGCTGTTCTAAAGGTTAACAAGAAAACAGCCACCCTCTTTTTTTAAAATGTCAGCCAAATATTTTATAGATTTCTCCCCGTCCCCTTCTGTAGCCTGTTTAGTCAAATTAGTGCAGCTGCCTGAAAGATCAGATTTAAAGCCCTTGAATGTTCCCTAGAGCTGAGAACAGATGCCTCGGGAGGCTTGCCAGCCAAAAGGAAAGGTGAATTAGTGCAACGTGTTTTCCAAGCACATTGTGTAGACAGAACTGGCAGGTGGTAAGATAAAGGTCCAGTCTGTCTATGGAGGTATTCTAAACTGCCTGGAAACAAATTTACAAGTTGCCAACAGGCTACAACAGAAAGGGCAACACTGCTCTTTATTTATAGGTGCCGCAGGTAGTGGGCCAGATCCGGCCACATGTTGGTTTCTAAAGTGACATAAATGGAGTATAGCAGCTGGGCTAAAGTTATCAATGATACTGCACTGCAGGGAGTCCACTTTTCAAAAGAGCAGTAGGAGCCTCTGGCCAATTTATGTTGCAGATGACAACACGAATGCTAACCAGAGGGGGGGAATCGTTCCATGCCTTCTTGATGCTTTCATTTGCTGGCTAATTTAGGGCAGCTTTCTTAGCTTTCTCTTAAGATCTGAACTGGGATCTTGGCCTGTTCCTTACAGAGAGTACTTAGGTCAATTTTCCCTCCTTTAACACTAACATTGCAACTCAGCATGGATAAGGTTTTCCACTAAATTGTATAAAGCAGTCAAGATTCATTGCAGAGAGAAGTCACAAGATGTTTCTCCTGCCCTTTGTTTGTTCTCCACCACTGCTCACCGCGTTAGTTGTCCTTGTGGGCAGGATTCTTCCCTCAGTTAGCAAATTACCTGAAAGAGGGCAGGAGAGCCCATGGCTCAGCCCTCTGAATGAGATCAGCACACCAGGGAGAAGTAATGCACCTTGCCCTGACTAACTATCTGAAGTGCTGATATGACCTCCATTACCATGCGCTCTTCACAGTCTTTACTCTCACAGCACCCCAGTGAACAGGGATATGGTGTTATCCACATTTTACAGATGGGTAGCTCATGTCCATAGACTGAGGACCAGTTTTTTTTTCTTTTTGTAAGGTTTCTAGGTGCCTAAAGTGAAGACAGGCAAGTAGGTGCTTTTGAAAATCCAACTAGGTGCCTATCTGCATCTGTAGGCATACAGGACCAATTATTTTAAGGTGTTACATAGTCACAGTCAAACAGAAAGGAGCGGAGAATTAAACCCTACTCTCTTCAGCCCTCAGGTCATGCCTTAATCAAAGAGCTACCTATCCTCTTTCACCCTAGTGGTACAATCCTGAGAGGAGGTATATTTAGATCTCCTGCATGTGTGGTACAGTTCCACACCACCCCTTTGCCAGGTCTATCTGCAAATTACACATTCCAGCTTATTCCTCGTGGTGCTAACTAACAGCTGCAATTGAAGAAAATGAAACTGTGGTGACGATGTTGAGGAAGAGCTGAATCCCACGAGTACACTAACCTTAACAGCGTGTCTATAGAGCTCTACAGAGAGATTACTCCTGAGATTCTTTTATTTTACAAATACTGGGGTTAAATTCTCTCACTGATGCATATGCATAAAATCCATTAATGTTATGGGAGAAAGTGATGTGTCAAAGACAGAATGGACCCTGGGGTTAGCTTGTCTCCGCTGGCTACTCTGCATAGACTATAAGGTGGATAGAAACTTAACTAGATCATTGAGCTCAGTGGTCCAATCAATGCTCCAGTAGTGACAAATGGATCAATGTCCAGTTGGCAACTGGTATCAAGTGGTGCAGCCAAGGGGTCCCACACTTAGGAAGGAAGGATCTTATGTACTGCTGCAGGCTGGGGACCAGCTAGCTAAGCAGCAGTTCTGCAGAAAAGGACCTGGGGATTACAGTGGATGAGAAGTTGGATATGAGTCAACAGTGTGTCCTTGTTACCAAGAAGGCTAATGGCCTATTGGGCTGCATTAACAGGAACATTACCAGCAGACTGAGGGAAGTGAGGATTCTCTTCTATTTGGCATTGATGAGTCCACATCTGGAATACTGCATCCAGTTATGGGCTCCCCACTACAGAAAAGATGTGGACAAAATGGAGAATGTTCTGCAGAAAGCAATAAAAATTATTAGGGGGCTGGAGCACATGACCTACAAGGAGAGGCTGAGGGATGTGGGCTTATTTAGTCTACAGAAGAGAAGAGTGAGGGGGGGATATGATAGCAACCTTTAACTACCTGCAGGGAGGTTCCAAAAAGGATGGAGAGAAGCTGTTCTCAGTGGTGACAGATAGCAGAATGAGGAACAATGGTCTCAAGTTGCAGTGGGTGAGGTGTACGTTGGATATTAGGAAAAACTATTTCACTTAGAGGGGGGTGAACACTGGAATTGGTTACCTAGAAAGGTGTTCAAATCTCTATCCTCAGAGGTTTTTAAGACCAGGCTTACCAAAGCCCTGGCTTGAATGGTTTAGTTAGGGTTGGTGCTGTTTCGAGGGGATTGGATTAGATGACCTCCTGAGGTCTCTGCCAATCCTAATAATCTATGATTCTATGTATAAAAGCACTTTTGAAAAATTTACCCAGTACAATGGGAAGATTAAGATACAGTAGTCACCATCAAAAAATGAACAATTATGTCTACTTGTTGCACTATATCTGAGACACCACAGTTCCAACTGTAACTGAAACACAAAGTTTTATTATATATCTGAAAAAATGGCAAGACAGATTAGATTTATCTATATGACAAATTGCATTTGTCCTCACCTTTACTCTGTCCACCAATCTCTCTACTAAGTCTAATTTAAATAGTCAAGACTTTCGAAGCCGAGTGGCTTGGGGTACCTATTCATGTGTTTGCATATGTATACCATAGCTCTAAAGCATATGTTAAGCTTACGGTAGGCTAAGTGGATGAAAAGCTTACTTAAAGAACCTATAATAACTTTCTCAAGTCCATTTTCTGCTGACTAGTTTGCTTTAGGGGCTAGTATATAAAACAGATATTTTATTAAATTTAAACACAAAGTAGCAGCTGGTTCCTTGCTTAAATCCTTGCTTGAATTCCTTATTTATATTAAGTAAAAATAATCTACATTAAGTTTATAATGTGGTCATTTATAGGAACAAAGGTAGATTTTTGTACATTCTGCTAAGACATTTATGAATAAAAATGGTTATTTTTAAACTACTACAGGAAGAATGGGATCATAATTTGGCACAGTTATATTTTGCAGATATAATCTACTTTAAAGTACTTAAAGTTATCTTTTTGAAATATGTTTTTCTTCAAATTCTAGATCAGCAAATAAATCACTGCTATGATTTATTATAGATACTGACCTACTATGGGCTCCCTTTTTTAAATTTGTAAATTCAAGGAACCTAAGTTACTAGAATTTTCCTCAGTTTCTCATTTGTGTTGTAAAATTTGCAATTACAGCATTGTTGGGAGAGATCAGTGGTGCTTAAGATTTATTGAGATTTACGAATAGGGTTTTCAAATACTTGGGGTTTCATAAGCATTGTGAACCCTCCCACTCACTCCATAATTACACTAGTACTTATTTTTATGGAGTTTACATTAAAAACATGGTTTTGTCAACCTAAAGAAAAGCCCAAGTCAAGAAGAGAGAAAACTTAAAAGACAAAAATGTGTATGATGTTACTTCTCTTTGTAAAACTTTAGGCAGCTATGGGAAGTTTAAATTAATGGAGATTAGATCCATCAACAGCTAATAGCCAGGGTGGGCAGGAATGGTGTCCCTAGCCTCTGTTTGTCAAAAGGTGGGAATGGATGGCACGGGACGGATCATGCGATGATTATCTGTTCTGTTTGTCGCTTCTGGAGCATCTGGCACTGGCCACTGTTGGAAGACAGGATAGTGAATTAGATAGACCATTGGTCTGACCTAGTATGGCTGTTCTTATGTTCTTATGAGAATTTTGCACATGACTACAGTGGGGTCAGGATTTCCCTATAAGGAATTAGGCCAAATTTTCCATAAGAGGCATTGATTTTGTGTGTCCTCTGTCTTAGGGTGCTCAGTATGAGATACCTTGTGTCAGATTTTTCAGAGTGAGTGAGTTTTCAAGACCCTAGAAATCAAATAGAGTTATAGGTGTTCAGCATACCTGAGCAACACACCTGAGCTGTCTCATGTTGGACACCCAAATTATTATGATACCAAAAATCAGCAGAAACTCCTGGAAATTTTGGTGTCATTTCTTAAAATAGAGATTGAAAACATTTGCTGTGTGTATAGAAAGTGTCATTGTTGTTATTAAAATTAGCTGTGTGGTATAAATTGAGAGCAGAAGTGAAATTTGGCAAGCAATGGGATCATGAAAAATAGCAGTTTTTTGCACCATCTAAACCTGGGTTCTGTAACTCATGACCTCTAGTGTAAGGTTTTTTGGAAAAGGGAAGACAGGCAAGTGGGCTACTTAGTTTCCAGCAAAGAGCTCTGAAGAATATAAAGCTCTAGACAACAGATGTGACACATTTATAGAAATTGTGGAGGAGGGGTAGGAAGAATGAATGCATTTATAGGGCACAATTAAATTTAGATTGGCAGTTTCATTCTATTTGAACAATTTCCTCATCACAAACTGTAATTTTTTTCCTCTGTTCAAGTGCACACCACATTGCCGTCAATCATCAACAAGAAAAGTCTATACAAAGATCTTCTGAAGATGGCAATAAATAGCTAATCCTTACACAATGAGTGCTCGATCTGAGGTAGTGTTAATTGCATGGTTCAGAATCACTGCTACTTCTATTGCCTGCAGTAGGTGCTAAGCAATTTGCAGAATTCATCCTTGACTTACTGTTTAGATTTTTTATGCCAATTTGGCAACCTTCTGTAGTGAAACTTGTAAGAAGGGCCCAAAGGGACAGGATTCAGCACAAGGCTGAATTCATGAACTTCACTATAAACTGTCCCTTCAAGGGAGAAGGATGAAGTGTTAAAATCTCATAGAAGTAGAGGGAAGAGCACCACAACATCCACACAGAGGTATCCATGCTGCTGCACTGTGGCTCTCTCCCGTTGGAGGCATGGAATATAATCCATATTTGTTAGATGATCCAGTGCCTCTCCATAGTATCACCTTTCCAGAATTCTGCATGAAGTTGTCCTTGTGGGTGCTGCAGCTCCCTGCCTTCTTTTGCTTCCCAGCTCACATTGCTCCCACCAAGTCCAGAAGAAGGTTTTGTGCAGCAAGTAAGCAGTGATGACTGCATGGTGCCATGTAGAAATAACTCCTGCCTCTAGAACAGATGTGTGCATTGAATGCTCCCTCCCCATACCTATCTTCAAGGGGTTATCTGGACCAGAGAGATACTGATCTAACATGTAAGGCAAAGTGGCAAGAGTACATGGATAATACAAATCCAGCCTGTTACACACCGAGGGTATGTCTACACTACAAAGTTAGTTCGAACTAGCGGACGTTAGTTCGAACTAACTTTAATAGGTGCTACACTAGCGCTCCGCTAGTTCGAATTTGAATCGAACTAGCGGAGCGCTTAGTTCGAACTAGGTAAACCTCATTTTACGAGGACTAACGCCTAGTTCGAACTAGCTAGTTCGAACTAAGGGCTGTGTAGCCCTTTAGTTCGAACTAGTGGGAGGCTAGCCCTCCCCAGGTTTCCCTGGTGGCCACTCTGGCCAACACCAGGGAAACTCTATGCCCCCCTCCCGGCCCCGGACCCCTTAAAGGGGCACGGGCTGGCTACGGTGCCCGTGCCAGGTGCAAGCCTGCCAGCACCCAGCTAGCAGACCCTGCACCTGGCACGGCACAGAGCCACCCACCCGATGCCCCCCAGCCCACCCCCTCTTGCCGGGACCAGGCTGGCGGCTCCCGGGAGCTTGCCCTGGACCGCAAGAGGCGGGCACCTTCCTGGGCTAGTGCGGACATCGTGGACCTCGTCCACGATCTCCGCACTAGGCACAGGAAAGTGGCCGTCTAGGGCAGGAGAGCTGCCAGCCTGGCCACCCAGGACCAGGTGTGCATGAAAATCAAGGGGGTCCACTGAGACCCCCGACACTGAGCCCTGAGCTTACAATGGCCATACTGGGTCAGACCAAAGGTCCATCTAGCCCAGTAGCCTGTCTGCCGACAGCGGCCAACCCTAGGGACCCTGGAGGGGATGGACCGAAGACAATGACCAAGCCATTTGTCTCGCGCCATCCCTCTCCAGCCTTCCACAAACTTTGGGCAGGGACACCACTCCTACCCTCTGGCTAATAGGACTCCATGGACCCAACCTCCATCACTTTATCTCACTTCCCTTTAAACTCTGTTCTAGTTGTAGCCTTCACAGCCTCCTGCAGCAAGGAGTTCCACAGGTTAACTATTTGCTTTGTCAAGAAGAACAACTTTCTCTTACTAGTTTGAAGCCTGCTACCCATTCCTTTCCTTTGGTGTCCTCTAGTCCTTCTTTATGGGAACTCAGGAAGAACTTTTCTGTATGCACCCTCTCCACCCAACCCCTGCTTTTAGAGACCTCTATCCTGTCCCCCCTCCGTCTCCTCTTTTCTAAGCTGAACAGTCCCAGTCTCTGTAGCCTCTCTTCATCTGGGACCTGTTCCCAACCCCTGATCATGTTAGTTGCCCTCCCCTCTCCCAGCCTTTCTCTTCCCCTCTCCCACCTCCTTTTCCCAGTCTCCCCCAGTTTTTTTTCAATAAAGACAGAGTCAATGTTGGAAGAAACGTTATCTTTATTTTGTACATCAATAAGAAGGGGGGCTAGGGAAGGGTAAGTGGAAGGAGGTGAGGGAGGAATGGGGTACGAGCCCCCGATGGGGAGGACTGGGCTGGCTCTGCGGGCTTCTGGGGGTGGAAGCTCTCCTGCAGCCCCCCAATTACTCCCTCTCCCCAGATGGCAGCCAGCGGCAAGTGCAGCTGGGCTGATGGCCGAGTGGTGTGATGTGCCCAGTGTGGGCACTCAGGGCACTCCAAGCCAGAACTTCTTTGGAAGCGGGGCACCCCTTAGAACTGTGTGTCCGGGGTGGGGGTCGGGACCCTTTAAGCGCAGCCCTCGGCTAGCCTGAGACAGCATCTCCATGCTCTAAGTCCTCCTTTTATGCCCTGCCGGCACTGCTTCCGGCCATCCTTAAGCCCTGTTCAGAGTCCACTCAATGTGGACTTGCTAGTTCGAACTAGCAAAACGCTAGTTCGAACTAGTTTTTAGTTCTAGACGCGTTAGTTCGAACTAGCTTAGTTCGAATTAACTAATTCGAACTAAGTTAGTTCGAACTAACTTTGTAGTGTAGACATACCCGGATAGAATTATCAGTAGTTGCCTAAACTAAACTTGAAACTTCTTTTAATAAAAGCCCCAAAAAATAGCTGAGGTTTCAGTGTGGCATGGAAATAGTCTTCACTGTGGTCTGTTTTCTTCCAGAAAAAAACATTTATGATCATTTGGAAAAAATCACATGAGGAGCCCTCTTAGGAATGGGTTATTTTGGTTTTGCTTAACTTGTTAAAAGCCTGATTCTTTTTGTTAGTCTATAAAGTGCTACCAGACCATTTGTTGTTTTTTAAGTTTATCCTATACAGACTAATTCGGCTTCCCCCTGAAGCTTTTCAGCTTCTACTGTATGTTATACAACCTTATTGTATCTCATACAACACTTGTGGAGGATTTAAGAATGCTAAATTACTTGTCTAACGTGTGTCCAGTCTCTGACAAGCATGTTATACTTTTGCTCTGTTTGTAACTATATCTGTTTCTAAATCCCTTACTCGGTGTCATTTGAATCCCTTTGTTGATAACATTCTCCTTCGTTTTATCGTAAGTGTAGATTCTGAAGTGAACCAGGTAAACAGGTGAGCACACTCTCTCTTTGCAAGCAGTGGACTTGGTAATTACTGTGAGCATCCAGTCACAGGGACTGAATACCATGGAAGAGCCAGAATTTTACCATAAAAATATAGCTAAATGGTAGATTTTTTTTGAGGGGGGAGGGAGAAAGGATTTCAGAACTGCCATGGTGATGTGGGCTAACATTTCAGTTATATCTAGGATAGATGCCAATAACATAAGAGAACAAATCTTGCTAGCCTTTACTCACATGAACTTTCCTAATGAAAAGGCAATTAAAAACGGAGGTAGTCTTAACTCAGAAGCAAAATACCTTGTACATTTTCAAAAAATATTGGAACCATTTCCTAAATTAAACTTGTCTGGAGACAGGGACATATTCTCTGTGGTGTGCATAATTCCTAATCCTATTGTGCTTCAATATAGCAGCCCCTTTTCATCCTTGGATCTGAACAGCATTGATAATAATTCCGTTTAATTGTAGCCAGCAGAGTACAAGCACAGTTACCCTGAGGTCCATAGAACAAAATATTTGGCTTGGAGAACAAACCTATCAAAGTAAAACAGCTCATCTGAAGAAGTGGGTTTTGCCTGTGAAAGCTCATGATACCACAGGTTGCACCTCCCAAAACCAGAATTCTCTGGGATCATGGACATTCCTGGATCAGAGAACTCTAGTAGTCTAGTGGCAAGAGGGCAATCCAGGAGGGTCTGGGATGAAGTAGCAGGACAGGACAGGTGCTGGCGGCAGCCCCCAGCAGCCTGCAGCAGTGGGCTGTAGCCAGCAGCAGCCCCCAGCAGCTTCCAACAGCCTGTGGCACCAGGTCTGGGTTGGAGCAGTCCCTGGCAGAGCAGGACTGGCTGGCAACAGCATGGGGCAGCACGGGGCCAGGGAGAGAACCCTAGGCAGCCTGCAGCAGCTGGGCTAGGGCCAAGACTTGTGGCAGCCCTAGCACCACACAGCAGTGTGGGGCTGGAACCCTGGACAGCCCGTAGAAGCAGGGTCAGAGCCTGCAAACTGCTGTGAGGCTGGGACCAGAGTCCAAGCACTCAGAAGCCCGTGGCAGCCTGAAAAGGGACAGAACAGGCTCCTGGCAGTCTGCAGCAGCACAGGCTGATGGAGCCTGTCAGATAGTCTGGCCAGGCAGTAGCAGCAGGGCCAACACCACAGCAGGAAGTCCAGCCTGGCTGGGGCTAGAGGTAGTTCCTCCCTCTCCCTCTGTCTCGGATGACAAATTGGCAGCTGAGGGCTATAGGAGGGAAACCTTCCCTAGTCTGGCAAATTCCTTGGTGTGGGACGGGTCAGGTCCTGATGTTGCTAGATAAGAGATGTCCAACCTGTACATATAGTTTTGTTCATCAATAAGGCCTGATCTGTACTAGGACTTTAGTCCAATATTATCCCCCAAGATTGATTTTGTAAGTGATGTGTCCACAATACCAAGCCCATTATTCTGGAATAAGAGGCCACAGAATTTGAACTCTGTAGTCCTGCTTTGCATGAGGAATAATGCTATTCCTGAACTTGTAAGTCCAAAATAGCATTAGTGTGAATGCTCTGATGCCACTAATTTGGACTAATTAGCCTCGGGGAGGCCTCCATCAGCTCCCCAGAGTGCTTCCCAGGGCTCTGAGTCTGAGGTAGTGAATCCACATTAACAAAGCCTGCCTCGGACTACATTCGATTCCTCCCCATAGTGAGGACATGGAACTTTGAATTTGCAAAATTGGGTGCCCAGAAGTTGAATTTAGTAAATTCAAAACAATCCCTTAGTGTAGACATGGTCTAACGGGCCCCAGGACTACTCATTGTTTGTAAGTAAACAGTATACATGGTACCCCACCTCTCCCTAACCCCTTTTTTCTATAGCAAGGTTTTATAAAACCCCTTCTCATTTTGGTCAAGGGAACACTGCAGGGTCACGTTAGCAACAAGTTTGTTTAGAATCATAGAATCGTAGAACTGGAAGAGACCTCAGGAGGCCATCAAGTCCAGCCCCCTGCCCAAGGCAGGACCAATCCCAACTAAATCAACCCAGCCAGGGCTTTGTCAAGCCGAGAATTACAAACCTCTAAGGATGAAGATTCCACCACTTCCTCAGGTAACTCATTCCAGTGTTTCACCACCCTCCTAGTGAAATAGTTTTTCCTAATATCCAACCTAGACCTCCCCCACTGTCACTTGAGCCCATTGCTTCTTGTTCTGCCATCTGTCACTACTGTGAACATCCTCTTTGGACCTCCCTTCAGGAAGTTAAAGGCTGCTATCAAATCCCCCAACATGTTTGTTGTTTGTCCAGTCCTCCGCCCTCTCCTCCCCCATGAGTCGGATTGCAAAAACATACAGATCTATATGCAGCTAAGGCAAGTTTGGGATTATTCATATCTGTAAAATTGTCTCTAGCCATACTACTGTGCTGTTTTCTAGTGTTCTAGCAAGGATGTGGGTGTAATGGTCAGGGTGAGAGCTTGATGTTTTTAGTTTATCTGATCTTTTTTCCAGTCAGGTGATCATGGCATTCCTCTACTGTTAAAAAAATCACATGCTGAGTAAAAATAAGTAAAGAACTAGGTTATGTCTATACTACAGAGTTTTTTTGGAAAAAAGGAAACTCATGGAGCTTCCACACCTCAACCGCATTTTTGTGCAAAAAAATTGAAAGAACGGAGGGTTTTTTCCAGCATAGATATTCTTCATTTTACTAGGAAAAATGCCTTTTTGTGAAAGAGCTCTTTCGCAAAAAGGTGTGTGTGGACAGGGAAGAGGGATTTCTTGCGCAAAAAGAGGAAAAAGCACAGGTGCCCTGGTGGCCATTCTGTGCATAGCAATCAGAGCTTACTTTCGAGAGAGCGTCCATACAGATCTCTTGCGATACAAGCTTCTGTGCAAGAAGCCTGCAGTCTAGACATAGTCCTAGTGAATGAGATAGATCTGTTTCAAGCCATCCATTTAAAAATCATCAGAGAAATGAAAATAATAGAATTTAGATTAGCATCTTCCCTTTTGATTTTACTTTTGATGGGGTACCTTATGAGTCATCTCTCAAAGGGTCAGTGCTGCTAGAAGGCCAGACTGCTCAGCCACTTTACTTCTCCTGAGGGCCACAGAAAACAGGGTCATGCTTTGGTTTTGTTTTTAATATTAGAGAGCAGAACGTGTAGCAGATGTAAACAATAGGAGCAAAAGCTCACAGCACACCAGAGAATCAGAAATCTAATTTCCTTTTTTCCACCTTTCTCTCCTTTTAATATATATTGCAAGATCTATGAATCATTCAAGCAAATTTTATTAGAGTGGTTTCCTGCGTAGTGGGTCAGTAACACAAAAATGACTAAGTTCTTGATCCTGCATGTTACGTTCATATGTGTCTAACTTTAAGCATGTGAGTAGTCCCTGCAAAGTCAATAGGACTACTCATGCTCAAAACTTGGGGATGTGCTTGAATATTTTGCTGGATAAGGTCATAAACTTGATATTGAAGCCTCACGGAAAGCGAAAATGAACCTGTTTCACCTTAGAATGTCTTGTATTATTAGTACTATCATCTACAGGCATCAACCCAGATTGGGATGCCATTGTGCTAGGCAGTGTACAAAGACAGTGAATGACAGTTGCTGTCAGAGCTGTCCCATCTATTTGACAGTTTAGAGCAGCCATCCCAGGCTCTGTGCTCTGGGGGAGGAGGGAAGAAGAGAGGCTTGAGGCCCAGGGCATCCTGGGGGATTAACGGAGGGCTTGGATCTAGCAGCGGGGCCCAAGTCTGTCCCCACACTCACTAGTGATGGCAGGAGCGATGAGAAGCAGAGCACCCCAATCCTAACCTGCTCAGCTCTGTCGTCTCCCAGCTGGATCACGCCACTGAACAACATGGCTGAGAGCCAGGCTTGGCGGATCACAATGGGCTGGAGCCAGTTCATTCCAATTCCCACTACTGCAGTGACTATGGAGCAAGCCTGAGCCTTGCTGCCAGTGCAGGCCCCCCTGGTAAAATCCCCCAGATCACATTGCTCCAGGAAGGGGGTTGGAGGAATATGTGCAATGGAGTTACAGGAGTGGGAAGAGGTGGGGTGGGAGAGAAGAAGGGGCAGAGCTTAGGGATGAGGTGGAGTGTGGAGCAGAACAGTGGTTGGTTCAGAAGAGGTAGGGCCAGAGCCTGAGTTGCTGGCGGGATTGTCCTGGGGTCTGCAGTGGTCTGGAACAACTGCGGTGACACTGGTCCCTGTTTTGAAAAGCTACAGGAGAAGAAACAGAGCCATTGAGATTTGCTGAAGATTGCACAGCTGGTGGTGACAGACCCTGCAATAGAACACAGACCTCTGAGCCCCAGTGTAATGGTCTTCTGTACCATGGATATTGCCAGAACAGAGAGTCCTGGACAACAAAGTTTCAACCTGTATTTGAAAATGTAGAAGAAAATCCAAACTATTTAATACATTTCAATTGATATTCTATTTAACCATGCAATTAAAGTTCTGATTAATCAGGCTTATTTTTTAATCAGACTATTTTTCCCAATAGTTAATCGGGTGAGTTTAGTGTAATTAATTGGCAACCCTATCCAGAACACGACTTATGAGGAAAGATTGAAAAAATGGTTTTGTTTAGCCTGGAGAAGAGAAGACTGAGGGGGGCATAACAGTCTTTAGGTACATAAAAGATTGTTATGAAGCAGAGGTGATAAATCATTCTCCTTATCCATTGAGGACAAGATAAGAAGTAATAGGCTTAAATTATAGCAAAGAAGGTTTAGGTAAGACATTAGAAAAAATTCCTGTTCTTAATGGAAGAATAATTAAGCACTGGAACAGATTGCCTCAGGAGGTTGTGGAATCTCTGTCACTAGAGACAATTACCCACCCGGGGGAGAGGGTCTAGATAATACGTAGTTATGCCTCAGTGCAGGGAGCTGGACTAAATGATCTATTACAGTTCCTTCCAGTTCTGATTCTTTAGCCCCTATATGCTAGTTCACAGCACCTCTCAGACAAAGTTTTAGTTACACCAGGTCTTTACGGAATGTTTCTTTTTACTATTAAATCAACTGGGCTCAAGGACTTTAAAGAAACAGTGTCTCCTAATAATGTTTAACACTTACCTCATGTGTGAGATCTTCCGTCCTGTATAAACACTGACATAATAATTAATAATCCTCCCAATTCATAGTAACAATTATTCTAATTTTTTTCACTAACCATTTGATAGATCAAGAAACAGTACTGATGTCTATTGAAGATGAAAGTAGAGCTACTAACTTTGGAATGATCTTCTCTGGATACTTGAGTCTGTATTTACTTTATAATTCTGTTTCTTGGTTTTTATTAGTCAGGAAGGGTAGTAATTTTCTTGGGATTCAGGCTGTACTTTGAGCAATGTTTGTAGAAGATACCTATCATGACATCATTATTTTTAGCCCTTTTATCTGTATCCATAGTCCTCCAATTGTCTGGCTTTCACTACTGTATCAACCTCTGTGCAGATGTACAAGGCAACACTACCTCATTTTGGTGGAATATTCCATTGGTGTGAGTTATTCCACCAAATTTCAGTGATGCTTATTATATCATAATTGTGATTATTCACTACTATTTACAGTTCTCCTGTTTCTTCCCCATAGTATACAGAAATCTAAGATGTTTATTTGATTTCCCTACTATATTCCTTTTAGTCTCTCTGCTGAAAACCAGAGTAAGACAGTACATGGATGCAAGGTTAGAACTTACAACTCTCCTATTTCTTTGTGAGTTCTCTATTATTTGCCTTCCACATGTTTGGAAAATATGTGATATGTTGGCTTGACATTTGGATGCAACCCATTGATTGTCATTCCTCGTTCAGCTCCAAGAAAGATGGAAGATCATAAAGCAAGAAATGAGAAATAGTTATTGTTTATCTTTTCTCTGAGTCCACTGCCTTGCTGCCGGCATCACTCATTTAAAAGATCAAGGTTCAAGAATCTATTTTTAAATTGCAGTTAGTTATTCTTTATTTCATTCAGGAACATTGAGCTTATCATTGCTTTTGAGATTTACAACTGTTCCTTCCACTGTCAGCTTGTTAATAGGCAGTAGTGAAACTCTTGGGAACCAGGGGTAGGAAATATGAGCAGTAAGTAATTGTTACAGCTGGATTCACATTCCACTTCAGAAGCTTCTTAACAGCATTCTCAGATGTGTGAACAATCCATTAGCAACCCAAGGGAACTGATCACTTGCCCCAAATATTATCTTCACAAGATGATGCTACCCAGTCCCCTCTCCCACCCATCCATATAGTGATAAGAAACTATGGATTAGAGAAAGGCTGTAGACCCAAACAGTGATGCACAGGACAAGAAAAGGAAACTAATATTTTAAGCAGCTATTAAATAACTATGATCATGCATCCATTGTAATCTGATGAGCATCTGTCGCTTTGTATGAAGTATTTTTGGTGTATTCTGTCCTGCCTTCCTACCTCTTTCCCCAAGTCACTGAGGGTATGTCTACACTAGAAAGTTAGTTCGAACTAACGGACGTTAGTTCGAACTAACTTTCCTATGCGCTACACTAGCGCTCCGCTAGTTCGAATTTGAATCGAACTAGCGGAGCGCTTAGTTCGAACTAGGTAAACCTCATTTTACGAGGACTAACGCCTAGTTCGAACTAGCTAGTTCGAACTAAGGGCTGTGTAGCCCTTTAGTTCGAACTAGTGGGAGGCTAGCCCTCCCCAGGTTTCCCTGGTGGCCACTCTGGCCAACACCAGGGAAACTCTATGCCCCCCTCCCGGCCCCGGACCCCTTAAAGGGGCACGGGCTGGCTACGGTGCCCGTGCCAGGTGCAAGCCTGCCAGCACCCAGCTAGCAGACCCTGCACCTGGCACGGCACAGAGCCACCCACCCGATGCCCCCCAGCCCACCCCCTCTTGCCGGGACCAGGCTGGCGGCTCCCGGGAGCTTGCCCTGGACCGCAAGAGGCGGGCACTTTCCTGGGCTAGTGCGGACATCGTGGACCTTGTCCACGATCTCCGCACTAGGCACAGGAAAGTGGCCGTCTAGGGCAGGAGAGCTGCCAGCCTGGCCACCCAGGAGCAGGTGTGCATGAAAATCAAGGGGGTCCACTGAGACCCCCGACCCTGAGCCCTGAGCTTACAATGGCCGTCCTGGGTCAGACCAAAGGTCCATCTAGCCCAGTAGCCTGTCTGCCCACAGCGGCCAACCCTAGGGACCCTGGAGGGGATGGACCGAAGACAATGACCAAGCCATTTGTCTCGTGCCATCCCTCTCCAGCCTTCCACAAACTTTGGGCAGGGACACCACTCCTACCCTCTGGCTAATAGCACTCCATGGACCCAACCTCCATCACTTGATCTCACTTCCCTTTAAACTCTGTTCTAGTTCTAGCCTTCACAGCCTCCTGCAGCAAGGAGTTCCACAGGTTAACTATTTGCTTTCTCAAGAACAACTTTCTCTTACTAGTTTCAAGCCTGCTACCCATTCCTTTCCTTTGGTGTCCTCTAGTCCTTCTTTATGGGAACTCAGGAAGAACTTTTCTGAATGCACCCTCTCCACCCAACCCCTGCTTTTAGAGACCTCTATCCTGTCCCCCCTCCGTCTCCTCTTTTCTAAGCTGAACAGTCCCAGTCTCTGTAGCCTCTCTTCATCTGGGACCTGTTCCCAACCCCTGATCATGTTAGTTGCCCTCCCCTCTCCCAGCCTTTCTCTTCCCCTCTCCCACCTCCTTTTCCCAGTCTCCCCCAGTTTTTTTTCAATAAAGACAGAGTCAATGTTGGAAGAAACGTTATCTTTATTTTGTACATCAATAAGAAGGGGGGCTAGGGAAGGGCAAGTGGAAGGAGGTGAGGGAGGAATGGGGTACGAGCCCCCGATGGGGAGGACTGGGCTGGCTCTGCGGGCTTCTGGGGGTGGAAGCTCTCCTGCAGCCCCCCAATTACTCCCTCTCCCCAGATGGCAGCCTGCGGCAAGTGCAGCCGGGCTGATGGCCGAGTGGTGTGATGTACCCAGTGTGGGCACTCAGGGCACTCCAAGCCAGAACTTCTTTGCAAGCGGGGCACCCCTTAGAACTGTGTGTCCGGGGTGGGGGTCGGGACCCTTTAAGCGCAGCCCTCGGCTAGCCTGAGACAGTATCTCCATGCTCTAAGTCCTCCTTTTATGCCCTGCCGGCACTGCTTCCGGCCATCATTAAGCCCTGTTCAGAGTCCACTCAATGTGGACTTGCTAGTTCGAACTAGCAAAACGCTAGTTCGAACTAGTTTTTAGTTCTAGATGCGTTAGTTCGAACTAGCTTAGTTCGAATTAACTAATTCGAACTAAGTTAGTTCGAACTAGCGCTGTAGTGTAGACGTACCCTGACTGAACTTTTTACAACTTCTGGATTGTGAACTTCCTTACCACAGCCTCACTGCTGAATCAGATGCACCCTCTTCCAGATCTGTCCCTGCAAGGTCAGTCTTGTTTCTTTTGCATCCTCCAAACTTAACACAACTAAGATGCAGCCAATCATCATTCCTCCTTCAAATTATTGATATCGCCATTATCAATTATGTCAACAATGTCATTTCCCTCCTAGGAAGCCAGGCCTTTACCTAGGAAATTATCTTCAACTCCTTTCACTGTCCTTCTCAGGCTATAGCTAAATATGCTGAGGGTTTTCTGCCACAATATTTCTAAACTCTTCCCTCTACCTCTACCTTTTTGCCCTAATGTACAAATCTCACTCAGGTATCTTGGCCTTGTCGAAATTAAGATAGCTCCTTTCCAGTTAAGTGCTTCCAAAATACTGCTGCAAAAATTGTCCCTTTTGACTAGTGCTTCCCAGCATCAAATCTGAACATCTTGTTTTTGTCATCCCTATATGACACTGCTCCTGCCAGCATTCCTGAGCTCACCTCCTTTTTTGTTCCCTGTTATGCATACCAGCCTCCATTTTCTTTCCCTCCTCTATTCCACTCCACTGTCTCTGGGCTTTGTTCTACAAGTAGTTTGCCACATCACCACTAGGGTTGCCAATCCTCTGGGATTGGCCTGGAGTCTCCCAAAATTAGCATCAGTCTCCCAGTGACTGTTGAAATCAATCCTGGGAAATTGTAATAGGAAAATTTGGGGAAAAAAATCTCCCAGAATTGTATCAGTCAGAGTTGGCAACCCTCTACCTCATTGAATTTCCTCCTAGACATGTACTGCTATCATTTCACCTACAAGAAGTGAGTGGACAGGAGCACTCCAGAGCCATCCTTGCCCATATGCAGATTACACAGTTGTGTAGGGCACCCAGAAATTTGGGGCACCACTTCATCTTAATGTCCACCCAGCTGCCTGGCCCTATCCCTGTTGTATGGCTCTGCTTCATCCAGAGAGGACCTAGTTAACTTAAAAATAGAAAAGCCTATTCTGTATTAGCAGAACATCAAATTTGTGAAAGAGCCATTCAAGTGGCAATTAAACCATTTAACAGGCATTTGCCAAGCCCAGGTATAGACTGTTAATTTCTGAATTTACTATGTTAGTCTACACCAGGTGTGGAGAATCCTTTTTGAGCTGCGGGTCACTCATGTGGCTCCTGACTGAGAAGGAGAAAGACACTCCCCACATTCCCCTCACACACCAGAATCTAGAGGGGCTCAAGCTAGTAGATTTTGTGTGCTCCAGCCCCACAGAAGGCAGTGGGGACAGTTGGAGTGCCAGTGCAGGCTCCCCAATGCTCGGGGGGGGGGGGGGGAGCCCTGAACCTCAGAGGCCAGATCCAAGTTGGGGGCTGCTTCTGGCCCCTAGGCCTTAGGTCCACTACTCCTCATCTACAGGACCTTCCTTTGAAATTTGTTTTAAAAATATTTCGTTACTGTGTTGCTGAAGATTATAAATTCGCATCTCCAAAAGCAAATTGTTGTCCCCTCCAGCTGCCATTGGGCAGAAGGGCAGCTGTTTAATAGTACTGCATAGGGCCTCATAAATCCTAAGGGCAGCCCTGGAGAGATCACTTAAAAAAAGAAAGCACAAAAGCAGAGAAGATGTTATAGGATCATCCCAATATTTCCATGCTTTGCTGAGTAACCAAGGGTATACCTAGACTACTCATGTAGATGAGTTTACTAGACACAGGAAAATGAAGAGGCAATTTAAATAATCACCCCTTCATTTACATCAAAATGGCCACTGCGCTGTGCCAATCAGCTGTTTGGCGACAGTGCAGTAGTCTGGATGCTCTGCGGTCGACAACGGAAGCCTTTGTCGACCACTCTGGTAAACCTCATTCCACGAAGCATAACGAAGAGGTTGACAAAGGCCTCCGTTGTCAACCGCGGAGCGTCCAGACTACTGTGCTGTGCCGCCAAACAGCTGATCGGCACAGCGTGGCAGCCATTTTGATGTAAATGAAGGGGTGATTATTTAAATCGCCGCTTCATTTTCCTGTGTCTAGTAAACTCATCTACATGGCTCCGTCGATGGAGCCATGTAGTCTAGACATACCCCTAGTGATCTCACTTCCATTTCCTCTTGTGTGTTCCTCCCTCACTTGTAGAGCCATGTTGAATGTAGGCTGTACGTTCTTTGTGTCACTGTTTGTTTTGTGAAACTACCATCACAGTACGGGGATTGCAGGAAAAAATAATAATGGTAATTGCTGCCATATTTAAGTTCATTCCAAGATCAGTTCAGTCCAGGCCCCAGCAGAGTAGTGTCTACATCAATAAAATAACAGGCACAACTAGTTTGTTGGCAATACTGGCAGAGCATAGGAATTGAATGGGTCATGGAGAAAGTAGTACCCTCTTTTTCTTGAAGGAACATTGTGACACACTGTCAGGATGTCATGAGTGAACCTACATCAGCGACTGCTAGTGCAATAGTAAAAAGGAGGCTTCCAATTTACAGAGCCTGTTCTGACACCTTTCACAAATCCTTCATTAGTCACACTGGATAAAATCAACTTATAAAAAAAATCACAGACATGGACAAGTAATTTTGTGCCATTTGATCTTATTTGGTTGTTTATCTGAATGTCTGGAGTTCCTTAGATTGCACTTTCACTTCCTATTTCCCCCAGCGAGGACAAAATAGCTTGTGCTGTTTATGACTCAACACCACCTCCAGAAATGAAAACTATTGTTCTTTGAGGATCTCAGTTCCTGTTCTCTCTCTCTCTCTCTCTCACACACACACACACACACTTTACCTCATCTGATTCCAAGATTTACATGTAATATTAGCAGAATTTGCATTCTGAATAATAGCTATAAAATAAAAGAAGAAAACTGCAATTTAAAATAGAACCAAATACCAATATCACACCAAAATGACTAATTTTTTGGAGGTGGAGGTGCACTTATTTTACCATATACTTATGAAAAGCATTATATAACTCTGAGATATTATTAGCTGTAGCTATGTTTTGGTTGCTATTTCTGTATTAAGCAGCAATTGCTTGCAGACATTCCAGAGAGCGCTTGGGTATTTTTCAATTGATTTTGATGTAAGTAATTATTTTATTATGATGTGCTCTCTGCCAAAAGTGTGTGAGATGCTTCAGAGATAAACAGCAAGACACATCTTTTGCCTTAAGACAATTACAGTTATTACAGATTTAACCTCTCCAGTCCAGCACCCTCGGGATCTGACCAGTGCCGAACAAGATAATTTGCTGAACCACGGGAGGTCAACACTTTCACTGCATACTGGGCCCTTAAAAGACATTTAGGGGTAAATTAGAGCTAAATAATAGTGCAGAACACTGACAGCTAGGACTGGTGGCTGTAAACAAACTGTATGAGACAAGATAACTAAAATCATGCTGGACCACAGATGTTACCAGACCAGAGAGTGCTGGACTGGAGACGTTCAGCCTATAGGATGGATTAGTGCTTTTGTGGGTCCCACTGTGCTAGATGCTGCAGACATATGTACAGAGGATGGTTTATGCAAGACTTTATAATCTAAGTAGACAAAATACAAGCAATACAAGTGGAAACACTGCCCCCAAGAAATGAATGCCTGCATGATGAATTAAATCTGTCCCCAAATTCATAAAGTAATAATCAAAATGCTGGGAATTCTATCAGAAGATGTAACAGTGATGTACTCACTTAATACCAATGCGATGTACTCACCCCCAATATAAAAACCAGATCACCATCCTTCAATTCCCTCTCCATAGTCACAATCAACTGCATTCGTGAGTTGGGGGAAAATACTGGGTTCCTTGACTGTCCTGTCCTTCCTAAAAGCCACACTTCTACTTCACCATCTGGCTTCCCAACACAGGTAGGGTGGGGCACACAGGCCCCAGAAATATCACACCTAAGGTCACTATGGGAAGCATGATGAGTATGGATAGAGGAAATCTTTGGGAAGATTCAAAGACTGGCTGACTCTAAATAAGTATTATTTCGCACTCAGCACTGTGATATCTGTCCATGGGAGGGTGGAACCAAAGATCGAGTGCTATGATTAAATTGTCACATAGGAACCTAGCTAGATCTGGTGAAGATATTAATAGGATCGAAATGTATTACTCTACATGTGACCCCACAGAAATTAGAGTAACTCTAAGACTACGAAACAAATTCCTTACACCAAGTGAAGGCATATGAAGGTTTATGATTTTCTATCCAGAACCTGTGTGATGGGGCGGCAGGGACCGCAGAGGCTAGCCCTGCGCCCTGCACTAGAGCGCTGGATGGCAGAGCCTCCGGGAAGCCTGAGTGGCTCTGCTGAGCCTGTTCACCGGTGGCTGCCTGCGCAGGCGCCGTCGTTTCCCTGGCGGGACGCCCGGAGGAGGGGAGGCTAATGGCCCAGCGCACAGGCACCGGCATCCCCGGCAAAGGGCACCGGCTTCAAAAGCTGGCTCCCGACCAGGAGCGAGGAGGAGGAGGACGCGGGAGAGCTGGACCGCGCCAGTAGAGACCCGCCGGGACAGTGCCAGACCCGATGGGATACTGGAAGCACAAATGGAGGACTGACCCAGCAGGAAGAGGTGAGCCCTCCCGCCCCCCCCCCCCCCCCCCCGCCGGATGGGGTAGGATAGACTATGACCAGACGAGATGGAGGAAACAGCCCAGGACGGGGTCAGGGAAACCCCGGGGACCAGTGAGTTGCGGCCGTAGCCCCCCCCCCCCCCCCGGTCGGGCAGCGCATCTACAACGCCTACCCTTAGGGTTCTGGGCTGGGATCTGGAGAGGGGGAGGGCCCAGGTCCCCCTCCACCTCAGAAGGCCCCCATAAGGGCCGGTTGGGCTATTGCAACAGAAGACTAAGGGTCCTCCCACCCCACTGGGGGAGCCCTGGCACGGGACTAGATGGGTCGGTGTATGACAACCTATAACACACAACCTTGTGGTTGGTCTTACTGGAAAACTGTCAGTGATGTTTAGTTCACCAAGATCTGGCTCTAAGCTACAGCAAGCTTTCTTCATATGATGCTTTAAGACTTGTAGATGAAGAGACAGCTCCTAAAGTAGCTTTATAACCAATTCTCACATTGCTTATTGAATTACCTTTAACAACAGATTTTTAGAAATTACTTCAACCCATAAGTCCCTGAAAGATCTAGTATGTTCTAGTTTATCCTCTCATGTATACACTGTGCCTTTCTGACACCCAGAGGTGTTAGTAATTTTAAGTAGACTTACTATGAGTTAAAGATGCAGTAAATCATGCATCTTTTCCTAGTATAGTATGTCTGTTTCACACACACACACATGCTGGGAATGTTAAATTAATTTGAAAGACACTTCTTTTTGCTATTCTTTGTTTCATTTGGCCTAACCCAGGCACTGGAACTAGTGATGGCTTCATGAACTGGGGCACAGATGGAGGCAGGATGCCCATACTGCATAAGCTAGCCAAAAGGGTGACGTTGGCTTCAGCTGCAAAAGGAAGCCTCTAAACTGCCCATCTTGGCTGGAGGAAGACAGTGAGCATCAGCCATCTGTGGGAAGAAGTGAGGTGAAGGGCAACAGAGAATTTCTGAAAAATACAATCACAAGATAGATCACCCTGTGCAACGTTTGTGCAAAAACGTGTCTGGAGATAATTAATAAACAGCTTCCTGCTGAAGAGATCTTTTGTGTCACTCCTCTTGATTGATTTCCTATTTTATTTCCTGAAAACATGAATTATAGGAAGCTCTATCTTTTATGTGCTCATTTTTTATACGAAAGATTAATTTCCATAAGGACTTGCTTAAACAACTCTTTCCCCTACTACGTGCAATTAAACTAATTACCCTAAGCATGTCAAAAAGAAGAGATAGACCATTTAATTTGACTGATGATGAATCAGTTTAAAAAATTACTCACTTGACACATGGCTAATAGGTACTGGACTTATGTGGACAACTCCATTCACTTCTATTTCTAGGGGGAATGGGAAAAGGAACAGGATTGAGACAAACAGTTCCTCTCTCATCTCATACTGTCTTGTATTTGCCTCACACAATATTGGTGTTTTATATTAATAAAAATGCATCTTTCTGCTTGCAATACAAAGCATTCAGTTATAGTGAGAGACTCAGAGAGAGTTCTCAGGTACTTCTGAGAACCTTCCTTTTAGCAGATGGCTGGCTACTTGTCACCAAGGCAGACATTTAAAAAAAGCTGATACCTAAAGTTACAGCTATAAATAAGTGTTGCATTGCTGCAAATCTAGTTCCTTCAGTGCTTTTTTGTGGCTCAAGATGCCTAACTCTAGGCAACTGTTTTTGGAAATGTTGGGTCAGGCATTTTTCTTTGTCAGCTAGTACCTAAATCAATTCACTTCCCTCTTTGGATGCATTGTACAGTTTCAGAAATGTAACATTTTGGTTTTCAAAACCGTCTAGGTAACTGGACACCTAATTCCCACTAAAATGAATGGGAATTGGGTATTCAACTCTTTTAGGCAGTTTTCAAATGTCACTGCAGATGTTCATTTGTATGTGGTCAGGTCCAGCCCTGAATCACATGGAGGGAGTCTCAAATTTTAAATTTTGACATTTTCCATGGGAAAAAAAGGGAAATGTTTGTTGTAAAAGTTGTCATGAAAATGTTTCCTATGTTTGGATTAGATCTATGACCACCAGCAGCATTACTCTCTTCAACCCCATTAGGGCATGGCCAAATGGCTAAAGGTCAGGAAGGCACTCAACTAGCATGTAAGCTGCTACTGAATGCAGCTTCCTGTTACATCTATATTTGCAAGTGAAAAAACACTGAACCAGAAGACAGGAGTTTGTGTTCCTGGAGAAAACCTGAGACCTATTTGTTTGGAATAATTCATTTGTTGTGAGAGGAGGCTACATTTAATATTGTAAGGGGTTTTCTAATTTCTATTCTGTGCTCAATTACTAAGCACTATGTCAAAACCTCTGCACTGGTAAAAAAGCATAATTCTTGTGTATTGACTAAGAAAGAGTTGTATAGTACTTATGCAATGCAACAGTAATTGTGGTTACTGACTAAGAATTGCAAACCTTATTTAGGAATATTTCAGACATGGGTTAAGTTCAGATGAAAGCCCTTCAGCCCTTCCTGTGTGCAAGATGCTTTCATAACTTCAAAAATTCAGTGCTTGCTATTCAGAATACGCTTGTGCATGTGCAGTTCAGAGTGCACCTGCTTTCAATGGGTCTGTCAGGCTGTGCTGATTAGCTGACACACCAAACTCATTCCTGGAAATTTGTTCTCTCATCTTTTAGGGACAGATTCTGCCACCTTTAGTGACATTGAAATTAATGAACAATTTTCTGAGTTGGGTAATCACATGGCAGACAGACTGTATTTTCAGGTTTGCTATTGAGGAAGTGTAGAGAATTATTTTGCAGCATTCTGTAGCCAAATAGCAGCAAATTTGCTGCTTTACTGTTAGTCCTGTTAATGATTGTGTGCAAAACAATCCCCACAATTTCATATTCCATTTCACCAAGCCAGGGATTTTGGGAGTCACAGACCATGTCTATCAGACACCTATACATAACTTTCGGCATTAATACCAAACTAAATAACATAACTCACCCATCTTAATGAATATTTATTTCACTGTGGGTCTGGACATCTTTCAGGCTCTTGAAGGGAAAGAAAGAGTTTTTAAAAAATACAATTGTCTTGCAGTAGTCTTTCAAGAGAGAATGTGAAGTAATATAACCACTGTGCACCAGTACCTAAAAAGTCATAATGCATACAGTTTCTATAAGGGAAGTTCAAGGAATTTAATACAGGAATAACTGGGTTAAATCCTATGGGTTGTGTTTAAAACAAAAACAGATGAGATGATTTAATGGCCCGTTCCAGCCTCAGAGTCTATGACTGTAGAATGACAATACGTACTACTTTATTGGGCGGTGCTAAACAGTGATAACATAACTAGTCAGAACAAAGCAACTGTCTCAGAGGTTTAAATCAGTAAAATGGCATCTCTAACTCACATTCCTTGCTCTGGAGACCACCAATGTACCAAAAACAGCTGGTAGTCAATGGTGTCAACAAGAGCTGAGAAAAATAACATGCACATTTGATATTCATATGTGATCATGTTCAAGCATATTCAGATAGGAAGCAGAGTTTTCCAGACTGTTGGACCTGTCAGTACTCCCTGATTGACTGCATATTGAGATCAATGATTCCCAAATTGTAATCCATGCAGCACTTGCTGGTGAGCTGTAAAGTTCTGCCTGTTTATACTGTGTGGGCCTTCTTTTGTATTTCCAGCCACTAAATCACATATAAATTAGCTATACTACATACTTCCTTCAATTTTAGTTCTTCTGATTGTGCATTACTGTAGCTTTTCCATGGATGTTATGCAGTTCTGAATGGAAAGGAGGCAGTCAGCATGTTAATCAATAAGAAAATAGCTGTATATATAAGCTGTTGATTTTCAAGCTGTGCCTCAAAATACAAAAGAAATTGAGAACTCCTGATTTAGCTCAGGGACAGACTTGTTTAGAAGGTAAGTCGGTGGTCAGGGAAACCAAAAACCTACAGAAGCTACCAATTTGTCCTTCCAAAAATGTAGGCACAGCTTTCTCTTCCTCTAAATATTAGCTGCCATCCTCTCCTAAATTCAAGTGATACGTTCTATGCATTGAGGGCCTAATTTTCAAAAGAACTCAGGGGTCAGATTTCTAGCACTCAGCATTCACAGCCAGGGTCAGATTTTCAAAAGTGTCCAGTTTCTATGGAGACATTTAGGATTTTCAACAGCGTTCAGCAACAGCACCCAGCACACCATCTGAGTGCACTTGTATCTGGATTTTTCCGAAGCGCTCACCCTCCTACATGCTGAGTATACTTGAAAATCTGGCCCCTGATTTGAGAGTTGAGCACTTTTGAAAATCTGCTTGATCGTGCCATTACCTAGACGGCAGAAAAAGCATAAAAAGCACAATATGCTGGGATCAGTTATCTCATAGATTAAAACTGTGAGGAAATGTACAGGAAACATGGTTTTGTTTGTGGTTACATTATTGACGTCAGTTCAGTCATCCTGTAAGTATCCCAAGAACAGATGTCACTTTTCAAATGTTATGTATTATAAATAAATTGGCTTCTGACCTGTGTCACAAGATAGCTGCATCATAACTGTAAATATAATCACTTGAGCCTAAAGAGCAGCAGAGTCAAGACTTGTTTATACATCTGAAAACTGTTAATTTATAAAAATGCATAGATCGTGCTGCATAAGATAAACATATGGGGATGCTCTTTTATGGGCACAATGATTTTTATCCCATTTAACTTTAATGTGAAATGGGTCTGACATTATGGATAGTGTTTAAGATTGAATAAGGTCTTAGTCATTTCCTATTTTATATATCACTCGCAAGCTCCTCCATGTATTTAACACTAGGCTATCCAACATGGCATCCTTGAAATGCAATGTCTAAGGCAAGCCAGGGCTTAAAATAAGGGGGAGCACCACTCAACTAAAAGCAGAGGGAGAGCCCTCCTCCTCTCCTTGATTTGGTTGACTCTCCCTTTCCTCCAGGGACCCGAGAAGAGGCTTTCACCAGGTAGCTGGAGCTGGAGCTGTTGGTGACTTGCTGAACAGTTTCCAAGGTTCCAAGCTTCTTTCATTAGTTGATAGAACCTTTGAGGGCATTGAAGCTGATGTCCAATGGAAATGAGGAGCCTAAATACCTTCATAGATCTGGGTCTGAAGGCTTGAATTTGATCTGGCAGAGGCAGAGACCAATGTGGGGGAGGGAGGGGTGATGTACTCTCAATTCCCATGCTGCTGAGTACTTAAATACTGCCCTCTCTCCTCAATATATTTACTATAATTATCTATCCAGATACATGATTCTGAATCACTTGTAGCTTTTGGAAAGTTGTTGATCGCAGACCTACAAATAGTCAAGCACCTATCCTGAGGTCACAAATTCCTGTCTCACTGGGGCTCAGTCTGAATCTAATAAGAGAAGGCTCCAATGTTCTTGCTAGCCTGAGGTGGGAAAGGGCATTTGTCACAAAAATAGCTACTCGGTATCCAGAGACAATGAGGAATCCAGGCAGGCCTAGGCTGCAGACTGACTCAAGGATCTGAGGCCTCCAGTGGAAGTTCATGTTAGAGATGATGAGTCCTTAGGAATCAAGACAAAATAATTCAGGCCTGACCTCTATGGTCTGGATTGCCATAATCCAGCACTATCTGTGGTCCAACATCCCCATGGGCGAATCTGGGTTGGAGCACTCAGAAGTAAAGTCCAGGCCTCATGCTCAGCAACTTCTTCCCTGCCATCCCAGTGGTTCCAGAGCCCCACAAATAGTTCCTTTGTGGTACTCAGGCTCAGGGAGGCAGAAAGGGGGAGAAGCCCCACAGCTGGTGATAGGAGCTGGGAATTCAGCCCAGCTTCCACAGAGCTGCACTCCTGCGGCTCCACATCCATCCTGCCTCTTCCCCAAGCTCACCCCTACTTCCCTCTCGGTCAATGCAGGACCCTCTGCTGCCACTGGAAAGGCCCCATAGCAGAGGGGCTGGCATTGACCCACCTTAGAATCATAAAATGCTAGGGCTGGAAGAGACCTCAAGAGGTCATCGAGTCCAGCCCCCTGCCCAAAGCAGGACCAACCCCGGTAGAATCCCTGGCTCAGAACCCATCAGATCCCCAGGGTGCACAACCCACATTACTAAGAGCCAGACAGAGTTTGATCTGTTCACTTGTTTGGATAGGACGTTGTTGTCTTCGCAACTTATTTACTATGCATGAACATTTTACCTATTTTCAACAATGCACTGCAAAATGGAAATTACTTAGCAGTACTTACTGGCACTACTTCAAGACAGTGGTTCCCAACCTTTTCGAGCATACGGAGCCCTTTTCAATCTGTTAAAATTTTACGGACCACCTAAGGGGAGTGGTGGGAAGTGGCAGCCAGCATGTCCCTGGGCCTGTGCTGCTTCCTCAACTCCAGCCCCTAACCTCGTCCTTGCCCACCCACGGAGCATACGGCACTGTGAGATTGGAAGCAGGGATAGGGCTGGAGCGTAAACAGCAGTGCAGCTGGCGGCGGGAGGAGGGATGGTACTTCCTGGGGTATCAAGATCCCATCCCGAGGGTGGAAGGCAGCATGCCTGTGGCTGATAGCAAACAGTGAGCCCTGGGAAAGAATCGCCTGGTAGAAAGTCCCAATCCCACGGTGGGCCCGATCCTTGCTTTTCTTTTCCTTTCCTTTTCTAAACTTTCCGTGGACCCCCTACAGTACCATTGTGGACCACAGGTTGGGAAGACATTGCATGGGGAAAAAGCCTTATAGAAAATGATTATTTAGGTAGAGGTTTCCACTAGTAATGTCTATTTTATATTAAATTTTCCAGTTTTCCTTCCAAAATCAAATAGAATTTTAGGAAAGAGCTACTACAAATTGAAACATTTCAGCATAGACTCCGGTTTTCTTTAAAAATATTTTTTTTACCCACATGGGTAATTTTTGCTCAAACATTTTTGATTTTGCCCCCCAAAATATGTATAGAAAGGTGTTGATGAAGCTGTTCATTTTCATTAATTATTTCCATGTTGGAAAAATTACTTCCAGCTGTTACCTCATGATACTGTGCCATTATATATTTCACAAATCAGATTTACAGTGCTTTTCAGAAATGTGGAAGGATGGCCCAGCAGTTAGTTAAGGCACTTGCTTATGAGATGGGAGACACAGCTTCAACATCCTGCTTTGCCCTAGGCCACTTGTGTGACCTCGAACAAGTCAGTTCACTTCCCGTGCCTCAGTTTCCCATCCGTGATACTGGAGTCATTGTGTTTTCCTATATCACAGGAGACTTGTTAGGCTGACTACATAAAAAAAATGTGAGCTGCTACAGTGATGGGGGACATATAAGTACAAAAAATTAATAGAAAGGCCTTTGCTAATGTCTACTATTTGTTAGATAACTGAGATACCATATATTTCCCTTTCACTTAATTTGTCAGTTGTGGTAACTACATGGCATTTACTGGGAAATGCTTTAATAGTAACAGATATAATTAGATTGCATGAAAATAAAACTCAGAATTTAGTATTTTTTTATCGTGATTGTTGCCAGGAAAGATAGAATCCCGCCTTCATAGCCTCTGCCAAAAACTATTAGAAAAAATGAAATATATAGTAGATCGTTGTGTATTTAGAAGGCAAATGGGTTAAATTTCTATGAAACATATATCAATGTGATATAAAGACACAATGTAACCATACAAATTGTATATTATCCCCTGTTCAGGGCACTACCTGCCTTCTTCAGAACAGCCAGCATTGACTTCAGTGTTTTATTAAAGGAAAGATCCTGAATATGTTCTGATCCTGTTCTAATTTATCCATGCACTGGCAATATATTACTTCACATATACCAGAAATCATTAACAAACCCATCAACCTGGTCCCACGCTCAGTATGTTGTATTTAGGAAAAGAAGAAAAAATAAAAGCCCATCAGCACAACTTTGTGGACAGTGATTTATCACTGGCTGAGAGAAGAATTGCTGTTCTCGAAAACAAAAAGCTTCCCAATTTCATCCTTATGAATTCAAACTCTCTGGCTACGTCTACACTGAAGGCTTTTTGTGCAAGAATAGCTGTTCTTATGCAAAAGCTTGCCAGGTGTCTACACTGCACGCGTGTTCTTGAGCAAGTAATTTTTTTTGAAATAACGGGCACACTGTTTTGCCATCCCAGTAAATCTATTTCAAAATTTGGTGCTGTGTAGATGGACCAAATTTCAAAATAAGCTATTTCAAAGTAGATTTGAGATAAGATACGCAATTTGAATAGCTCAAATTGTGTAGATTATTTCGAGTTTAGAATTCTGCATAGACACACCCTTGGAGTTTAACCCCATTCAGTCCCAGTAGTTCAAATGGGAATGGTTAATTTCTTTAGCCTCTGGTTTATTTGCTCTTTCTTACATTATCAGGTCAGGTTATCCTTGATATGTGGGCATTACATTTGGTACTGGCATCACTATCCACATATCCAGAATATTTTGTAGGCCATCAGTAATAGCTTGCATTTATACTGTCCAGGAACATACCAAATCTGCTCTTTAATGCCAGTTCTTATTTTAAAAAGACCCTATGTATACCTCCCCTTCCCCCAGCTACCAGACATAATTCTTTTGTCTCACAAAGCTGCCGTTGATTTATTTTTGCATCTGCCACCCCTTTTTCTCTCATATTGTGTCTTTCTAGGGGGAGTGTCAAATAGAGTAGACATATTTGGACCCCAGGCTGATGGAGTCAGGGTTTGTAACACAGACATAGAACTCAGTTTCCACAGAGTGTTACCAGCAGTGACATTCTGGAGTCCCCCTTAATAGCTGATTTCACACAGCAAGAGCATTATTATCTACAACAGCTTCACTTTTGTTTTCACAGTATGAGGGAATTGGTTATGATAGTGGCTGGCAGCAAGCGAAAAGGAAGAAAAAACCCTACTCCATCAAGTCTATAATCAGTTCTTATGGCTATATAGAAATTATTCTGACAGAGGTGCTGTCATTTTTTGAAGAAAAGACCCAGCAGGTCAAATTCAGTATCCTGTGTATGGAAACAATGAAGGCCAAATCCTGCCATCTGTACATTAAGTAGCATCCCATTTCATAGACTGCCTTCTTATGGCAAGTTACTAATTAATCTTGAGTAAAGGTGTTTCTGAGAGAGCAGTTTGTCTGCTTGGAGAAGTCCTATTGGTCATCGGTCCAGAGAGTTTGCCTTTTCTGAAGTATATTTAGAGAGCCTAGGAATTGCTCCTTTGTTTAGGAGCAAATACCCTCTTAGTTCTCTTCTGGGATGAGAAGAAACATGTACGCTTACCTGCCAGGCTCTTATTCTTTTGTTACCAGAGTCTTCCACAACCTTTTTCCTTAAAGAAACCTCTGTCCTCCAGCAGTCCTGATTCTATTTTGACAAATACATAATTTATGCAGGACAAATCGATCTATGTGGTGCATTAGATTGCACCAGAGAGAAGTCATTTCTAGCATGCCTGAGAGTGTGGTGAACTAACTGCCCACGTGGACCCTGCTGACATGTACTACCAGTTTCCTAGTGCACATTAATTAAGTCCCATTTGAAGCAACAGTATATTGACACTGAAGGGGACTTCTAGAGTGCACCAGGAAGGGCCACAAGGCCAGCTAGAAGGCAATGTGTTAGATCACACTAGCATTTGCAGCACTCTGGTGCAGATTAATGCTTCTGGTAGACAAACAATAAAGGTACATCTAGACTACAAGCTTTTTTCGACAGGCTTTGTTGACAGATACTGCCGACAAAGCCTCTGTCGACAAAGATCATCTAGACTGCATTACACGGATTGAAAAATCGATCTTCTTTGTCGAAAAAGAGCGTCCAGATTGCCGGATGCTCTGCTGACAAAAGAAGGCACCCGGAAGTACTTCTGGCAGGTCACAGGGGCAGCCTTAAATTCCAGGCGCTGATGCATGCTCTTTGCAGAGACGCGTGCTTAAAGGGATCCTCCTGGACAGCCGTTGCTCTGCTCCTGCTTCTGGCTTGCCTACCTCCTAGAGGGAAAGCAAAGCTGCTGCCGTTCTTGCTTGGTTGCCCTGCTTCCTCGGGCACCACAGCAGTTTATTTTCAGGTTTGTTTTTGTGCTTTGCATTATGTTTTTGGCCATGGAGACTGAACTGCCCGTGGGCAGGCAATGGCCCCACACTGTGATGCTGGAGGTTCTGCTGCATCTTCATGAGAGCGTAATGACGTTTGTGGAAGAGCTGGATTCAGAGCCCAGCTTTGAGCTGCTTACTCAGGCTGCAGCCCTACTGCACTTGCCCCCGAACTTATTCCTGGAGAGGCGAGTTTGGAGGCTGGACACCAGTTCTGACTGGTGGGACTGGCTTGTTATGCAGCAGTGGGGTGACGACCAGTAGCTCCGAAACTTCCGAATGCAGAAGTCCATCTTCCAGGAGCTCTGTGCCTGGCTTGCCGCTGCCCTGCAATGCTAGGACACCCATTTGCAGCCTGCCATCCCCCTGGAGAAGTGCGTTGCTATTGCTCTGTGGAAGCTGGCCACCCCCGACAGCTACCGCTCCATGAGACATCAATTTGGTGTGGGGAGATCTATTGTCCGGGCCGTCTTGATGGAGGTAAGTCACTTTCGGGGGACAGTCCAATGGGGGTGGGAGTGGACGGATAAGGGGGATGGTCAGGACCGGGCACAGGGAGCGGGGGATGGGGTGGGAGTTGTAGAAGCCTGCCTGGCCTCACCCTGCAGTGGTGCGAAGGATATGGGGGGGTTGCCTGATGGGGGGCTCTTGGGGTCTGGGAGGGCAGGGGTGAGGGAGCACCTCTCATCAGCTCACACAACTTCTCTAATGTCCTTTTATGTGTGTTTGTATTTGTCCCTTTCTGCAGGTGGTAACAGCCATCAACTCAGAGCTGCTTCACAGGACTGTCTACCTCGGAGACCTGGATACCATCTTGGCCAGATTTGCGGGGCTGGGTTTTCCGAACTACGGTGGAGACTCACGTCCTGATCCACGCACCACCTCATCAAGCAGCACAGTATATTAACAGAAAGGGCTACTTTTACATGGTGCTGCAGGCCCTGGTCAACCACCGGGGACAATTCACAGACATTTGTTTTGGGTGATCAGGCCAGGCACACGATGCCCACATATTCCGGAACTCGTACCTGTACTGCAGATTGCAGGCTGGGGCATTCTTTCCGGAGAGAAACTGTGCAGTCGGGGATGTGCAGATGCCTACGTGCATCGTGGCTGATGCAGCATACCCCCTTATGCCCTAAATCATGAAGCCATTCACGGGACACCTGGATGCAAGCAGGGAACTCTAACTCCTGCCTAAATCAGGCTCGCTTCCAGGTGGAGTGCGCCTTTGGCCATCTGAAGGGCAGATTAAGATGCCTGCTCACTCGGCAGGACATGGGGGAACACAACATCCCTGATGTGGTTGCTGTATGCTGTGTGCTGCACAACCTAGTGGAGAGGAAAGGGGAGGCCTTCCTCCCTGCATGGGGGACACAGGCTGATGTGGAGGGGAGGCACTTTGAGCAGCCCCAGACAGCTGCCATCTGGCAACCCCATCAGCTGTGGGAAGCCCTGAGGGAACAATTCTCCCAAGGAGGCTGATGATTTTCCCCAGGGCCTTCCTATTGTGGGATTGCCCTATGCCCCCAGTGCCTTTCTCCCCAAAACTCCTCCTGGCCCCACATTCACACATTGGATGCAGTCATCACACACTGACAACA
The DNA here is from genome assembly GCF_052426305.1 of Pelodiscus sinensis. Lineage (NCBI taxonomy): Eukaryota > Metazoa > Chordata > Testudines > Trionychidae > Pelodiscus > Pelodiscus sinensis. The sequence goes on along the minus strand of NC_143052.1, from coordinate 21,425,130 downwards.
GAGACAAGTGTTGTAGAAAAAATGTTTACAGTTTATTTCACTGTTGGTTTTTAAAAAAACTAAAATACTCTTTTGTTCAGAAAAATAAAGTGTTTGTAAACAAAGTAAAGTGCTTCCCTCAGTGGTTCTCACAGGTGGGAAGGGAGAACCTCAACCTGGAAGGGGGGAGGTAGGCTCGGAGCGCTGCCTTGATGAAGAGCCCCTGGAACATTGGCTGTGGAGGCCTTCTCACACACGGCCATGCATGCGGGCTGGGACAATAGGGGGCTGGGCAGGAGGTGGGGCTGTACCTAGGTCTGGGATGGCAGTGGATGAGAGGGGAGCAGAGGTTGAGAGGGGGCCAGGCTGAGCAAGAGGAGCAGGACCAGACACAGGACTGGGGACAGCCATGGCCTCCCCGATAGCAGCGCAAATCTCTGTGCACTGCTGGACAAAAATGTCCAGCAAGCACCTGTGCCACTCTGCCTCTACCTCCATCCTCCGGTTCATTGTGTCCTGCATCCCTTGCAGGTCCGAGATGTGCTGGCGCACCAGGTCCAAATACGTGAGCCAGTGCAGACGGGTTCCCTGCAGCCATCTGGATGGTGGGGCAGGTGTGGTGCTCCCCTTCTGGTCAGCTGGTCTGGCTGTGGAGGACAAGAGGGAAAAGTCATCAGTCATTCATGCTCACACTTTCCCTGAGAGGGCATGTCCTCCTTCTCAGCAGGCAGTGCCTGTCCTAGGGTCAGAGGATGCTCGTGTGCATCTCAGCAAGGCATGGTGTGGCCTGGCCCACAGCCATGGCCTCCCTGCAGCCAGGAAGGTGTGCAGGCCACCATCCTGCCCCCCCCCTCCACCAACACACACAAACACACCCAATGGCCAAGCAGCACAGACAAGTGTCAGGCCATAGTTGGGGTTCCCACAGGTTGCTGAGAGGCCTGAAGCTGTGTGGCTATCCTAGCATCACCAACCCATGACTGCACCTGGCATTACTGCCTGTAGGAGCAGGTGGTGCCTCAGCCATGCGGGTGCAGGGGTAGAACAGCTCTCCCTGAGGTTGGCCATGTGTCCTCCCCCCCAGGCTGTGATCAGCATGACATGTCACAGAACTGCACCATCCATTTTGCTCCCACCTGCCCTGCCCTGTGTGTGTTGGACCCTCACAGCACTCACCTGATGTCCCCACCTCCCCCGTATCCGAAGTTGTCTGGGACGCCCCGAGTCTGGGTGTCTGGCTCCTGAGTCAGGGTTGCTATGCTCCTGGTTGTGTCTTCCTCCTCCTCCTCCTGGAGCTGCTGGTCCTCTGCTGGGGTCTCACCCTGGAGTTTCAGCCACTGCTACACAGGGGTCTCCAACCCAGACTCCACAAACCTCTCAGGAGGCAGGGGTTCCCCAGATTGCAGGATCTGGTCCAGGTCCTCGAAATAGGCACAATAGTGTGTATTTTCCCCAGAGTGGGAGCTGCGCTCATGGGCCCTAATGTACCCCTGCCACAGCTCCTTGACCTTGGCTCTGACCTGGTCTAAGGAGCGGGGGGGGGGGGGGGGCTTTCCTTGCAAAGCCATCAGCCATTCTGGTGTAAATATCAGCATTCCACCACCTAGACTGTGGGGCCTGAAGAACCTCCTCCTCGGACCAGAGCTCCAATAGTTCCTTTATCTCAGGCCCAGACCAGGAGGGTGCCCAGCATTTGGTGTCCCCAGCTTCCTGCGGGGATGTGTCCCTGGAAGAGCCAGGTGGGTCTTGGGGGGGGGCTTGTCCCTGGGACATGACTCTGAGTGGCCCTACCAGGAAAAGCTGTGCAGTCAGGGTCCTGGCTGGAGCTGGCTTGCTGCCAGAATGCTAATCCTGGGTGCCTGTGCCTTTTAAAGATGGCTACGGGCAGGAACAATAAAGTTGAAAGCTGTGGCAGGAATGTCACTAGGGCTTCTTCCTGGAGGCCTTTATTTTCTACATAAATTCTTCCCCGCGTCCACACTTACCTTTTGTCAACAGAACTCTGTCGACAAAGGTGTTATTCCTTGTAAAACAAGGTTTACTGCCATCAACAAAACTGCCACGTTCTGTTGACTTACTGTCGACAGAACACGGCGGTAGTGTAGACGCAGTTATAGTTTTGCCAACAAAAGTCAACTTATGTCAACAAAAACACATAACTAACTAATACACACCACAAGTGTCCAGTTTCTCAGTGTTCTTGCTTTTCCTCTGCTTTACATCAAAGCAGCAGACCCTGTGGCAAATGGAATAACAACTGCAGAATATTGTCCTTAAAACTGTAATCTGCAAAGATTTATGTGAGTACTTCTGCTGAAACTAATAAACAGAGTTAAGCATGGCAGAAATGGGGATACTTAGATGGAACTTCAATTGGGTAGTGAATCTTTTATGTAAAAATCTACGCATTCCATAAAAGCTTACCTTCTCAGTTATAAGGTTTTTTTGTGGGGCGAGTTTAAAGTGAGGTTTTTATAGGAACCTGTGAATTTGGTGGTACAAAAGACAAACCACACTTAAAAACCTCACTCAATGCAAAACAAGCCACCCCATGTCCACAGTCTGACATTCAAAAATGTTTGGCTAACTTTTCCCTTTGTTTTTCAGCACATCTGCATTTCTAGGTTTGTGCCAGAGACAAAAACTGCAGTAGTACCTGGACAAAGACTATCCTTGTGAACTATCCAGGTTAGCTGAAAGCAAAAACCCTGGCCTTCCGCCACACAGTTATGACTAAACATCAGTTAACATGCTATACTCAGATTCATAGCATGCATTATGTAAGTGTTTTACACATAGCCTGCTGCTAATGTATCTGAAAAGATCATGTAAGCACTGAATTACTGAGTTTAAGTTTTAGGAATCTATAGAGGGAAGCCTTTCAGATATTTCTTTTCATTCAAATTATGCAGTAGGGAAATCAATTTATCCATGTAATTTGTTTCCTTTATTCCAGTCACAAGCTAAAACAGAAAGCTACATACAGGAAAATCAAAAAACTAAAACTAGGAACATTTTTTGCGAAAGGGACTGGTACTAATAGTTTATATGTAAGAGGTTTATTTTTAAACGGAACATCATAAAGACTATTCAGATATTATTTCCATATTAGATGTACACCTTCCAGCTCATTAACTAATATAAACCCACATATTATTTTATATATATAGTCCCCTTACTATAGGAGCCTCTGACTTTTACTGCAATCTAGTCCTAGAGACTACAACTCCCATGAGGCCTTGGGAAAAAGGAGGGAACAGTGGCTCTGCCATGCTATGCTGCCAGAGTGTTGGTGAGATCCATTTTTTTGAGATAGGAGCCAGATTGCTGGTGTGGAGCATTTTTCCAGTCCAGGAGGTGCTGCTGGAACCAACAGCCTGCTGCTGAGAGCCTGCTGGGGTTTGGATCTAGCAGGCTGCTTCAGTGCCTGCTGGTGATTGTCCCTGGAGGGGAGAGACTCTGGCTGTGCCTGTGGCTGAGAAGGGTCTGCTCCAGTGGCAGAGTGATTGTGCAGCTGGCTGCCTGCCCAGACTAACAAAACTGACACAACCTGCACAGTGCTGTCTCCACTCCAGCTGCAGACCTTCAAGCATGCCCATGCAAGCATCTGGGTCTCTGAATCCAGAGAAATGCACACTCTGGGGTGCGATAAAGGGTGGCAAATGCCAAATAGATAAGTTTCCTTTTTTTCTGTGTACTTTGTTAATTGATTTTATTCACTTTTAATCTGTTAAACCCTGTTTCTTTAAGTTAAGTAAAGGTGTGTTAATTCTAATTTAACAATATATATAATTGTCGTCTTGGAGTTAGATCCAAATTATTACTGGGATAATTTTATTCCTGGAGACTCCCAAGACACACCATTAAGTGTGTACAGGACCAGTCAGTTGGAGGCACCAACACTGAATATTCCTTTAGGAGGAAGGGACTGCAGCAAGGGGATCAATAGGGAATCCCCCACTAAACAACATCACTGCTGGGGTACTCAGGATCTCCTTTTATGTTAAAAACATCAGGTGCCCAGGCACACATGAGTGTGACCTGCTTCCAAGTAACCCTACAGGTCCATCCACTTCAGTGGATCTGTGCTGAGGAATTTTTTCCCCCAGAGAAGGACAGTGCCAAACAGGAACATTTTATACATGTTCAAATCCCTTCTTTCTCTGTCCTCACTTTTCTGTCTCCCTGGCATGACTAGGCACTTCCACTTTTCCTTGCCTTCTGGGATTTTTTTAAAAAAAGGGGTTCGATTGTCCGCAACTGAATCAGCAACTCATGGTACAGACACCATACTGATGCTTCAGGAATTGTTATGTTGTCAACATGATAGTGAGCTTGCTGCTGCCCCCTTTGTAAACCTATAGTGCTAAGAAGGGAGGGAAAACATGGTACAGTCAGCACCATTCACATTCAAATCTCAGGGTGTTCTCTATTGAAATTATGAGGTGAGGACCCCACAGATCACTATGTAGTTCCCAAATCTAACTCCATGCCTTGGGATACATACCTCCTTCTCCAGCATTGTTGGCACCAGAAATTCATCCCCAAATCAGTCCAGGGACATTGGTAATAGTAAACACTCAGCTTCATCAATAACATACTATCCTGTAGTCCACCTGGGAAGGAGGCAGTAGCAGCTCTGCAGAGTAGGGATGCTAACTACTAGTTATTGTATTAGTCAAGTAGTCGATGTAATTTCCATCAACTAGTCTATAGGCACTTCCACAATCCTCCTTTGAAACATATGTGGGGCTCTTGTACATTTCAAAGGAAAAATGTGGAACACCGCCTGCAGCCTGGGCCAGTGGGAAGTCCCCCGCGGGGGCTCTTGAGCATTTCAAAGAGGCAGCGAGCATGGAAACCAGAGTCAGTCCCCTGTTGACCTCGGACTCCATGCCGCACTGCAAATTTGAAATGCCACGCAGAACCGGGGTCATCTGGGGACACCCCAGCTGATCCTGGGCTCTACGTGGCTTTTCAGCGGAACCCAGGATCAGCTGGAGAGTCCCCAGCTGACTGCAGTTCCGCACAGCATTTCCCCAGAACCCAGGGTCAGCTGGGGACTCCCCAGCTGATCCCAGGTTCTGTGGAAATGCTGCGCGTGGAGCCTGGGGTCAGCTGAGGAGACCCCAGCTGACTCCAGGCTCCACCCAGGGCAGTGCCACACAGCTGATCCTCGGCTCAACTGTGCAGCACTGTCCTTTTGAAGTACCCTTTCTTCCCCCCCACCACTTGCTGCCTCTATTTGATAGAGGCAGAAAGGGGGGGAATCGATGAGTCGACTGACTATCCAATAAACATTTGCTTATCAGATAGTTGACTAGTCCTTAACATCCTTACTGCAGAGCCTGCTAATCCCCAGAGCACAGTTCCAGGCAAAAGGGTAACTCATACAAGAGAGTGTGTGCATATGGAGTGTGGGAAGCAATCTTTCCCATTTGCTGATATAGACACTTACAGGGTGAGGAGCCCCAAACTGACCTTAAAGCAAATCTTTTTTTTCTTATGTAATACAAATTATATTAAAGTTACTCCTGCATTCAATGAATGAATATAGGTCCAGCCCCTGACAGTCATTATGCCTATCAGTAACCAGAAACTTCCACTGAAGTCAGGACAATTCACGTGAGTTACTCATGTGTCTATGTTAGCTGGCCAGCCTTCCCCTCAGATTTTACAGGTTTCATGCCATAAGAAAATTTCCTGTCACTTGGCTCCTATGTTTCTGTGCAACCATTAGATGTACGAGGAGGAGAATACAGGTACTGTATTGAAAATATATAGCTGTATAATAAAATGGAAACCCATGTGATTTTTAAGGGCCTCAAAGAAAATAGTCTGAGACAATGAGAAGATTGAGGGGGGACATGATAGCAGTTTTCAGATATCTAAAAGGGTGTCATAAGGAGAAGGGAGAAAACTTGCTCATCTTGGCCTCTGGGGATAGAACAAGAAGCAATGGGCTTAAACTGCAGCAAGGGAGGTTTAGGTTGGACATTAGGAAAAAGTTCCTAACTGTCAGAGTGGTCAAACACTGGAATAAATTGCCCAGGGAAGTTGTGGAATCTCCATCTCTGGAGATATTTAAGAGTAGGTTAGATAAATGTCTATCAGGGATGGTCTAGAGAGTATTTGGTCCTGCCATGAGGGCAGGAGACTAGACTCGATGACCTCTTGAGGTCCCTTCCAGCCCTAGTATTCTATGATTCTATGAATGGAAATTAAGTGAGCTATATTTGTAATGTTCTAAGCTGTCTATATCTTTTTAGCATTGCCTATAAATGCAGCTATTTGCTTCTGTTTTTTGGGGGAGTTTTTTGTGGAGGGGGGAGAGCTGAAAAAAAATTTCTGAAAAACTTGCCAAGTGGGGTAAGATACAACATTAGGACTATGTTTGCATGAGGACATGATTCCTGGCTTGAATTGCTGGCTCAAGGTATCATGGGCAGTGGTGAGTAGCAAGATAATCTAGTTGCCCTGAGTACAAATCTCCCCAGACCCAATAGGTTATATTTTGGGGATAGCTAGCCTATGCTGCCTCTCCTACTGCTACACTATTTTTAGCATGCCAAAGCAATGAGAGCTGGAGCAAGGGTATTTGTGGAGCTAAGAATCACTTCCAGTTTCAAATGTAGACACATCTTAGAAGTTAGACGTTTCATGAAGCAGCATTAAGTGTGCAGGCTCTCTCAGACTACACAAAAGAACAGAATTTTAGTCAATGACACCAGCTCCTGTAATTTTATTAATAAATCTCCTGATATTTAGTTTTTTACAAAGCCCCAGCTCCTGAAGAAGAGAATTCCAGCTTGTTTTGTTTTGAATTAAGTTTCTTATGCCTCCTGGCATGGAGAAAATAGAAACAAGTGCACCCTAAGGACCATGAATCAACCAGTCAAATCAAAGAACCCCACTACTTTACTATTTTTCAAAATCTCATGATTCAAGGCAATATCACGACCTGAGGAGGCACAGGGAATGGGAGCCTGACTTATTATTTTTGACAACTTGGCTTGGTGATATTGTTTGTTTAAAATCATGTGTCTATAGCTCAAAGCACTGAAAATGACGTTGCTCCCGAAGTCCAACTGTGCATGGATAAATGAACCTGGACATTTGCATTTGTGTATAAGCAAGTAAAGACCTGACTATGGGTACACTTGCTGCTGGGCATAATGCATCCTTATTCTAGCAATGACTCTGACATCTGTGCTTAGCACTAAACGTGCATCCTCTTGGACATCAGGTTTGATGCTCTGAAAGATATTTCTTTAATAACTTGAATGATCTTGTGTGCAGTCATGATTACTGTTACGGCATGTTTAAACAATATTTATTTTTGAAAGAGGATATGCAAATTCCTGTGGATCTTTTGAAAGTAAAAGTAGGATCTTTTGAAAGTAAAAGTAGTCTGGACATGGGGGTTTTTTTTAGGAAAAAAAACTCTTTTTTGACAAACCTTATAACTTCCTTATTTAAGGAAGAGCAGTTTTTTGAAAAAGTGGTTTTTTCCCTGAAAAAATGCATCCAGACTACTTTCACTTTTGAAAGATTTTCTTCCAAAAGTGAGATCGGAAGAAGATATGCAAATTCCCACAGAATTTGCATATCCTCTTTCAAAAAGTCTACATAGTCTAGACATAGCTATTGAGAGAAAAAGAGCACCTCACTAGAATGGCAGGATCAAGCTCAGTATACGAATACAAAATTCCATGACTGACTAATATGAATTGTGCTGTAACATCCCAGAGATGTGGGGGATGAAGAGGGATCAAGAACCATCTGTGGCAGAGAGGAGAGAGGTCCCTCCCTAATCCAACATGTTCTCTGGCTTTCCTTACTGCTCTTTCTAAAAGGAACAGTGCATGCCTCCTAATGCCTCCTGCTCATTCACAAAAGGAGGTTGGGCGGTGGGGATCTGGTCACTCTGAAAGCCACTTTGGGTCAGACTTCTCAACTATTCTAGATTTCACAGTTCATTATGTATTTTGGAGCATTTGTGCTCCCCATGTATGATCCAGAGACAAAAACACTGCCCACAGAATCTTCTTTGCTTTAAGGCTGGTGGCCAGAAAGCTACAGTTCACCTCTTCTACCAGGACTGCTCCTATACGTCACCTCTACCAACATGGTGGCTGCTTACATTTCTATGAACCTCACAGCAATAGAGGTTTAACAGTTATTTCGAGAAAAGGGTTTACTCTTGAAATAACACTGCTACACAGGTCATTTTATTTCTCAATAACGTGATTTCAAAATGGCGGGCGGACACGATTATGCTAATTAAGCACGGGATATTTAAATCCCACGCTTCATTAGCAATTTCGGTAAACTACATTTGCATCCCTATCTCGAGATAGAGAGCAAGTGTAGACATATCCTAAGAGAGCGTTAGGAGTGGCTCCTGCTTCGTTGCTGTCCAAATGCCCGCAAAGGAACGAAACTGGAACATCTTCTTCCATTTTGTGCAACCACACCAACTGGGATAGTATTTTTACCCTTAGATTTAATCCACAATATTCATCACATCCAAATGTGTTCAGAAATAACTCAAATGCTGTTATTTTTCTATTCCATTGCTACCCTTCCCCCTTATTCTTGAAAAATATTGTCAATTGTGTGGGTGATGGCCTTCTTTACATCTTTTCCTCACAGCTAAATGGTAACATATATGAATGTCCACCACAGTGAGAGACACTGAATTGAAAAATGACTGGACCTGTACAATACCAGTGTTCTAGAATATCTCTTTAATTTCAGGAATCATTCTTCAGCCTTCATTCATGGAACAGAGTCAACATCTGTGCTTCCTACACATTGAAACATATTACTCCTTAGTGGACATTATAGATTGATGATTTGTTTTGGATGGTGTGGGAATTAACTAGAAAGGTTTTCTTTGCGCTAATATGAATAGGGATGTGGAACTGGTATAAAGGACACCATTGTGAAATGCTTGTAGGATTTTACCACAATTTAGTGTCTGCTTTATTTGCATTTCCCTCTGAAGGTCTGATCTAACTAAAATGTGTCATCGAGTTTTGGGATATCTTAACATTTTAAATAGAAGTTTACTCATGGATTTGCCACATGTTGAAATAGAGAGCCATAAATTGTCAGAACTTTTTTTTCCAAGGAAACAAGATGCTTTCATTTCACTGCTTGAAATATTGACTCAAAAGAATGGTGAATTTTATTTTTTTTAAACCCATGAGTACATCTAACTTAAGTGCTAAATAAGTGAAATTAATTATATATTTAGGAAACATACCATAGTTTGAATAAGCAATGAGAGGGCTTTAAGTAAATGAATCCACAATACAGACAACAGGATATTAACTAATAAAGCTCTTGACTCAACTGAGTGTTTAATAAAATGCTTTAGTTCATCCCTGTAAATACAACAAATCCGTTAAGCAAATGCAAAACTAAGTGCGTGCTCAGCTTCTATGGGTCTTTGGACTTTCTGCTAGATAAATATATTTTTACATACTACATATTATAAACCTCAGAATGCTTTCTTACAAATAAAGTTACAATTTTAAGACCCAATCTCTCTGGACTGTATCAGTAGAACAAGCGATGTATTGAAAGATGGGAATCACCTCTTTGCCTTTGTATAATGCTCCTGTTACTAGCCCTAAAACGGTAGTACTAACAGACTATAAACTTGTCACTTGATGAAGACCTATGGCCCATTCTGCACCTCAACGTGATGCAATTTTGGGGATAAGAAACAAAGAAGGGCAGGATTTTTTTCTTAATGGCAGCTGTTCAAAAGTTGCTCTTGGGTTTGGAATGTCATAAGTCATTCTAGAGAGAGAGGTTTGTGGGTAGGATGCAGATGGTGAGGCTAAAGGACCATGATAAATGAAATTCACACACACAAATCTGCTTTGAGATAGGTGTAGGTACGTGTATGTGTGTGTGTGTGTATACACACACAAACACACATACTAAATGATATTGTGAGCAGCAGAGCTCCTCTGAACTCATCCCATGAAAGCTTGCCCCATACCATCAGATATTTTCTGTGTGTGTGGTCTCCATTTATTGATCTAGTGCACAATGTCAGGAACAAAATAGCTCATTCAAATTATTTAAAATAACCCATCGACTTTAGGCAACACATAGTGACTTCAGCCCAGATCCTCAAAACTCTCACAGGATCCTTTCAACAGCAGTTAGGCAGCAAAATATCCTTGAGAATCGGGCCATTAGCAAATGTGAATAGAAATGCAAACAAGAAAGTGTAATGCTAATTTGAAAGAACCAGACGCCAAATTCTGTGCACCCTTGAGACCCATGTTTTCTCCAAAGTACTACTTAGGATGCCAGGTAGAGTGTGAGCATATTTGCACAAAAACCAAATTGTAAATACTGTAATAAATACTATTTGTGGGAAAGTAGCCTTACAACAATGAATCTGGTTTCATATTTACCCTTGCTTGTTAAATGAAATCTAGTGCCAAAAGCCAGAAATAGTTCAACGATTTGAGAATTGTCAAAAATGCATAAATAGATAAACTAGCTAATGAGGTATGCTCTCTTCCAGTCAATTGCAATATTCGAATATCTACTATTTAACTGAATCAATAAACACAACCCAGCCCAGCCAATAAAAAAGTAATATTTTTCAACTTTGCTGGTGAAAAAACAATGAGGAACTAGCTATCTTTTACTCTCTAATATCTATAGTTCTGAATTGTATTTATGTTCAATGTTTTTATTAATTGAAATACATAAATTCACGTTTCAGTCATTTTTCCTCTGTCTTTTTAGGGGCTATCATGTTTTCTTTAGTTTGGGTCACCAATAGGGGAACCAAAGATGAATCACCTTAAAAACATTAATCAGGCATCTTAAAACCATGAGACATAACATCAGTGAAATCACTTTAAAGCTATTCAGAGGACTACAGCCTTTTTCCAGCAGCTGCATTTCCCTCAATTCCATAGCGACATAAGTTATACGGCTATAACCTCTTTGTCTCTAAGGGTTCTTTTCAAAGGTGGTCATGAAACTGAGCATTTTAAAATAACCTATTGAAGCAGCAAAGTTAAAAACAATCAAGCCATCCCATATTTCCAAAAGGCCATCTGCCTTCATTGCCAAGGATCATATTACTTGCAGCATAACTATAACCAGATACTCTAGACATATATTTCAAGTTTCATGATTTGTGGCTTTGATCACGTATTTCATGTGTGGGTCTCTGCTTTGGCCGATAGCAATACAGTCAGATATGGAGGGTCAGGCTGAGTCTGGCCCTTGTTTGCTGTAAAAGGAGAACACAGGGACCTGGAATCTCTTGTGAATTGGGATTAATCCCTGCTAACAGCCAAATGAGGTTGCAAAGAAGGCAGAGGTTTGAGAGGTGAATGTGTGTAGCACACATGATGCTGTAACCTCCTGATAGATGGCACAGCGGGCACGCTCCCCTCTGCATGCCAGCAAATAGGTAAGTGCTTGGCTTGGTTCACTGTGCTCCATGCAGCCATGCCTAAATAGCATAATATGCCCTCAGTTAGCTAAAAGCAATACTATTCTATAACATCAAGCTTGAATTAGACACTATTAGAGTCAACGTTATTCACTCAGTCAATTGTCAACTCAAGTTTTTCTGAAGTTAGGCACCTAAAACCATATTTATAAAGCAAACTGGACTCTTTTTCAGAAGCACTGAACATCCCCTATTCCCATGCGAGTCATAGAAGTGGCGGTGAGCTGCAGCAACTGACATGTTTGATAGTTCAGGCTGGATGTGTGCATACATGAGCTTTGCTCGATTGGGGTCAGAATATTCAGCATCTCATTGATTCAAGGGGCAGGTGCTTAAATATGGATGTAGGTGCTTAACTTTAGGAACGAAATTTTGAAAACTTTGGTTGACTCAATTGATAACCATTTAGTAAGGCTACGTCTAGACTGCAAGCCTCTTTCAAAAGAGATTGTCTAGACTGCAACCTCTTCTTTCGAAAAAGTGAGCCGCTTTTTTGAAAGAGAGCACCCAGGCATGCTCTGTTTCGAAAAAGCCATGTTTGCATTCAACAACGCCTTTTTTCAAAAGAACACTTTCAAAAAAAGGCATTATTCCTCATGAAATGAGCATTACCACCATCGAAAGAAAAGCCGCGTTCTTTCGATTTAATTTCAAAAGAACGTGACTGTAGTCTAGACGCAGCTGAAGTTTTTTCGAAAAAAGGCTACTTTTTTTTTCCAAAGGCTACTTTTTTCAAAAAAAACCCTGCAGTCTAGACACAGCCTAAATCTGTTTACTGGTACCCACTTCAAGCTTAACAACATAGAACAACATTGTGGTTAACCACACTAGGCCATATTATGCCCCTCTAGTCTTATTATAAAAACCACAAATAATCGCATTTAAACATTACAAAATTTAAAAAACCCACTAAGATTCAGGTGGAGACTTCATCCTTATTAACTCCATTGTGGCTAGACACTGAATCATCAACCTACCGGTTGAACCTCTCTAGTCCAGCATCCTGAGGACTGATCCATGTTAAACAAGAGAATTTGCCGATCCACAGGAGGTCAATATTGTCTAGCAGCATTACCAACACTTCCACTGCTTACCGGGCTCTTAGAAGACATTTAGGGGTAAATTAGAGGTAAATAACAGCACAGAACACTGAGAGCCGGGACTGGTGTCTGTAAACAAACTTTATGGGACTATAGGAAATTTGGGCACGCCCATAATAAATGGACATCCAGCTAATTAAAATCATGATGGAACAGAGATGTTGCTGGAACAGAGAGTGAACACAGGTTTCATATGGGTGAAACATCAGAACACCAAAATGTCACTGGCATGGTCCAATTTCATTCAGATTTGAAAGTGAAATTCAGGAGCTATCAATCCCACTTTACCTGGAACTGCCAAATTGTAATTGCCAAATTCCCTGCAAACTAAAATTGCAAACTCTTCCCACATCTAATAATATGGAACATCAGAGAATAAGCCATGTATATATATTCTCCATAGTACTTGTTCCATGTTATTAACTTGTGGAAAAATAGAGTTAGCTAAGAATTTGACCTTTTTATTTTTAATAGGGATTCATGGTATACATAAACTTTTGAAAAATTCTGATAGGGATGTACATTAAAAATAGTATCACCTTGCATGCACATAGTAAACTTCCAAAAAAAAGTTACACTCTGTGTATTAACTACTTTAAAAACATAATTTCTCAATGTTCATTTATGAAATAAAAATTAATCAAATATTACTTTGGAAATGCAGTTTGAAGTCTGATTTTAATTTCCATTTCACGATGTAAATCAGCTATATTTAATGTGCAGGTACATTAAAAGTCTGAAATGTGCTAAAGAGTCAGTGCTCTCAATTACAGATGAGTGAATCTAGATTAACTATAAAACTTGGGTTTCTATGCAATCCTGCTATGTCAACTTCTACTGGAAACAATGAAGATAACTTTCAATGTAGATTTTCATTCAGATCAGCGCTATTTATCATGTAAAACATTTAACTCAAATATAGATTAAAAATCATATTGCGTGGAATCACTTTGTGCAGAATCAGTACAAGGACTTTCTTACATTAAGTTATTTTTCTAATGATGTGTGCTACACAAAAAAGCACAGTAGGAGTCCAAACTTGTGAGACCAAGGCAATAATGATAACTTGATAGGGGCCCACAATCAAAATCTAATTAGGATACAGATATATACACAGTCTCAAAAAAGAAAAAAATCCAAATAGTTACTTGAATCTTCCTTGATAGCTGTGGTGGAGGTTAAACCTCTAATTTTAGAACCAGATCTACATTTTAGTAGACACACATGAGCAAAAGTCTAGTCAAGCATTTTGGTTTGCCCCATTACAGAAATAAAACCTAAATACAAAATGACTTAGGCTCCTGAAAGTCACCAGGCTGTAGTCTTGGAGTTCTAAGTAGATGACAAGACACATATTTTATGACAATCAAGGATGCATCTGGCCTTTCACATGTGCCTTGTATATACCCTGGGATTATGTACAAATTCTATAATTCTTCATGCTAACTGTAGTCAGGCAGGATGTAGTGAGAGAGGGGTCAATTTGCCAATCTAACAAATAGTTATGATAAAAACATACCGTCCTTATCTGTGCAAAGGTTTTGCTGCTTGCATTTTATTTTCATGGCTACTATAAAGAAGCATATGTTGAAATTATAAGATATCACACTGGAAATCCTGACTGTGGTGAGTGTAAATTGTGTGAACTATTGCTCAAACTGCTAAACAATTCAAATAATGTATGTTAACCATGGTTGTGTCCACACTGCGGGAAGCCAATGGGAGCAAATGCTGTGGTCAGCTCCCCTTACTCCTTGCCAAAGGAGGAGTATCGGACGCCAACAGGAGCTGCCCTCAGCATTCAAATTATGGGTCTAAAGTAGACCCACTAAATTGAATGCCAGAAGATTGACCTCAGGAACGTCAATGTCCCAGTAAGGATAGACATGCCCCTGGAGCCTAATAGATTGTGATCTATGGATGCTGATCTGCAGTATCATGTGCCGCCCTGCTGTGTTACATGTGTGAGATCTACTACTCTGTAGTGTTACACAGACTAGAGGACCTCTGTTTGAGTTTTTCCCAACTTATCTCACAGTACAACTGCTATCTGCAATTTCAATTACCTGAGATTTCACCAATGTAATCCTTGGCAGAGTTAGTAGAACAATTACAATTCTCAGCATGATTGTTTCAGGCTCCCTGCAGACTCAGGCACAGAGCCTATTATGTTACTTTTGGACTAACTTGCTAAAGTTTTTTGCAATAAGAGACTTTTATTTTAATGAAAGAATTTCTGAAGGCACCAATGGAGTTAGCTGAACATCTTCAATTGACTTGTCACAGGAGTTAAGCTCTTAATTCTTCATTTGTGGTTTTGGAAATCTTCTCCTAAGATTCTGCAGAACAATTATTCAGCAAATTCAGGACAGATAATTATTCAGAAGTTTCTCTGGGGTCTACTTACATGTTATTGCTCAAATTGACAACAAATCCACACTCATTCTTGATCTTAAATGATAAACTTTTATTCTGAATATACTGTTTTTGCACAAGAATTAACACAACATTTTTTAGGATTATAAACTTTTTATAACATTATTGTACAAATTTTTACAAAATTTTATTTTATTTCTTCCAGGCTTGTCATGTTCCACAAAAGTGTCAAGAGAACACAATAAAAGGGAAAAAAAAGGCCGGTTTGCTCAATCAGAGCAGTCAGGGGCCTTTTTCTGCAGGAACACACAGTAAGCATCTTAATAAAAATATTTCAGTTAGCATGATCCAGACATTCCATACAACACAAGAAGAGAAGACAGCTTTGTCAGATCACAATCGCAAATTCATGGCATCTGAACAAGACAGTATCCCTTTAGCCTCAGTGAAATTATTTCTTCAAGATAACCCTTTAAGAAAAACCAAACCCAGAAATGCTGGTAAGAGGATGAAGCCAAATTTTGAAACTCTGGAATTGTTTTGAGACACTTTTTCATAGGTTTTTTTGTTTGTTTGTTTTTTACAATAGTGTACATTGAGTATTAACAATATTAACACTGTGGTATCAAAAAAGAAACAAAATATAAATATGGCCTTTGCTAAAGGTCTGGATGTCTCATGAAGGCTTAGGATAAACTTTATACTCCAAAGGAGTTTACTCACATTTCGTTTTCAGTAGACATTCTAAAAAACTTCACAGATGTTTTTGCAGTGGTTTGCCCACATTACTGGAGTTCTTATTTACCAGCAGGGTTAGCATTTGTATTTGCACAACTGGTGAAATTAATGTAGTGTTTTCAAATTAAGACATAATAATAATTAATCTTTGTGAGCTTCAATGTAAGAGAATAAAGAATTTCAATGTCCTTTAAAAGCTAATGAAAACTGTTAAACACGGCAAGTAACACTTGGGTTGCAAAGGTCACTTAAAAGGGATACTGCCTATGTGAACCCAGTAAGGCAAGTATTTAAAGTTACTAAAAGGAATATTATAGGAAAACTTACAAATGGCAGCAACACTGTTTTTGTCAAGTTAAGCAATAAAGCCTCAAGCATTAGAAACATGAAAAAGATTATACTACAGTCTTAAAGGTACTGGACCTAAAAATCTCTTCACTCAAACTTGCTAACTATGTCATGTTAAAAACCTGTTAGAAATATGGACCACAGTCAGTGTTTTGGCAGTAATGCTGGTTGTTCAAATGAAAAATAAGAAAGAAACTTTTCATGTTATGTCCTTATTCCTTCATGTTTGTTTGTATAGTACAGTGCTATAATGACTTGAACTGTGTTTAACTGTCAGATATGCAATAGGCTGTGTGACTACAGTGTAAACTAAAAGCCCTTACCTACACTAGGGAATTATTTTGAAATAATTCCCCATATTTCAAAATAACAAGCCGAGCGTCCACACTACCAAACCTGTTATTTTGAATTAATGGGCTAGTTATTTTGAAATAACTTCTGATTCCAATGAGAAATGATGCTTATTTTGGGAGTTACTATTTCAAAATAAGTTATTTTGAAATAATTTGCTAGTGTAGACAAACCCAAAGAGTTCCAGCAACTTGTCTAGATCCCCTAGGGCTATTTAAAGGCTTTAAAACAAATGTCAACACAGCTTATTATTTGGTAACTAAAAAAATGAAAACCATTTAAACAAGATATAATGTTTCTAAATTTTAAATATTAGAATTAAAGTTTTTTTCTTATAAACAAGTCTATATGTGAGAGTTAGAATGCATGATGTATATAATGTTTACAATGTTGTGTTTGCTCTTCTGACAAATAAATCTATACAGTCCTTTTCTGAACTTTAAATCATTGGATGTTATTTGTGTGTAATCAGAAAATACCTAGTTCTCTGCAAACAGCAGCAAAAGTTCAATTTTTTAATCTTAAAAATATTGAGCCTTGTGAAAAACAATAGCTGGGCCAAATCCTGAGTTTTCAATCTGTCACCACACAGACAAAACCTCTGTGGAAGAAAAATTACTTGCACAGAATGGAATTTTCTAAAGCATCTGTGTGACTGAGTGGCACAAGTCCTGTAGACTTTCAGTGAGATTTATGCTGTTTAATCATTAGGCATTTTTGATAATCCCACCCATAGTCAATAGGAGTTGGCTTGGAAAATATCCGAGTGCAGATCTGTATTTGGAAGTGTAAACAAGGAGCCTGGCTGTGTGAGGACTAGGAAGAACTCTAGTCCCTTTGGGTATGTCTAAACTACAGAGCTTTTCTGGGATACCAGAAGCATCCCAGAAAAGCTCTGCTGGGTCCAAGATACACGTTTACTTTTCCAAAAAATTTTCGGAAAAGCAGACTTTTTTTTGGCATCCCTGTAAACCTAGTCCTACGACGAAGAAGGGATGTTCTGAAAGAGGGTTTTCCTCCAACATTTGGCCCAGTGTAGACAGGGTAAACGTCGGAAAAGCCTCTTTTGGAAGAAAAGCAGAAAGAGATACGCAAATTGCATCCGACTTTTCTTTGTAGTGTAGACATAGCCTCTGAGGTGCCAGGACTCCTCCTTGCCTGCTTCCAAGGGCTGCATGGCAGCTCAACGGTGTCAGAGAGGAGTCAGGGGCCAGTGTTTCTTCAAATCTGGGTGGCAGCACAGCTTCACAGGTGATTAATCAGCTCTGCCCAGTCAGAGGTAAACAGGATGAGGTTTAATAAAGAGAAATGCAAAGTGCTCCACTTAGGAAGGAACAATCAGTTCCATACATACAAGATGGGAAGCGACTATCTAGGAAGGAGCATGGCGGAAAGGGATCTAGGGGTCATAGTGGACCACAAGTTGAATATGAGTCAACAGTGTGATGCTGTTGCCAAAAAAGCAAATATGATTCTAGGTTGTATCAACAGGTGTGTTGTAAGCAAAACTCGTGAAGTCATTCTGCCGCTCTATTCTGCACTAGTTAGGCCTCAGCTGGAGTACTGTGTCCAGTTCTGGGCGCCACATTTCAAGAAAGATGTGGAGAAATTGGAAAGGGTACAGAGAAGAGCGACAAGAATGATTAAAGGTTTAGAGAACATGACCTATGAAGCCAGGCTTCATGAACTGGGCTTGTTTAGTTTGGAAAAAAGAAGATTAAGGGGGGACATGATAGCGGTTTTCAAATATCTAAAAGGGTGTCACAAGGAGGAAGGCGAAAATTTGTTCCTCTTGGTTTCTGAGGACAGGACAAGGAGTAATGGGCTTAAAGTGCAGCAGGGGAGGTTTAGATTGGACATTAGGAAAAAATTCCTAACTGTCAGGGTGGTCAAATATTGGAATAAATTGCCAAGGGAGGTGGTGGAATCTCCCTCTCTGGAGATATTTAAGAACAGGTTAGATAGACATCTGTCAGGGATGGTGTAGACGGAGCTTGATCCTGCCTTGAGGGCGGGGGGCTGGACTCGATGACCTCTCGAGGTCCCTTCCAGTCCTATTATTCTATGATTCTATGATTCTATGAGTGGCTCAGGGCTCCAAGCATGAAGCTGACTGACTGGGCAGGGCTGATTAATCACCTGTGAAGCTGTGCTATGGCACAGCTTAGCGGGAACACTGTCAGGAGCTGATGGCAGTTTTTCTGGGGCAATGTGACTCTGCACCAACCTCCTCTATGGGCACAATTAATGCCTCAGTAAGTAACATGGGATTCCACCCATCTCTTTTAACAAATCTAGTACAGACACACGTACTCCACATCATTCTGGAAGTGTAAGCATCATACTTTTCCAAGAAGGCTTTTCTTCTGGGAAATATTTAAATATATAGCACTTAATATTCTGGTAACTTTCCAAATAATTATAAAAGAAAAATACTTAATAAGCTGAGGGTTAGCTTCATCCATGTAATAAATATCACCCCATCCAACAAACCTCTTTCTGCTACGAGCATGTCATTGGCAACATGCAAGCGGATTGTAGAATGGTGCTCCAGTGATTGACAAACTACAGTTGGCATTTTCTGTGTGGTGACCAGGCATAGGCAGAGTGAAGGGAACGCCAGCAATGCCAATGGAAGGGAATGATCCCCAATTATCCTCATCCTGTGCTCCTGAAATCAGCTCATCTTCACTAGGGAAGAAATGGAGTCCACCAGACTCAGTCAGTTGTACTTTTAATCAGATTATTTTCCTACAGACATTAAACAGTTAATTGTGATAATTAAACAATGTGAGTTTTTTTCCATTTTCCCAGCACTGTAACCCTAAACATGGGATTATACACATCTGGAATCAAGGGCAATGTGGAAAAAACCCCAACTAATCTTAGGCACAGCTACATGTAGTCATCTCATTTTGTGAGCCGTGTTATAGAATTGAGTGGGTTCTTCAATTTTCAATGTATATTAATGCACATCTAATAATTATGATCAGCTTTTGACACATTCAGGATTATAGTAGGAATTTCCCAGCATATACATACCACAATTTTGCATTTTCAATGTTTAAAACAACAACTGATTTGTACCATGTAGATATTTGCATATTGCAGCTGTTAGCAGAGAGTTGCACGTCAGCAGAGTTGCACATTCATTGATTTAGCTGTCTTGCAATACTGTTAAATTCTGAAAAAAGCGCAAATCATATATTGCATGTACACTATTCTACAGTGTGATATTATAATTTACTGCACTAATTTGTATCACCAACAAGGTTGTATAAAACAATTTTTTATTATTATTAACAATCAAGTATCAATGTGCATACATATAGATTCAAGGCTCCCCATTTGTTCAGATTCCATTCTAATTTCAGCAGCCAGGAAATCTTGTTCTTTTTAGCTTGCTATTTTCAATATAAAATAGCAACAGGAGGAATTTAAACATTATAGGGTGCAACAATGCTATGAAAACAAAAGGGGAACCTGGCATGAATCTCAGAACAACATATTCTCTTCAAAAATAAATGTGTCAAATCTGATTTTTATATACTTAAAATATCTGTACATAAGTTTTCCTGTGAGAGCACTAATCTGTATAAAATCCATCTCATCCCTTTTGTCCAGCCAACTAAATTTAAGCTACTTTCTTAGCTTTTTTCATTGCACAGTATATTCAGAGCTCTGTTTAACAATATAATTTAAGATTATTTAATTGCATCACATTGCAATGTTCAGTTTCTCACACAACAAAAGAATCACTCGGTTATCTTTTCAATGGACTATACGCTACCATTCAAGAAAACAAACTTAAAAACAATAAAGAAGCAGCATCATCATGCAAAATATCCTTGGAAACCAACGTTCAATAATCACAAAGACATTTTGTATTCACAAGCTTTTTCTTTTGAGCATTTTGAAGGATTTGGCTAGCGTTACATAACTGCACTGTGAAGAGCGCGCTGATCATTACATGGAAATTAACAGCTTTCTGAGAGGGACATGACATTCAGTTCAGGAAGAAAATTACTTGGTTAGATAAAACATCAAACTTTCAAACACCTTTATATTTCAAAATTCAGTAGCTTCTTTCTTGATTTATTTTATTTTTAAAACCAATAGCTTATGAACCTACCAAAACTTAGCTAGCCGCCCGTTTTGATTGATTTTGGCAGAATAAACCACATATTGTAAGGCATTTCAGTCGTGGTGAACTTCTGAGGAACATTAGCTAATATTTTCAAATTCACTAAGCAGTTCCGTACAAACTGAAGTATGACAACTATTTTATACTCTGGACATAACTGATGTTCAAAGCAGCCATAATGGCATTAATAGAACAAAAGAGCAGGGTTAAATAAATGTGAATTCACAAGTGTGTATGTAATAGCATATAGGATCTGCAATAAATTCAATGCTAAAATAAAAATAAATAAAAATCATACCATACATAAGCTATTTTAAAGGGGAGCCCTTTTACATGAAGTCATCAACGATACAACAATGAACACAAAAATCTTAGATTCCTCAATAAAGCACATATAGATTTCTGTTCTGATGGCATAGATGATGCAGCATTCACACGAGTTTAAGGATCTGACAGTCCAACATGCAGCCACTGTGGGTGTCATTTTGGATCTTTCACATAGACTGATGTGGGCATTGCTGTTCTTCTGCTGTCTGAATAGCTGACCCTTTGAAAATGAAACTGAGGGCTAACGTTTTGGCAGGGTCTTGATTAGTTACGCAGATTTTGGTTTCACAGGGTCATAACTGGCAATGTCTGCTGCCAGATACCAGCCAAAGCAGGACAAATTGGATTCCTACCATAGACCACAGTGATGGGCTCAGTCCAGAGACTCCACCACAGTCTGACGAATCTTCCTGTTGGCAAGAAAATGAGATAGTTCAGCATGAACTAGCATTCAAGGTGAAATAATCTGCACTCTAGCCTGTTACATGTTGATCTACTTTGCAGGATGGATTTTGGTCTCAAATACACCATTTTCCCTAGTGTGCCATTCATATTGTTAGTGGTGGCAACAATCTGAATATTTAAATTAAGTGCTATGGAAGTTATACCTAGAACATCCTTGTAAAAGCAAAGACAAATACTTACAGACACATACTGTGGTTACTCACCATAAAAGAAAAAGCAGGATGAGTGCACATTCTGATGAGAAATAATTTGTGAAACTAACTACTGAGCCCTAAATCACTATCTGACCGAAAATAAATGTGTTTAATTCTCTACATTGACAATACTGGACCCTCTTCCCCACCCCCGAAACACCATTTTCCTGCAAGGAAAGAAGGAAGAGCAGTGAAATCTTTGGGGGTAAGAAAAAAGAAACCAACCAACCTATGCCCAATACTCTAAGGGCACGCATTTAGAATGAGTGTATTCTGCCAGACCAAAGGGAAGTCAGTTCTCTTCTCTGATCTCTATCACTATATTCAAGTGCTGAAACCAAATATTGTATCGATTTCTTGAACACCCTGTGAAATCTCCAAAGGCTTGATATTCAGATCTGGCCATGCTAGGCACCACCTTTACCTTCTCCAGTTCAGGGGCTTGCCAGGAGCCACTTTCAACCCAGCAGAGTTCTAACTAGCACCAGCTGTTAATGGTCCCCAAGGAATCCATATGCCACACAGTGCTGGCATCTCTGGGATTGCACCATCCCTCCAGCCCCTTCCTCTCTTCCACAGTTATCTCTGAATCGGCTGTGGTTTTAACGATCATGAATGAAATATTTTAATGTTTGTGGATATCCTCAGGATCACAGCCCCGGCTTCTGGTCTAGCTGAGGTGCACTTGATGCACTGTAGGTAGGGGGTAACTGAGCGAATTATAGCTCCTGTCCCAATGCTGATGAAACTTATGCCTTACTATCCAGGGCCCAGTAGGTGCTGCAGCCAGGCCCTCTCCCCTACCCTCTCCCCAGCATCAAGTCAGGACCACTCGAGAATTTCTTCTTTGGCCTGGGACATTCTCAGGTTGCTGGGTGAGGCAACTTTACAGCCCTATGACCCTCCCAGCAAGCAAAGCTTTTTGTTGTTGCAGTGGTTTTACTCTGTATCGATGGTAGAAGGAGCCAGGGTCTCCTCATTCAGGCTCTCTTCCTATCTTAGGAAATATCTTATCACAGATGGAAGAAGTTACATCTGGCTCCTGCAAAATTGAAATGCTCAAAGTATACCAAGTGGAAAGCTTATGCTTCAGTGGTGGAAATGCACTGAAAGTCTGCTCTGTGCTACAGAAGACAAGTTTAGGGCAAGTTCTAGACCTTAGAACTATGTATGTTAGGCCAAACCCACACCTGATGTAATCCGGTATAGCGTGATTGTAGCTACTTTGATTTAAACCATGAGGGTCTAGTCTATTTTATTATGTCCAAATTTCTGAGTTTCGGAACGCCAATAACACATAACTTAATCTTAAACCTAAGCCTTTGCCCTAAACTTGGCTCCTCCTAATATTCTCTGCAAAGATTTCTTTGTCCTAGTCTCCAATTTCCTCTGTCCAAAGAGCCACTTGCTTATATCATGGTGCAGATAATGGGCCACAACTGCCACCATCAGTCAGCAGCTTCCATTTCCCTGAAGGCTTCTAAGTCTTCTTACCAATGTAAGTAAATATGAAACTAGACATCTGTCTTACAAGCACCATCAAAGGGCGTGGCTATGAAAAATCCTTAATCTGTAATGTGTAGAGTTTTTGCCATAATCTACCTAAAAAATGTACTTGCAACACTTGCCAGACCCATCTTAAAATCTCTCTCTGGAAAATCAAGGAGTTCTTTCAGACGAGAAGAAGAGAGGTCTTCGGTTTTTCACTGCTCTGAGAGGTTAAACTGCCAAGACAAGCTATCAGAAACCAACGATATTTTCAATAAGTATTCAAATGATTCTAAATTGTTTAGGTCATTCTCTTGCAAAAAAAAAAGTAAAAGATAAAAATTTTTAAAAAAATTAAAAAATTTAAAAAAGCTCCATATTTTCTTCTATTCTTTATTAAGGCAGCCATTGCAAAGATGATGACTTCTTTCATTTGTTAGCTTCTGTTCTACTGGTTTAAGGTTTTGTTCATTGAATGTACCCCAAAATTCAAAACGTTACTGATCAACAAGTAAGCCTTGAGTGTACTCTGTTACACAAGTTTGGAGTGACGTACTGTGATTTGAAGATGCACTGAACTTTCAGGGTTGTTATACTAGGCTTCCTTTTTGAGCCTGCATTTTGTCTTCTATTCACCAGACCTAAAAATTAAGCCAATTGCTTCTACCTTAAAGAGAGCACTACTCGAAAGGACATTATCAGTGATGGTTTCTTCTTATATGGGTTCATCAATAAGCGATATTCTGTATCACATTTCTGATACTTAGAGTCACATCATTGGAGCTCTTCCAAGGAGATATCTCCCACAAAATAAGCTGTTAAAGATTAGTGAGATTTTACTCTTGAGTTTTGCAAGTTGTTTCGGACTTAAATACTGTAGTGTTGAATTTCTGAGGCCTAAGAACCACCCATAATGGAGCACATATCTTCACAGATTCACTCATTGTAATTGCTCAAAATCTCTTCAGATAGCTTCTTTTGACCTAATCAAAGGTCAGTTATCCCCAATAAGGAAGAAATCAAGTGATACTGATTTAAATTACTTGTTTTTTTTCCCCAACAATGTGTATTATAATTAGCAAGGTTCCTATGTGCTATAACTGTATAGATATGGAAAATAAAGCTGATGAAAGAAGTGATGGGGGAAGAAATGAGTAGCACTACTAAATCACACTACTAAAATATGTTATGAGAGCATAATCAGATTTGATGAAGCCATAGCCTTACAATGTCATCTTCAAAATATCTGATAAAAATGTCTTTCTCCATTCACCAGCTCTACTAAAGAAACATAGTTGTTCTGGAATTTTCTGTGAACTTTCACCCCAGGATTCCTTGTATAAGTGCATCCATAAGTGTCCAACATAGTGATGAAGAATATCTGAGTCATAGCCATCTCTGTTATTTCCCTCCAAGTATTAATTTTAGATCAGTTGATAGCAAGCAGCTTCCATGGTCCTTTCCTGCTCCAGAAGATGGCTGGGTAACCTTTTGAAGTAATTTAACTGCATGGAAAGCTGCCCAGAATTTCCTTTTCTTTCACAATCATTCTTATTTACACATAATTTTCACTCTCTTCTTCCCATCTGCCAACACTGGCAGACACTGGATATATTGTTTTCTAATTCATAACACTACTCAGTCCTGAATCAGAATGTTTAACTGAAGCAATTTGTCTGTTACCTTTTCTATTAATCATCAGTAGTATGGATATTTTTCTCACTGACAAGAATCTTTTTTGTCACTTTCTTTCCATTCTAGCAGTGTGAACTCTTCTATAGTCAAAAATCACTCTTCAATCCTTCTAAACATCAAGGGTTCAGAGGAAAGAGTGGGAAGAGAGTCAAATCCAAACACTATTTTCTCCAATTAGGAAGTCCTACTATAATATCTTTAGGCAGGCTTATTTTCTGACTATATAGTACCATTTTAATTCAGTATCTTCACGTTAACAGTCATCAAAATCAAAGTATCAAAATCTATTGGGAACAGGACTGTCAAAGGAATGCATAAACACTTGTTTGTACCCATTAAGAAGCAGACTATAGCTAAATTTAATTTCATATTACAAAATATTAATGTTATTAATTAGCTGATTTACACCAAATAAGAGTCTGACTTTGCTACTTGCCCAGTTTCCATCTGCTGCTGCTGAGAACACACCTGTTAAAGTCGTGCTTTAAGGGCTTGCTTCCATAGGTGTTTTGGATTGACTTCCTGAACAAGGAATTGGGACCTTAGCACTTAAATTTGCAGTCAGAATCCTATATATGATCAGAACCTTACTTGATTTCAGCAAAGCTACTTGTAGAGAAAGGAACTACTCAATATGAGTAAAAGCGATGAGGAGTCCTGTGGCACCTTATAGACTAACTGAAGTGTAGGAGCATAAGCTTTCGTGGGCAAAGACGAAGTGGGTCTTTGCCCACGAAAGCTTATGCTCCTACACTTCAGTTAGTCTATAAGGTGCCACAGGACTCCTCATCGCTTTTGCAGATTCAGACTAACACGGCTACCCCTCTGATACTCAATATGAGTAAAGATCTGATCTTCACATATTACATGGGACTAGTGTTGGAGAGAAACTGTAATTAACTCCTCCCAGTCTTCAATTGCACCAATTCAGCTTCTATGTTTGTTAGTCATGAGACTATTTAATACAATTTACGAAGCTCAAAAGTCTCCCATATAGCTATGAAGCTAAGCATGAAGGTTTTTTTTTCATTGTGTACAAGTGATTTAGCTTTTTCCAATACTGAACACAGTAAAGACGACGAACTCTTACAACTGACTTGTTTTATTTTTTTACCTGGTTATAAATATTACCCTAGCAACACAAATCTATGTACTTAACCCTTCAAAAAAGTTTTATCCAAAACATATCTTACAATGTATTTAGAACATTTGGAAAGAGATTGAATATATACACATATACACTATATTTTAACATTGCAATAATTCCCATCACAATATAATATAATGATTTTATTTGTTAGCTTTTCAATAATAGTCATGGTAGCATCTCCCTCTAGTGGTCTCCTGAGAATGTATACCAATACTGTTATATTCTGACACACTTCTACTGCGCAAGGAATATGCTTTCTGATAATGATTCTCAGATCATTTGCTAAACTAGCAGCAATGATGGTAGCTCAGACTTTCCAGTAAACATAACATGGAAAGACTCAGCTTTCTTTATGAATCTGATGTCTCCATACACTAGTATTCTAGAATTATAGCGCTGAATCTCGTGCTCTGAAATGTACATCCACATTACTATTAGAAGCAAAGTTCTCATTGGTCTTTACTAGCCAATGGCACTGTTTTACTGGATATTCATCTTTAAAAAGAAAAAAAATTTTTTTCATTCCTAAAAACAAACAATTAGTCCTAGTATTTTGATCATCAACCTCTGTCTGGATTTGGCAACACTATGAATTTCCCCATATGTTCTCCACAGCAATTATTTTTGCAAATCCTAAAGACAGCATTCAGTTATGCTGTGCCATGCATAGTATTAGTTTTGCAGGAACTAGAATCTCCTCCAACTACTTTATACCTCTGCTTATTACTATGGAGAATTTTGTCCTAGATGTCTTCCTCCTCCTCCTTTTCATCTTTACCAGGAACACAGGAAACAATAAACATTCTGAAGGACCAGTAAGGAAGGGAATGACAGCAATATGAATAGAAGGCCAGATATTGCAGCCTACAAAGCTGACTGGTTCCTGATTCCAGGGTGAAGACTTAAAAAGCTTTGGGCAGAGCTCTTTGAATTTGTAATTGTCCCTTAAATTGTTACAGGAATTTGTTCCAAATTACTGTTTTGGGGACCCATTTTGTTCCATTTTCTTTCATTTGCTAGTTAGTAAAAAAAAAGCCACTTTTTATGCAAAGAACCAAACCAAACTAAACCAAAAAATTAGAGAAAGTAACTGACCATCCACACCATATGAAAACTTGCAGAAAAATGAAGATAGGAGAAGACATCATGGCAGAGGCACGACTCGTTGTGCATATAGGCTGATCCTATTAATAACGGGCAAAGTAGCAAGTAGAGGAAAGGAAAGAAAACACAGAAAAAAAGACATACAAGATGAGATTTCATGCAGTTTGCTGGCAGTTAGCAGAATTAATGTGAAAGCATCCACCCAAGAGCAAGAGACTCATAGTGAGTACTGCAAATAAACTTAAACAAAATATTCCGCTGTTACAGAGAACACACGACTTACACACCAATTGCACATCAAGCTAGTGAGCAAGAGTTTTACTTTCACACACAACACTTGGATCGATATCTGTTAGAAAAGTTCATGCATTTAGGACACTTTTTCAGTCCCTGTAGAAGCCAATTGTTTTACATCCACTGATCAAAACGACAGTTTTTTACAGGAGACTTTGTGAACACGTGGGCTTCAAAGAAAATGCATTCACTCCCAAGGCTTAGGCTTGTGTAACCATAATGAACATCTGAGGCATGACATCTGCTTAAAGAGCAGCGCGGATTAAGCTATATCAAGCAGAGTCAAACAGTGGTACTTGCAATTGCTTTGACAAAACCATTTATCTAGTCCTGTTGGTTGAAAATAAGTCCTCGAAAGATGTGGCTAGTAAATAAGGTCATGGCACACGTTTAGGAATGCAGAAAGGTATTCAATTCCAAGCAATGAATATTTCCTCAAAAAGTAAAAAATTACTACTAAATTGTATCCTGCAAGCTAGGAAAACCTGTCACAGGTATAAACTCACTTGGTGTTGTCATGGTCATGAGGGATGGCCAGCAGCCTGGGGACTAAAGGGTTAACTGTACCTAGCCAGGTAGCAGTCAGCTAATAAAAATTCAGATAGGGATTTTCAAACTGAGACAAAGGAATTTTTGGGTTTTTCCCTCTTTTGTCTCTGGGCCAGTTTGCTCTAGATACTGAGGGAGACGGAAGACATGTCTCTCTCTAAGAAAAAGACTTTTCATAATGTGTAAGTAGAGTAAAGTTTAGATAAATCTGTTAGGTTTTATTGTTTTCTGTTGTGGGACTTTGGATCTGATGTCTGTGCTGTTAGAAATGGGTTTCTCTCCCTTTTGTGTCTAAGTCCTGAGCCCATGGGAGTCCCCATGAGTATATTAATTGGTGACTTTTTCCAACTAGTCATGCTTGCAACAGGAGTATTGTTTTGAGAATAAAAGTTTTTTCTTTTTTATTAACCTGGTATTGGTTAAGTTCTGTGTCCTGGAAAATCTGTCTGTGGGATCTGCATGCCTTTGAGGGGACAGCAGCCACAGACTAAAGTTTATATTTTATCTTTCTTTTTCAAGCTCTTTGGAGAAAAGAGCTTGGGGTACCTTGGGGTTGGTTTCAAGTGTCCACCCATTTGTGGGTTCAAAAGCACTTGATGGTGGCAGCAAATTTTTATCCCCCAAAATCTAGTTTTTTTGGGGGGGAGGAGTTTTATACCAAAGCCTGGAAAGATAAGGTTTTGGGGTACTTTTATGGGCCCCCACTTCTGCATTCATCATGTCAGAGTGGGGAATCAGCCTTGACAGGTATAAAAATAGTTTCTAAAAATATGAAATCTGCAGTTTTGGAGTCAAATGCTGTAAAATACAGGTTCATGTGTGTTACTATACAAGCAACATCATCACAGCAAATAAGTACCTAAACCACACCATCAGGTGTTCGTCCCCCTGCACATTCACTACCGCAATATGTTCCATCAAGTGCCAGCAGTGTCCCTTTGCCATGTTTATTGGACAAACTGGAAAGTCTCAACACCAAAGGACACAAATCAGATGTCAGGAATGGTAATTCATATAAACCTGTAGGGGAACATTTTAAATTCCCGGGTCATTCAGTAATGGATTGAAAGTAGCCATTCCTCTACAAAAGAATTTCAAAAAACGGTTACAAAGGAAAACAGATGAATGGGAATTCATTTGCAAATTCAAGACTATAACTTAGGACTGAATAAGTCCTTCAATTGGTTAACACATTAAAAAGGCAATTTTCCCTTTCTGGATATTCACATCTCCACAACAACTGCTGCGAATGACCCACTTCTACCCTGACTTGATTAGTTCCATTAACACAAGCAACTTCTCCCTTATATATACTTCTGCTTCTTTAACTCCCACTCCAAGATGACATCTAGACTACAAGCCTCTTTCGAAAGAGAGTGTCTAGACTACAAGCAGATTTTTTGAAAAAGTGAGCCGCTTTTTCGAAAGAGAGTCTAGATGCTCTCTTTCGAAAAAGCACAGTTTGCATTCAATAGCGCCTTTTTTCGAAAGAGTAATTTAAAAAAAAGGCATTATTCCTTGTAGAATGAGGTTTACTGCCACTGAAAAAAACTGCTGCGTTCTTTTGATTTACTTTCGAAAGAATGCGGCTGTAGTCTAGAAGCAGTTGAAGTTTTTCGAAAAAAGGCTACTTTTTTTGAAAAAACCCTGTAGTTTAGACACACCCCAAGTCATTTGATGAAATGGATTTTACCCATGAAATCTTATGTCCCAATATATCTGTTAATCTCTATGGGTATGTCTACACTGCCACCCTAGTTTGAACTAGGGTGGCTAATGTAGGCATTCGAAACTGCAAATGCAGCCCAGGATTTAAATATCCCGGGCTTTATTTGCATGTTCCCAGGCACCGCCATTGCAGGAGGAGTAACAGTACTTCGAATTAGGAGCTTTAATTCAAACTACCTAGCCCATGCCGCATGTAACCGCGGGCAGGGAGTTCGAAATACGGGGCATTTAAAAATGGCGGAGCCTGGGAACAATCAAATAAAGCCCGGGATATTTTAATCCTGGGCTGCATTTGCAAATTCGAATGTCTACATTAGCTACCCTAGTTTGAACTAGGGTGGCAGTGCAGACATACCCTAAGATGCCACAGGATTCCTCATTGTTTTTGCAGATACAGACTAGCACGGTTACCCTTCTAAAAATTATCCCTCTATTTTTCCTTTCCTAAAGAAATGATTTGTCTTTGGCTCTAATCTTTAAAAATGAAAAAGTGAAAATTGTGGACACAGAAGGCAAGGTCTTCTGCTGGTGAAAATCAGTTGACTTCAGTGGAAATATGCAGATATACATGAGCTGAGAACCTGGCACACAGTGTCAATACACATTAAGACACATATTCCTAGTATTCCTATGAGGCATGACATATAAAAATAGCATTCTGTAAGGTCCAGATTTTTAAAGGCATTTCTTTGCCTACCTGCCTTTAAAAATCTGGTCCTGAGTATCTTTTCAGTATTCAGAAATAATGAATGCTTGCCAGAGCCATGGAGGAATTGTCTTTGGCACCACCATGTGCGGAAAACTAGGTTTCTTGGCTTATTACTACTCCAGGAATCATGTGTGAAAGTGCAGTGCTTACAATAAAAGCGGCTAAAAAAAGCAACTGTTAATTTAATGTTAATAATAGGACATTTGAAATAAATTGATTATGGTTCAGAACAAATAGTATGTTAAAAGAGAGATAGGTTATGTCATGAGCTGTCAGATCCACTAAAACACAGATTTTATTGTTGTTCTGAAATATCACCTATAACTGCTTTCACATGGAAAGACTCTATTTTAGAGTCTTACGTCCTTAAGAGTTCAATCTTACCCCATCATCTTTGTCAAAGCAGACATCAGGACCCTTTCTGTATCTTGGTTGCTTCACCATTTCACAAGGATTTGGACCTTCATCTAAACTTTAGCTAAGGAATGTAGCATTCTTTTTTCATGTACAACACATTAACAGCAGCAACATTTTAATTTCATTTTTACTATCAAACACAGCGTAAGCAGGGCCAAATACTTATGGCCTTGTCCATGACAGATACTTTGGCAGCTATGGCTTTATGATGATGTTGGTTGCATCACATTAACGGCCCACTGTTACTGTTCCTTATTAAAGAAAATGACATTAATACAGATCAAACGTACTTTGTTTTGACTTGAGCAAGGCTTTTGATACAGCCTTGCATGACCTTTTCATAAACAAGCTAAGGGAATACAATCTAGATGGAGCTACTATAATGTGGGTGCATAACTGGCTAGAAAACTGTCCCCAGAAAAGAGTTATCAGTAATTCACAGTGAAGCTGGAAGAACGTGTTAAGGGGGGTCTGCAGGGATCAGTTCTTGTTCGGTTCAATATCATCTTCAATGATTTAGATAACAGCACAGAGAGCACTGATAAATGTTGTGTATGGTACTAAGATGGCTGGGGTTGCAAGTGCTTTGAAGGATTAGATTAAAATTCAAAATGAGTTGGACAAACTGGAGAAATGGTCAGAGGCAAATAGGATGAAATTCACTAAGGAAAATTGAAAAGTATTCCACTTAGAAAGGGACAACCAGTTGCACACATACAAAATGGGAAATGACTGCCTAAATAGTAGTACTGAGGAATGTGATTTGGGGCACATTGTGGATCATGAGGTAAATATGATTGAACAGTGTCACAATGTTTAAAAAAAAAGCAAACATCACTGTGGAACGTATTAGCAAGAGTTTTGTAAGTAAGCCACCAGTAGTAATTCTTCCATATTGTGTCCAGTTCTGGGCATCACATTTCAGGAAAGATGCGGACCAATTGGAAAAAGTCCAGAGAAGAACAACAAAAATGATTAAAGGTCTAGAAAACATGACCTATGAGGAAAGACTGAGAAAACCGTATTTGTTTAATCTGAAGAAGAGACAACTGTCAGAGGACATAACAGTTTTCGCGTATATAAAAGGTTACAACGAGGAGTACATTTTCTTCTTCTTAATCTCTGATGATCAGACAAGATGCAATGGGTTTAAATTGCAGCAAGAGAGGTTTAGGTTGACCATTACGAAAAACTTCCTAACTATTGGAACAGTTAAGCACTGGAATAAATTGCACAGGAAAGTTATAGAATATCTATCTTTGTAGATTTTTAAGAGCATGTGAAACAAACACATGTCATGGATGATCTATATAATACTTAGTCCTGTCATGAGCACAGAGCACTTGATTAGATGACCTCTTGAGGTCCCTCTTCCAGTCCTATCATTCTGTGACTTGAAAGATAACCTTCTAGTGTTCCTAATCGTGGTAATAAAGATACACACTGCAAGACTATGCACGGGAAAAATAAGCAATCTAAAAACAGAATGTTTCATTACAGTTAATCCATCTCTCCAAAAAGTGGTATCTAGGTCAATGGAATAATTCTTGTCTATGTAACAGCTTAGATTGTCTTAACTATTTTCTCTCGGGGGAGGGATTTTCAGACTCCTGAGAGATGTAGCTGTGTCATTTTTCATTGTAGACTAGCCCATAATAAAGGACAAAGTTTTTTTCTTAGGATTTCAGCTTTAGAGTGCAAGAGAAAACAGACAAAATGGCGAAGTCAGGATCGCACATCATGTCAATGGCAGAAACAGGAATAGGACTTCCATGTTAGTTTAGGTTTTTTTTTAAAAAAAATCTAATGCTTTAAAACATATTAGGGCCTTTGCAGGTTTTATCTGAGCTCTCTTGCACTCAAGGCATTCCTTTTACACCATTAGAGAAAATGTTATTATAACTAGACTTTAAAGTCATTACCACTGTCCCAGTGCAAGACAGGGCACAACCTAATTTACTGTGGTCAGGATCCAAGATAACATGGGATTTGGTCCTAAACTTAAAATGTTAAAAAAATGTAAGTGAAAAGACAATATATGGTCAATTTCTTCCCTAATTCACATCCTAGCAGGATCCATCTACCCATCGACGCCAGGGTGGTGTACAGGTGATAAGATTTAGGTTATGGGAGGAGGGAGAGCTAGAAACAGGGATGATAATATGTAAAAGGCCATCTACATTGGCATATCCTACCAGATTACAGCAAGCAACACTTAATAGACACCTACAGAGGAAGAGCACTTCCCATCTGGGTGTTGTCATGCTACATCTGCAATTCACAATGGACCCATGTTGCAAAAAGAAAGCTTGGCTTAGTGATGCTCAGGTCAAAATTACGTATAGCAATTCCTTTAGTGAAAAGTTAGCCAGGCCAGCTGTTGAAGTTGTCATCCACTGCCCCTGGACTTGCAAAGTGCCCCTTGGGAAAGTTACACCATTTCTTGTTACATTCCCTTTAATAAGGCCTTGTACGCAACCTGTAGACCGTAACCACAATTAATCAAGCTGACATGGAGCTAAGTTGGTCAGGGTAGCAACCTACATTTACAGGGCGCTACTATGCTACAAATGCTGCTTCCACTGGAGTAACCCTCCCTTTCATCTGAAGGGCCAACAGATTTTCAGTCATAATTAATGTGATATTTAATGTATATTAAATATGTATTGATATTTTGCCAAGGGATTTCCATCATCTCCACCATAAGGAGCTTTACCATCTGATATAGGAGAAGCAATTTTTTAAAATTAGGATTTGCTAATCTCTCTTTTCCCTGCATGTCAGGAATATGTTTTTTAGCCACTATATTTTTCTACAGTCTATGTTAAGCAGTCAGATTTTGGCTCCCAGCTCAGTGCCGGAAGGCCTCTTCTGTGTACTTAAAGGCCAAAGAAGCGTACAAGGAGAATTGCTCTGGCACAGTATGTGCTGCCGATGCTGCTTGTGTCACTGTGGCTGGGATTATTTACCAGGGAGGGAGATGAGAAGGAGCAGCCATAGTCTTGAGCAGCCCACAGACAGCAGGAGAAAAGCTGATATAATTCAGAATAGTGGCCTGAAGGCGGGAGGCAACTTGTACAAAAGCTCTATAGTCAAGTCCTGTGTGGTATTTTTGAAAAACAAACAAACAAACAAACAAAAAAAACCCTTCCCATTCCTGCATTGTTTCTTGCATTTTTATCTTGCTCCCAGCTGGAAAAAACTTTGGGTCCTGAAAATCCCGAGAGAGAGAGAGAGAGACTAAAAAAACAAAAACAAAAACCAACCAAACAAAAGGGTCAGGACTCTCTGGTCTGGCAGCATCTGTTGTCCCTCAGGACCCAGATGTTGATGGACCACAGAGCCCCTGGATTAGAAAGTCCTAGCAGCTGGGAGCGGGCACCAGCTGGGAGTCCAGCGCAGAGGGTTTGGTAGCTGGAGCATGGCGAGGGCTGCCAGTGGAGACAGGCCAGCATCCCAGGGACAGGGAGCCCAGGCAGGGTTGGCAGCAGAGTTGGGTGCAGCAGCCTGGGAGCAGGGAGCTTGGACGGGCCCAGCAGTAGGGATGTTAGATATCGTGTAATTGAATAGTCATGTAACCACATTAAATCTTAGTGGTTACACGATTATTCAATAGACCCTGGGGGCAGGACTGGCAGCCAGTGCACTTGCAGCCCTATTCCCGGGGAGCCCCTTGCCATCCTTGCTGCTGCCATCCTGCCTTTGTCCATGGTAAGCCTGGGCCTGCTGCACACGGAGGCTGCTTTGCACCAGCAGCCCCTGTCCATGGGGAGCTTGGACCCCCCATGGACAGGAGCTGCTGCCACTCCTCACTGCTGCCTCCGATACAGAGGCAGCAGCGTGGGGCGACAGGCAGGAGCTGATCTGCCTGTGGAGCCATTTTAAAAACCAGCTCCCCACCCGCCTCCATTGCGCTTTTAATCTGGCTCCCCACAGCACTGGCTCCTGCCTCCCCCCATACAAGCGATGGGGGGCAGATGGTTCTGTAGGACACGATGCATGCGTGGAACTAGCTTGAAAGCTGGCTCCCTGCATGTATTGGCTCCAGCCTGCCGCCTCGCTATCAGAGGCAGGAGTGTGGGATGAGTGGGAGCAGGCGGATCCAGAAGTTGTGGGGAGCTAGCTTTTAAGTCAGCTCCTCGTGGGCAATGGCTCCCAACCCTCTTCTGCCTCTGATGCAGTGGCTGCGCGGGGGTGGAGGGGCAGGCAATGCATGTAGTCAAGAAGATTAACCAATAAGCCTAGGCTTATAGGTTAATCGTATATCCATCTACATGCTGACAAACCTAGCCGGCACTGTATCCTTTTACCACTAAAATCATAAAACTAACCTTGCTTTAACCCTGTAAATATTCTTTAACTCCTGGTATAACAGACATCAAATCTCTTTCTATCTATTGCTTAAATGTACGTATTAAAACCTTAATTTTTTTTAAATGAAAAACTTGCTTTACATTACTGAAACTCTATTTACAACACGCCAACAAGAGAGCTGGTGTTTTCCACAAATTATTGGAGCCTATCCAATCCAACTACAACACAGTATTGCACTGTGATCCAATACTACTGCAGGGCTCCAGTCTATGCTTTCCTTGTATTCCTCTCTGCTTCTTGTCCTCTATAAAGAAGCCCCCTTGGAGGCAGACAGAGATACTATATGGCCAGAATAGCTCCAACCCCCGCATAGAGACCTATTGGCAGCTGCTGCTCCTGCATCCTGCAAAACCTCGCCACACTAGCAGTACAGTAATTGGAGGGTCCTGGCCCCATTATCCCTGTTTTGGGCTCTGCTTTCTGTGTTATGTTTCAGCAGAGGCATTCTCTTTATACTATCAGCTCTATTCAAAATGGCTGCAGACCCCAGCGCACCCAATACACCCCAAAAGGAGCTTTTCACTTCTTTAGACTGTCCCTGTATTGAGGGGAGGGAAACTAGCATGGTGATACGTGCTTAATGGTCCTCAGCACCTCAGGTAACATGTAACCGTGAAGCTCTGCCCTACCTAGGGTTGCCAGGTGTCCGGTATTTTCACCTTCTGTCTGGTAAAAAAATTCAGAAAATACCGGACATCTAAAATCTCCAGTATTTTCTGATTTTTTCCCGGCTAGGAGGCAAAAATACCAGGTGCTTACCTGGGTCTGTAAGGGAGCTGGCTGGCCCAGAGCAGGAAGACAAGATGGCGGATGGCCACCAGCAGTCCTTTTTTTTTTTTTGCTCAACAACTTTGGTCTTTTTTTTTCCCCTCAAGAGAATTTTTTCCCCGGTGTTTTTTTTTTGGGGGGGGGAGGGGGGGGTCAATATTTTTGGTTAAACCATCTGGCAACCCTAGCCTTGCCCCCTTCTGTTGCTTCAGGTCAGTCACCAACTTCTGTGACAAACTGTGGGGCTTGGGATGAACCTTCTGGTTCTCCGCAGAACACCCTGGTTCCAGGAAGCTACAATAACACCAGGAAATTATGACAACAAGCCACTACATAGAGCAGTGATGCCTGCCCTGACCTACTGATGAGTCATTCCAGTGTTCAGGCTTCAGGTGATTTTGCCTGGTAACAAAGGCTGGGAACAGGTATTAAGACCAGCTTATCAAATATATGTAAAAATAAAAATCTTAGCAAACTTGAAATGATTCCTTCAGAGACCGTTCTATGTTTTGTTCTATACAAAATCCAATTGATAATCATCTGATGATTCAAATACTAAAGTGATGTGTGTCAAAGAAATGAATATAAATAGACAATGTTTCTCCATATCCTGTTCTAGGATTTGGTCAACAAACATCAGTTTATGTCACTAGAAGTTCTGACTTTCAAGGATACCCGGCTTTTCTGCTTGCATCAATGGCTTTGGGTCACAGGAGCGGCACATCAGTTGGCTGTCACTAATTATAAACACTAGATTGGTGTTTGAAACCTTTTCTGCATGATAAAGTCTGGAAAAGAAACAAAATTCCAGTTAAAAAAAAGGCTACAGGTTATCTTCAGAGGCTTTTTGGCTTTTTACATTCACTAATGAGATCACAGATAGCACAACTTTATAGATTGTCTATATAGGGGACAGCTTTTTTTTTTTTTTTTTTTTTAAGAACAGCAAGGACCATTCAAAGGAAAATTTTGTAATCTTTATTGATGGATTGATCCACATTAGAGCGAATGCTGTGATTAAAAAACAGAAAAAGGGCAGAATGACCATATACCACTAGACAGCTAGTTGCATGGTGCTAAATCAGTAACTCCTCTAAGAAGGGAAACCAGTTCAGCTACAATTTCTCTACTGCCAATGAGGTTTGAAAAGAAAAGCCGCTCTAAATGAGATAGGAAACTTCATATGTATTGAAGAATATTACTGCATTTTCATGGCTTATTATCAGGTGTTTTTACAGTATATTTAGACAGCTAGATGGATAAACATCCAGGTGAGCTGAGAAATAAAATAAAAAAAAAAACAGTGACAAATAGGGATGTTGAATGGACCAGTTACCAGTAAACATATCAGCAAGCAGGAGGCTTACCACTATGCTTATTGCTTAGCTGGTTAATTGGCCATTGCCGGTTAATGCCGATGATGGCCAGCTGGGCTGGGCCAGAGCAGCCCTGGATACAAAGGGTCTGAAGGACCAGGTGGCAAGACCCTGTGGCTACAGTGGAACCATATGGCAGAATCAGGTCGGGAGTTAGGCCCTAAGTTAATTGGTTAAGTGCTAGTGTTTTCTCAAGCATTTTTACATCCTTAGTGACAAAGAAAATATTTTCTAATTGCCGAAGAAAAGCTTTCATGTTGTTCTGAATTTAGAGAAGCATTTTATTTGTAAACTGGCTTCCTGTCACTTTTTCACATATCTAACAAAAACAGGCAAAATGTATCTATTGGTGTATGTGGAACAAACTTCCCTGACCTTAGTGGAGTTTGTCCCACTGTCTGTATTTGACCCAACAGCTCCTTCAGGTCATCTGTAATCTTACAAATGACTCATTCACACTAGTTGGTCATTTTAGGGGGTCACATCTTTTCTGATTAAATCAGTGAAGGAGAATTTCTGAGGATTGCACTGTTTGTGCCCATAACAACACCATCCCACCCTTTATGAAATTCAGTATTTGACCCTGTACTGTGATTGTGTCCAATTCTTAGTGTGCACTTTGCTGGACTGAAATCCCCTATGAAACATTTGCTATGAATTCCTCAAGGCTTAGCTGTTTATAGAAGTTTTGTTGTCTCCAGCAGTTTCAAATAGTGCTAATAACTATGAGGCCTTGTCCTTGTAGACTCTGGCATGAGCCACTCTATTGTATGTAAGGTTATTACATTTCAAGGGAAGGATGAGCAGAGGCTACATGTGGGAATATATAAAGAGAAGCAATAAGTATACTTTTAGGCAGGAAGTGGAGGAACCAAGACTTGAAACCCTTCCTTATTCTTAAGAGTGTCAGATAAAGAAAAACAACATGCACACACAAACCACAACCAAAAAGACCCGAACAAAGTGGAATGGGAGGAGAGAAGGGTTTAAATGAATTTCTTGTTATGCTAGGGAGGTATTTAGCGCTGCGTTTCCCGCTCTCCTGTTAATGCAAAGGAGTAATCGGGTTGCTGCATAGCAATGTTTCATTTAATACAGGGTCAGGTACCCTGTGCTGGTGATCCCTTCTTACCTTGACACTTACATCAGTTGTGCCACACCCATGCTGTGCCATAACACAGCCTAGATGTCCTCTTTTATCCATTTGTAGCTTAATGTTTGTTTAGGAATTTTAAACTGAATTAACAATGTTTATACAAAGGTATTCAAAGGGCTCCTCTTTTAGGATGCATGTTCATTCTATGGCAATTTAATAACTTGGTATGGAAGAAATTTTCAAGTCTCACAAAACTATACTGAGATTGTAACCTCTTTAACGAAAGCAGCAGCAACTCAAGGCAAAACATGAAAAGACTATTAACATTTTAACATTATGTACAAGGATGCACAGAAACATCTCTGTTCTGAAAATCTGTAATAGAACTCAAGAATTTCAAATAGTAAATTAGAAAAAATACAGTGAAAACAATTAAGAATAAAAACTATTAAACACCAATTATCCTATTAAAATATATATGGAGATAGTCCCATAAAAGAGAAAAACACAAGTTGGGGTAAAATAATTCAGTGCACTATTACTGTTCCAGTCTATGCTAACATGTAATATACATTCTAGTGTATATTATTGCACTGACCACTTGCATGTATACCTTTACCATTCTTACATACATGTGATATAGTTATGACACAGTATAGTTTATCCTTAATACAGTAAGGTAATTACTGACTTCTAAGATTAATATGCACAAAAAAGGCTTCTCTTTACATTCTGTATTTGAAGATGAAAACTTACCTGGAACAGTTTATACAGTCTACAATCCCACTGAAGGATTTATCATCATTTCCAAAGAAATACTGAGTTTGCTCAGTAATGCAGCTCTGTTTGGATAGGGCAACAGTGTAATCATCATCATCCATTTCCACTTATGAGAAAGAAAAAACAGAAACATTCACAACATATATAGTGCAGTGAGCAGCATTTGGCTGGTATCTGAATTCTTTTCTTCTAATTCATTCAAGACTATCTCTTTCATAAATATGAGTGTTGACTTACCTGCCTCAAGAAATCGTGGAAAAGTCAGGCCCAAAAACAGTTGTTGCAAGATAGACCTGAGCATAGAAAATACACTTTTGTTAAAGGAACCATCATTTTCCTCTACTTGGAACATAGCTGTGCTAATAAGGGATCCCTGATTGCTGGGATATAATTGTTAATAAAACCAGCAACAACACATGTTAAATGCACTTATGCCAAATAATAGGAATGTGTTTCTCTAATATGTTACATTTTCTCTGTCATTTTCTTCTTCCCCTTCCAGTTACTGTCCCATATTATATTTTGACAGTTAATATCCACTGCCCCTCTTACCCATAATTCTGCTAGGAGAGATGCTGAAGAGTAGTTTGTCATTCTTTAATATCTCTGCAGAATGTGAAACAGGAATCCTGGGAGTCCTCTCACATTTAAACCAACTAGGCTGCCTTAAATGACAAGAGTCATATATAGCTCCAAGGGGCTTCAGGCATTTTACACTGATTAAATCTCACAACATGTCTGTGAGGCAGATAAATGCTAGACTAGTCTAACTATGTCACGTAAAAATTCTCTCTGTGCTGGTGACTTGTATTGCTATCTTCACTGCTGCATTGCAGCACGTCCTTGTCATTTCTTACTTGATGCTGGAAAAATAAAGCTTAACACGAATAATGGTAAACTATTCATTTTCTGCATTCATGCCCACATCCCTCCTATTTCAATTATTGCATCCCAGTTATTGCAATCTCCTCTTTTCTGGTTTTCCTAATATTCACATTGCCCAACTCTTCCTATCACAACCACATTACAGACCTTTCATCCTCACTTCCCCTCTTTGAATCCTCTCCGCCCATCCTTTTCTTCATTAACTTTAAACTACAAGGCCCTACTCCTGCCACTGAATCTGTCTCAATCTCTTATTGTGGCACCTTATTCCCTCATATGCTCTGCTCTCATTAACACCAGTTTTGATGACCCTTTAGTCTGCTTCTTCCATAGCTTAAGATAGTTTTTAAAGAAAATATATCCGCCAGTTATTTCTATGGCTAAAGCGCTGCAATACTGCATCCAACACTGGGTTTATTTACATAACATCAGGACTGAGTTTGTTGCATAGACTGAGCACTTGTCTACAGGGATGAAGAGAAACCTCATGGCATTCAATAGTGACTACACTGGCTGACCCCAAAGGGAAGCCCTCATCTAGCTCGTTTTAGGTTAGAAGAAAGTGATCAAGTAACTCTCTGCTGATGAGAAAAAGAGGAAACTTGGAAAAATGGGGAAGACCCTCAAAGTTCCAAGAGTATAGAGGAAACTTAGTTAACTGAATCCTCATGCTCCCCAATTAAGCTTTGAAAGTTGTCACTCACTATCCTAGTCACATTTTTGCCCGAAACACAATAGTTAACCTTATCCCAGCGTCTCCTATTTCTCTGCATTTGCTTTCACTTGCTGCCTTGCTGAAATGCTCTCTGATCAGCCCTTTCTACTCCACTTCCCTAATGGCCTTCTCAGTCTGTTTGTGGCCTAGATTCCATTTCAAAAATGTCTAATAAAAGCACTTTCTTATGGTGCTTTCAAGCGAAACCCTGTGGAAAACAAGCCACAAGTCTAAATTGAGTCCAGACCTTTGAGTTTGATTGGAACACTGATAAGGCACATTTCTCTGTTTGAGCAAAGCTTAGGTTTCATCCCTGGATCATTTCCCATCTTTATTTTTGAGGTTCGTTTTTTTTGTTCCAGAAAACAAAGATCTTAACTGTTCCTCTTAACTAAATGTAACCAATAATGAAAACAATTGTCCAAAGTCATCTTAGTACCATTTGTGAGATAACTGCTCTCTCTATATATTTGTTCAGCTGTGATATATTGCAATGCTTACCTCCAAATAGAGTAAATTACCTACCGCTGTGCTACAGAATATGCTCCACAAAATTTTATCATGAAGAACAGATAGTCACAGAGGGTAAAACTTCACACCACTGCAGAAGGCTTACACATCAAAACACTTAAGTCCTAATTAAATCTTTGCTGCATGGCTTTGCTATGACAAGATGCTTAATCTTTACAGGGCTGAATTTCATTATATATACACATTATGAAACTAACAAAATATTTTTTGTGGCTATTGCTGATTACTTCATAGATTTAATTCCAAAATGAGACAATTCTTTGTTATGAAGTTAGATCAGTTTCAAGGCTTATTTTGTCCTGTGTTTACCTGAAGATTGTAAACCACTGAAATGGCTATGAGATGAAATCCTGACTCCACTGAAGTCAAACTCAAAACTCTCACTATCAAACAATGATTTTTAAGTATATCTGGTGTTCTGAAATAAGAATTATGTTTTCCCAGAATTATGTTGTTTTGTGCCTAACAACATGGTTCACCGACCTCTCGAAAACTTCCTCAACCTGCTCATTTCATCATGCACTTGAAAAAGAAGAATGTGTGTGCTGAATTATGAATCCAACGAGTAAACCTGAAATCTGTACACCAGCAACCAAGATTTAAAACGATTCAACCCAAAACCAACTTCTCTGCCTACACATATTCAGTGTAGACTGAGAACAGAGAATTACAAAGTCTGAGGAGTCTCATTTTGATTTAAGATCAATAAAATGAAGTTTCCAAGGAGTGGGAGGACACTAAAAATATTCACTATATAAGGCTGCAGAACCAGCACATAAGACTCCAGAACAGCTCCCAAAGATTTAAGACTATTATTGTACATTGCCCCATAGGAAAAAGAGACAAATTGTTGACAAATATGTTTTCTTTTTATTGTTACTATGACTTTGGTATAACCATTGACAGAATACGTAAACTTACCAAGCGGCTGCAGAGGCCCACCAGCCAATATGCAAAATATCCGCTACTGTGGGCTAGAAAATGAAATATAAAGATTGCATCATCAGTAAAACATCTACATATAGGTAAGGAGAATACTGATAACTTGTCAAGGGAATACTCCTAATGTGACAAGAGGATACTGACCACATATGCAGAACGAAGGCCAGCTCCTTGTTTTGGTTCTTCTTCTGGATCACACACAGACTGATAGTCATAAGACTTGTTAAAGGCATATAAGGACAGGTTAAGGAGGTTTCGCATCAGGCCAGGGTCAATCTCACCAAAGAATCTTCCAATCTGGTACAGAAAATTATTTAAAAAAAGAGGAGTTAAAACACTTCTAAACTGATATCACATGGTAAACAACATACATATAATTTACATATATTGAAAAATGCTGTTGAAATCAAACAAGATATAAGCCCTACAATTCTTATAATAGTATGTGATGATAAATTACAAAAAGTCTTTCTTTTTTGCATTCATTTTGCATTTACTTTATATTCCATAAAATAATAAATTTTTTTCCAGATCTACTCAGGCAAAACTCTAAATGACTTCAAGGGAAGTTTGGCTCTGATTTACAGCTGCATAGCTTTGTTCGCTGCTTTTATTAGAAACTCCATAAGGGACCCATTTTTCAGTGGGACATCGACCTGACTATCTTCATATTTAACATCACTATCACTCTGAGTGTTTAGGTATTTCTTCCTATGAATAAATGACTGAGCAGGCAATCTTTTAAATGCAAATCCCAAGACTTTTTTGAATGTTCAACTCTTGATGTGACTACATAGTCGCTTGCATTTCTCCCTAATGTTTGTACTCATCCCATCAGCAGGTAGCATACAAAGAGATTTGGATATCTCCAATATAGTGCTTACCTCATTTTTCTATTTGAAAAAAGGTAGAACCAATCAAAAATAACTCTATGGCATATTTAGTACTTTTCTATATAATGCCTGAATTCTGTCTTTGAGGAGAAACCATCATCTTCTCCAGAGATCAAAATTTCCCATGCTCAGGCTTTCCAGGAATCTGACCTTCCACCATGAAACTGACTATAGTTGTGCATAATCAAACAGCAGCTATTTGCACTGCAGTGTTGCACTGTGATGTCATAACACCAAGACAAGATGATAGTGATGTTAACATGCTGCAGTCTCATTAAACTGTAAGAATTAGATCCGATAGAAATTTTTTCATAGGGATTTTTTTTTATAAAAATGTATTTTGATGAAATTGAAATTTTCAATAATTGAGAACCAAAATATTTTTACATAAGTGTTCAAAGGTACTGGAAAAACGTGATTTGTTTCATAGAAAAAACACATCTTCATTTTCTCATACATTAACAAAGAATACCCCTATAATACAACACCCATACTACATTATTCTCTATGCTTCACACAGTCTGTCTCAGGGAAATGATGCAAACTCTCCATCCCATTTCTTATTCACTCCCTTAAATCACAATAACCAGAGCCACATTAGCACAGGCCAAGACATGTCAAGTCACTAGTAAGATAATGATAAAAGCTAGCAAATTATATGAAACTTGAAGTGTAGCAATTTTTCTTTATGGTTCAAACATGAGTTTTTGATTCATTGCCTCAAACTCTGCTAATTGTGATTTAAATAAATATAATGACTTCTATAATAGCCATTCTCCGTATTTGTATATTGAACTTTGGTTAACAGGTAATTTAAAATGATAAAACTCTGTCTTGACAGAGACACACATCCATCTCATCTTTAAATACTTGAATTTAAAAAAAATCATACCTGCTGGGTATACTCATCCCGATTTGACA
This sequence comes from Pelodiscus sinensis, assembly GCF_052426305.1. Lineage (NCBI taxonomy): Eukaryota > Metazoa > Chordata > Testudines > Trionychidae > Pelodiscus > Pelodiscus sinensis. The sequence goes on along the minus strand of NC_143052.1, from coordinate 21,381,190 downwards.
TCAAAAGAAAACCACCATCATCAAGAACAACACAGTCCACATGCTATTACAAGAAAAAAAAGGATCTTTTTCAGGAAATATACAGAAAACAATCCCTCATGAAAGCCTGATGGTCAGCCTTCCAGATATATCTTAAAATCAACATGGTCTGGATGGAAGTATCCCTTTTCAATAGGAATCAGTTTAGCGACAAAGAATCTGCATGTTTCACCTAGTTTCCAACTCTCAAGATTTGAGTTTTTAGGTAAAACATTAGTTTTTGGAGAACTGCACACACTCATTCTTCCCTTGCTGTAGTAACTTGACCCTATTTTTTCACCCAGCAATAACTTTACACCTGATATTCAAAGAGTATAAGAAGAGGAGACTATGTTCAGGACTCTAAGATATGAGGCAAATGGCCCTGGAATTCAAAGTGTTGTAAAAAAATAGATCAAAGGACTCACTTGTGGCTTAACTTTATGCTACTTATTTTGGTAAATTATTTATTCAGCTTAATTAACTAGACTTAAGAGTGTGACTAGACTAAGAGTGTGACTTCCTTACAAAATCTCTTCATACATGGATCAGAGCTCAGATAAAGGGATTGCCGCTTTTGATTTGATTTTAGCTCATAGGTGGAAACTCTTCTGATTTCCATCTTTTAGCAGTGGGAGTCTTTAAAAAAACCCAGCAAACCTGGGCTTTCTGCCTATAATTATTTTACATTATTTACTTTATTTTGCTCTGTTTTTTACATGCACCCACCTCCCCCATTCAGATGGCAAACCCCTTCTTCTCCAACTAAGGAACTCATAGAGCTCAGAGCCCATTTTTGCATGCTGCTGTCTCAATGGCATGGGTGAATCCCTGCTGCAGGTATCAGGTAATTTCTGCTGGGGGCAGAAAGTCCATTGATTAACTATAGAGCACACAGTGACTAAGGTTGTGATACTGCTGCCTGGCTCTTACAGTTATTCATAACTTCCAAGTTCAACAGTCATTCTCCCAACTCCAGAAAAGAATTCACAGATGCCCTGATTCAGGATGGTGCTTAAGTACATAACAGAATTAGAATTTGCTGACAATATTATGGTTCTTGAGGCTGTGAAATCATCACTCTGGAGAGCTGCTAGGGCCGAATGGAGGGAAGAAAAACAGTGTAAGTCCTTTATCCCCACATGATAGAGGGTGCTGGGTGCATTATGGTGGATTTGGTTATTCTCTCTCTTTGTCTCTGATTTGATAATACAGAATCCAAACTAGGAAGCAATATTCATGTAACAGACATGTACAACATAGGCTTCTCTCCCACTAAAAGGTACAGCATGTCTGTGAAAGAAATACAATAAAACAAAGGAGAAACTAATTATGATCTGATATTTAGTAGATGAAACACTGCACATCGTTCTTGCTTTCTTTCTTTTCACATTCCTTTACCTCTTCTTTTTTTGTCTCTCTCTTCAGTTTCTCTTGTTTTCTTGGTCTCTTTTTTGATTCCCTCTCTTTCCTCTCCACTTCTTTCTTTGAAAAGCTTCAGTATCTTTCCTCTCCTCAGCTGTCTTTTTCATGACCCCTATTTTCTACTGCTCTGTCCCATATTATGTATGTTCTTCTTCTTCTTTCCCCTTTAGTACTTCCATTATCATTTCAATTATCCCCTTAATTATCACTTCATTTCATTCTCTCATGCTGGCATCTCCCTCTCTCCTTCAGAATCCTCACTTCTCTTTCAAGACACAAAAGATTGACAACTCCTTGCAAAGAGGCCTCTGTCTAATCTTCAGAAACCTGTCTCAAGTTTTGAAGCTCCCAAAGTACAAAGGGGAATTTCCTCTATCTGCCAGGTGTCTATTAGTAAGTTTATTCTTACCATGCTGTTTCTTTCACAGCCACAAAGTTCACTGTTGCACTGGAAAACAGAATGATAAAGATTTTAGGGAATAGTTTGTTAAAAAGTCTGTACTATTAAACAATGTCCATTAACTCATGACTATAAACAGTTGAATTAATAGATTCAAGACAAACCCAGGTGTTTTTTATGTCCATAGTTGTCTGAGTGTTTGGATGTCTACTGAAGGGTTTAAACTGCTCCCCATGACCATGGTATCTGAGCACATTGCACTTGCCTCTGAGAGGCAAACTCTGCTCCGGGTAGATGTTTATTTATTTAATTAATTATAGATTCTAGTCTCCTAGGGTATGTCTACACTACCCTCCTAATTCGAACTAGGAGGGTAATGAAGGCATACCGCACTTGCAAATGAAGCCCGGGATTTGAATTTCCCGGGCTTCATTTGCATAAAGCCGGCCGGCACCATTTTTAAATGCCGGCAGTTCGAACCCCGTGCCGCGCAGCTACACGCGGCACGGAGTAGCTAGTTCGGATTAGGCTTCCTAATCCGAACTAGCTGTACTCCTCATTCCACGAGGAAGCCTAATCCGAACTAGCTACTCCGTGCCGCGTGTAGCCGCGCGGCACGGGTTTCGAACTGCCGGCATTTAAAAATGGCGCCGGCCGGCTTTATGCAAATGAAGCCCGAGAAATTCAAATCCCGGGCTTCATTTGCAAGTGCGGTATGCCTACATTACCCTCCTAGTTCGAATTAGGAGGGTAGTGTAGACATACCCATATATATGTGAAAAACTATAGGAACCAGTGTTTCACTTTAACTCTCTTCTCAAATCAAGGAGGTTCACCATTTTTCATTTCTGAAGCTTTCTGCCCAGGAATATCCCTACCAATGCTGATGCCCTATGCCACCCAGTACTGGCATCCCGTCCTCCGCCCCTCACAAGGGGGGAATGGCCACATCCACACTGTAGGGACTGGGCGACTGCAGTGGCAGACCTTGTGGAGGACAGGAGTAGGATTGCCAACTCTCCCAGGCAGGATGCCAGTGGCACAAATGGTGTCCATTCCATCTGGTCAGAAATGGCAACTATAGCAGGAGCAGGGCAGGGTGGGAGGCACACCTCACGGCCTCTGGGGAGCAGACGGGAAGAGCAAGTGGTGGCAAGCATGGGTCGGAGGAGCAGAGGGCAGCCATGCAGCTGGCTGAAGAGAAACAGTGTTTGAAGGGGAAACTGCAGCTTCTCTCTTGCTGCTGCCTGCACAGCTTCCCTCTGCTCCTCCTCAGTCCTCTGGCCTGTGCTCATACTGCTGACTGGTGAGCGGGGGCTGGGCACAGCTCACCAAGGTTTGAGGGGCATCCAGGGTGTGGGGATAGAGCCACTGGAGTCCATATGCCTCACTCAGGTGCACGTGCACTGTGAAATTTGGTGCTCCAAATGTCATGGTGCCCCATGCAGCTATGTGTGTTTTGAATATTGGTGGAGACAGCGCTCATTTTCTCTCTCTCTCTCTCTCTCTCTCTCTCTCTCTCTCATATATATATATTGTGTTTTGGGCTACTCAGTTCCCAGACCACACTGCAGCCTCTTTCACACTCACTGACACAAGTCTACCTTCTCATGGTCTTTGCCCACGAAAGCTTATGCTACAATACATCTGTTAATCTATAAGGTGCCACAGGACTGCTTGTCACTTTTGCAAATCCAGACTAACATGGCTACCCGTCTGATACTTGTCTCAAGTCTACCTTCTCTCATTTTCAAACAGCTTCCTTCAGCTCATATCCATGTGTTGGAGGACACAGCTGCTTCTCCACACTCAACTCATCAATCAAGCTGCAGCTCTGACAGTACAAGCATGCCATGAACATGAGTCTGTGCTCCCGTCAGCTGTGGTTCATCAAGTCTCTTTCCTCCTCCTCTACTTCTTGTCCCTCCCCTTGCCTAGTGTGCCAGATCCTTCCGTTAGTTTTCATTCTAGCTGCCACTAACTTTCTCTCTCTCTCAGCAAACTCCTTTAAAAATACCCATTCAATTCCTGCCAGGTGAGAGGGACCCAGATCTGAACATCTACACCACAATTAAACAGCCCCAGAACCTTAGCCTCAGTCACTAACATGGGCCAGCCACGGGTGTCTGTCTGCAGTTAGATATATTCTTTACGTTCTCCATGTCTAACAACTCTTGTCTCATATATTTTGCAGTTAAATGGGATTACTCCACATCTTGCTTTTCTGTGAGTTTTGACTCATTATAAAAACACAATATTGACTCCAGTGGCTGACATATGCCATTATTATAAATTTTCTTTCTCAAGTTGTTACTGAGTCTTGAGACATATTCTAGCCTTCAGTGCAAGAATACAAGGGACAAATTGAAAAAAAATACAGCTGCTTTTTAATAGAAGTATTTCATGTTTTAAAAAGCTTGAAATGCCAACTCCAGTTAGCATCCATGCAACACTGTGGAGTTGTAATACAGAGCTGTCTGCACAGAAGGGGGAAGGACTGGTTGTGCTAAGAGCTTAGAGAAAAAGCAAAGGAAGTTCAACAGAAGTCAATTATATTCCTTACCAGGCTCTTGATTGTGGTTTTGGTGAAATTTTCCATCCAGTTGATTGCATCAATTTTTATTCCAACAACTAAAACAAACAAACAAAAACCCAGAAAAAAAGTCTGTTTAACCAAGTGAAAAGGAAACAACAGCAAAAGGCAAGATCCTAAAACAGAAGGAAAATTCAAAACAAAAGTATAACTTCTGAGGATGATAAACTAAAAGAAATTGTATTTCTGATCAGCCATCCGTCCTCTAAGGCATCTTTCTAATCAACTAGACATCTTCACTAACATCTTCACAGAGCGTCAGATCTTTGGCTAGATTTTCATCAGCAAAATTTTAAAAAAGCCTTTTGGAGAAGAATTTTAGACAGACTGAGGCTGTTCTTTGAGTTTAGTTAGATTACTAATGGACATTTGTGATAGGCAACAACAGAGACACTTCTGAATTTAGATTGTCAGCACCATTCCATCTTACCTGCAGGTTTAAGAAGTTTTCCATTAATTGTTATTTCCACAGCCTTGCTTACCATAATACCTGTTTCATAGCTACTGGCATCACTTCCTGAAAGTAAGAAAAGAAAAGGAGTTAAAAAGTTGCGGTCTTTTCTTGTTCTCCTAAAATAAAAGACGTGCTACCCCTCAACTCAAGTTAGGTCAAGAAATTAACCATTATTTAAATGGCATCCACCACTCTCAATCCCAAATCTCTACCGAAAATTTAATTTACTAATTTACTAACTGTATTTAACTATTACCTCCAGCTAGTGCTAGGATCATGAGCAATCAGTGGAAAATATATTTTGCTCTTTGTTATTTACGTTATGCATTTGGCAGTTCTGTGTGTACAATCAGTGCCACTGTCTGCATAGCAAAATACAGGACTATGTAGCACTTTAAAGACTAACAAGATGGTTTATTAGATGATGAGCTTTCGTGGGCCAGACCCACTTCCTCAGATCAAATAGTGGAAGAAAATAGTCACAACCATATATACCAAAGGATACAATTTTAAAAAAAAGAACACATATGAAAAGGACAAATCAAATTTCAGAACAGAAGAGGGATGCGGGGGGTGGGAGGTAAATGCCTGTGAGCTAATGATATTAGAGATGATAATTGGGGAAGCTATCTTTGTAATGGGTAAGATAACTAGAGACTTTGTTGAGACCCCCGCGCAAAGTGTCGAATTTTGGCATGAGTAACAGTTCAGAGGATTCCCCCCCCCCCCCGCATCCCCCTTCTGTTCTGAAATTTGATTTGTCCTTTTCATGTGTGTTCTTTTATTTTTTTAATTGGATCCTTTGGTATATATGGTTGTGACAATTTTCTTCTACTATTTGATCTGAGAAAGTGGGTCTGGCCCACGAAAGCTCATCACCTAATAAACCATCTTGTTAGTCTTTAAAGTGCTACATAGTCCTGTCTTTTGCTTCAGCTACACCAGACTAACATGGCTACATTTCTATCACTGTCTGCGTAGTTAGTGAGAGCCTGATTCGGCAAACACAGCCATGATTAATTTTTATCACGTGAGCGTCCCCATGAAGTACAGGTTCAGGTCAGGCCCATAGATTCTATGGTCATTACAATAGAGCCCAGGCTGTCCTCTAGTTCACTTCAGCAGAATAACGTTCTCTGAAACGTTCTCTGAATAACAATTCAAACTCAAAAGTTTGAAGTGTTAAATAAATCAGTGGCACAGTCTGGTTTCAATTCAGAAGTAAAGCACTCAGGACTACACAGTTCTGTGATTGCAATGGCCTGGAAAAATAAAAATTGGGGGGAAAATGGAAAAAAATAACGAGAGTAGTGCTAAAGCAGTCATGAAAATTTAGGCCTTCCTTCTGCCCTTTTGGGCCTGGTTCCCCCCGGGATGGCTGGGTCCAACAGTGATAAGAGCTAGGAAAATCAAGAATATGACATTGCTCTGGGATCCCCTCTCCAACTCTGATGTGAATACATGAAATTGAGGTTCTTGCAGACAGTGAGATACATCATCACGATATCGTTTCACGAGGCATAAAGGATAGGTTGGCAAAGGCTTTTCTTGTCGACCGATCCCCATCTTGACTGCCGGTTTGTGCCGACAAACAACTGAGCCAGCACAACATGGTGGCCATTTTTATTCTAATGAAGCAGGGGATATTTAAATCCCCGCTTCATTGACTATGTCGGTATGTCTAATTTACATGCCTCTGTCGGCAGAGGCATGTAGTCTAGACATACCCCAACAGACAATCACCTAACCTCAGGAAGATTCTTACCAACAATCACAGGACACACCACATTAATACCAACCCTGGAACTTTCCCTTGCAACAAACCCCATTGCCAACTTTGTCCACATATTTACTCTGATGACACCATCAGTGGACCTAACCATGTCAGTTATATGATCAAGAACCCATATTCCTGTTCATCCAGAAATATAATTTATGCCATCATGTGTCCACAGTGTCCTTCTGCTATGTATATTGGACAGACTTCTCAGACACTTTGCCAAAGAATTAATGCCCACAAATCAGACATCAGACATCTTCACAAACCAGTTGCTTTTCATTTCAGCCTACCTGGACATGGTCTTAATGACCCTACTACATAGAACTTACTTCAAAGTGACTTTAACACCAGATTACAGAGAGAAATTTCAGAACTTTCTTTCATGCTTAAATTTGACACTTTACGAATGGGCCTTAACAAAGATGCTAATTACCTTAACCATTACAAAGATAACTTCCCACTTATCATCCCTGATTAGCCATTCATTGACTCAAATAGCTAATCCCTCCCTCCCTCCCCCCTCCCCCAACCTTCTGTACTAAATCTGATTTGTCACTTTAATAATGTGTTCACTTTTTTCCTTGTATTCCTTTGGTATATATGGTCATGCCAATTCTCTTCCAGAATATGATCTGAGGAAGTGGGTCTGGCCCACAAAACTCATCACCTATTAAACCATCTTGATAGTCTTTAAAGTGCTACATAGTTTTTCCTTTTATTGTACTCTGAACTATGCCACTATAAATAGCAAACTTGCCTTCATTTGCAAATTTAACACATTAAATCAAGGTTTGAACAGACGTGAACAGGATGGGCTGCTACATTCCACAACCTAATGATATCAGAAGATAAGTATCAGGCACTTATAGCCCACTCTGCTGGTTTCATTTAGCGGAGACACCGTGACAAGATTTCTTTTCTTCTTTTTCCCTCATTATCTCCACTCCTTTTCTGTTATTTATCTGGACCCCTTGCTCTATTTATCTGAAGAATTGGGTTGTGCCCACAAAAGCTCATGATACTATTTACATTTTTGTTAGTCTCTAACTTGCTGCAGATCTATTCCTTGTTTTTTATATTGTGCAAATCACCTCTAAAATGTCAAGGTAGTGTTTACTTACTATTGTAGTATGGAGCTGTGAAGATATAGTTGTCATTATCCAAGCTTCGTTTATAGAAACTGAGTTCATAAGTTTCAGGATCTTCCATCCAATCCTCTCCTGCCCTATACATGGCAGAAAAAGAAAGTCATACAAAAAAGAAAATCTGTCAGATATTCATTTTAAGCTGCAGGACAGGGGTGTCTTTCCCCTCCCCCGTTATTGAAATGTCTTGATTGGAAAAAAAACTCATGAGCTCCCATTATTATAAGGTTTCAGATACTTCATTCGTGCCTATCCTTCACAAAAGCCTGAGCTTTCAGCAACTTAAACTGGAAACAAGTGGGGGGGGGGGGGAGAGAGTCAAACAGCACCAAATGGAGAAAGGGTTTCCGAGAGCAACATGAACCAAGCCTCACAATTTTTATATGACATTTTTTTCTGATTGTCTGGTCTGCAGGGAGCCGGGGAGCAAAGCCTTGGAGCACGCCCACAGCGGGACAGCCCAGGCGCACTTGGGCTGTCCCGCTGCGGGCGTGCTCCGCAGCTTTGCTCCCCGTCTCCCTGGTCTGCAGGCGTGCTCCGAGGCTTTGCTTCCCATCTCCCTGGTCTGCTGGTCGGGAGACGGGGAGCAAAGCCACGGAGCACGCCCGCAGGGGGACAGCTCAAGCGTGCCCGGGCTGTCCTGCTGCGGGCGTGCTCCAAGGCTTTGCTCCCCGTCTCCCTGCAGACCAGGGAGACGGGGAGCAGTTTTTCTCGCCCCAGAGGATGGGGGCGGCGGACCGCAGCGCATTTGGGCGTCCCGCCGCTCCCGTCCTCCAGGGCGAGAAAAGCCCCGTTCGTAACTGCGGATCCGACATAAGTCGGATCTGCGTAACTCGGGGACTGCCTGTATACAAAAACAGTGCAATTGAAAGACAATCTACACAGTAACATCTCTTATGATGTATGTATCCTTGAGGTTCCCAAAGAAAGTTCAGTTGTATACATAGCATTAAATGCTTGGATATTCCATTGATATGGCTTACAAGAAATATTTCCACATTCTGATATTATTTGAAAATATAGTGACCCTTACCTTTTAGGGTAAACCCTAGTGATTCCACCATCCGTAACGACAAATCGTGCAACAACTCCATTGCTAGGACAAAAAAGCCAAAGTTTAAATTAAAGCTAATTAGAACTATTACCAACATTCGCAATAGCACCATTTGGCACATAATTATAAGAAAAATACATAAGCTTTCTAATGAACATTAAATACTGAAATATACATCACACATTTTGTTTTTATTTTTGATTTTACTGTCTAATCATAAACTTTAATTTACCAGGCCTACATAGTTAAAAAAGAACACTTACGGAGACTGCTTACTCCAATAATTCTGGACTAGTTCATCTGTAAGTCCTGCGTCCAGCAAAACTCTAATGACCATATCAGCATTACCTAGCAAGAGAGACAACATAAGTCATCTGAAACCACATGACTTTGAGATCTGCAAATCTGTTCTCAAGATGAAACTATGAATTGCTTTATTCCAGCTACTTATTAATAAAACTATATAATATTTTAAAATATTGAGACTTACAAGAAAATATGCTAATTTAATCAAACTCTTTAAACCAAAATTTTTTCAAACTCAAGTGGCTAAAGTTAGACTACCAAATCACAATACAAAAGATAACTTTTTCAAACTTGTCTTTTTAAATCGGACATCTAAATCTATTTTCGGCAGCTTATTGTAAATGGCCCAAATGTCAGTGCTCACTGCTTCCAGAACTCCCACTGAGGGCAACACTCCTATAAATCAGCTTCCTAAATATAATGATGTTGTTTGAATGGTTCATTAAAGCTACTATTCAGAGTGGCCACTAGGGGGAACATTGTAAGTAAGCCCATAGGAAGTAAAATTGTATAAACAAGAAATACATAAAGTTCTGTATCTACCCTGACTAGTGACCATAATGCCCTGGATCTGTGTAATCTCCACATCTACATTTTAGGTGAGCTGGGCTATCTTTAGCTTTGCCTATATTGCATTATGTTCGACCACTCATAGACCAGAGTAATTATCCAGAAAAGATCCTAATTTTGTATTGAAAATGGAAGCTAAAACACTGGGAAGAGCACATTTTCATTCAAATAGCTGACATCTCAAACTTCTCCAATTTTTTTGTTTTATTTCTCCTCTGTAGGAAATTGTGCCGTGCCTTTCCTGACCTGAGGAAAGCTCATCTCTTTCACCAGCAGAACTTGGTTCAATAAAAGATACTACCTCACCCACCTCGTCTTGCATTACAAAAAAAAAAAAAAAAAAAAAAATAACTACAGTATACATTGGACAGTTAAGACCTTTCTTTGTTTTTATTTTAAAAATGCAGAATGCATTTTTCTTCCCTTTTGTTAAAAACTGCAGTGATAATCAGGTTTTAAACAATTAGACTAGATGTCTTCTGTAGAAGCCCTTAAAAAATATCCAGAGATCAGTACTTCTCAGCTTTTCTATTTTGGGACCACTTTAACAGAAAGTTCTTTACAATACCCTAGTGTTTTAGGTAAATAATGTAGTACAACTGTAGGATATAAAACAATGGCTGAACTGAAGCCCAGTGAAATAAACAGAAAGATTCTCAGGCCCCCCAATGAGGCAGTGATATAATGGGGATTAGAATTTGGAGTCCTGACTCTCAATTTGAATTGTGCCAAACTCTGTGGGTTCATTTCAGAGGATCTTACAAACTTTTTTTAGGATATTGTTTCTCATGCCTCAAGTTTTGTTCTGAGCTTTGGATTCATATGAATTCAGAATGATACTTCGTCAAAACCACCTGAGCTTTTCTCAATTTCACATTGAAACTGTTAATTCTGTATCACTCTTATGTGAAATCAAAAATCAGTCAGCTTACTCAAAAGTTTTGTGAACATTTGCAAAAATGCTTTCAATAAAACCACTTTAATTATTGAATTTATAAGGACCCTTAGTACAAACATGTCACCCAATCAACTCCTAGGCCTTGCTATACCCAGCAGACAATACTGCTTCAATCCCATTTTAATGAATTACTTATATTCTAATTAGGACATATTTACATTATTCTGCTAAAGCCAGCCTGTTGTGTTACAATGACTCCAATTACTTGAGACTCATGGAAATAAATGTACAGAGCTGACTGCAGAAGCAAGAATGGTAAAACCCAAGTCATTTGACAGTGCCATATTAAGGTACATAACAAGGGAAAGGTATTTCTTTAAAAGTAACCCCATCAGCTGAAAATAAAAAGAAGAAATTAGGAATAATGCTAAATATTATCAGGGCTAGCTTTTGCAGCCCATAATGGTTCAAATTTCCACGGAAGTCAAATGGGAGTTTTGAATATGGATTCTTAGATCTGTCCCTAAACATTTAGCTGTAAACAATAATGAAAATTAAAGCTATACTCTGCATAAGGATTAGATAACTGTACATATGATAGTAGTTGCTCCTTTTTAAAGACTTTTTTTTAAAGGATAATCTCCCAGAAGGATAATAAGACATTACTTTAGTCAACTCCACTATCTCAATAATTCAGGAAAGTACTTGTTTAAGTTATGGTTATGAAAAAAACAATTAGGAAAATAAATTCAAATATAATTGTGAATTGAAACCTGAGAGCTGGCAGTAATTTGACTATGTGCTGTATGGTTTAATTACTCTCTAAGTCCTAGTGTGTACCATGCTGACACTAATGTGTCCTCAATACTCAATTACATATAATGTAGGCTATTAGCTTAGAGTTTTCATAAATTAAAATTTCTTTCTGGATAAAGTCATTTGAGATGAATAATCTCACTTTGAAGACTGACTCAGGGGACACACTTAAAGTTGGAGTCATACATTGTACACCATAATACATCATCAGATAAGATAAATGCATGGACAAATAAGAAAATAAATTAGTCCTAAAGCTAGTTACACATGGTGACACTGTGAGAGCAGTTCATATCTTGATTCAGATTATTCCAACGAGGTGGTCTAACACAATAAATATTTTTTCCTTCAGTTCCTTTTGGGCAAAAACTAGCCCATGGTAGTGCTTAGAAACTGATATCTCCTCTGCTTTCATAATAATTGATCCCAGATAAGGATAGATCACAAGAGCTATATTTTTCCCTCCATGACTCTCTAAAACCTCTAGCAATGCTAACAGGAACTAGCCATTAAATTCTTCAAGAAACTTTCATAAATCAGCAATGTTTAACTGAAGTCTTTGATAACAGATAGATATAGTGGATGCACTTTTTAAGTTCATTCAAATTTTAGAACTACTACCATTTACAACAATATTTCCATATTTACAATGGGGAATACCACTGGCAATATATCCCAAATAGGAATGAACTAGTTAAGTGCACCTATTGTAAGACTAAGCGTCTTATATTAAAGTATTGGTTATTCCGGAAATGTAAAAATGACATGCTATTATTTTTCAGAGATGTTTCCTTTTTATAGTGAGTAATATTGTGAAAAAGTCGCTTTTCTGCGTTTAGTGACAAAAAAGTGTTTTTCCTGCTTTTTCCTGTTGAGCAAACAAAGCTAAGGCTGGGTTCTGAATTCTATTCCATCTCATGCATCTAGACATGATTGTTTTTGTTTTCAATTCCAATCAGTCAGTAAATCTACTGAAGACAATGTTTCTGCATGGGTGAAACTTGGTGCATGATTTGAAAAGAAAAATATTACCTAGATATAACTGGACCTAATTTGGTCTACAGGATCTTTATTATTGGTGATGATGCACAAGCTGGAAAGAATCGAGGTGGACTCTAAAAAGTCTAGGTAGAATTTGATGAGGTGACGAAAAGAAAAATGCCTTTTTTACTTGGGAACTGATATAGCTGTCTAATATTTACTGTGGAAGTCAGCAAATATTAGACAAAAAATCAAAGATTCTTTTTCTTTTAAATTCTGCCTGTGTCATTGTGTTGGCTGAAAAAAAAATGTGAACCAGAAACAGGGAGGGAATGTAGAAGGAAACTGACTGGCATTTTGTTTGCTTTTGGAAAACAGTCTATGGAGGGAACTTTGGAAATTGTGGAATACATTTTGCTTCATATTATTTAGGGAGATATATTGATGGTCACAGCAATCTGCAAACCAAACTTACAAACGCTCTCTTGGACATAAATAAAAACTCTGATAAATTCAATGCCCTTAACGGTATGTAATTATATTAAACAAATAAATAAAGAAAAAAAAACAAATCTTAAAACACTAGCATAGAGAAAGCTATTATATTGAAGCATTATTCATATTTGTAGAGCTCCGTATGAAATTTTAGTGAATTGAACAGAATACTTACATGAAGAGCTGTTTGGAGTATTTTTATCAATAAAGTCAATGAATTTTAAAAGAAATTCAGTGTTGTTGTCTGATACTTTTACATCATTACAGTATTCTCTGAAAAACAATAAAACATCAATTTGGTTAGATTTGTTTCAGATGCGACAAGGGCCGATAAGTGGCGGCTTGTATTTCCTGCAGGCTGGGTAGTGACCTGCGGGCATTCAGCTCAATGGTAGTGTATTATAAAAGACAATGCAATGCAACTCTGCAAAATCCCATTGATCCTCTTTGCAGAATTCAATAGGAAGAGGCTAGGGATGTTAGATACTGACTAATTTAATAACTGTGTAACCGCATCAAAACTTAGTGGTTACACAGATATTTGATAGTCCCTGGGAGCCTCCTTCCAGCCTCAGTTTCAGCTCAGGCTCCTCATGGACAGGGGCTGCTGCTGCCCCATGCTGCTGCCTCTGTACCAGAAGCAGCAGTGTGTGGTGGTGGGTGGAAGCTGGTCTGCAGGTGCAATATAGAGATAGGAGTGTGGGGCGGCAGCAGCTGCCCCTCCCCGCCTCCATCCCATGAACAGAGGCAATTAAAATATTCCACGGAACAACATCTGTCCGTGGAGAGCCTGGGCCCAACGTGGACAGAGGCTGCCCCATGGCAGCCTCTCCTCTTCCTCCGCCCCCAAGTGAAGCGGCAGCAGCGGCAGTTCCCCGCGCCTTAGAGGCGCGGGACCCCCCCGCGGCTGCGGCTTCAGTCCGGGTGCCTGTGGTCTGCTGGGGACGGTCCCCAGCAGACCACAGGCACCCGGACTGAAGCCGCAGCCGCGGGGGGGTCCCGCGCCTCTGAGGCTTTGCCAGAGCAAAGCCTCAGAGGCGCAGCACCCCGCTGCCGCTGCGGCTCTGCTCTGCGTGTCCCTGGGCTGCTGGGGGGGGGGAGCAGCTAGTGTGCTCCCCCCCCCCAGCAGACCAGGCTTTTGTTTTGGACTCTGGGGCTGAGCAGCTGGGGCGCTGCCGATTGGTCCTGCAGCGCCGCTCTGGGCACTACTGGACCAACCCGGCAGCACCCCAGCTGCTCTGCCCCAGGTCCTGATTCAGCCGCTGCTGGTCAGTTTCAGCAGCGGCTGAATCAGGACGCCTGGGGCAGAGCAGATGGGGTGCTGCTGGGTTGGTCCAGTAGCACCGAGGAGCGGCGCTACTGGAGCAACCCAGCAGCACCCCAGCTGCTCTGCCCCAGGCATCCCCAAGTCAGTTTCTGCTGAAACTGACCAGCGCTGACTACAGGAAGCCCCAGGCAGAGTTGCTCTGCCCCAGGTTTCCTGGAATCAGCTGCTGCTCAGTTTCAGCAGCAGCTGACTTGGGGACGCCTGGGGTTCTTAAGTTGATTCTGTATGTAAGTCAGAACTGGCGGTCAGTTTCAGCAGTGTCTGAATCTGGACGCCAGTTCCGACTTACATACAGATTCAACTTAAGAACAAACCTACAGTCCCTATCTTGTACGTAACCTGGGGACTGCCTGTATATGCAACCACACTTAAGTTGCAGCCCTTGGCATGTACTATAAGTGTTACTGTGGCCCCTTGGGGCTTCCAAGATTGAGCAGCTCTACTTTAGAAAGAAGCCACCTTCTTCCCATTCACTTATGACACACTGGACCAAAGAGAACTCAGAATTTAGACCTCCCCCCCGTCCCACAGTCAGCACTTTAATAGGGTTCTGTGTCTGGTTCTACCCAGACAGATTATAAGAATTCATTAACAATGCTACAGTCCATTATGAATGCCTCTGCCTCTGTCAAGAAAATTAAATGCTCCTGATCAGCTTTAGATTGTTTTGATTTTTGTGGAGGTGCCCAGCTAAACAAAAAAACCTAAACAATTTGCTTTGCATTTGTTTTTTCAGTCAGAATATTTTTACTGTCTTACAAAAGCTTGAGCTTTTGAGCTAGAATGAGCTTGAATCATTCAAGACTGATTGTGAATATGCAATTTATCAATTACTTAGTACCACTATATCTTTAAGATACTCTTTGCTTCTGTCAGCATTTATATTAATATGTCTGAGATGCACAAATGCAATGGACTAAGAAATCAATATCCCTTGGGAAAACCCAGGGAATAATGCATTTATTGGATCAGATTCATCTAGGGCTGCCTACTCTGACTGAAGCTATTCTGGAAGATTTTGTTTGCAACATGATGTAATGTCATTTTCTTAAAATATCCTACTAAGATTGCTTTCAATAGTCACTGGGAGATTAAAACTGATCCTGGGATACTCCAGGCTAATCCTGGAGGATTGGCAACCTTAAATTCATTCCTATTGTAACTCCACAGAAGTCAGTGGCGTTACAACCAATAATTGTTATTGTAGTTCTTTTGGAAATACTTTTCATCCTTAAACCTCAATAATTTTGCAAAAGAAATAAGAATTATTATAAGTATTATATTTTACTTATTATAAAGGAGGTAACCTTGAGGCATGGATGGGCTAAACTAGGTTGTTAAATATTATCTAGACCCAGGAATATAATTAAGAACTCCTGAGTCCCACTGTATTCACTAGAAGACCAGAGTGAGTGAGTGAGTGAGTGAGTGAGTGAGTGAGTGAGTGAGTGAGTGAAAGAAAGAAAGAAAGAAAGAAAGAAAGAAAGAAAGAAAGAAAGAAAGAAAGAAAGAAAGAAAGAAAGAAAGAAAGAAAGAAAGAAAGAAAGAAAGAAAGGACTTAGTGGGAGGTACTGATTTTTTTCTTTAATCTTTCCAAATACTATAACGCTGCAGTGTATGGAATATGATATGATAAATTACAAGACAAACTAGCCTGAGAAGGTTCTATCCATATTCTTGTAATAAAAATGTTATATGAACTTGGAAAATGAGTTTAGCCATTGCTCTTATACTTAACAATTTTCCCCAGCACATCTTGTGTGCCAAATTAAGTTTTACTGGGCAAATCCATGGTTCATAAATGCCACTAACTTGACCAAGACTTCTTATTTACTGCTGGGTATAATGATTAGAACTGAGAAATTGACCAACCTTGGTGCTAGAAAGGTATAGCCAGCTTCATCAAAGTGATCAATCTTTAGAGTTGCTGAATCTATAAAGATGAAGGTTGAATATTAGGTAAGGAAACAGGATTTTGTAAAATTCCTTGGATAATTTCTGCATGCATCTGTGAATTTTAAAAAATGTAATCTCTAAAGAACATTTTTCTAACTAATGTGCACTCTCATTATCAGTGTACCACATAGCAGAAAGAAATGAAGTGATTATTATACAGCAACAGACCAAGCAATAACAAAACAATTGAAGCAAGTTGAGACTGAGTCATTGTTTCATTAGCATGACAATATGATAATTCACAGTATATGTAACATTTCTATTAGCATTACAATGTGTTCATTCAAAATACGTGCTATGTTTAGGACTGAAAACATCAAGAAAAACATTAATGTGTAATATTTGCATCAATAAAGTTATAAAGCATCATTTTTACAATCTTATTTAAAAAGTGGCCTTAAAAAAAAAGGAATGACATATCTGAGCGTCAGCATGAACCAACAGGTGATAGGATCCGACAAATAGGGATTAGTGATTAGTGACAAATTGAAATGTGCATGAAAATACAAAAGCATTTTCTAGATTCCCCCCCTTTCTGTTGCTATGGTACCCAATGATCATGGGAGAAGTCCAGAAATGAAGAATACAAAGGAGAATGTCCAGTAGGAATGGAAATATAAGTGGAAAATATCAACTGCAGTATACAGAAGGAAATTGAGCAACAAGAATATACTTGCAATTTTTGTCTGTGAAATTCCATCAGAAAGAGAAAGCAGGGAAACAGAAAAAACAGGGTAAAACCAAAAGGGGTCACAATCAATATTTTATTCAATCACCCCTTGAATAAAAATATTGTGAATAGATCATAGGTTAAATTTATGCACAGCTATAGTCTGGGAAAAAAGACAAACAACTCTAAATACTGGAGTGTATGTACTTGTCTATTATTTCTGAAGTAACCTCTATATATACTGTGGCTATTTCAAGGATCTATTTTGTAAGGTATATTGATACCAATCCAATATCAATATATCTACTCCACACACCGAACTAATTTTTATTCATTAAAACTTTAATCACTAGATCCTATTTGATCAACTGAAAAAATACACCATAAAAATGACTACTTGGTAAAAGCATATCATGTTGAATCTCTGAACAAGCATGTGAGGATACATAGCATGGTTGTCAAGGAAACAACTTCTAACCAAGTCTTCTCTGGGGTAATAGGGAACTATGATTGATAATGAGACTAGTAATGAGAGTGGAAAATGCTTTGTCTTTGTAACTAAGTTTTATATAGATATATTTCTAAATACAAAAACTGAAATTGAGGTTGTATTAATACTTCAATAAAGTTAAAAGAATATGATGACTCACACTTCATTTACTCACCCAACTATGGTCAAACAAAACAAACAAAAGTGTTATAGCTGGAAATGCATCATACATGGTATTTCCAGTTAGTTTTCTACAATCTGGAAGTGGCTTAAAAAGACTGTCATTCAAACAAGATACTACAGACATTCACTGAAACTATTTACAAAGCAACATAAAAGCTAAACTATAAGATAAAACAAAATAGTCCCTAATATTACTTTATTTATAAGAGCAGCATGATAAATTGCTATGTCCAATACTGTTAATATTGCACACTATGAGAAGCTTTGCTCTATATGTTATTACCAGGTGGGATATTTAAATGTCAGCTAACAGACCCCTTAAAACAACACCAACAGAGGATACACAAAGCAATGATTCTATAGGTACATAGCAAAGGGAAAGGATCTGTCAGTGAAGTTGGGGGTACCTGCACATATTCTAGCTATGTA
The DNA here is from genome assembly GCF_052426305.1 of Pelodiscus sinensis. NCBI lineage: Eukaryota > Metazoa > Chordata > Testudines > Trionychidae > Pelodiscus > Pelodiscus sinensis. The sequence continues at coordinate 21,363,200 of NC_143052.1, read as the reverse complement.
GAATATTTCTTGTACCTTGGATGTTTACAATGGGTTAGAATCATTGCTGTAGATTTGGGGTACATTATGATAACGTTAGGGAACTCCGCATGCTTTAGGAATTTCAAAATTATTTTTTTAAAACATCAGTGTGTCAGAAGTATGTCAGAACCCAGAGAACCTTCATAAGTACTTACATTTGGCCTGAATCATTATTTCTTCTATTTTGGCTTTTATATAGTAAAAGCTGTAGGATGGTAATACCAAGGCCAAACTGCAATAGAAATAACGAAGGCATAAACAAAGAAATATACATGTAGTTGGGTGGAGAACCCTTATAAGTTTTAAAGTAGTTTCCTATAGTCTGCTTCAAAGTGTTTTTGAAAACAATTGACATGTTAGGGATGAAATTTATTGTGAGAATATATTATTTTATTTGATTATTACAGACAGCCCTATACTGCCATAGTGCTAACTTTAGGCACCTACATGAGATTGAAATTAACCTCACATAAAAAGGGGCCTGAAATGAAGAGGGAGACATTCCAAAATCTGCACCAATCCTAAAATTCACGGGCCAGTCACAATTTTTATGGATATATCCACTGAAAGTGAGGGTTTAAGAAAATCTGAAAAAAAAACCCATAAATAATCCTGAATTGCTATGAAAAGAGAATGATGATGATGGAAACCCCTTTTAGTAAAAAGACAGCTATTGATGTTTAATGCAAAAACTTGTATGATTTGAATTTACATTATCTCTGTGAGAGAGACTATCATCTTCAAGTGATATAGTCACTTCTGGATAAAATAATGTTTTGAACTTGACTATATAAGAGTGTCTTAAGATATACAATATATTTTATAATTCACCTTCTTTGAGTTATATATCTAATTTTGTTTAAAAATTATTCTGACTTTTGGCTTTGCAACTAAAAATCAATACATGTATCTGGGAGTAGAACTTTTAAAAATGGATGTTAAAGGCGATGGGTAAAAATTCCTATCAGAGATGCATCTTCTTTCATCCTTAATGTTTGCATCCAATTTTCATTAGCATAAAATTGCATTTTACCACTGATTTGTAATAGATGGTGGTAGAAATTAACATTAAAACAGGTTTTACAAAAAAGATGATGACCTTTAATAATGCATTTGCCATTTAAACATCACAGAAGTGAGATTGCTGATTATTTAGTGATAGTCTTCTCCCAATTCCCCTCGAGGGAAATCAGGTGAAGTTTACCTGCCATTAACAGTTATTGCTAACAGAAACTACTAATTAAAATCTATAATTTTATGCTTAATGGGACTGCTGCAATGTGACTCAGGAGATTATCTGATGTCTCTCAGCTTATGAAAAACAACTATAAGGGGAGTTAGGTAAGAACTAAGAACTCAGATAAGTCAAATACACATCAGTACGGCTTACCAGATAGCATAAGAGGATGCAAAAAACCCTGCTTTCCCTCAGAAAATAAAAATGAGGGTACAACAGAAAAACTAAATTCAGAATTGCATAAATCAAGATTTTTGTTTTACATCACAACAAGCAGGTTTGGGGGGCTGTTTTTTTTCCCTAAGGGTGTGTCTACATAGCAGGACTTAACCTGAAATAAGCTATGCAAATTGAGCTACATCAATTAGCTTATTTCGAAATAACTTATTTAGAAATTGAGAGCATTTACATAGCACTTATTTAGAAACAGAGCACTTTTCCTTTGACTTCCCTTATTCCTTGTACAATGAAGGTTTCAAGATCCGGAGTAAGAAGTCCTCCAGCTTGACAGTATTTCAACATTATTTTTAAATAACTGCCTGCTGTAGATGACGACAATATATTCTAGTCAGAGACTGTTGTTCACTATATGTTTGCACCGTGCCAACTATCCCAACTTTGTAGATGGCTCTAGTTATCACACTAATGAATATTTTGGGTAAAACTGCCAATATTACAGTTTTTTTATTAAAATTAAATAATCCTGTCAGCGTTGTTTCCAGTTTCACACTATGTACACCAAACAATGTGCTGATAGTGATTCTCATTTGTGATTCTTTGTCCAATCCTGAAAGGTTCTGAGTGCCTTAACTTGGACATTCACAACTTCATAGAACTTGGGCACAGTGTTTGTAATGTTAAAAGCTATTTAGCTTTGAAACTAAACTTTCTGAGATCAACTGTAGCCCAAATACTTTAGGAAGGGGATGTCAAGATATCACATCTCTTCCAATGTCACGGTGCTGAGTAGCTCTATTGTTTGAAATCATGATGATCTCAGAAATTTTTTGAGTGATGTAAACCTTTTCCAAAGAGTGTTATCTTTCTTTGATGTTATCTACTGCTATATGATTTAATACACATAATATAATTGTTATTTAACATTTGTATATGGCATCATAAGTGCACATTAGAGTTATAATACCACAGTTCCTGCCTGACAAGATCTGACACAGTAGGCTTTATATGACATATAGATATTACAAATAATGAACATAAAATTGTGAAGGAGGTATACTCAAAATAAGGTTGTGATTCTGTTCATTTTAGAAAGGCATGAAATATTAGACCTTTCTGTTTATTATTAATTTTAAAAAAATTACTTGCAAAAGTCAGTGTGAAAATGGAAATTATTTTTGGAAAGACTTCAAGAAAAGGAGGGATTAAAGGAGGGTTTGAAGGAGAAGACCACAACTAAAGACACAGTCACAAATCAGACACTACAAAGATTGTAAAAACACTGCTGAATTTATGAGATCCCTGAAAAGATAAGTTTCATTTACAAATGATATTACTGATCATACAAACTTCTTGGTATATATAAAAATGAGTAGTTCTGTAGCACCTTAGGGTATGTTTACACAGCAGCATTATTTCAGAATAACACATTATTCCAAAATAACTATGCGAGCATCTACACAGCTAGCCCATTATTTCGAAATAATTTCAAAATAATGGGTGGCTTACTTCAGTGTTTGTAAACATCATTTCATGAAGAATAACACCTCTAGTAAAATAGGTATTTTGGAAAAGCAGTAGTGTGGATACTCCACGGCTGTTATTTCAAAATAGCTCCTTCTCCAGGCCATTCAAAGTAATTATTCCTCAGTGCTTCCCAGGGCTCTAAATTGAGGCCGCACATCCACATTAGGGGAGCCTGCCTCAGACTACTTTCCACGCTTCCCTGTAATATAGAAGCACTATTTCGAAAAAAGCTATTTCGGAGTATTTCTTCTGGAACAGCTTACTCTAAAATATTCATGTAGTGTAGACATAACCTTAGAGACTAACAAAAATATATAGAATCATGAGCCTTCATGGGTAAAACTCGTTTAACACCATTTCTCCTGATACTTTATGCATAGAGGTAGGGGGGTGGGTGACAGAATATCTCTCCCCCACCCCCTTTCCTTCTCCTATTTATTTCGAGTTTCCTTATCCTCTAATCATAACTCCAGTCATCTGAAGAAGTGGGCTGTGCTCACGAAAGCTCATGATACCATCTACATGTTTTGTTAATCTATAAAGTGCTATCAGACCATTTGCTTGCTTTTCCTGTAACAGACTAACTCGGCTACCCCCTGAAGCTCAGATGAATTGGAGTATAAATAACAGAAATCAAGAAAAATACGTATAGCAGCAGAGGAAAGACCTCTCAGCTGTAGGATCTGTGTTTATGTGCTAATTAAATGGGCTGGAGTGTCCCATTCATATGTAGATGCAGATGTTAAAGGCAGTAGAAATTGGCTTTGTAATACACCAACCAGTTAATCTACCTCTGCAACCTACCCCTACAACAAACCCTGTTGCCAACTCTGTCTGCATATCCAAGCAAGAGACACTATCACAAAACCTAACCACATAAGCCACAATATGTGGAGTTCATACAACCACACACCCCTTAATGTGATATATGCCATATAAGTTGCCCCTTTACCAGGTATATTGGAAAAACCGGACGGTTTCTATGACAAAGGATAAATGGACACAAAATAGACATGAGAAATGGTAACACACATAAACCTATACGGGAACATTTTAACCCGCCTGTTTATTCAGTCATAGATTTAAAAGTAGCCATTCTTCTACAAAGGAATCTCACTAACGTGTGACCGAGTCTGTAGGACTAGAATTTATCTACAAATTTGATATGCTTACTTTGGGCTTGAATAAAGACATTAATTGGTTGGCACATGACAACGTCTGTCATCCGGCAGGACCACAAATGCTTCTGGATCAGAGAGCTTGGGAGCTTAAGGGCAGGAAGGCCAGCCGGGACAACAGGATCAGCAGCCCGGCTGGGGGCAGTGTGAGACTGGAGTCATGGCCCTGCAGTAGCCCCCAGCAGCCCATGTCAGTGCGGTGCCATGCAAGAATCCCTCAGCAGCACAAATCAGCACTGGGCTGGAGCCCCCAGAAAACCCAGAGCTCTATAGCCGCCAGGAGTTAGGGCTGAGGACAGGGCCCTGTGAGAGTGTGGGGCCAGAATCACAGAGCTAGAAGAGACCTCAGGAGGTCATCTAGTCCAGCCCCGTGCTCAAGGCAGGACCAATCCTGACTAAATCAACTCAGCCAGGGCTTTGTCAAGCCGAGACTTAAAAATCTTTAGGGAATGGAGATTCCACCACTTCCCTAGGCAACCCATTCCAGTTCTTCACCATCCTCCTAGTGAAATAGTTTTTCTTAATATCCAACTTAGACCTCTTCCACTGTAACTTGAGACCACTGCTCCTTGTTCTGCCATCCATCACTACTGTGAACAGCCTTTCTCCAGCCTCTTTGGAACCTCCCTTCAGGAAGTTAAAGGCTGCTATCAAATCCCCCCTCACTCTTCTCTTCTGCAGACTAAACAAACCCAAATTCCTCACCTCTCCTCACAGGACATATGCTCCAGCTCCTTAATCATTTTGGTCACCCTCCGCTGGACCCTCTCCAATGCGTCCACATCATTGCTGTAGTTGGGGGCCCAGAATTGGACACAATACTCCAGATGTGGCCTCACCAGAGCCGAATAAAAGGGAATAATCACTTCTCAGGATCTGCTGGCAATACTCCTCCTAATGCACCCTAATATCCCATTAGCCTTCTTGGCTACAGGGGCACACTGTTGACTCATATCCAGCTTCTTGTCCATTGTAATCCCCAGCTCCTTTTCTGCAGAACTGCTGCTTAGCCATTCGTCCCCAGCCTGTAACAATGCTTGGGATTCTTCCGTCCCAAGTGCAGGACTCTACACTTGTCCTTGTTGAACCTCATCAGATTTCTTTTGGCATAATCCTCCAATTGGTCATTCTGGACCCTATCCCGGCCCTCCAGCATGTCTACCTCTCCCCCTAGTTTAGTGTCATCTGAAAACTTGCTGAGGGTGCAATCCATCCCCTCAATCCTCTGGCAGCTTCCTGGAATGCGGAGCTGGAGCCCCGTAGTAGTTCCCTGAGTGCGGAGCTGGGGTACCATGACAGCCCCACGGAGTGTAGGGTTGGAGTTGAATTCCACGGCAGTATGGGGCTGGATCCTCGGGGAAGCCCATTGGAGCACAGGGCCAGGGCTGGAACCCTGAAGAAGCCCCCTAGAGCTTGGGGTTGAGGCCGGAGTCTCATAGCTGCCCCTGGATGCACGGGGCTAGAGCACCGTGTCAGGAGTTGGAGCCTTTGCTTGCCAGGGAGCTGGCAGCAGCTAGGCAAGCAACCCAGCCAGGTACGGTGGAGGGTGGAGGCGAGGCCAGGTGCCTGCTGAGGCAGCCTTGGGAGCCAATTGCAGAAGACCGCCCCTGGTCCGGTAAATTGTCTTGTTTGAGACCAGTGCCGGAACAAGGAGGTTCAACCTGTGTATATATATATATTTCTGTTATTTCCATACACACACATACAAATTGGAGTGGAAATAACACACACACACACATATATATATATATATATATACACACACACACACACACACACACACACACACACACCTGTTTCTGTTATTTATACCCCAATCCATCTGATGAAGTGGGTTTTACCCACGAAAACTTATGATTCTATATATTATTGTTAGTGTCCAAGGTGCCACAGGACTATTCGTTTTTAAAATAATAGACTAACACAGCTACTTCTCTGAGATTTAGTGAAACTTTGCTGAGAATTACTAAAACTTTGCTAGTAGGTGTGTTGCTTAGAAAGCTCCATGAAAGATTGAGAGCCTAACCATGTATGCTTCCTTCAGCAAAACACTCATCATGGGCAATGGGAGATTTTTGTTTTTGTTTTTGTTTTTTGTTTTTGAAAGCTCTGAAGTCCTACCCCATTAGGTGGTGAGCAGAGAAAAATTTTCAAGTTATATGCACTACACTAGTATTTATTTCTCCATTTTTTGGTAGAGAGCTAGTTCTTAGGCTTTTTAATATTATATATCATATGAATAAAAGTATTCACTAAAACAAACAAGCCAATACCTCCCATTACAAAACAGAAACAAGCAACGACATTTAATTACCTGTAATCTGTGCCATTCACTGCAGTCCATGTATACGTTCGGTTTCCTTTATCAATATACCTCTGGAAAGCAATTTTGACAAACAAGTATATCATTGCCACTGGAGGCTCAGTAAATAATAGGTTTTGATTTATTATTGAGGAGAAAAGAATGTAAAACTCAATAACAAACAAGCAGTTGGAATTCTTTTGCTCTTTTCAGTAAAATGTGTTGTGCTTTGCAGTTGCGTTTCTTCAACAATTTCCAGATTTAGAACAGAAGTTACAGAATCATCTGTATTCTTTAAATCTAATAAAGAATTTTAGAAGTGCAGTGTGACGGTTAACTATCCATAGTTACTCTTTGTGTCTATATGTCAGATTACTTCTTTTTCTTATTACTTTTTTACTGTTAATTTTAAATACTGGAAAGGGTTCCTCCCACACAGGAGTGGCCCAGTGGTCATGTACCTAAACACACACACACAGCAGGAAAGCACTTAAAAGCAACCCTATAACAATATATCACTATGCCTGATTATACTCCTATACTAATGTCTGGATGTCTGTATCTCTGGGACATTATCTTAAAATATACACTCTAGCCCTACACACACTTTATGTACGAAAAGATCCATTAAAGTAAACAGGAGAACTAAACTGTGTAAAGTTAAGCTTGATCATAAGTGTTCTCAAGAAGTATGAGATTAAGGTTAGCTTTTCAATTCACTTGCTCCTGGAATGAAAGATGACACAACAGACAAGTTTAAAAGGTCCCCTGACTCCCTGTAGAAGATTTAATCATCATTAATGCACCCCACTGGAGCCGTTTTACTCATTTTTCCACATTAAAATTATAAGTATATGCCAGCTGTAGCATATTACTGCTTTATAGTCAGAGACAAAGATTTATGGGGATGTCTGCAATAAAATCTATGCAGCTGCTGCATCACGACATTACTAATACTATTCAAATGTTACAGTAGATGTCTAAGTTATTTCTGTCCCTGTGCAAAAATAAAAACACAAAAATTAACATGATTATGAAAAGGTGGTTTTGATTCTTTTCTGACTTTTATAAGTTGAATAAAATTTCTCTTCCCTTATTACTTCTCAGCACAGCAGGACAGGTATAAACAATCTAAAAGCCATTTAGAAAGAAAGTGTTTGGAAAAATGTGCAAAGCTATGAAATATTGTTTATTTAAGACTTGTAGATGGGAGGATTTATTCAGCACAAAATTTATGCATGTTTATTGACCTAGTAGTGCTGATAATCACACTGCCCACCCACTTAAAAAAAAGCAAAGAAAAAAAAAGCAAATGCACCTTAACTTCCTATTGCATTTGTGACCTCATGAAAGATTAAGAACACAAGGGATTTCTCTATGCCAGCAGTGGGCAGTAGTTTTTTTTGTGGGGGGGGGGGGCATCTCACACATTTCTGAAGTGGTCGTGGGCTTTCCCGGAAGGGGTGGGGCCTCAAGTGGAGGGGGCAGGGGCAGGTGGCTTCCCATGCTCCCCCGCTCACAGACCCTGATTAGCCTAGAGGCTGAGGGGGGGCATGTGAAATCTTTGCCCCCATCTCTCAGAGACGTACCAGCTCCCCTGGCCCCAGGTCTCAATTGGCCTGGGGTAGGGGCAGTGTCAGGGTGGCTGAGGGCTGGATCAACCAGCTTGGTGGGCTGAATCTGGCCCATGGAAGCTGTCTTGCCCACCTCTGAGGTAAGGGATTTGGGTGCAGGAGGGTGTGTGAGGTCTAGGAGGGGGGTTTGGGTGAAGAAGGCAGTTGTGACCTGGGGCACAGGATTGAAGTATAGGGGTTTGGATGGCAGAGGATTGAGGTTGTGACCTAGGGCAGGGAACTTAGGTGTAGGAGAGGGTGCAGGGCTTTGGGTTGTGCCCTAGGCAAGGAAGGGGCTGTGACCTAGGGCAGGGGACTTGGGTGCAGAAGGAGGTACAGGGGTTTGGGCTGTGACCTAGGGCCAGAGAGCATTGTGATCTGGGGCAGAGGCCTGGGCTGTAGGGTCTGGGATGGGGTATGGGCTCAGGATGGGGGGCAGAGGGTTTGGCTTATGGGGGTAGGAGCGGGAGGAGGAAAAGAGCTAAGGGGGAGGGAGGGGCTGGGGTGCTAGAGGCAGGCTCTGACTGGGAAACTTACCTGTGAAACTCCTAGCCAGCAACCCAGCACATTTTTCCTGCAGGAGCCTGCCCCACCCCCACAAGGCTGCAGGGCCCTGTGCTCTGTGAATAGGAGATGGGGGGTGGGAAGGAGAGGGGACGCGATGCTTCATGTGCTCTCTGTTTTTCAAACAGGCAGCTTCCATGAGCCAGAAACCAGCTAACGGAATTGTGCTGGGGCAGGAGCAGACATGAAGCACTACTCCCTCCCTCCCCTCCCCTCTGGGCTCACAGTCTGTGGAACATAAACAGCCTGGCAGCCACTTTTCTGAGCAGGGTGCAGGGGTGGACAAGTAGGGCAACCTGCCTGAGATTCCCCGCTGCACCCATGGGCTGGATCCAGTGGTTTGACCAGCCGGATGAGGCCCACGAAGGGTTTTTTTCCCAGGCCTGCTCTATGCTAAGATGACGATGAGTATTTAAGAATCTCACTGTGTCCCACATGGGACAGAGAAGACAGCTAATGGAAACCATTCACTACTAGGTGTTGAGCTGTAACATGGCCACAGTCAGTTGTACTTCAATGTCACTCTCATATAAGGGCGGTTCAGTGAACTGTGTGAAATGAATTGGCTACTTCAGTCTGTTTTCTAGTAGACAAGTATCCCGATCACAAAAGTTACTATTATATACATTTGGCATCCTACCGGCATCTTTGTTCAAGGATCAGCAGATAGCAAAGGATTAATTGGATATGAAAACTGAGCAACATTGTCTTTTCCCCTAACATGCCAGTGTTCTGGCATACTGACAAAACAGCATAGGGGAGCACGCATTGTGGCTATACAGACTGCACATGTTCTCAAAATAAATAATGGTTGGACCTCCTTGGTCTGGCACCCTCAGAACCTGAGTGGTCCCAAACCTGAGAGTTTGCTGGACCAGGGGAGGTCAAAACTCCCCTGCTGGCCGTCAGCCCTACTGTGGGTTCCACTCCTGTCCAGCAGGGCTCATGGCCGTTGCCTTCCCCCCGCCCCCAACACCTCTCTGCCACTGGGGTTGTTCCTTCCTGCCAAGCCAAGGCTCCTGGCTGCAGCTTCCCAGCACCCCAGATGTCAGCTTGACTGGGGCTCCCCTGCAGCTGAACTAGCTTGCAGCTTCCTGGCTGCCACTGGCTCATCTGGTAGCTTCCAGGCTACCACTAGTTCCTACGCAGCAAGGTCTGGGCCCTTGCTTCCCCGCAGCTGCTGGCCCCACTGCTGGCCCCACTGCAGCCGACACACCAGCCTTCATGCTGCTGGGCTCCCAGTGGGCACCATTCCCAGCTGCCCGGACTCTCCGGTCAGCAACATCTGTGGTCTTTGCTGGTCTCCAGGCATAGAAATCCAACTTATTAAGAAACGTAGGATGAAAAAGGACCTTGTGAAGTTCTGCAAATTTGAATACACGTATCTTAGCATTTTTAAGATGTTCTTTCCCAAATTTCAGCATGCATTCCTTCCCCCTATTTGTCTTATCTGTTCGCCATTTATCTTTTTAGTAAATACTGAAGCTAAAATGTCATTAAATAGTTCAGCCTTCTTGATGTTTTCCACTATTAACTCTTCTTCTGCACTAAGTAGAAGTCACACACTTTCCTTCACCTTTCACATGCTCAATGGTTTTAAAGGATGTCTGTATTTATTTAAAGAATGTCTTTGTATTGCCTTTTATGTCCCTTGCAAGATGTAATTAATTTTGTGCCTTAGCCTTTGTGGGTGCATCTACACTGGAGCCTGAGTTGCGGGACCCATCACACTCACAGGATCCTACAGCTCAGGTTTCAATCTGAATACAGGCATCTACACTGCAATTTTACAGCTTTATAGCCCAGTCAACTAACTGAGACCACCCACAGGGAGGGTTAGCTCAGTGGTTTGAGCATTGGCCTGCTAAACCCAAGGTTGTGAGCTCAATCCTTGAGGGGGCCACTTAGGGATCTGGGGCAAATACGTGAGGGATGGTACTTGGTCCTGCTGTGAGGGCAGGTAACTGGACTCAATGACCTCTCAAGGTTCCTTCCAGTTCCATGAGATAGGTATATCTCTATATATCATATTACAGGTTGTCCCTACATGCTAGTGCTATTTTTGTGTACTAATACTCAGCAATTTGTCCAGAATTCTACTTTTTGTAGGGTTCCTTTTTATTTTAAATTAATTAAAGTGCTCCTGATGGATCAAATAAAATTATAATAGAGTTTTGCACTCTGCCAGGGCTCTCATCTGTTATGGGTACCAAAAATATTAATGGAAAGTATGTGGACATTTTTACTATTATTAGTTACCTTGGACAGGTGTACAGGTAAAAAAAAACTTGGAAATATAAAACACATGCTTAATATTCAAGAAAAAGCCTGGATTGTGCATAACATTAGCGTTACTGTTGGAGATTAATTTTTCCTGTTATCGCGCCACACTAATAGGTGGAGTAAGTGCGGCCTTACAAGGGAGACTGATTTAAATATAGTCCTTGGAGCTATATTTCAAGACTTTATAGAAGGAAAACAAACATAAGAAGCTCATTTGAATCATTTTTTGGCCTTTTCTCATTTTATCAAATTGTCATCCTCATGAAAAAGCCTTGCATCTGTTCATATTGCATTGGTATTACAGAGACTTTGATTAACAAAGAAAAGAAAAGAAAAGAAAAGAAAAGAAAAGAAAAGAAAAGAAAAGAAAAGAAAAGAAAAGAAAAGAAAAGAAAAGAAAAGAAAAGAAAAGAAAAGAAAAGAAAAGAAAAAGGGGGTGAGACTGCTATGATTATGATCATAATTGTATCATGTTATATGACTACACGCTTTACAGGCAAATGAAATATATGGGGCCTAACTCCTGTACTACATCAATGGAAGAGTGGGCTCAGGTTCAAAGCATCTACCATTTAAGTCAGAGACAATGTAAGATTTACTAAAACAAAAGGAAAAACTATGTAGCACTTTAAAGACCAACAAGATGGTTTAATAGGTGATGAGCTTTCGTGGGCCAGAAGAGGGTTTAAACCATCTTGTTAGTCTTTAAAGTGCTATTAAACCATCTTGTTAGTCTTTAAAGTACTACAGGCAGTCCCCGGGTTACGTACAAGATAGGGACTGTAGGTTTGTTCTTAAGTTGAATCTGTATGTAAGTCGGAACTGGCGTCCAGATTCAGCTGCTGCTGAAACTGATCAGTTTCAACAGCGGCTGAATCTGGACGCCAGTTCTGACTTACATACAGATTCAACTTAAGAACCCCAGGCATCCCCAAGTCAGCTGCTGCTGAAACTGATCAGCAGCTGATTCCAGGAAGCCCGGGGCAGGGGCTTCCTGTAGTCAGCCACTGGTCAGTTTCAGCAGCGGCTGACTTGGGGACACCTGGGACAGAGCAGCTGGGGTGCTGCTGGGTTGGTCCGGTAGCGCCGCCACTCCTCGGCGGTACTGGACCAACCCAGCAGCACCCGAGCTGCTCTGCCCCAGGTGTCCTGATTCAGCCGCTGCTGAAACTGATCATCAGCAGCTGAATCAGGACTCCTGGGGCAGAGCAGCTGGGGTGCTGCCGGGTTGGTCCAGTAGCGCCAAGGAGCGGTGCTGCAGGACCAACCGGCAGCGCCCCACCTGCTCTACCACAGGCCCGGAGCTTTGCTCCACGTCTCCCTGGTCTGCTGAGGGGGGGGCACTAGCTGCGCCCCCCCCCCCCCAGCAGACCAGGGACACGGGGAGCAAAACCGCAGCGGCGGTGGGGTGCCGCGCCTCCCGGCTTTGCTCCAGGTGTCCCTGGTCTGCTGGAGACGGTCCCCAGCAGACCAGAGGCACCGGGAGCAAAGCGGCAGCGGCGGCGGAGTCCCGCGCCTCCCCGGCTTTGCCACAGCAAAGCCTCAGAGGCGCAGGACCCCTCCGCCTCCCCGGCTTTGCACCGGGTGTCCCTGGTCTGCTGGAGACGGTCCCCAGCAGACCAGGGGCACCCGGAGCAGCTTTCTCGCCCCAGAGGTCGAGGTGGCGGGACCGCTGTGCTCTGGGCGGTCCCGCTGCCTCTGAGCTCTGGGGCGAGAAAGCCCAGTTCGTAAGTGCAGATCCGACATAAGTCGGATCCGCGTAACTCGGGGACTGCCTGTACATGGTTTTTCCTTTTGTTTTAGCAAGATCAGACAAACACGGCTACCTCTCTATTACTATCCAATGTAAGACTTAGAGATAGTAAAAATGAAGGCTGTTGGCTAGTGAAGGGCAGTAAGTTTTACAGCACACAAAAGCACACCGTTGTTGCTATCAATGTTGCATATAGATGAACTATTCTGTTTACTATTTTATAGTTTGTTTGTATTTATAAACAGAAATACAGTTTCATGTCCTTTTTGTTTGTTTGTTTATTTTTCCTATGTGACCTTTTGATCTCCCCTGATCTCTGGGGCCACAATTGCTCTAATCAGCTCTCTTCAGGCTGTTCTACTACTTACAATTGCCTGTAGTACCCCAAAGGCCTCATCTAGCAGGAAGGATTCAACTGAGTGCAGACTTCTCAGTTCATTACTCCTCCCCCTGCACTGCTTTTTTAAGGGATGTGGCATAGATATATGACAGACTTACACCATCTATGGATTCCCCCTATTACTGGGGGCTGCCAGCTCATCCAGCTTCAAGGGAATTTTATGTTACTGCAAAAGCTTGTCAGGGTTAGGGACCAAACTGTTTAGGTCCAACCTATTTGGAAAATAAAACTAACCTACCGAGACAGGTTGTTTAGAAGCCTATTTTATACCACAAACACATCAAGATCCAAATTATAATTAAATCCATACTATGGCTGTAACAGTATGGATGATTCATTTGCTTATTTTAACAAATCCTAATCTAGGAACTGTAAATTGTACAATCATTTCCCTCACCACCACAACTTTCTTCATATCCACTTCGGATATAATGCCTTACAAAGGAACATATTCCTATATTGTTTAAGACTTTTTCTAAGGGATTCATGTAAAGAAGTATGACAACTCTCTGCTAAACCCTTGACGACAGAATTCAGGGCCTTAGCAGCAGTTTATGACACACCAAAGAAACAGAGAAACCTTCCCCCCATTGTTTTAAGAAATGATTGCTTTCCCTTAGTACAAGCCAGGAAACTCTGCAGAGCTGAAGGGAGCAGGGGAGGAAATATTTGTGCAGGAAAATCCATGAGCCTATCTGGAAAAGTAGAATGTTAGCTTTTAAATACAAAAGACAATACAAAGTGGAGTTTCTTGATGTAATTTTGCAGTGTTTCCTGAAAGTAGGACAGCCTATATTCCATTCTTACCTCATCTTGAGACTTGACCAACGTTTTAAATGTCTTTTCCCCGCTTTCTCCGTCAATCATTTTTTTCCGAATCTATATGAGGTGAAGAAAAATAAAATATGAATATTGGTGTTTTATACAACGTGATTAAAATTTTCCAATATCCATTGCATCTTATGAGCAATACTATCACAGTAACACATTGACAAAAATAGCCCATAACAGCCTCTTTATCTTACCCCCATTAAAGAACACAATCCTGTCATTCAAATACTTGAGAACAGTCTTGTTGACACTAGGGAAAATCCACAAGACAGTAAGAATTGCTTGTGTGCAAGACTAGGTTCAGTGAGCATGAGTATTAATTCCTCTATTCTTTGCAAAGCCAGAATCCCCAGGGAAATCCACAGGAGTTTTGGATGCAGACTTAATATAGGTTGCCTAATAGTGGCAGAGCTGTATTAGTCTGTAACTGAAAAACAATTAAAAAATAGTGAATAATTTTGCCGCATCTTAGAGGCTAACAAAAAATTGTAGCTGGTATTATGGGCTTTCATGGGCACAACTCACTTCTTCAGATTCATGGAGTTAAGGGGTCCAGTTTCCAAATAAATAGTACAAAAAGAGAGGGGATTGGGGGGGCGGTTATATCAGAGGCTCATCTAACTGCACATCCACCAATGTGATCTAAGCCATCAAGTGACAGCAATGCCCCTCTGCCATGTATATTGGCCAAACTGGACAGTCTCTATGAGAAAGGATTAATGGACATAAATCAGATATTCAAAAGGTAACACAAAGAAATCTGTTGGGAATATTTTAACTTGCTTGGGCACTCATTAATGGATCTCAAAGTTACCGTATTATTGCAAGCCAATTGAAAAAAAACAACAACTTGAAAGGGAGGCTGCAGAAACTAATTTCATTTACAAGTTTGATATCTGCAACAGGGATCTGAACAAAGACCTTGCGTGGATGGACTACTACATTCTACATCCTAATGACATAAAAAACCAAGCACTTAGTACCCACTGTAACAGCTTCATTTAGCATGGACACTCTAATTGACAAACTTTTCCCTTCTCGTCCCCCCCACCATTCCGTCTCTTTGTCTGATATTTATTCAGAAACTGGACCCCTTAACTCCATCCATCTGAAGAAGTGTGTTGTGCCCACGAAAGCTCATGAAAACTATTTTCATCATAGCTATTTGAAAGTCAGTTGTTATGTGCCATGGTTGTGCAAGAATGAATCTTTAACAAATCTTACCTAGCACTTGAGTTTATAATGATTATATAAGCTAGGCAAGTCCTATTTTGTTGGGGAGGATTGATTTGTTTGTTTGTTTTTGTTTTCGGGGCTTTAAGTTTGCTAAAGTTTGTGAAGATTTGCATATTTTAGTGTTTTAAACTTAGTTGTGTCATTATAATAATTTTGCATTAGTGCAATGGAGGGAAAACATTTTTGTTTGAATATTTTCTGTAGTTCAGTAGTATCCTTTAGAAATGTAATAAACAGAGCTATATCTCTCAAAGTAGGTACTACATTACAAGTCCATCTTACCTCAACTTTAATATCATTTTCTAGTTCAGCATCCAGAAAATCCAGGGTAACAGGCTCCTGAGATTTACGATTCTGAAGCACAAGATTTTAAACAATCAAGTAATAAACATCTCTCACTTGATATTATGAATAAGTTATTGGAAATCATTCAAAACCTCCCTTAGATAAAAATATAGACTGTTGAAATAGGATTACTTACCATACTATCCTTTAATCAGATGTAGCATTACGAATTGCTAGTACTACCTTTTCACTTAAAATAGATTTTAAAAGAGAGAGGCAATCAGATGAGTGATTACTGGTTAGGGTCTGTCACAGAGTGTTATGACTGATGGCTGCTTCCTCTGCTACTGGTATGTCACAGATTGTAAGCATAGTATCAGAAATCTAAGATAACCTGTCATACAAGGAATCACTCCTTATGTTTCCTGCCACCACAAAAGAGAGGGGAGACAATTAGCATGTAAGTTTTCTGAGTGACTAGTAATATGTAACACCTGCACTCTACCACGATGAAACTTACAGCACACTGCAGATTTGTGGCAATGGCACGAGATGATTGCCAATAGAGATGAAAGGGGTAGCAAGTGCAAGAGAAAGGAATTACAACAGGATAAGGTCAGATGAAAAGAACCTCTTATGGAAATGTGTTATAGAACATTCACTTGCCTCTTAAACAAAAAGTCTGATATCATGTGTAACAAATGAAGTTCTGATAAAACAAGATAGCACACATCTAAAAACATCTAAAATTAATCACATGACTAGAATCACTGATTTCAATGTTCTTCAGCACTTTACTGAACCAGAATCTAACTCATCAAAAGAACTAAAATAGAAACTGTTGTGACCTGCAGAAACATGTCTTCCATATTTCATATTCTGTTTGCTACCTCAATAGCTGTGCATACATGTTCTTTAGAATGGAAGGTCACTACGTTGCACTGAGACCCTGTGCATCAGCAGCACTTAGCAAGTTTTCCACTGGAGTTATTTTACACACAATAGACAAAAGTAAGGGAATACCTAAAGGACTTGTTTGTGCAGAGTGGATTCTGACAGAATCTCAGACACACTGTAGCCAATGTGCTTCACATATGTGATTTACAGACCATATAAGTAACTTCAATCTAAATGAGACTCAGTATGGGTTTTATTGTTGTTTCGTTTTGTTTTCTTGCTGGAGTATCCGACAGCCTCAATCTCTAATGCAAAACACCCCTATGAGATAAGGAAGTAGTTATTCCCATTCCACAGATAGAAACGGAGGTATTGAGAGGCCAAGTAACTAGCCTAAAGAGGAAGTCTTTGGAAAAACAGAAAATTAAAACCAACTCTGTCAAGTCCCAGTCTACTATTCTAACCACTAGATCATCCTTGATGCACATATCAGAAGCTAAGAATGAGTATATGTTTGCTGGATTAAGGCTCTGTGTAGGATTTTTAATGCACAGAGTCAGTGAATTTGGCAGAACAAATCAAAGGCCACTAATAGCTATAATTTTATAACCATCTGTTTCTAACTATTCCTAGTCCTGAAGTAAAAGCTCCTAACAAATCCTGGTTATTCAGTAGTTATGTAAGGCACATATGTAGTTCAGTCTTTTAAGGGAAATAATTATGGGGCATAGTTTTAAACCCTGTGAACATGATACTATGGGACAGACATAGTACAGAAGAGAAAACAGGCCCTCAATGTATTTTATTTTTATTTTCTGGAAAATAATTTGCTTTGGGTAAATGGGACATAAAATGAAGATTTAAGATATCACTTTTATCCATCACTGTACTAGCATTCCCTGTGATGTAATTAGCTAAGAAAAATGTATTATTTCTTGACATAGTCTAAGCTCCATTTGACTAGCTAGTTAAATCAAGGGGATCTTCCAGATGTCATGGGATCAACTGCTGTAAATAATAAATCTAAATGTCTTTCAAAGCAGTGGTTATATTCTTTTTTTGTTCTAACAAACGAAAGTTCTCAAGATGTATCCCTCACATTTTGAAAGATGTATCCCTCAGATTTTGAGAGTAGAAAATCATGTCCTGTATGTCTTGTTAGGAAATGAACTCATCTAAATGATTTTGGAGTACTGGGGATGGTGATTTGCTGATTGTGCTACAGTGATACAAGTGCTTTAGTGCAATATAATTCACATGGGTGTAAAAGATTGTAAGATCAGTCTCTAACATTCTAGAGAAATGAAGATGCAAATTATTGGATGGATGGATGTTTTTCATTCTCTCCATAAATAAGGGTTATTCTCTTGGAAGACAATCAGATTTTTATATTTGAAAGCATACGTTGGACAGGGTTGAACAAAGCACTCTAAGGTAAATACTGCCAATTAACCACTAAAGGTGTATTTATAACTGCACAGAATCATCTGATCTTTTTAATCTAGAACATATATAATTAATCAGCTTGAATGCAAAATCAATGAAATACATATCACAATTCATTACAATTTTATCTTTTGCTATTCATCAACTTTTTCCAACAAAATCACACTCAATAACACATAGCAAAAGGCTAAAATGTAAAAGCAAATAAAAGTATGTTCTTACATGCAATGGATAATGAACAGCATGATCAAACCCAAACAGCATGCATGAAGGCATTGCCATGGCAGAAGTGGCATTTTGAAGTTTGTATCCCATTCCAATACACAAAGGGAAAGAAAAGAAAAGAAAATGGTAAAAGAAAGCCATCACATCAAATTAACGGAAACTGTATCAAATGATAACCTGGGCTAGTCTTAGTTAAGGAGTCCCAGAGGTTAGGTGACTGATTTAAAACACAAAGAAACAGTGAAATTCATGCAACAAAAATATGCACTAAATGCATCTTGCTGTTTGCTTTAGGGTCTCAAATTACTTGATTCATTTGCACTTTATTCTAGCATATTTATGAAATACAAATTATCCATATCTTACAGATAAGAAAACTGAAGTGAGTGAACATTAGATCCCGAAACTCACCAAAGTCACAAAGGAAATGTGTAGTAGAGATTGGAATAGATATGTTAACTCCTAGTCCAATAGTTTAACCATAAAAACCATCTTTTCTCCCTCTGTGGGGTTTTTTCTCTCCTGAAAAACTTGTTTATTTCTCAGGTATTTGGACTCCATAACAATTCCCTTCCTCTAGGTTGTCATTTGTTTAATCTATTTAATGATTTATTTATGTAATGAAGAAACAACAAACCTTCTGTTAAGTTTGTTCTTCTGTTTACCTATTCAAACATGCACACAACCATACTGTATAAGAACTACAACACTACAGCACAACTCAACTAAATTAAACAGAAGTACAGCAGCAGAAATGAAGCACACAAACAAGGTTAGTGCAAATCTACTTTCAGCCTGAGCAAAGAAAAGGATGTGTTATTGTTGTAAGAAAGAAAGAAAGAAAGAAAGAAAGAAAGAAAGAAAGAAAGAAAGAAAGAAAGAAAGAAAGAAAGAAAGAAAGAAAGAAAGAAAGAAAGAAAGAAAGAAAGAAAGAAAGAAAGAAAGAAAGAAAGAAAGAAAAGAAAAGAAAAGAAAAGAAAAGAAAAGAAAAGAAAAGAAAAGAAAAGAAAAGAAAAGAAAAGAAAAGAAAAGAAAAGAAAAGAAAAGAAAAGAAAAGAAAAAAGAACTGGTGCAGCAACATAAAAATACGTTGTTTCCACATCAGCACTTTGTGCTTTGAAAGGATTTTGGGAGCAGGCCTTGAATATTCTCAAAATATGGCAGTCTCTCTTCCTTACTTTGAATTACAACAGTCTAGGTTTTAACCTGTCCATGAAAGGGTAAAACCTGGAGATGTGGACTGTCAGATTCTGTCAGATACATTAAGCTAATACAGGATCAGGCTAAGTTTGGAATCATGGATAAAATCATAGCCCTAAGTGAATAAATGGGAATTGTCAGTGACTTCAATGGAGCTAGGATTACACATTGTTTCAGTGCTAGTTAATTAACCTTTGTCTTCTTTTCATAAGCTGCTAACTTCACATATATATTCCCACATGTGTAGGATAATGACATTTTATATTGTATTCAATTCTTTGGCTCACTATTTATATAGTTAAACCATTCTTTTTTATATTTCAGTTTTCAATAAGTGTTTTGTATGCAATGGACTTTTATACTTTTTGAAACTGCATCACGTCACTTATTTCCTTTCATCAGCTTAATATGACTGCTTCTAACCATAGATGTGGTTATGTTGATTGATCAGCGACACCTGCTCCGAGTGACAGATTACATATGCACCACATTTTGACTTCCACGTAGAAAGCTACACAAATCACCAAAATTCCACAAGGGTGTTGTTATACACCACACACGGTGCAGTAAGACTTGGCAATAATTTCACAAACAATCTTCCCCTGACTTTCAGGGTTATGAAAACAAACTTAGCACAAGTAGTCTCTTATTTTTTTTCAAACTGCAAATTCATTTCCAAGTCGGAAGAACGTTTACAGCACAGCTCTAATTAGCAGCTATTAGTAATGCATCATAATTTAAATGAACATCTACAGATACCTTCAATAATCATTTAACAAAGAAGAATGCAAGTCTCATGCTTTGGAAGCTGTTTGTCAAAGTAAACAGTTCCCCAGTTAGGGTCTTCCTACTAAGCAGGGCAGAAGCTTTCCAAATCTTATCTCCAGCTCTATGCATTTTAACGCACTAATGATCACCTCCATCCACAGTTACCTGGATACTGGGTCTCCTTTTTCTCACATTAACTTTTGGTATGCCCACACCAATATGCTGAAGTAATAGAAAAGCAGTAATTTATACCTTCACACCATTAACATGCAGTTAATTATGTATTATCTATACTCAGCCCTCAAGATCTACTCTTCTCGAATGGGCATTTTCCTGAAATAATAAGACTAAGCTCATTTTGGTAAAGTAGTTTCAGAGTTCTCTGTTAGGGTACATCTAAACTACACCCCTCTGTCAGCAGAGGGATGTAAATTAGATGTATTGAAAGTGCAAATGAAGCTAGGATTTAAATATCCCATGCTTCATTTGCATAACAGGGGCCACCGCTTTTTTTCGAAGGAGTACAGGATCTTTTGAAACGGGGCATTTCTGTCGAAAATATCCCATCTAAACTGCTGGGTTTTTTTCGAAAAGCCCCATTTCGAAAAAAAAGGGGTGGCTGCCATTATGCAAATGAAGCACAGGATATTTAAATCCCGGCTTCCTTTGCACTTTTGATACATCTGATTTACATCCCTCTGCCAACAGAGGGGTGTAGTTTAGATGTACCCTTAGTGTCACGTGTTACAAGCTGGGCAAACAAACAAACCATGGTAAACCAAGTTAATTAAATTCAAAGAGAGCTCTACATGTACATAATAGGTACATTTTGCCAGAGTTTTAGTAGACCACAGGAAAAAAAATTCCTTTCACACATCATATTTGCTCCTAACCCTAACAAACCACCTAGCCTTCTGTTTTACTTTTAAAAACAAAACAAACATATATATATATATGATGAAGTGCCTAAAGTACGTAGGACCTTTCTCTAAGTCCACTATAGTCAACGGGAGCATTAATCATGAAGGGTCTGGGTCAGATAAAAGGATATTGATATCAGTTGTAGAATGAGGGGATTATTTATTGTCTATTCCTGAATTTGTATCCTATTAAGACTGAATATGTTGAGACACATTTATTCTAGTGTAACTCCATTGACTTCCATGATTAGATCTAATTCTTGGGATAATTGATTCTTGCTTGTGACAATATATATATATATATATATTTGACAAACTGTAAATTACTATTTAGAAACTGATATAACTCATTTAAAAAAATCATGTATGTGAGCTTAAAAGTGAATTTATATTTTGTTAAAAATATGATTTTGTAGATTGTGTAACATAAATGATGGTGTTTTCTCAAGAAAGTCAGAACAACCACCTCACAAGTTCATAGTGAAGAGCGGGGTTTTTGGTTTGTGCATTGTAACCATAAGACAATATTCCAAAATGTTAATTATGCTGAACAAGTTTTGATTTTAGATAACAGATTTTAGGAAGGAAAGAAAAGGCATTGTGAGAAGAAGGAACTAATGACACTTTAGTGCACTCTCACCTCTTCAAAGGCAAATGCGTAGCTATGTTTTGGTATACAGCTATTGAACAATTTCTGGTAAAGAGGGTTAACATGTTGTTGGTTAGTATATTAAGTTCAATCAAAAATTTCAACTAAAAATTAATCTAGTGTGTTAAGAGACAATTAGAAGTTCTATACCAGCTGTCTTTGTAGTGTACCTTAGTTTGAGAAGGCAGTTCTTGTATCAGTTTGAATTGCATGCACCACACCAAACAAACTGGCAGTGATAAAGTCTAATCTGTATTACTGTTAATAAATAATAATAATAATACACAGATGGAAGCATTCTTAGTACTCAGTTTGCACATTCATAACAACATAATATATCATATATAAAACTATAAATATTGTAGAACATTCTGAAACAACCACTGAAGTAGTACTTGAGGGATATCTCTAGTCATCTTTACTGCACTAATTAACCCTCTTTAATTAAACAAAATCCATACTCTGACTATTTGGAACTGAAGAATATTTTGAAAATGAATCCATATTTGAAAATGAATGGGATTTTCCAAGAAAACCAGTCTTACAGTCATGAGATTAGGTGAGCTTTGGTGAATATGATATTACAGGTTGGACCTCCCTGGTCCAGCACCCTCGGGACCTGACTGGTCCTGGATAAGGGATTTTGCTGGACCAGGGGAGGTCATATCTGGTCCCTCTACTACCGCTCCTCCCAGCTCTGGACCGGCTGCCGGCCTCCTGGTTGGCTCCTCTCCCTATTCCATTCCCACCATTAGCTCTGTTGCCCTGACAGTTCCCCCGCCCCTTCCCTGCTAAGCCGGGCAGACCAGATCCAGCCCAGCTTCCTGTGCGCAGGGCTTCTGGCCTCACTGGGTAACCTTGCTGTAGCACGCTGGGCTCCTGGGCTCACCAGGCAGCCCTGCTGGATTGGACCTAGCGGTCCAGCTATGGGGAACTGAGTAGTCCAGCTGTAGAGGAGATCAGCCACCAGCCATCTACCAGGACTCTCTGGTCCTGGAACATCCACTGGTACTGCTGGACCATGAATGTTGCCGAAGCAGGGAGTCCTGTCTACAGAGGTTCAACCTATATTTAAAAAGGTAGGTCAATAAATTAAAGTTCTGGAACAGCAACAAAAATGTTGGTTGTATAATACATCATGATTGTTTACTTTTTTATACTTGCTAAGTCCCTTCTTAAGAACTATTTCATTTACCCTATCATTTCATCAGGAGGCATGTATACAAGAGCCTGACCTCATTTGGAGAATTTTGAAGTTTGCACCTTCATTAAAAAATAGTCTAATTTTGCAGAGTGCTGACTGACATCAGTAAAAGGAGACATCAGTGGGAGAGAGGAGTGCTCAGTAGCTAGCAAGACTGGCATCCAAATAGGACAATGCATTGCATATTTTTTTTCTCTTTAACAAAGAGCTCATACAAGATAGGAAATGGCAGACACCTGCCTCAACCCTTTTGTTGTTAGGATACCTCTAATAACCTCTAATGAAAACAAAATCATCCAGTAATTGTGCAATTAATACATGTCATCAGTGAACTGCTATTTCTTTGAGAACTATTCAACATGCTAATTTATCAAATGAAAGGTGACTAAGGGAGTCCTTTACGCTTCATCAAAGGCCTAATGCATGTATCCATTAAGCTGAAGTGCATGTAAATTATTAAACCAACTTTCCCTTTTCTTTTTACACAGGAATTTTCATACTAAGTCCAATTTGTAAACCAGAAAATATAGACAAAAAGCAATAGTTTTATAAATCTATTTTATTTTATCAGACATTTCTATTTCTTTCCCTTTGCTATCATTAGAGATCATTATGTTTAACTTATGATCTTTCCTTCCATGCTCAATTCCCCTTTCTGTTAGATCTGGTAAGTAATTTAAAATTTGTTGTTAATTACACCACATAAAAAATACTCAGATGACAAGTTTAGAGTGATGATTACCTTGCAAGATAAAATGCACCACTGAAAATCTCAGATAAGATTATCACATATCCTTGGTACCCTCCAGAGCAGATAAATAGTTGGAAAAAGTTTAAAGCGGGTTTTAGAGCCATGGCTCTATCTGTAATGGGACTGCACTGGTGCAGGTACTGAGGAAGACAGCTGTAAGGCAGACTTCCAAGGATGACCTTCCAACCCCTGATATAGCTGATATCACAGGATGGAAGGGGTATATTGAGGCCAAGGCTGCTCTGTTTCCAAGCAATCCTATAGCTTGTAGGTAGCTGGAGGGGCTTCCCCAGGGTTAAATTATGCAGTCAGTTAAGGAGAGGCCTAGATGCACTTTAGCTCCCATTTCTCCCTCCACTAAGAATCTCACCCATATATGTAAACATCAATTGTCCTAACAAAGTTAATAGCAATTTTAATATTAAATCTAAAAATCTAATTTGCTTTTCACTATTTATCCTGGTTGATTTTCCCCCTTGCTTTTTATACATTTCTCTGAGCCTGGACTGTTCATTTTTACATTTCTTTAATTTCTATTTAATTTGACTTGCAATCAGGGATGTCAATTGACCTGTGCTAATGCCTACGATTAACTCAGGACAGAATTAATACGTTAATTTTTTTAATGTGTTAATCGCAGGCATTAATGCTGCGTTGCCCCTTTGAAGTGCCACTCTGGTGCTTCAAAGCGGCAGCACAAGTGGAGTCAGGGATCAGCTGATCCCAGGCTCCATGCAGTGCTGGCCTGTTGAAATGCTGCTGTGGCGTTTCAAAGGGGTGGCGCACGCGATTACATTTTTAAATCACGAAATTAATCGCGATTAAATTTTTTAATCGCTTGACAGCCCTACTTGCAATTTTGGGTGTAGTAGCGCAATGTTGTAGTGTGTTTATTGCAGACGGTGGGAGGAATATTTACTGAAAAAATGTTTCCAGTGAAAAATAATATAAAACTCACTGAAATATTCTTATTGGATTAGGACACCTGGCTTTGCTCTTTAAAACAGAAGAGAATATTGACTAAGATGGAGCAAAATCTTGTTAAAACACAAATTAAAGATGTAATCCAACAAATATACCATATAATTTTGCTCATGTGAAAAGTCTGATTACAATCTGTGAGGCTACTTAATGAGTAAAGCTGTGGAACACACGAATATTTGCAGGATCAGGGTCATAATTAGCAGAGATGAGCACAAATCAAAACCTTTGATCTGAACATCTCCAAACTTTGAGAAAATGTACATCCTGATTAGATCTAAAGCTAAATCTAAATTCCACATAGCTGGATTATCGCTCTATCCCAAACCCCTTTGGACAAATTTTCCATCAGATCTCAACCCTAGTAATTAGTAAAAATGCAAGAAAAAAAAAGAAACAAAGTTATTGCTTTTTGTGTCTGATTTATAAGTTTGAAAGCTCTTTTCAGTATGAAAGTTCCTCTTCAATCTAAATCTACAGTAGCTCCCAAAGAATAAAAATAACAAACTAAACACTGTCAGAAATAAACTCTTAAGGATTCCATTTCTGAGCCTCTAATTCATGAGGGTCACTTTGGGACAATCCTGCTCCCCTGAAAAAAAAGATAACCTTCAGAATCACAGTTAGCTGCTGTTATCACAAGCTATTTATCATTATATTATTAAAGTAACAAATGACATACTTGACAATAATGATGTAAGAGTGGAATCTTTAATTTTCTTTTTACATCAAAGGCCAAATCCCCGCAAAATCACTGAGTGCGGGCTCTATCAACTAAAGTGAGTTTTGGATCAAATCTCAAATAGGTATATTCACCATTGAGGTGTAGCACTTTAATCAGCAAATACAGTGTGCTTCTTTAATGTCAAATAAGAATCCCAGAGCTACAATGACACAAAATAGAAGATTTTTCATACCTTTGGTTGAAGATCTGGATGAAGTAACACATAACCATTGGGGTCAATTGCAAAATAGTAACCATTTGGGCACAGCTGAAAGAAGAAAAAAAGATTTGTACTGTTAATTAGGCTTAGTTGAATGAAAAAGGTTTAGTTATGGTTTTCTAATAATATTCAGAATGTGAAAAATATACAGCTTATGGCAAAGCTGACATACATTAAGATGGTGGTGATAATCTGACATCAAACTCACCTAATATAGGAAAGATTTTTAAATTTTATTTCCATGGCTTTTATTTTCAACAATGTTAATATAAATTAATTACTTAAATATTTGCTCTGCATATGGGATATAAATGATACCTGCTAACATGATGCAAACTAATATGCAAGGTGAAGAAAAGTGTATTAAGTTAATAAAGAAGATACACTGTGTACAGTGCAATAAAAAGACTACCTAGACCAGGGGTGGGCAATAATTTTTGATGGGGAGCCATTCGAAGATTTTGGAAAGTGGTCGAGGGCCACATTCTTCCATGTTATTAATAGAGGAGGTGAGGGGTCTGGGATGGAAGTTGGGTGCAGAAGGGAGCTTAGGGTAAGGGACTGGGGTACAGGAGGGAGAGTGGGGTCTGGGAGGGAGTTTGGGTGAAGGAGGCAGTTGTGATCCAGGGCAGGGGATGGTGGTGCAGGGTTTTGGAATGTGAATTAGGGCAGGAGGGGGTTGTGACCTAGGGAAGTGGACTAGGGTACAGGGGTTTGGTTTGTGACCTAGGGGAGAGGACTGGGGTGCAGGAGTTTGGGTTATAACCTAGGGTAGGAGGGGATTGTGATCTGGGGCAGGGGATTGGGATGCCAGATCTGGGAGGAGGCACGGGTGCAGGAGGGGGCAGAGGGTTTGGGTATGTTGAGTGGGGGTGGAGGTAGAGGGTAGGGGAAGATAAGGTTTGGGGTGCCAGAGCCAGGCTCTTGCCAGGAGACTTACCAGCCAGCAGCCCAACCAGCCTGTCTGCCTGCAGAGCTAAATGTTTGCAGAGTTTAAAAAGTTTCTCAGTCTGCCTGCCTGCCCAGGCTGTATGGCCATGTGCTTGTGTGAATTACTGAGCAGGAGGGCAGGGGGCATGGTGATTTGTGTGCTGCCTGTTATTCAAACAGGCAGCTCCTATTGGCCAGTTTCTGGCCAGAAGCCAGCCAATGGATTTGTGCTGGGGGCGTGAGATATACTTTAAGCTTTCCCCTTCCCCCACCAGGCTTACTGTTTTTAAAGAGAAATGATCCCACAGATGCTATTCTGAGTGATGTGTTGGGCTGTAAGGCAAACAAGTAAGTCTGCCTGAGGCTTCCCGCTTAGTCCGTGGGCCGGATCTGGGGCTTGGTGGGGCAGATCAGGCCTGTGGGCCATATTTTGCCCAGGTGTGACCTAGATCAAACGTGTGGATGACAGCATTCATGTGGCTACCCTAGATTATGAAATGATCTAAGATCTGCTAATTTTAAGGCTCATGGAACACAAGCATATTGTGCAATTGAGTTCCATCCTGATGACCATCTTGTAGAGCAGCTGATACTGTCTATAGAAGAAGTAATCACCCTCTAAAGCATTCAGAGAAAAAGAGAGCATAGGTTATAGGAAATCTGGTGATCTTCTGACTCCCATCTAGTGCGCAGTTATATGGCCTGTGAAAGTGCATGCAAAGAATTCATGCATGAAAGGAAATAGCCAATACCACCAAAAGAGGGCAACTTACTGTAAACCGTGGTGTCAGTTTTTTTATGTCCTCAAGAGAGACATCAACTCCCATAACTCCAAGAATCAGCTGGTTCTGGAGCAAGATTAGGAAAAGTTAGTATCTGTTTTTAACAGGGTGACAATACACATGAAAACATGCAGCAGCTGAATCTTAATTTTGCTTTTATCTTCTTTATTTTTAATGACAGGTACTACTTACAACTTTTTTGAGTGATACACAGAAAGAGAGATTAGCACTCATAAGAGCTTGAGTACTGGACAGGAAGAAGAAAGCAGCTGCATGGATTTTAAGGACTTTACTCCACACTAGCCAAAAAATGGAATAATATTAACACCAGGCTCAGTGTAAAATATTCTAGAAGGCAAATAAAAAGCAGATGCAGAGATCGAAGTAAAGACACCAGGGGCCAATATAAAAAAAAATTGTACTTTCATGAATGAGTAAAAATTTCAAAAAACAATAGAAGAATAAAAACTATGGGATATCTCCATTAAAGTCATTAATGCAAATATGGCCCATCCAATTTTTATGACTTAAATGACATAGTAACCACATATAAACGCTACATAAACTTTCTCCCATATTTTGGAAATTTACACTGTATATTATCTGTTAAATCTTATCTCAAGTTTTTCATTCTTTTTAAGGAGAGTACAAGTTAAATATTTTTTGGTGTATGGATCATATCTTCTCATGTGTGTGTATACACTATGCAGTATTATGAGGTCTTGGTTCTGATGGGGGCTACTGGGTATTTCAGCCAAGATTTTGAAATCCTACTTGTGATTTTGAGTTCTCTGAGGTCTCCAAAAGAAATCCGATTTTCAGAATATTCCAGGCACACACAACTCAGAGTCTCAGGCCAGACATTCAAAAATTGACTTGTGCAAAAGCAGTGCATACTTTTGACTACACGGTAATGATCAAAAAACACCATGGTATTCAGCATAGACATCAAAGCCTAAACATACTGTTTACTACCAAGCAAGGGAATGTAAGAACTTCATGTGCAGGTGTCCCCACTCCATATTGGAAAAAAAAGGAGTTCTGTTATTCCATAGTATCATTTCAACCCATTCCAACATGGATGTCATGGAGGGCACTTGAGTATTTGGAATACATATTAGGGGAGATAGCAGAGCTGTGGCACTTTTACCTTTGGAATGTACATTGTCCCCTTCACCAACCCTAAGGGGATTAATTCAGAAATGACACAGCCCAGAGCTGTTTTACTTTCCTGAAAGAGCCCTTCTGAGTTCAGGAACCCTTACTGAGTGAGGATCACATTACTTTTCAAACAGATCCAGTGGGATCTGAGGGTACATCTACACTAGCCCCCTAGGTTCAAACTAGGGAGGCTAATGAGAGTGACCAAAATTGCTAATGATTAGCATATTCCTGGCCGGTCACCATTAGCATATTCTGGCTTGATTAGCATATTCCTGGCCGGTCACCATTTTGGAAACTGGCTAGCCTGAAGTAACTGCCCACGTCTACACGCGGCAGAAAAGCAGAATTCCGAGATAAACCCCTTAGTTCGAATTAATTGTTATCTTGGAATTCCGCTTCTCTGCTGCGTGTAGATGTGGGCAGTTACTTCGGGCTAGTCAGTTTCCAAAATGGCGACCGGCCAGGAATATGCTAATCAAGCGCAGGATATTTAAATCCCACACTTCATTAGCAATTTTGGTCGCCCTCATTAGCCTCCCTAGTTCGAACTAGGGGGCTAGTGCAGATGTACCCTGAACGAAGTATGGCACTATTTCATGACTAAAACCTGGAAGATTGATGCCACCACAATCAATCTTCTGAAGTTTGATTTAGTTCAGGGCTACTCAACTTTGGAAGCCCCAGGGGCCACAATGATACTTACAGCACATGCCAAGGGCCACAACTTAAATGTGATTGCATATACATGCAAGTACATATGCAAATAGCTTCCTTCACACTGACGGGCATGAATACAAAGATTAAGGCAAGACAACACACAGGCCCCATTTAAGTCAGTTCTGCTGATGTTAATAAAATGCAATATTTACCTGATTTCTACCCATATGATAGCACTTTTAATGAGCAATGACAGTCCAGGAATTTAACTACTAAAACGCATATCAATGGAAGACCATTATATTGATTACTTTTTTGTTTTGGCTCCCACCCGCAGGCCATGTGTTGAGCTCCGTGTAACCCAAACGACATTATGGCTGCAGGCCGCATGTGGCCCAGGGGCCGCATGTTCAGTAGCTCTGATTTAGTGACTCTAGTTAAGACTCACTACATAGAACTGAGAGGGTGCCCCCATTAGCATCTGTTACTCCTGCTTCTACAAGGCGTAAGGTAAATCAACGGGAGTATTTGCTCCCATTGGCCTCCTGCTGTGGGGATGGCAGGGAAACTTGAAACAAGGCACGTCAACTCCAGCTATGTAATTAATGTAGTTGGAGTTGCATATCTTGATTTGAGGTTTCCGTTCAGTGTAGACCTGCCCTGAGAGTATAAGAACCTGACACTGATTAGGAGAGGTTAAAGAGCTTTTAATAAACTAGTTAGAGAAACATATCGGATTGAATCCTATATGGGTCTCTTTTAAATTGAAATCAAAAAGTGTATTTTGCATACAAAATAAGCATTTGCATACTTAAATCCACAAATGGATAAATGTAAAATGAAAATGTCTGTTTTCCAACTTGTATTAAAATGTACATGACAGTTTAAGTAACCCAGATTAACACTGAGAATATTTATATATGAAATATATAGACATTTTTCTTTCAACTTCAAAATATACTTCTAGGTCTACCTCAGAAAAAAGAAAACAGTATAATCACGCAGCAAAAAGTACACAGTTTCAACACTATACAGGATTATAGAATAAAATTATAGTCTATGTAATAACTAGATGTATTATACAAACACACATACACATATGTAAATCTAATCTCTTGTCCTATATATATTAATGCTTATTTTACTTCTACAGCTATGCTACACACTTCCTAAAAGCATACAGGTGAAGATATACTAAAGTTAGAGAGGAATATGTGTTTCTGTATAACCAAGGATTTATATATGTTGCCAAGGCAATCTTAAATTCAGCATTGCCTAAAGTTTACACTCACTTTGAAGTGTGAATAGGGTTGTTTTGTGTTACATATAATTTACTACAAGTGATCTGATGTGTCATCTCTGAGTAAAGAAGGAAGCATTCTACACAGTAATATATCATGTAATGGAGGGTGGGGATATCATGTAATGGAAAGTGGAAAATATATTTCTCTTCCATGCGAGGAAACACACATAATTTTGCTAGCAATGCCCTAGAAAACTGGCTGTTCATTTAAAGTACAAACGTCATTACAATCATTGCCCTATTGTGAAATTTCATAGCGTCTATGGATTTTTCTACATGTATCTAAGCTTCTCTCTTGGAAAGACCTATGGATTATCATCACCTATTTCCTATGTAACCATTATATCCAATTGCACTCTCATTACCACCAGATCATGCAGACAGATAAAGTAATATCATATGGTGAAACTCAGAACAAGCAATAAGATATGCATTTTCTTGTTCCCAAGTGGTTATCAGATAACTCAATATGATTTTTTATTTTTGGTTGTACAAAATAGCTCGACCATAGATAGTTCTTTATAGAAATATCTATTTCCACATGGATAGCTACATCAAGTTTTATTAACGAAAAAGACAGTTACCTTTTCACATAACTGGTGTTCTTTGAGATGTGTTGTTCATGTCCATTCCAATCAGGTGTACATGTGTTGTGTGCACGAGCACTGGAACGTTTTCCCTTAGCATCTCCTGTAGAGTTAGCTGTGGAGATCCCACCAGTGCCGCCACTACATTAGCGTATATATACCACTGCTGACCCTACCCCTCCCTCAGTTGCTTTTTGCCAAATACTCTGACAGGGGGGAAGGAAGGTGGATGTTGGAATGGACGTAAACAAAGCATCTCAAAGAACACTAGTTACATGAAGAGACAACTGTCTTTTCTCCTTCAAGACCTTGTTCACATCAATTCCAATCAGGTGACTCCCAAGCTGCTACCCCGTGGAGGTGGGATCGCAGGTAGGATTCATAGCTTGGAGCATTGCCCTCCTGACAGCTGCATCCTCACTGAAAAACTTATCGATGGCATAATGGGCCATGAACATGTGTATAGAGGACCATGTGGCTGCCCTACAGATCTCATGAAAGGGGACTTGTGCCACAAATGCAATCAATGAGGCATGTGCTCTAATCGAGCGATCTGTGACTGGTGGGGGTGCGACCCCTGCCAGATCATAACAGGTGCGTATGCACCATACTATCCAGGATGAAATACACTGTACAGAGACCGGATCACCTTTCATTCATTCTGCTATGGCCACAAACAGTTGTGTGGATTCCCTGAATGGTTTTGTATGATCAATATAGAAAGCTAAAGCCCTTCTCACGTCTAGTACGTGCAGCACCCTTTGTTTAGCACTGTAGTGTGGTTTCCAATAAAAAAATGGATGGAAGATATCTTGACCCAGATGGAAATGGGAGACCACCTTTTGCAAAAAGTTTGGATGTGGCCTGAGCTGCACCTTGTCCTTATGGAAAACTGTATTCAGCAGTTGCAAGGAAAGAGCTCTCAGCTCAGACAACCTCCTCACTGAAGTGATGGCCACCAGGAAGGGCACCTTCATGGAACTCAGCCATTGGTTAAAAGGGGGGGGGGGGGAAGTCCCATAAGTTTATTGAGCACCAAGTTAATGTCCCAAATGGGTAGAGGTAAGCGAGAATATGGATACAACCTGTCTAACCCTTTCCTAAAGCAGATTATGTTGGGAACACCCTGGGTGAAAAGTGGACACAGCTGCTAGGTGAAATTTGACAGAGGAGGGTGCTAGGCCCTGTGTTCGTAAATGCAACAGATAATCCAATATCACTGGGATGGGTGCTCTCCTGGGGGGGAAGAGATCTCATTCTGCATATCAAATAGAAAACCTCCTCTACTTGGCAAGGTATGCTGCCCTAGTGGAGGCCTTTCTGCTTCCCAGTAGAACCTCCTGCACCTGAGCTGAACACTGAAGTTCTAACAGAATGAACCATCTAGCTTCCATGACATGAGATGGAGAGAGCACAGGTCCGGGTGTCCGACATACCCCTGATGTTGAGTTAGGTTGTCTGGGTACAGGGGAAGGGCTATTGGCGCTTCCACTTACAGGTTGAGTAGAGTGAAGAACCAATGTTGGCTCAGGCACACCGGCACCAACAAAATTAGGAGTGCCTTATCCTTGCATGTTTTTAATAGGACTTGATGTAGCAGAGGGACCAGGGGAATGCATACAGGAGATTCTTCCTCCTCCCCAAAGGGAGCGCAAATGCGTCTGCAGTGGAACTATGACAATGATTCTGGAAGGAACAGAAGTCCTTGCACTTCTTGTTCACTGGCATGGCAAGCAGGTCTAGATGGGGAGACCTGCGGAAGATTGGGTATATTACGTCTTTTCTGACTGATCCCTCGTGGACCACTATGGTCCTGCTGAGGGCATCCGCTAGCATGTTCTGCAAGCCCAGAAGGTACTGGGCCTCTAGATGGATCTTGTGCTTTATACAATAGTGCCAAAGATTTTGGGCTTTGAGGCAAAGGTGGGAAGACAATGAACTCTATTCTTTGCACCAGACTCAGTACAACTTCTCGTGGTAGAGGAGGATCCCCAGGGACTTCAACAGCTCTAACGCGAGTCTCACATGTATGTGAAGCTGCTCCTGGGAGGTTGCTTTCAGTAACCAATTGTCCAGGTAGGGAAACACCTGAACACTCCTCTTGAATAGGAAGGCTGCTGCCACTGCCATACACTTGGATGTAGCTGTAAATACATGGATGGAGCTGTGGGGCAGTGGACAGGCCAAAGGGAAGCACCACAAACTTATAGCGCTCATTTGCCACTGTAAATCTGAGGTAGTGTCTGTGACATGGAAGGATTGATACGTGGAAATAAGTGTCCTTCATGTCAAGGGCAGCGAACCAGTCACCAGGACCCACATAGAGAATAATAACGGTCAGGGAGACCATTCTGAACTTCATTTTCCGCATACAGTGGTTGAGGTTTTTCAGGTCTAGGATTGGTCTTAAATTCCCTTTCGCCTTCAATATTAGAAAATAATGGTAGCAGAAACCCTTGCCCCTTATTCCTGGGAGGACCCCTTGGATCTCACCTAAGTCTAGGAGCGATTGGACCTCATGGTGTAGAAGATGCTTGTGAGAAGATCCCACCCCAACAGTGTAGAGGACCCAACGGTCTGAGGTAATGATGGCTCACACTTGGCAGAAGTGGGATAATCTGTCCGAAAACAAATGGGAGAGATCCAGTAGGTCTGGTGTTCTGTCCTCAGTGCACTGTCCTCAGTGCACTTTCTGTCCTCAGTGCAGATGCCCTGCAGTTTCCTGTTTTGGACCTGGAGGGGTTTAGAGGAGTTGTTCCCGTGGGTAGGTTGTTGGGATGGAGTTCTCCTATTATTGTTCCTGTTTCACCTGTGCTGTTGTTCTAGGCACTGCCTGAGTGCAAACCTCTTCTAAGAAGGTTGGGGTCTGAAGGGGCACCTTTGGTAAGCCAGGGAGTATATTCCTAAGGATTTCATGATCGCTTGGGAGTCCTTGCGGGAATGCAGCTTTGAGTCCATCTGCTCAGAGAACAGCTCTTTCCCACCAAAAGCATCCTCACCACAGAGTCCTCCAAATCCAGGACCGCTTGTACGGTGGTCCTGGCTATGGTGCGATATTTCTCCAACAAGGCCCCAAACTCCTGATGCTTTATATTTTGAGAGTACCTACCATGACTTAAAAACATAATGACTGATGATTGCCTGCTGGTTTGTGATCCTCAACTGTAAGCTCCTAACAGAATAGACCTTTCTGCTGAAGAGATCAATCTTTTTGGCTTTTTGGCCTTGGAGACGGGGCCTATGTCCTTACCTCGGTCTCTTATTGACGGCTGATACCACAAGAGAAGAGGGCTAGGGGTGGGAAAAGAGGAACCTATATCCCTTAGAAGAGACAAAGTATACCCTCTCCGTACCCTTTACTGTGGGAGGTATGGACATGGGGGTCTAACACATATTGTTGTATTTAGACTGAATAGTCTTTATAATTGGCAGAGCCACTCTCGATGGACCCTCTTGGGATAGAATGTTCACCATGGGACCCTCTGGTTCCTCTATTTCCTCCATGGGGAGGTTCATGATCTGGGCTACCCAGCGGAACAGATCTTTGTATGCCCTACGGTCAACCAAAGGGAGCCCTGTCATGGAGGTACCTGCCACAGCCTCATCTGAGGAGGAGGAAGTAGCAGCATCTATTGCTGGGAGATCAGGACTGATGGCTCGTGGAGACCACCAGCCTGGGTGCATCCTGGGACAGGTGCTATGCCCAGAATGTCCAGAAGGGCCATTGTGCAGAGGGCAGCCACTGCAGTTGCCATGGTGCCCAGGGATCACATCTCCTATGGTCGGTATGGCTCCAGCGGGAATGTGTTGACATTGAGTTGGGCTCCGATTCCGACTGTGATGACCACAGCAGTGGTCCGACCGACTGTGCCAATGATGTCAGTGCCAGTGTGGTGCCATGCAGATGGACGTCCTCAGAGTTTTAGACTGATACCAGGACAGTCAAAACTTGGAACGGTACCAGTTTCCTCTCGATCTTGACCTAGTCTGGGACCAAGAACACAACCTTAACACTGAGCATTGTAGCTCACTCAGCGTTGCTCTCTCTGGATCTCCACCCTTCCTTCTTGAGCTCAGTGCTGGAGGCTCGGCGCTGGAGTATCCACTGGAGCCACTGGTGTGGCATGCAATGAAGGCAGGGATGACCTATCAGAGGACAAAGAAGATAATCTGTCCCAGTGCTGTTGCAGAGACTGGGAGCACCACAGAATTGCTGGCTTGCCCCTCGAGTGAACTGATCTTAGCAGTACCAGTGGTTTATCCATCACCCAAGGCACCACGGTCTCTGAAATCTCTATGAGATCCCAAGTGCCCTCATAAGTGTTAGATGTTGACAGGGAGTTCAACACCTGAACTGGACTTGTGTGTCCCAGTGACAGGTCACATGCTGGACTCAACAGCATGGCCCCCAAGGCTAGAGTTGATGTCAAGTGCTGGACCTTCCGCATGGGGGACTCTTGACAGTATGCCTGGTTCTGCCACAGGCATGGATTCTAGGACAGTCTATCTCTGCCCTCTTTCCAGCCACGCGGCTCTGAAGTGGAATAGTGTCGCAGTGCCACGGTCTGGTGCCGGGAGTCCTTGGTGGCACCTGCTTTTGGCACGGAGGCTGGGGCGCTACACACAAAGCTGGCCTTGGGTGTTGATTACTCAGCCCAGGGAGGTTTCAGTGCCACCTCTAAGAGAAGCTGCTGGAATTTATACTTCTGGTCCTTCCTGGTACGGGGCTTGAAACTCCTGCAGATTTTGCACTTCTTAATCCAGTGTTCTTCACCTAAACAGTGAAGGTACGCATCGTGAGGGTGGCTGTTAGGCCACAGGCCGTTCGCACATAGCGCACAACGTAAAGCCTAGGGCATTAGGCATACCCCTGTGACTCAGAGGGGCTGACTGTCCTTGGGCATTTGCCCACCTGTTCTTAAAGTTGTTTGAATTAGAAGACGGAAGATGAGTTGAGATCAATATTTTCTAGGAACTAAGAGCTTGCCAAAGCAACACAACTAGGAGGATCCAACATGATCACGGCTGGTAAGAAGGAACTGAGGGAGGGGTAGGGTCTGCAGAGGTATATACAAGCTAATATAGCGGCACCACTTTAGGGGCCTCCACAGCTGACCATGCAGGAGCTGCTAGCGGAAAACGTTCCAGTGCTCATGCATGAAACATGAGTACACCTGATTGGAATCGACGTGAACAAGCTCTCAAAGAACAACTGAAACTTTCCAGCTTTAAGTAATAGCTTACCTTTTTTCCTTCTGCATCTTCTGTTAGATTAAAGACAGGCAGAGTCCCAGTAATGACAAGGCCCAGTTCCTAGAACACAGTCATAAGAGGAGAACAAATCCATAACTAAAATAAATTTTAAAATAAATGAAGACTAATTCGTTATTACATTTTTAAAAACCACATAAAATCTGGGCTTCGGTTTTGCTAAAAAATAAGAAAGCCATTAACTGAATAATAAATTCCAACTGTAGCTGGGTAAAAAATGTAAATTATATATATATTTACTGGTGAAGACTCGCCCCAGGTAATAACTCAATTTTTAAGATGAGTGGTGTTCTACACTTTAGAATGCAATTGTCATTCAAAAAAACTGTAGGTCGATGAGACTTAATTGATACCTATACATTAATTCTCTCTCACATATAATTAGCAGTAAGTATGAAAAAAAAAACCTCTCCTTAAATCAAGGGGATAGGAAAAAGAATTAAGCCAAATCAATACAGAAACATAAAATGGCATGTTAAGTTACTTATTGCCTCACCCTTGTTTACTAATGTAATTCCCAAAAGCAATCCCTTTAAAAAGGGAGTATGTCTGGAATGATGCACACTAACCACACTGTGAAATAACTGCCACACATAATGTTCTGGAAGGTGATAAGGCCAAGAATTTAGCCAGAACACTCATTATGTGAAGGTATTTCAGTTGCATCATCCAGACAGGAACAGACTGTGGGCATGTCTACATGGCCTACAATTAATAACCGTAATGCAGTTAGATGACTGATGCTAAGGAAATTACTTGGAGAAAAGTCTTATGACTTAACATAAAATGAAAGAGCCAGTAATATTTAAAATGCATATTAACGAAATACTGTTCACAGAAGTTAGTGTAAAACAGAGAAGACAAACTATGATGAGTCTAGAGAGACTATCAATGGACCCCTGCAAATCTGCGGATCTCTGTGGATATCCATATCTGTAGCTGTATCTGCAGATATGGATGCAGATATCTGCAGCTCATTTTTGTAGATACGGATGTGGATACTAATTTTGTATCTGCTCAGGGCTCTAATTATTGGGGGGAGAGGAAAGTGAGAGCTATTCCTGGAAGAAATGAATTTTAAAGAGGCATTTGAAGGAGATGTGAGTGGATTTGTACTGGAGCACAAGATGGAACAAAGCAGAGAATTAAAAAAATTAAGGCAGCAGAAGAGAAAAAAGATTGTGATGTATACTGAGCAAAGGGGAGAGTAGGAGGAAATGAGAGCAGAGATTAAGGTGGGTGCCAGATTATGTAGCATAACAAAATTCAGGTTAAGAAGACTGAGTAGGATGAGTAGTGTGATAATGCTGTTTAGAGATTTACAGTAAGAGATTACATGGTTTGAGAGAAGTAATAGAGAAATTAGATCCTAAACTATTCCGTAACTGTGCTCACTGAAAACTCTTTTCCATTAGTCCTTCAACCAGGTGGTCATCTTGATCATTCTGTACATGACATTACTTTTGGACAGATTGATGGGGGTGCGGAGTGAGGTGAGGAGACCGGAAAGTATGGGCAAAGGGATAAATGACAAATATTTAGTACTCTGGATATGTTGGCAGTGTCAAACAGAGCTAAACCATATAAAAGAGAGAGAAGTGACAGTGACAGTTTTAGCAGGAAGCTAGACTTACAGAAAGCAGGAATTGTCAGAAATCACACCGGGACAGTGAGCCCAGGTGAAGAGAAATGTAGTGGAACTGTCAGGGAATACAGAGAAGAGAGGTGGTGGAGAAGGATCTGTCAGAAAGATAAGGGGTTCCATTTGGGAAGGCTCCATTTACACACATACACAAAACCTAGTAGAAGGAGAAAAGGGACATCAAGTAGACATGAAGCAACCCCTGAAGACATAATTGGAGAATCCCTGTTCTATGGCTCACCTTTCCCCAGTGCAGCAAGCTCTAAGTGAGCCTGGATGGGAGGAAAAATCCCATAGGATGCTTTTCTAGCTGATTTATCCAGGAAGAGATAAGGCAGGAAGATGACTTAGAACTACAGGCTGAACCTTTCTACTATAGCATCCTGGGAACCTGACCATTGCTGAACCAGAGAAATTGCAAAACTATGGGAGGCTAATATTGTCTAGAAGCATTACCTACACTTCCACTACTTACTGGGCTCTTAAAAGACATTTAGGGGTACACTAGAGCTAACTAAGAGCACAGAACACTGACCGCCAGGACTGGCGGCTGTAAGCAAACTTTATGGGGCTGCAGGAAACTTGGCCAAAACCATGGTAAGTGGACATCCAGGTAACAAATCATGCAGGCCCATGGATGCTGCCCGACTAAAGAGTGCCAGAATAGAGAGTTTCAACCTGTATTTCTGCCTCCCTGTGAGCTGAGTTCAACTAAGCACTGAGCCCGTGGACGCTCGTCTTGATTTGAATTATGCAATTTGGAGTCCATCTCTGCTTAACTACAGTATATTGGTACAAGTATCAGGGGATAGCCATGTTAGTCTAAATCTGCAAAAGTTACGAGGAGTCCTGTGGTACCTTATAGACTAACAGATATATTATATTATACCTGCCTCTGGAATTTCCACTACGTTCATCTAACAAAGTGGGTCTTTGCCCACAAAAGCTTATGCTCCAATAAATCTGTTAGTCTATAATGTGCCACAGAACTCCTCATCTATATTGGTACAGAGAAGATTAGCTAGTTTACACATATGGGCAAAGACATTAAGGAAAGGCTCAGAGTGAAAGCTTTTTGCAATCCAATGAAAACAAAGCCATGCAATAGTTATTTGCAG
Organism: Pelodiscus sinensis; assembly: GCF_052426305.1. Classification (NCBI taxonomy): domain Eukaryota; kingdom Metazoa; phylum Chordata; order Testudines; family Trionychidae; genus Pelodiscus; species Pelodiscus sinensis. The sequence goes on along the minus strand of NC_143052.1, from coordinate 21,324,354 downwards.
GTACCCCCTCTTCTTTTTCTTTAATTGACCAGATCCCCTCCCACACCATGTTACAAATTTAGCTCTGAATTCAGAACAGGATATGTACGGAACATATGAACTTTCCTCATAACATCCTTCATATTTCCAGTAAATACCTCAACAACAGTCAACAAAATGTGGTCAATGAACTTCTGGCTATGAAAACTAGAATAACACAAAACTTTCTCCTCTATGTTGCACACTGTTCTATGATAGACTGATAAAAATAGATATTTTACGGTAATGCGGACAGGAAAAAGTGGACTTTGACATGACACTAGATGACTATTTGAACTTGGATAAATATGTGATTTTAGATGCGCATTTTACAGTAATTTCAGCATGATTAGAAGTACGTACAGCAAGTTTATCTACTTCAGCAGTCCTTACTGCTGCCAATAATACTTAGCTTTTCATAGTTTCCTGAATTTGTTTGTTTTAAAAGACCCCAATGATAAACTAGCTGTGTGGAAAGGACTGGATTATGCCCTTTAGGTTGTTTCCTCCATCACATACAATAGTTCACTAAATAAGCTGTTGGCTGAGACAATGGGCAATTGCAACCATGCAACTCTGGAGTCCAAATGCTGTTCACATGTCATGTGAAAATGAGTTGGTTGTTTTTGACCAACTGTGCACTTTTTCACAGAACAAGGTCTCCAGACAATTTAGCTGGTCTTTTGCTGAGTAGAATCCCATAATCACAGAAAAATTTTGACATTTGTTTGTTTTATGTCAGCAGGGAACTGCATTTAGAGATCTCTGTGTGAGACATATTCCTGGAACAAATCACATTCCTATTCATGTCATTATACTGGAAGAAAATGATAAAAGATAGCAAGGACAGAAAATGTCCAGCTCAGGGGAATAATAGCAGTTCAGAAAGCTCCTTTATGACAATTCAGTTATGTTATATTTTGAGATGTAGGCGTTTGAGTCTTTTTTTAGGTTGTGGACAGAAATGGGAGAACCCTTTCATTTATAAATGTTTTCCATACATACAAAATATGCTGCTTTATCCAGAATACAGTTCATAAAAGTATTGACATAATTTATGCATTGCATAATTTATGCAATGCTGAGCATTGCAAAGTTCTTTCTTTATGATTAAAAGCAATGGATATATTAAAATATGTACAGTTCAAAATGCTTTATAGTAAAATGATATGCTTTCTTTTCTCACCAGTGCATCCAAATACACATTGGTCCACTGGACTTGTTTTGCTTTATCTCCAGCTAAAACCATTGGTCTTCCCAACACGTCCAAATATTCCTGTCAAAATAAAGCAAGAAGCCCAACAGAGGTAAGTCATTATCTTATCAAAATTTAAAAATAGTACCAGGAAGAAAACAAAATACATGACAAAAAATAAAGTGAAGTCAGTATAAGGCCATGATTTCAGCATCAGTGATATAATAGAAAATATTTATACTCATTGTTCTCTGAAGGTGTACATTAAAGCCAATCACATTTGGGTCTGCACTACATACCACAAATGTTTCAACAAGGGATATTCTGAGTCAGTGCCTCCATTGGAACATAAATCTATAAAAATTAATTTTAGATGTAATAATAATATGACAACACTGCAGAAACCTCAACTCCATGGGGGAATAATGGTGTATGTTATTTGTTATATGTTATGATGTAGACCTTCAGAGAGTAATTACCAATAAGCACCATCTCCAAAGTCACTTCACAGAGAGATCACCACTACTGAAAAGATCCGGCGATGCTTCTAAAATAATAAAAAACTGGTAACAACAAAAGATTTCAAATGTGAGGAAAGTCAAACCATGTGAACAATACCAATCAAGAAGAAGCTAACTCTCCAGCAGTTTGTGAGTGGGACATGAATAAGGATTTGCCTTTCTCCTGAGCCCTGGAAATTGGCTAACACCAGAAATGAAAGAAAGATATACATGACATAGTGAAGGAAAGATATGTGTGAGTTTCCGTCACCAATAGATAGAGAAGATATTGCTTCCTACTGTATTGTGCAGAAAACCAATTGTTTGTTGTTCAGAGATGCTGCAAACAGAACCCTTTGCCCTACTTGAGAGAAAACCAACCTATTGTGTCTACTCAGAAACAGTGCGAGATGGTGTACTGGAACTACTTATGACAGACAAATTAGACAGATATACTATATGTTGATCCAGCGATATTAACCCACAGTGAATCCTATGGGTTCACTATGGAACACTGCCAATAATTTTCCTTCCCTGCCTGATAAGTAACCATTGGGAACATCTTGTACAGTACTGTCTACAACTGAAGTCTGCAGGGCTTCCTGATACAGGAGGCTTAGTCCTAGATTTTCTTTGTTAGTTGATATAAAAGGAGGCAGCCTGATTGTCCTCAGTGTACTCAGGAGTGTCTTACTTTACAGCCATAAAACTAATGTGCAAAGATCTTCTTGGACAGGCCAGGTATTTTGAGTGTAACTCCCTTCCCTCCTTTTGTGAATTTCCTAATCATAAATATATCTACTACAGTGTGAAAGAAGACATTTGCAAATATTGTCCTCCTTAAAAACATCCACTGAACTGACTCAAGTGAAAATTATTGGAATTCACATATTGTCCAAGTGCGACGTAAAAGTCTTTGTGTAGCTTGACACTACTACGATTTCAGGGTCCACTGATGTACGTAGAGCTCTGCATGGATACAAAATTTGTATCCACATCCACATAAATAAACCACAAATATCCGTATCCCCATTTACAGATACAGCTATCCACGGATATAAAGCTGATTTCTGCAAATTCACAGAGTTCTAGATACAAAATTTATATCTTTAGCCATATCTGCCATGGATATAAAGTGGATACCCACAGATTTGCAGGGCTCTAGTTTTGTGATATATAAATTATAAATTCGGTGGTCACCATCAGATCTAATAGCTATAGTAAGGTCTTCATGGTTCCAGCTGTCTTTGGAAAATAATTCCTATCACTTTTGGAATTATTAGTGTTGACAATAGCATGAAAGGTGCATACAGGAGTAGAATGTGAATCACATTTTTAGCACATTCAGTGGTCCTGTAGAGCCAAGGATTCAAGGTACTACTCATATCTAGATTCTGCACAGATGAAATGCAGGAAACATGAATGATGAATGAATGATCAAATTGTTTGATAATTCTCGTTGCCTTCAGGAGTGGTAAATCTAGTCTGTAGCTGCTTCTGGACCTATCAGTAGAAAGCCACGGTGGACTGATTTGCAAAGGGCAGAACAGCTTTCAGGCACTTTGCCCAAGATTTGACAGTAAGCAAGTACGCACAATGTTCTGTTAAGGCCATAGCAGTCATGTGCTTGTGCATGCACAGAAAGTTTAATTGCAGTTGTTTCACTTATTTGGAGCCACTAAACTGTCTTCTTGTTATAGAACCATAACACAAAAAAAGAATGGGGAAAGTGGAACAAGACAAATCTCCCACATTTTTTCCAGCACAAATTGGACAACCAAAAGATCTAAAGCTCTTTAACATTAAAGAAACTATGGATGTGCGAGTTAATTGATCTAGATGATGCTAACAACAGACAGAGGCAGTTCATAAGGATTTTTGGTTGGAACTGTAAACACTGTGGTTGTAAATACTAGGTTTGAAACATCAGGTTAACAACAATGCATGCTCTTCTTCCATTGCAGGGTCTTGCACAGGGCATTACCTATTGGAAACAATAGCTTTAGAACTTAGAGCTGCTCCTGTCTTCCTTGGGCTGAGATGGGGATCTTGGGCTGAGATGGGGATCTAAGAGAGGTAAATGTTCTGTATTGGTTTATGAGTGGTCACCTTCACATTTGTTTCACTTTACAACTATATTCTTCTGGACAAGTCGAGAATATTCTGTCTATGGTTACATCTAGACTGCATCCCTCTGTTGACAGAGGGATGTTAATCAAGCACATCGAAATTGCTAATGAAGCAGGGATTTAAATATCCCGCACCTCATTAGCATAAACATGTCTGCCACTTTTTTCAAAATGGAGGGGTTTCTTTTGAAAAAAAAAAAGGCAGTCTAGACGCAGATGTGTCGAAAATAAAGCCTTTTTCAACAGATCCTGTATTCCTCAAAAAATGAGGTTTACAGGATCTGTCAAAAAAAGGGTTTATTTTCTAGACTGCCTTTTAAAAAAAAACTCCGTTTTGAAAAAAGTGGCAGCCATATTTATGCTAATGAGGTGCAGGATATTTAAATCCTTGCTTCATTAGCAATTTTGATGTGCCTAATCTACATCTCTCTGTTGACAGAGAGGTGTAGTCTAGACACACCTTATGTGGTTACTTTCAGGGATACTTTAACACAGTCATGTAAAATAAAAGGCCTGTAATCATAACCAGAGTTTATAAATTTTGTGCCTACTACATCATGCCTGACTCTGAAAACTGAATTGACAAAATGGCTTCTATTTTATTATTTCTTGAGAAACCAGATTCAGGAATTTTCAAAAATGTCACAAGAAAGACTGCTCAAGTGAGATTTTCATTTGAATATCACAAATTTTCATACAGATACCGAAAACAAGGATTTCAGTCTAGTTCATCTGTATATTAAATTCTTCAACGTGAAAGAATATTTCACCATTGTTAGATAGTACATGTATTTACACAGATATCAAGATTTACTCTATTTATCTAAAAATGGTGGTGTGTTTCATTGTAGTTAAGGAAAACCAAGAGTAATCTTGTAATTTTTTAACCATCATTACAGCATTTCTATGACTTATGAGTGTACTTGAAAGTTTGCAAGCACTACAGGCTTACCTGTGTGTTTATTCTTATCGCTCCAATGGAAGGAATTTCATAATAGTAACCTAAAATACATAAAAGACACAATAATATATTGCTGCCTTAGAATGCTATGCTCCTCATCTGAGAGCACTTGAAATAAAAAATTCTATTTCCATATCTCGTTTGCTTCCAATAATTATGGACAGTCTCTTAAAAGCATTTTCACGAAAGACCCTATATGCCTCAATTTTAAATTAGAATTCATAACAATGCATGGTCATGTAAGTTGTGCCATTACCATATGTACTCCATGCTAGCTATTCCTAAGCAAAGACAAGCTGCTTTGTAACCTTTGTGTTTTTCCAAATGAAAGAAATTGAATTTTGATGCATTTCCCCATGCACTTGCAGCTATTTTGAATAAACATATTAAATAGGTATAGCAATAAGTAGTGACAACAGTACAATTATATGCTAAATACAGGTCTAAAACCAATTAAAATCTACTTTGCCTTTACAATCAAGTGAACTCATCCACAGCATAAAACCATGCTTATTGTGTGATAAGAATGAAAACATTCATTTGACATATTCTCTCACAAAATATTAGCGGTGCCCATTCATTCATCATCTTCACTATTGTTATTTATTTCCATTATAACATTGCCAAAGGTCCCAATCATGACTGAGGGCCCACAATACAGCAGCAATAACAAGTCATGATCCAATCAGACTACAGACTATCAATTACAAGTAGTAGGGAGGGCAGAGGAAGGTGGAGAAAAGTAACTGTTCACAACGTGACTATTCCTAACATTCTAAGAAAGAAAGAACGAAAGAAAGAAAGAAAACCTTTGCCAGTTTCTTTGCATCTGCAAATTGATAAAATCCCAAATACATCTAACCCAAGAGGCAAACATATATCTTAATCACCTATAATAACTTATCTTATAATTATGTTATAATGATCTATTGATTGCTCTTAAACATAAACAGGTAACAGAGTGGGAATCAATTTGGAAAACAAGCAAAAAAATTGATAATCATATGCTATTATCACCAAGTGAAGTCAATCGCTCTAAAAATAACAGTGGGGAAAAAATCTCAATAATCATCTTTTCCTTTTACTAATAATACCTCATCTGCCATTGCCAATAACCACCATTCTTAAGAAGTTTTACCTACACATGAGAAGTCAAATTTTGAGGAGTGAAGAGTAAGGAGTCAAATATACTGGATCCCTTTGCACTTTATCCCTTGGTAATTTCTAAAAACACAAATTCAGCTATGAGCTTTATCCTTCTGCCTTCCAGATCCACTTATCTCTCTCTCTCTCCTCCAGAGCTATCTCTAGCAAATCTACAATTTCCACCTGTATTGCAAACTCTCTGTGGATATCACCTCAAGCTCAACATGACTAAAAGAGCTCCTAATTTTCCCCCACAAACCCTCAATACATATGGAACACAGAACCATCCTGTACATCACTCAAGCCTGTGTCAGGGGCATCATTTCCAATTCTGACCTTTCTATAAAGTCCTAACATGTAAGCTCTCTATAAATCTTGCAGTTTCTTTCTGCATATTCTCTGTAAAATACAACACCTTCTATGCAAACAGCCCATTAAATCTGTCATTACCTCATATCTCAATTAGTGCAACATCCTTTTTTTTCCACGTATTAATAAATGTAATCTTGCCCTGCTCATATTCACTCAAAATGCTGCTGCAAAGATCCCTTTGCTATCCCATCACTTTGCCTCTTTTGGTACATCTACACTGCAAGGCTATTTTGAAATAGCTACCCCGTGTCTTTTGAACGTGTCTCCTATTACGAAATAACGATCCACTGTTTCAGCATCCCTGTAAACCTCGTTCCACGAGGGAAGGGATCTCAAAATAGTGTGTTATTTCAATATTTGGTGCTGTGTAGATGTGCCAAATTTCGAAATAGCCTATTTCAAAATTGAATCAAAATAAAATACGCAATTTGCACAGCGCAAATTGCGTATCTTATTTCGCGCTAAGGATGTCGTGTAGGCGCACCCTTTCAGTCCTCTTTTTGAATGTGTTCACTTTGTCTACCACATCAATAGACCCCTGCATGGATACAAGCTTATACCTGCAGATGAAGAGCCAGCACCCCCTGAGGGAAACTTCTCTGACGAGGTTGTACCACCCCCATCCCTGCCCACTGGGGTGAGTGCCAGGCTCACCAGCAGCTGTCCCTGGTTATTTTCTTGTGTTCAAGTGGTGTGCACAGCCTCAGACAGGAGACACAGGCAGCTGTGTGCAATGGACAGGGGCAAGGCTAGGCCGTGGGCAGTACATCTGTACTAGACAAGTTGCCATCATGTGGTGCTGCTGGCCGCTGGGAGATGTGGACCCACACTCTGCTTCCTTTCACTGCTGCAGTTCCTGGGAGAGCCCAGTGGTTCTATGGAGACTGATTTATATCCACAGATATAAATTTGTATCTGGGCAGGGCTCTACATATCAAATATTAGCTGCCTTGTTTTCACTTTCAAAGCCCTTCACAACCTGCCCTCACTGTCCTCTCTGTCTTATTATCAAAATCTTATCTCCCTCCTCTGATAGGCCCATCATGCCAGCCTCCATCATTCATAAGCAAGCACCTTTATGCTTTTTCCCATTTTGTGCCCTCTAGCTTGGGATAAATTCCACTCAAACATTTGCAAAAATCATCCTTCTTGAAAACCCTCTAAGTTTTCCTTTGCCACGATATCTGCAAAAACTTGAAAATTGTTGGTCCCCTATTGTGCACAGATAACTCATGTCATATTGACCAATATTATTTCATTAGTTCATTTGTTCTGTCCCATCTTGTATTTAGATTGTAGGCTGCTTGGGGTGGAGACTTTTTGTTCTGTGTTTGTGAAGTGCTTGCCACAATGTGGCCTTGGAGCAGAAGTAGGGCACTTTGAGCTATGATATTACAAATAACAACAGTGCCCATTACTTCTCAGCATTGGATCTAAACTGGAATAACACAAGAAAAAAGTAAGGTGAGACTTTTATTTAAGTGGGATAATAGGAGGCAGTCACATGATAAACCAATTCCAGAAACATAAAAACAACTGTTATTTGGGGGCAGCCAAAGGATAAGGGAATCTGAAAATTCAAGAGTGTAAAAACTGATAGCTTTCTCATCAAGCAGAATGTACATTTACTTTTCATTCTAAGATCCGTTTATCCCAGTAGCTCTTGGCAATATAATTTACCACATGTAGTCTACTGTAAATTTGGAGCTAGACATTCATACTATTATATGACCACCTTGTTGCCCCTGTTTGTGATTAAAAATGCGTCAGCTTGGTTTCTACATCTATCTTTCAATTAGTGTTCAGGAATGTATGTGGTGGTAAGATAGTGAAAGAGAAATGTGGACAAAATGATGGGTTTTGAATACAATAATATTTTCAGCAAAAAAAGGAGTTTGTCATACAAATATTATTGAATAATAAAATTTTGAACATATATTTTAAAAATATTTTTTTAAATGGTTGATGGAAATCTTTCTTCCTTCCTTCCTTCTCCCCAAAACAAAAAAACCCACAAAACAATATACTGTACCATTTTCTACAGAAAAAGGTAAAAGAAAATATCTCCCATCCAAAAAAAGCCCTTGTCACTCCTTTTTTCCCTAAACAAAGGCGGAAACCCACACAAAAATCAACACATTTCTCAATTATTTCTATTTTGTTTTATTTCTTAAATCATTTTGACTTTTTTTGTGGAAATAAAAGGAAACACTGTGAAATATATCAGATTGAACACTGTGAAATATATCAAATATTTTTTTGTTTATTGGATAACAAATGTTGGCATACTCTATTTTTAGAAAGATTTTTGCTTAATTTTTCTAATCTGTCCTTAATGTCAGCGTCTCATCTTTCACCAAAACAAAAACTTTCCAAAACATATAATTAGTTACGCTTCACTATTATTAGAGATAAGTAAGAATTGTTGACTAGCACATTCAATATTTTTTTCTGATTTTAACATAAATGTTACAATTTGTTTCAAATCAGCATTTCAGAATTTGAGACAATGAACATGCTGATAAGAAATTTTGAAAAATTCAGTATATCAAAACAAAATGTTTCATTACAAATTATAATTCTGAAACAAAATATGCTGTTTCATAAAAATGTCAAATTGTTCTTCTCGATGTTTTAAAATCAAAACCTTCTATTTAATACTTTGACTTTTCTTCCTTGTTGGAGATGAAAAGTAATCTCATAATTTCAGCATGCCCACTAGCCAATACTTCAACAGATGCTAAAAAAAAAAAAGTTTCAGCTCATCATGCTTCAATTTTGGTTCATTTTTCTAAATATCTTAGAATATTGTTAGTATTTTACACGCCAGTAGATTTGGAAATCTCTTTTACAAAAATATAGCTAGTTGATCTTTACTCATATCACTTCTTCAAATGGAATGGAGTGATCATGGAGCTTTTGATGATGTTTATTGTCACAGTAGCTTCAAAAGTTGTATTCCCAGGTCATCAATTAAGGCTGGATTTGGTTATTATGCCTAATTTTTCTCAGTATTACTGCTTACTTTAAAATAGACACATTGAAATAGAATAATAAGCCTCTCTAGGAAATCAGTTTTAAGATTGAAAGGTAGACAATTGCTTATACACTCCATTTAGAAGTATTTTGCAGTTCACAGAGCTCTCATCCAGACCTACAGACCAAGCTATAGATTTATAAAGGAACTTAAACAGCCATCAGCATCTCCTTTCCTCCTCTCCAAATGCAGAGTCTGGGACTAACTGTGACCTCTGCCACACCATGCAATGCCTGGGTGCTGAGAGGTGGGTCAGTATAGAGGGAATGGGCATACTGTATCTGAGACAGAGCCAGGGAATGTGGAGCAGAAGCCGCTGGGAATGTGGGCGAAATTGGAGCGAAGTAAGAGTTAAAATTTCTGAAAGGTACACTGATATAAATGTAACTTATATTTCAATTAGATCTTTTAGGGCAAATATTAACCTTTACTTCCTCAGGCTTGAATTTATGATAATCAAGAATTGAAACATCTCTACCAGATTTGATCACTCTACTAAAATTCTGCCACATTTGCCAGGTCTTCTTGCTTGTTAAGACTGAGGCTCAGCTTGATAAAATATCCCAGTAAGAAGATTTAGATAACTGATTACCTCAACTCAGTTTCCACAGTTGGAGTCTGTATAAATCAGGATTGGGCAAAATAAGGCCTGTGGGCTGGATCCAGATCACCAAGCTACCAGATCTGGCCCAAGGACACTGTGGGGAGCCCCAGGTAGGCGCTACGCTTTCCTCGCCCCGTGCATATGCTGCTCAGAAACGTGGCTGTGAGGCAGTTTCACTTTAAAAACTGAACCAGGAAGGGAGAGGAAAAAGCTTTAGGAATTGCTCCCACCTCCAGCACAATCACAGTGGCCAGCTTCTGGCCAGAAACTGACCAATGGGAGCTGTCTGTTTCAATAACAAGCAGCCACAAAGCACAAGGGGCACAAGGGTTCAGAGAAGGCCAACTAAAATGATTAGGGGTTTGGAATGGGTTAGGGTTAGGACGGATTAAAGAGACTAGGACTTTTTAGCTTAAAAAAGAGGAGACTAAGGGGGGATATGATAGAGGTATGCAAAATCATGAGTGATGTGGAGAAAGTAAATAAGGAAGTTACTTACTTGTTCCCATAATATAAGAACTATGGGCCACCAAATGAAATTAATGGGCAGCAGGTTTAAAACACAGCACAAAGTCTACCTGTGGAACTCCTTGCCTAAGGAGGGTGTGAAGGCTAGGACTATAACAGGATTTAAAAGAGAACTAGATAAATTCACGGAGGTTAAGGCCATTAATGGCTATTAGCCAGGTTGGGTAAGGAATGGTGTCCCTAACTTTTGGTTTTCAGAGGGTGAAGATGGATGGCTTGATCATTTTACCTGTTTGGCTCACTCCCTCTGGGGCACTTGGCATTGGCCACTGTCAGCAGACAGGATACTGGGCTGGATGAACCTTTGGTCTGTCCCAGTATTGCCATTCTTATGTTCAGGACTCGACAAATCAGTGTATCTATTCGCCCGTGGCGAGTAGATTTCAGCCGGTCGCCCCATTCACTGGCAGCGCGCACATGCACAATGCCGGTCTGGTGCATGTGCAGTGTGGGGCTGGCGAGTGGATTTTGCTGTGGTTTGTCGAGCCCTGCTATGTTCATAATTATTCACAGAGCATATGGCTGCAGCCTGCGAGGGAGTGGGGCAGGCAGGGAGGCAGATTCAGGAATGGTCTCCTGGCCAGAGCCTGCCTCTGGGAACCCAGCCCCTCCCTTCCACAATCCTCTGCCCCTCCACTCCTACCCCCCTACTCCACATACCCAAATCCTCTGCAATCATACCTTCTCCAGATCCGATACCCCAATCCTCTGCCCCAGATCACAGTCCCCTCCTGCCCTAGCTCACAACCCAAACTCCTGCAGCCCCTCCTGTACCACAATTCCCTGATCTAGGTGATAATCCAACTCCCTGCACCCCAGTCCAGTGCCTCAAGACACAACTACGTCCTTCACCAAAACTCCCTCCCTTACCCTAAGCTCCCTTCTGTACCTAACCTCCTTCCCAGACCCCATACCTCCTCCATTAATATCTTGGAAGAGTGTGGCCCTAAACCACTTTCCAAATTCTTGGTGTGCCCCCCATGAAAAAGTATTGCCCACCCCTGGTATAAATGCACGTGTTATTGCTATGAATTGTACCAAAAATTATTCTTATATTTTTTTCTATTATTCAGTTCAGTTCCTTAAATCTGTTCAAGGAAAATTGGACATGCTCACATTCAGTTATCACTTCAGTAACTGTTGGTAATTAACACACCTCAGACTTGAATAAATGTGGAAGAGATTTCCCCACCTCCCAAAAGTTACTACAAAAATCTTAAATCAAATACATCTGTGAAAAGAAGTCTGTTTTTTACAGCACTCTCATTTTGTAAATAGTAAACGCTGAGGCCATTAGTAATAGTTCTATAAAATAATATCAATAATAGTAGTAGAACCAATGTTCTATTAAAAGTTTTAAAAAATCACTATTTGGAGTCCTGATTCAAAGCCTCACAATTAATTTTTACACCAGGCTAAGGATTTTAAATCGGTAGTGTGTGAGACACCTAAAGAATGGTTTAGATACTCTGTGGGGGTAATCAAAGCTTTATATAGGTGTAAGATCAGAGATATATACACTGTACCTTTATTTTGGCAGGCCATCCATTGTATGGGTCCTTTGTCATAATTATGTTGACCAACAGAAAATGTGAATACACGTACCTAAACAAATTGAAAAAAAGATACATGATTTTTCTCCATGACATTAATCAGATGTCACTTTCAGATAGAGTCACTTAAATGTTTAATTCATTTAATCAGTGTGATAATATTCAAAAATTCTACCATTGCATCCAATACTCTACAGTAGATGCATTGAGCTATGTTATATCTACCTTGATATATTTGATATTTAAATAGTACATAGGCATGTGGGAAGAACATTCATCTATAGTCTCAGAAGTCTGAGTCCAATACCTAAGGTTTTGATATCTAAATATACTTGTTTTAGGGTGTGAGTTATCATTTTTGTTAATTTTTATTAGATTACTTCACATAATCCTTCTTGAGCCCTTTGTCATCTCCAGGGAGATGAAGTGTGCACACTTTAGGCAGAAGAATTGAGTACAATGCAAAAATAAGATTTCCCAGGATATTACACAATTTTGTTCTGAAACTTTATAAGTGAATCTTGAAAACTGTACAGAGAATAAAGTCTAATTAGACTCAAATCTGTAAAACTTCCACCCACTTCAATGGGAGTTCCATGTGTAAGGACCTGTTCGATTAAGTTTTAAAAACTCTTGACTAAATCATACTTTTTTTTACTGTTACTTCCATATCTGTATAATTGAGAGCAAAATTAAGTACAGGAATGGTAAAAAAAAAAGTCTTTTTATTTTTAAACAGAAAAACTCTACCCTCTTTGTAAGACTGCAACACTGGATTAGCAGATAAATTGTGACTGGCAATTCAAGCCAAGACAGTAGTGTTACGTGATCTTCGTAGCTGTTCTGTAAGGAATTTTAAGGACCTCCCTCTGACAATGCAAAGAAGAGAAATATATCTGATCTAAGGGTCCACGAATACTTCCTGGAGATGAATAGTAGCAAAGAACAAGTATAGAGGATAGTGGTTTGTCAATTATGGTTTGACTTGGCAAACTGCTGGGACACTAGAAAAATTATTCTCCTTTATCTATGGGTTCATGCAGAACCATGGAAAATTAGGAAGTTAGGAAGTCCAAGTAGAAGAGTAAGTGATACAACAAAACCCGGTGCAAGATCTTGTCACCAACCAAGACTGGCTCTTAAACAAGAAGACTAACAGGATTCAAAATAGAACTATATAAATTCATGGAGGTTAGGTCCATCAATGGCTATTAGCCAGGATGGATAGGAATGGTGTCCCTGGCCTCTCTTTGTCAGATGCTGGAAATGGATGACAGGAGAGGGATCACTTGATGATCACCTGTTCTGTACACTCCCTCTGGGGAATCTGGCATTGGCCACTGTTGGAAGACAGGATATTGGGCTAGATGGATCTTTTGTCTGACCCACAGGTGTGTAGTACAGAGTTGCATATTTCAAGGACTTAAAGTGTTACAAGGAGGGGGGAGAAAAATTAATGTCTCTTTAATGTCTGATGACAGGGCAAGAAGCAATGGGCTTAAAGTGAAGTAAGAGAGGTTTAGGTTGGGTCATTAGGAAAAACTTCCTAACTGTGAGGATAGCTAAGCACTGCCATTAACTGCATAAGGAGGCTGTAGAATCTCCATCATTGGAGATATTTAAGAACATAAGAGTTAAATGTCTAACAAGGATGATCTAGATGGTGCTTGGTCTTACTGTGAGTTCAGGGTACTGGACTTGATGACCTCTCAAGGTCCCTTCTAGTTCTAGTATCCTATAATTCTGTATTTTCTTCTATCATATTTGAATCAGCTATTAGTAACAATCTGCTAATTATCAATTTCCCTAGCTCTGGTGACAATATTTAATTTATTTATTCAGCTGTGCATAGCACTTTATCTACTAGCATATGGAAAGACTGGTCCTTGATTCAAAAAGGTCATTAGATGGAGGTTACATGATAAAAACCACAAATCCTAGTCAGAGTGGGCAGTGCAAGGACAGAAGAAAGACAATGGACAGAAGGAAGGAAAATTGTTGTTAGTGGGAGTCTGATTTTCCAAGAATCAAATTAATTTGTTTTGTTTTGCATTTCCCTTCAATTGGACAGGTGCATGCAGGTCAAGGTAAAATGAAGGGTTCTGGCTGCTACAAATATTAGCAATTTCAGGCACTCGAGTTGCTGTTATAAAGGCAGAGGTTAAGAGCCATAATTAAATGCAATAAAAGTGCTGCTTTGGTTAAAGACTAACATCTGTAGCAATGTTTTTGTTTCTCCAATGTGCTACTTGAGTAATGCAAAGCATGCAATAATTATGTGTCTCCTGTAGTACATCATGTACTGTAAATA